>NC_045619.1:28125000-28750000 GCF_009829155.1 Mustela erminea | reverse complement strand
AACCACATGGCTGCGCTCTACTGCCCATCCACCTTAAGTAGGACTCTTTCAAGGAGTACACGAAATCCTTCGGGGAAATGCTTTGCTAATTGTCATACAGCATGCGGTTGTCCACTAATGAAATCAATAGTACCAGGATATATATAGTGGGTTTACTCTTGAGAATAGAAATATGCCAGTTATGTCTTTTGGTAAGTCCCTTTGTCTACCAAACAACACATACATTGGGAGTCTTTATAACATTATGGTTGAGAATATGGGCTTTGATTTAAATTAGCACGAACCTACTCTGAGGGATACTGTAACAGTGGATATAGGTCATGGTCCTTAGGCATTCATCCAAATCCATAGAACATACAATATCAAGACTGAACCCTAATGTGATCTATAGACTTTGGGTGATGATCATGTGTCAGTGCAGATTCCTCAGCTGAAAGGCACCTACCCTTCTGATGAGCGATGTTGGGCATGGGGGAAGCTCTGCATGAGGGGGGAGAGGGAGTATATAGGAAATCTCTTTATATGGGAAAGTATATGGGAAACCTACTGCATTTTTAATATGAACTTAAAACGGCTTAAAAAATGAAATCTATTAAAGAAAATGTGCTTCAACTTCGATTCAGCAATGACGAACCTCTGTGAACCTCAGGCTCCTAACCCATATGGAGAGTAGAGTTATAATGCCTATTCCACGGAGCTGTGTTAAAGGTTAAGGTACTTCCTTAACGCAGCCAATGCAAGTACCCCAGGAGCGTGCAGTCGCTGTTAGCTATCATCATTGCCATACTTAAATAGGACTTTAAAAGAAGTTGATACAGTGTATGTAAAGATAACCAACCCTGTGCATGAATGCCTAAATCGGCACCCCTGCCCTTGTGCCCTTTTCTTGTCCCATTTATTAGAAACATCAAGGACTAGCTACCACGATCGATCCTAGAGAAAACCATCCCAGAGTGTATTTTTTTATTGCTTTCCTGTGGTGAGTGGAATTATGGAAAATGGAACATTGCCCAGTGGGAATCCGAGTCCATGCAAGCCTCCAGTAAATGATGGAGAAGTAAATGTGGGAAAGCCCCTGAAGCCTGCAAAGGTCATTTATGCCTTTCTGGTTGAAAATGGAGAACAGGGCGGGGGATCTTGGATCAGGACTCCAACCACTGCCGTGGGACCTGTAGACTCCACAGGCTTCATCCAATTTGGTTTTCTCTGTGGTTTGCTGGAGAATGGCCTGCTTGACTTCAAGTGCAGAATGCTGACACTTCTAACCCCCAGTGTCCCTTTCTGGATATAGAACCACACATCTGGCTATTACTCTACCCTTACTCTGCTTAATTCAAATTGGAATGCTGATATTCCAGATTTATTTTTCTGGGGACCTATGTGGTTATACCTATTGGGTTTTAATTGGGAACTTTAGAAATTGACCATGTTGCTGTAGTGGATTTCTCATCAATTTCTTCTTTGTTTAAAAGAGATTAACTCACAGAAAATAAAAGCATTGTTCCTGTATAGTTTCTTCCATGGTGACATGCATTTCATATTAATTCTTCTTATTAAAGAACGTTAGCATGGTATTGTTCTTGCTCCTTCCTTACTCTTCTTAAGAGAAACAGAAAATTATGGTTTATGATTTGTAGTTTTTTTCAGTAGACTGGCATTGTAATTCAAATTGTTCATGTACTGGCAAATCACCCAAGAAAATTACCACCAGAGCATGTTAAACGTAACTTTAAGAAATGCAATTAAGGAATTTTAAAAGACCTCTTTTAATTGGCCCATATTCCTTAAATACTATAAAATAAAGTGTTTTAATATGTAGTATTAGTTTTCTACTGCTGTGTAACAAATTCTCACAAACTTACTTAAAATAACATACATTTGTTATCTTGAGTTTTCAGGTGTTGGGGGCCCAGGAATAGCTTAGTTGGGAGTTTAGTTGGGTCCTCTGCTCAGGATCTCACCAGACTACAGTCAAGGCACCTGGCTGGCTTGGGTTCTCATGTGGGGTGCTCCATTTGGGAAAATGTTATGGCAGAATTTATTTCCATGTGACTGTGTAAGTGAGGGCCTTCCCTTTTAGCTGTCTGTTGGCTAGAGGATGCCTTCAGGTTGGAGGCCACCCACAGGTCCTGGAGGTTAACAGCCATTCCTAGAGATTATTCTCACTTCCTTGCCATGGGCTTTCTCAGTAGGCCAGCTCATTCCTTCAAGTCAGCAAAGCAGATCTCCCTAGTGCTTCCTAGCACAACGAAAACACACACACACACACACACACACACACACATGCATGTGTATCATAGTATGAGCTTGATATTGACATTAATGACATCTGCCATCTTTGTCATATTCTGTTGGTTAGAAGCAAGACCCAAGGTCTTACCAGCATTCAAGGGGAGAAGGTTACACAAAGACATGAATAGCAAGAAATGGAAGGTTCACTAGGGGATTACCTTAGAGGATTCACCACACAGACCAAGTAAACTGAGTAAAATACGTCCTTCATATCAACTAGTATGACTTTATTTGGGAGACTTGAATAGCATGCAGCATTCTGAAATTCCATTAAATGCTGTATGACAGCATAAGTTACGCTATGCTTTATGTTATGCAGGACGTTACATTGTTACATTGAAAACACACTGCTATCTTGGTGTTATTTTTTGTGCATTTGTGTGAATTGAAAAGGATGAATGCTAACACTTGATGGCAGTAGTAACTCATTCAAAATCCAGTCAGTGAGAGCCCCCCCACCCCGCCCCCCGTATACAAAACAAACTATAAGAAGATAGGTACTTCATTTTTATATTTATCACGAATGGCATATTTAAATAATTCCAGGTTGCCAATATTTACTATCCTTTATTCTGGTGCAGTGTAATTGGGTATATTCATTAGATTTTAGCATTTTTCAATTGGCTTTTGGAAAGCAAGCCTCTGCTAATTAAACTTATAAATTAAAATTTTTTAGAGAGAATTTGGATATGCCTGAGAAATTTGGTCAGATAAGTAAAACTCAACAAATATTTTTTTTAGATCCATCTTTGTCACCTATTAAGTTCTACGGGCTATAAGAGAAAATAAATGGAATGCATTTTATACACTCTCAAAAACTTGCCTTTTGCAACCCTGAAGAGATCCAAGCAGTCATTTCAAACCAAAAAAGTAAGCGCCATCTGTTGGTCATAAAAGCTAACTACAAGGTATTAAGTCTTCCAACCTTTCAAAAAGTGAGATGAACTGATAAGAACAGATACTACACTTGATCTTAGCCAAAAGGCCGAGAATGAATTCATTAGCGTAGTGGACTGATATGTGCTTTTCAGAATCAGTAGTGCTATATGTGCTGATATGGAAAAATTGTCAAGAAATATTTTTAAGTGAAAGAAGCAAAATTTAGAATAGTGATTACCTCTGGTATTTAAAAATCCATGTTTACATGTTAGATGCGTACATAATGGTGATGTGTGTGTGTAGACCTGCACATGTATTTTTGTATAAAAAAGGGAAATTGTTCAGGGCATTTGGATGGCTCAGACAGGTGAGTGACAAACACTTGGATTTTTAACTCAGATCATGATCTCAGGGTCATGATCTCAAGGGTCATTGAACCCCGTGTTGAGCCCTGCTGAGCCCCATGGGTTGGGCTCCTTACTCAGTACAGAGTCTGCTCCAGATTCTTTCCCCTTTTTTCTTCCTTACACAGTACTCTCCCCTTGCACTTCCCTTCAACAGAAAACTTCCCATTCCCTCTCTCTCTCAAATAAATAAATCTTAAAAAGTTTTTGTTTTTCATGAAACAAGTACAAGTTTTTGTTTCTCATGAAAACTTTTACAAAAGCACTCAAGAAACCATCGCCTAGTTATTTCTTGGGAGTAGAACTTGAGGTTTGCAGAAGGAAAGAAAATCACTTTTCACTGTATATTCCTCTGTCATTTTTTGTTTTTTAACCATGTCCCTGTGTTATGATCATACATTTCAGAAAGAACAACTTTCCTTAGCTTCTTCCCTAGTGTGGTGATCATATCATCATCTCTTTTCCATTTTCTAAATTTTATTTTGTTCACAGGCACAGAAATATACCAATAGGATGATTTGATTGTTATCCAGTTGTGTTAGAGTGATAAGACAAGCCTAGGGTCCTCTACAGCACCATCATCTTATGAGATATAGCAATAAACTGCCATTTAAGCAAGGGTCTAAAATGAGTTCTCAGATCCTTAAGGTGAAAAAATTATTTTTTTGAAGTTCATAATTTAATATTTTTTCAAAAACTGAAGATATGTGATATTGTCGAATATGATTATTTGCATGTTGTGATTATAATGGATATTTTCCCACAAGGCCATTGCAAATTTTGAATTATTTTATTGTCTCCTTCATTCTCATGAATAAACGTGGAAACAGAAACACGCTTTAGTTAAAAAAACAAAGGAATAGAAAAGTTTAAAAAACATCTAAATCTTGGCAATGCACCTAAAGTGTTAATTTTGTTTTTTTTTTCTTTATTATAGACTTAACTTGAAATTATATGGGAAATAAATCCTTAAAACTTGCAAGTTATATGGGATATACAAGAGTATCTATGAAATCAAAACTGAAGTCATTTAGTTTTGCTCTTACTGTACATCATTTGGTTTTATTCCTGACTCACCTGGTGTTTGCTTAACATGCTAAATGTCATGATACCTTAAAACTTTTAGTCGTACACCATGTTTTAAAACACAATTTGAAAGTATCATGCTGAGCTTCTGTTTTTGAAGAGAGCAGTAAGAATTGTTCCATTATAGTGAGTGTCATAATGCTAACCATGATCTGAAATTAGACAAGACTTCCAATAGGCAGACGAGGTAGGCACAGGTAGGCTTGAGGAGTTTTGCTGAGATTGATAGGGTTTCCATCCAATCGAATATCCTCCAGCGCCTTACGAATATAAGTTAAATTTTTAACATTGCAGAAGGTGTCTTCATGCATCTCCAAGATGTTGTTATTCTAAAAGAAATGACAATAAATGATAACACAAAATATAACATATGCTTATTATTGATTAATAACACAGTCCATTTGGCTTCACCCCATTTTAATTCTTTTGTTCCTTCTCTTATCCAAAAATGCATGTTATGCGATCATTATGCCTTGAGCACTTTCTAGGCTGTGGGGATTAAATCACTGACGATTAAATCACTTGCACTTGAGTACTAGGAATGTTAAGTTAAGAAAGTGAGAAAACAGAGGTAAAGAAAAAGCTATTTCTAAAACTGATGGGTCTTGTGAAGGAAGAATGGTAACTGAGGAAAGTTATCTTAAAGAGATAGCAGTGGAGCAGAGAATGGACTAACACACTGGCATGGAAAGAGCCAAGATAAGAGCATTGCAGGGAGAGAGAAGACCACGGTTCAATTTGAGTAATTACCTTGGAATGTTCAAGAATGGGAAGAGAGTCAACATGGCTGAAGCAGAGTGAGGGAGAAAGTGAGCAACTTTCAAGAAGATAAGCAGGGCCCAGAAAGACATATTTAAAAATAACTTTGTTGGGTATATTTCACACACCATAAAATTCCTTCATTTTAAGTATACAGTTCAGTGGTTTTTAAGATAGTCAGAGAGTTAATTGTACAGCCATCATCATAATTTAATTATTTTTAAAATTTTTAATTAATATTTTAGCCATACTTTAATTTAAGAACACGTTAAACCCTCTACATATTAGCAGTTATCCCCTCTGCCCATTTTCCCCTATCTTTAGCCCACGGTGACTTCAAATCTATTTTCTGTTTTTATGGATTTTCCTATTTTAGATATTTTCTATAAATGGAATCATAGTTCATCTTCTGTGACTGGGTCTTTTCACTTAGAACTGCATTTTCAAGGTTTATATATTTTGTATCATGTATCAGTACTTTGTATTTTATTGCCTGATAATATTCCATTGTGTGGATATGCCACATTTTTATCCATTCATCTGTCAATAGAAATTTGGATTTTTTTCTGCTTTTGGCTTTTATGAATAATGCTTCTATGAACATTTGCAAACAAGTTTTGTGTTCACACGTTTTCAGTTCTCCTGGGAGTTGAACTGTGGGTTTATATTAACTCTATGTTTAACACTTCAAGGAAGTGTCAAACTTCTCCAAAGTAGCCGCACCATTTTAGATTCTTATGACAATGTATGTGTTTCAATTTTCTCTGAATCCTAACCAACATTTGTAATTATCCGTCTTTTTTATTTTAGCCGACCAAGCGGGTGTAAGGTGGTATCTCATTGTGGTTTAGTTCATGGCTAGTGTATTTAATACAACTGACATTTAGTATCAGTTTTATAACCTGCCACATTGCTGAACTCATTTATTAGTTCAAATGATTTAGTGGATTTCTTGTGACTTTCTATATAAAAAAATCTGTAGATCAATTTGGGGCCCATTTCCATCTTAATATTAAACCTTCCAAACCATTAATATGGACTATCTTTCCTTTATTTAGATCCCTTTCTCCCCAGATAAAATTATATACATTTAAGGAGTACAGAATAATGTTTTGATATATGTATACATTGTGAAATGATTACCACAATCAAGCTAATTAACACTTCCATCACCTCCCATGGTTTCCTTTTGCATGTGTTTCTGGTAAGAACACTTAAGATCAAAATTGAAAATAAAAGGAACACTTAAGATCTACTCCCAACAAATTTCAAGACCACAATAGGTATTCTTAACTATAGTCACCGTGCTGTATTACATCTCCAGAACTTATTCACCTTAAATAATTAAAACCTTATATTCTTTGACTAACGTGTTCCCATATCCCCCAGTCCCCACGTCCTGGCAACTGCCATTCTACTCTCTCCTTCTTTGAGTTTGACTTTTTTAGATTCCACATATAAGTGAGATCTTACAATACGTGTCCATCTGTGTCTGGCTTATTTCACTTAGCATAATGTTCTCACCCATCTTGTTGCAAATAGCAGAACTTCTTTTTCTTTTAAGATTGTTTTTCTTTTTTAAAGAATGAAAAATATCCCATTGTATACATATACCACAATTTCTTTATCCAGTCACCCATTGATAGACCCATGGTTTGCTTCCATATCTCGGCAACTGTGAATAATGCTGCAGTGAACATGAGAGTGCAGATGTCTCTTTGAGATACTGACACTGATAAGTGTTATTCATTTCACTTGGGTATATATTCGGAAGTAGGATGGCTGGATCATCTGGTGGTTCTGTTGACCTTTTTGAAGACCCTCCATACCATTTCCTTTAATGACTATACCCCTTACATTCCCACCAATGCTACAAAGGGTTCCACAACCTTGTCAACCTTGTTATCTTTGGTCTTTTTGATAATAGCTATGTAGTGAGATGACATCTCATTTTGGTTTTGATTTGCATTTGCCTTATGATTAGTGACACTGAACATCTTTTCATATACTGGTTGGCTACTTCTATGCTTTCTTTTAAGAAATGTCTACGTAGGTCCTTCGCCAATATTTTAATTGATTTTTTCGTTGAGTTATTTGAGTTCTGTATATATTTCTGCTATTAACCCCTTACCAAATGTATGGTTTGTATATCTCCCACTTATAGGTTATCTCTTCTCTCTGTTGATTGTTTCCTTTGCTGTGCGGGAAGCTTTCAACAATATTGTAACATTCAGTCTACAAGTCTTGTACGTTTTTTTGTTTTTTTTGTTTTTTTTTTTTTTTTTTTAAATTTTTTTATTTTATTATTATTTTTTTTATTTCCAGCATAACAGTATTCATTATTTTTGCACCGTTTTTTGTTAAAATTATTCCTAGGTGATTTATTATTTTGTGATTAATATGAATAGAATTGTTTTCTTAATTTCATTTTCAGATTGTTCATTTGTAGTGTATACATACACAATATTTGTATATTAATTTTATTACCTACGACACTGCCTCAATCATTTATTAGATTTCTTTTTTTGACTCATTGCTTATTAGGGAAAGTGTTGTTTAATATCTTCATATTTGTGACTTTTCCAAATTTTCTTTGTAGCTAATTTCTATTTTAGTTCCATTGTAATCAGAAAAGTACTTTGCCTGATTTCAGTTCTTTTCAATTTGTTGTGGCTAGTTTTGTGGCCTAGTATATTCCTGGGAAATGTTCACTTGAGAACCATATATGTTTTGTTATTATTGGGAGGAATGTTCTATAGATGACTGTTAAGTCTAGTTAATTTTTTTGTGTGTTTTTAAGGTGTTCTTGAACTATTTCCTAGTTGAGCTTATGATTGGTTGTTCTATCCATTATTGAAAGTGGAGTATTGGAAGCCCCAACTTATTGTTAAATGATTTATCTCTCCTTTCAATTCTGACAGTTTATGCTTCACACATTTTGAGGCATATTGTTTATAATCATTAATATAATAATGCAATAATGGTTAATGAGTGTATAATTATATATTGTTAGGTAAATATATGTTTATAATCATTGACTCTTTCTGATGGCTTAACCGTCTTCTCATTACAAAGTGTCTATAAGGAATAAAAGGTTTTTAGTGCCTATGTGCTGTACTACTCCTTTTGATGCACCATTAATAATAACTATGCCTTACATGTAAGTCCTTATCATGTTCCCATCACTGTACCATTCACTTTGTAAACTAAAACTGTGGTACAAGGAGGCTCAGATATTTTGTCTATCTTTAGAGAGGATTAGAAGTAGAATTTAAGTCTAGGGAATCTGCTTTTGCCAGAGCATTCATTCTTAATTACTGTACTGTATTTTGACAAACTTTTTGAAATGAATCAAAACTGGGGATTTTTATATAAACATTAAAAATAAATATGGAGGACAACATAAGTTAAAAACAGCTAATACTGGATATTGATGAAGTGATCATGAGAAGAGATGTTTAAAGGTACACTTAATGCCGTTTTAAGCCTTAAAATAGGGAATATGAAGCCAATTACTTCTAGTTAAATGTTGTATTATATACACAAGCCCATTGTGTTTGAATACAACATCAGAGACACATTTACTTTGTAGGGTCAATATTATCACAGACAACAGTAATAAAATTTAATTCAGAATTACAAAAACACATTGGAAACACATTTTCTTAACCCAGAGAGATGGAAGTCTGTCATCTCTCAGCAGATAGGAATGCCCTAGGATTGAGTTTAATTCATTACATGAAACTTAAAATTAAAAGCTAAAGTTGACATTTTTTTCTCTCCTGAAAGCTAGAAAATAAATTAGATTTCTCTTTCTCCCATTTTCTCTTCCACTTCCAAATCTTACACATTTCTTCAAGAAATGAAACTTCCAGTTTTGTTTGTATTTTTTTTTCCCAAAAGTAATTTTGGGTGCCAGAAAGATGCATTATGATTTGACAAAGACTGAACATCTTTAAAGACTGAAGTCATTATCAAAAAATCAGTATAGACAGAGGCATGAATGTACAAAGACCTTGCGCTCCAATTGAGAGAGAGAGAGAGAGAGAGGAGAAAAAGAAGAAAAATGGTGACAGTGTGTCAACAGACCATTATAAAGACTTTCTGTGTCCGACTTTTTCATCTTTACTTTTGTTTTCCATGGAGCTGTTGGGCATTCGTTACTGGTGAAAACCTACCTGGAGGTGAAGGGCCCGTAGGTTTTCCGGGAGTGGCAGAGGGATGTGGTCCAAATTGTTATCAGTGAGGTAGAGGTGATGGAGATCAGACATATCCTGTAAACATACCAAATGTAAGGACTTAGTGGAAATTAGCGGCACCGCAGTTGTGTTTTCCATTCCCTGTTCATGCAACTATTTGTAAAATAACACATGCCTGTCAAGGTCTTGTTTTGCAAAGACGAAGCAGATCAGTTCCCCAGGTGACTAGACATAAGTCAAATGAGTTTTGGAAAAATTAACTGTAAGTGAATATTTCTGGATGAAAATGTAAAGAGCTTCTCAAGATCTTCAAAGAACCTTGCTTTGCTCACTCTCACTTTCTCTGTTTAAGCAAGGCAGTGTCTTCCCATGGGAGACATTTTGCTGAGGGGTTTTGAGGATCTGGGTGAGGCAGAGGAAGAATGGCCTTTGTGTTACAGGGACAGATAAAAGAGAGTTTCTCTCCAACAAAATCCTGTTCTCTCTAGTACAAGTACTAGGAAAAGGACAGCCTAGCAAGAAAAAACAAACAAACAAACAAACAAACAAAATTTAGACAATAATAGGTCTACTCTAGACAAACACCACAGAACAAACCATGACTCACCACCACCCATGCCAACAAAAGCTGAATGGGGAGACTGAACTTTGACCCTTGGCCGGCTACAGTGAGGTGTCCTAGCTCCCTCGCCAACCAGGGTTACAGGACAGCTGGTGGAGAAACAGGACTTCGGCCCTTGCTCCGCAATAATGGGTCCACATCGCCCCCTGCACTCTCCCCGTGTCCCTTCAAAAAGGATTTTAAATTTGTTTATTGGAGTTAGAAGAGCAGCTTGAATACAGTAAGAGTGGATAAAAGAGCTGGCTGGTGAGTGTTCTCAGGCCCTGTGCTGTTACTACTCTAAGCAAGACCCTCTGGCCCCAAACGTGCTTTCTTCACTTAGAAAACAAAATTTCTAAAATTAACCAAATCCATCCTTTTTGCAAGGTCATGTAATGGACTTCTACCTCAAGGCATCACCCACACCCTGCACAGGTAGTCATCCTTTAGGCCACACAAAATATTGGTCTTGAGTGGAGTTCTTAGAAAGTCCAAATGGCCTGGCTGACACCGTTTTCAGGGGCTCCAGAGTTCGTGCAAGCTCTGCTCTCCGTCCCTCTTGTTCCGTCAGCCTCAGAACTTAGCAAAACGCAGTATTTCCCAAAAGCTTGGTAAATAGTATGGTGTAGTTTATTTTAGGAGGTAAAAATCTCATCAAATTGAATCTGCTTACGGCAATAAAAATGCTAGTCATTGGATGGCAAATGGGCTAGAAGGATGAGAAACTTCCATATCCAGACTTAAAACTCACTTTAAATGCTTCTTGCTTTATTCCTTTCCTTCCCAGCCTATTGCTGCTGATATCGATAAATGTCAAAGTGTTTGGCAGTTCGGGGAGCTGCCTTATTTTATTGTCACGCAGGACAAGCTCCCGGAGGCGGGGTAGCTTTCTGAATGCATCCTCATCAATTTCAGATATTAGATTTGAAGTCAAATCGATCCTTCTTAAATCATCTAGAAGGAAAAATGAGGGAGGTGGTTAAACACTCTTAAATATGTTTTGTTCACATAAAAGTACGACGATAAATTTTCCCACATGACAGCAAATAGAAATATGAAGTGAACTAGCAATAGACAACTAATGAAATAATTGTTCCTAACTACTTTATATGAAAATGTAATTGTTTCCTCCCGATACTCTACGTATTTATGTACTTGTAAGAAAGCATAATTTTAACAACAGTATTGACACATATTTATCTGGTCTTTTCCCTGAAGTCTTCATAAGCTTTGTCTAGATTTTACTATTTAAAAGGTTTTCCTCAGTAATGACAGATTGCTATATTTTCTCATCGTTATAGATACATTAGCATTAAAATACAAAGGCGTTCAAAAGAGATTTTCAAATGATTGAAACAGTTTATAAAGACAAGTTCCAAAATTCTTCGAAGTTGGCAACAATTATAAAGTCAGAATGTAGGCTTGTAGGCATCAATCATAAAGCAGTTGTGCCTTAATGGAAGTTATTCAAACAACCCAAATCCTAGTAATTATATGACCACAACATTTCACTCAATGTCATGACATGATAATGAGATCTAGTCTATAAAATATATGTATTTATGATTCTATTTCTTGAAAATTTTATTTGAAAATATATAGTTTCTTATGACCTTTCACTCTTCCTCATTTTTCCCCACATAATTAAAGCAAACCTTCAAATATTTAAATAAGGAAAAAATAGTTGATTTATGAGCCATATTTTCAAATTCAAGTTTCATTTTGTAGTGCAATAATTTTAAGAAAGTCTGTAAAGAAGACAAGGAAATTAGTGCTGTTGTCCATACTTAGGCTTGCAAAATCATTTTTGTTGATCTTTTTAATTCTGTTGAAGCGGGAATAGAAATAAGCAGTGTTCCTGGGCAGCGGAGGGATAGCATCAAGTTCACGGTCATCACAGTATACAGTGGTACTTATACACGTACACAGAAGGCAGGTTGGAAAGTCTAAAAGGTAGAGGCAAATAATTACATGTAAGTAACAAAAACAGCTGCTAAGAGATAATGTGATTAGATGTTTGTTAAATAAGTTTACAGTCTCATACAGACCATCCTGGTATATTTCATATTTTCTTATATAGTTTTCTATAAATGGAGATTAAAATCAAATGTACCAATTAAAGCAGCCATAATAACTAGTACATTCTTTGTACTGTTTTAAATTTTCTTTTAAATGACCCAGTGGCTATAGTGTTGTTGTTGCTCTTATACTCATTAGAAATTCTCTTTTCAAATATAAATATTAAGACTGGTTTTTGTAAAGTTAAAACATCGCACATAATATTTTTATTAGGTCTTTGGTTCAATATTTAAACACCCCACTGAAACAATCTGCTTCAAGAAAAAGGGTAATAATCCTTTATATAAATTCACTCAATATGTAAGTATTGAATCCTTTCTAGGGAGACGCAATTCTATTTTATGACCTTCTATGAAAGATAAATGTGAGTCACACAATAAAATGATAAATCTGCAAAATGTCATGAAATAATGAGCATAAAATAGGAGAATTTGACTCAGTCTGACAGCCATGGTTCTCTGAGGCGGTGATAACTGAGTTGGGATCTGCAGGAACAGCAGCTGACCATGTACCTCCCATTGGGAGTGAAGAGTGCACAGGTAGAGGAAACAGCATGGGCCAAGGCCCTTCCCTTTGGAAGGACTAAAAGATGGTCCATGCGGCTATAGCACAGAGAACATTGAGATGTGTGGGACACACCATCCAGAGGCCTTATCGGCTGTTATTACAGAGGTCGCATCTTATCCTCAGGATGGGCAGGGTATTTTGTGATCAGATTTGCGTATTAGGAAATCACTGTGCTTGAAGGTGTGGTAGAGGGAGAGCCAGTGCACAGAGTGGACAGACCGAGGGAGAGCCAGTGGACAGAGTGGACAGACCGAGGGAAGGCCAGTGGACAGAGTGGACAGACCGAGGGAGAGCCAGTGGACAGAGTGGACAGACCGAGGGAAGGCCAGTGGACAGAGTGGACAGACCGAGGGAGAGCCAGTGGACAGAGTGGACAGACCGAGGGAAGGCCAGTGGACAGAGTGGACAGACCGAGGGAGAGCCAGTGTACAGAGTGGACAGACCGAGGGAGAGCCAGTGGACAGAGTGGACAGACCGAGGGAAGGCCAGTGCACAGAGTGGACAGACCGAGGGAGAGCCAGTGCACAGAGTGGACAGACCGAGGGAAGGCCAGTGGACAGAGTGGACAGACCGAGGGAAGGCCAGTGGACAGAGTGGACAGACCGAGGGAAGGCCAGTGGACAGAGTGGACAGACCGAGGGAGAGCCAGTGGACAGAGTGGACAGACCGAGGGAAGGCCAGTGGACAGAGTGGACAGACCGAGGGACAGCCAGTGGACAGAGTGGACAGAGTGGAGAGGAGTTGTTACCTGGATCAAAGATGACGGCTGCTTGGCTGCGCTCATGATGACATAGCGAAAAGGCAAGAGATCAAAGATATTTGTAAGGCTGGGTTATATCTTAACATCTCGGTCAGTCTCTACCGCACTCACCTGCACGCACATGCACTCTCCTTCAGTCTCCTTCAGCGGTCCTGCAGAGGACAGTGAGCTTCGAAGGAAGATAGAAAAGCAATGACCAGAAGGAAAGGAAGAAAAGAGAATGGGAAGATGTATCGGAGGCCAGATGCAGAGGGAGAAGGAAAAGGGAATAGAAAACCTTCTAACGGCTGCTGAGATGTCCGGTAAGTTAAGGACTGTTAGGTAAATTAAGAGATTAGAATGACTAATCTCTTGGATTAGTCGTTGGGGTGGCTATAGGCAACTTCTGTAAGAGCTGCGGAGTGAGGGGGCTGGAAGCCAGATTAACCGCCAGTTGAAGAGGGGAGTAGGGGTTGCAGAGATAGTTACGGCAAATGTAGACAATGCTGTTGAGATGTTTGTGAAGGAAGAGAGGGCGATGGTGATAGGCATAAGCAGATATGTTGGCAGTGTGTAAATTGAGTGAACAGGATCCACTTGTGGTTTGTGATCAAGAACCAGTAATGTGCTTACGAAGGTCTTTTTGCTGTCATTAAGTAGGAAAGTTAATTACAATAATAGCTTCAGGAATGAAAACTATTTTAAGACTGGAAATCTGAGAAAGACAATTTAAGGGGAAGCTATAAAGTATTTAACACTTGCTGATTTTTCAAATGATTATAAATTAATAGTTGCCACTTACAAAATTTTAAAAAGTAAGGCATTTGAGTCTTCTATGTATTCATGGCTTTGCTTTAGCAATAATTGCTTAGGATAATTCATACTATATATGTATATGCTATATACATATATATGTGTATATATTCACACCAGTTATAATTTAATTCTCTTTTCTTCCACTCATAACCTAAGTCTACTTTATATGGCTTCAGAATATTGTTTTTAGAAATCTATATTAATCATAAAAAATGATATTTTGATTACTAATGATTTAATATTTCTTTCCAAGCTATTTAACTTTGTTGAGTATATAAGACTTAAATTTAAGGGCACCTGGTTGGCTTAGTAGGTTAAGCATCTGCCTTTGGCTCAGGTCCTGATCTCAGGGTCCTGGGATTGAGAGCGCCACATCTGGCTCCCTGCTCAGTGAGGAATCTGCTTATTGCTCTCCCCCTACTCATGCTCTCTTGCTCTCTCTTGGTGCTCATTCTCTCTCTCAAGTGAATAAAGAAAATCTTTATTAAAAAGATTTAAATTTGGGACACCTGGTTGGCTCAGTGGGTTAAAGCCTCTGCCTTCGGCTCGGGTGATGATCTCAGGGTCCTGGGATCGAGACCCGCATCGGGCTCTCTGTTCAGCAGGGAGCCTGCTTCCTCCTCTCTCTCTGTCTGCCTACCTCTCTGCCTACTTATGATCTTGATCTGTCAAATAAATAAATAAAATCTTTTAAAAAAAGATTTAAATTTAATTTTAAAGTTTAGAATTTCTGGTGATGCTTAGCCTGTGGAAATTAAAATGTTAATTAAAGTTTTAACTTCATTACTCACCCTCGCTCTACTCCGGAGATAACTCCCCACCCCCCCCCCCAAAGTCATAGATGTTTTATATAGTTTCAAAGCTGACATTCTTGAGCCATAATTTTGACAAAAGTTTTTGAAAAGATTAGGCATTATGTTTTTCTGTTGTGCTTGGCTTGGCTGACAGAGCTGAGTATATAGGTAATGATACCAGATAGTCAACTTTTGAAGGATCTGAAATTACTTAAAAGTAAATCATGTTCTAGATATTTTTACTTTCCCTACTGGAAACTTTCTTCTGGGTACTCCTTCTATTGTGTGTGCATCTCCTGGGGTTTATTTGGAGAGTGTTCTACTACTCCCTAGAATAGTAACTATGTGGAAAGAATATGATGTATTCTTCAGAGATACTGGCTTAGAGTTCTGTGGTCTCTCTTCACATTTCAACACCACTATGTACCAACTCAATGATCTTCGACAACTTTTACACTATGTTAGGGTTTTAGTTTTCTATTGTAAAGTGGAAACGACAATACCTAATACATAGTATCATTCCGGCTCTTCAAAGAGTTCATATACATAAAACACTTTAGTGGTTGGCATATCCACAGCCTTTTACAAAAGCCAACTTTTACATTACTTATTGGTGAACAGTTAAAGACTGGTAGATGCAGAGAGTAGATGGGGGTTACCAGGGGCTGGGTGGGGAGCAACGAGGTGTTGTTGGTCAACAACTGTAAAGTTTCAGTTATGCAAAACGATTAGGTTCTGGAGATCTGCTGTCCAACATAATGCCTGGAGTTAACAAAACTGTATTGTACACTGAAACATTTGTTGAGAGTAGAAAAATAAACTCTTCTCTCAATAACAGAGTTAGGAGAATAACTAACATTTATTATGTTCACGATGGGTCCGGCACAAGATTCATTCATTTAATTCTTACAACAATTCTATGAAGTAAGATCTATTATTTATCATCCCATATTTTAAATAAGTAAACCAAGACAAACAGTATTGAATGGCTTGATCCAGACTGCATATCCAGGAAGTCCCAAAGCTGGCATTTGAGTGACTTCCCTCTCTTGTTCTCTCAGTATGCTCTGTACAGAGTTTTGTTGTATGACTTGGAACACATTATTGCTTCTACATTTGTTTGCAAGTCTGTGTCCCTGTACTACACAAAAATATCCATGATAACAGTAGTCGTTTTAAGATAAGTGTTATGTCTCCAGAACTTAGAGGTATAGAGATGCTCCAACTCTATACTCATATACTTTTGCAATGGGAATTCTACTCATTTTTCTACACCCCCTCGTTCTGCCGTTCTCCATGTGGGAAAGCCTTCTGGTGTGAGTCCGTCTGAGTGCCCCCAAGGATGACATGGACACATTCTAACAAGAAATAGAGACAGATCATAGAATTGTATTTAGCAACAGGAACGCTTCCTCATTAACTAGAAGGCTCTGGTTTAGATCACCTTCAGGCGGTACAAGATACAGTCCAGTGTTACAGAATGCTTTCCACTCGGCTTCTCCCAAGGACTGAATGAGAAGAAGCCCATGTTCCAATAAGTACACAGACAAGAATCAGAACAGGCTCGCTTGAGGGGCGTCTGGGTGGCTCAGTGGGTTAAAGCCTCTGCCTTCAGCCTTTAGGGTCCTGGGATCAAGCCCCACATTGGGTTTTCTCCTCAGCAAGGAGTCTGCTTCCCCCTCTTTTTCTGCCTGCCTCTCTGCCTACTTGTGATCTCTGTCTGTCAAATAAATAAATAAAATCTTAAAAAAAAAAAAAATCCAGGGTGTGCAATAACAGCTATGAGATCTCTTGACAAGTTCCTACCATTTTTTGGAGCTCGTTTCCTCAATAAGGAAGACCTATGACCTTTACACGGAGGTTGTAGTAGTCAAATGAGAGAATGTGAGGCAAGCATTGTGACCCACAGATCGCCTGCGCCCAGTCAGTGTAAAATATTATTACTATTGCCGTCATCACCATCAGCCACCACCACCTTATCCCCCTAAACTGCTGTGGCCTGTTCTGTCAGACCTGGATTCCCATCTTGCTCTAACATGTAGTGGATTCTTTGTTCTAGAAATGCATTCTACCACAACGGTTTAGAGTAATGATGTTAAATCAATAGTTTTGTCCCAAATCTTTGGTTATTTGATAATTTCCATCATGCCAAAGCTGAATTCTTAAATGTTTAATATTTGAATATAAAATATATGTGTATCTCCTGCTTCAAACCGAGCCTATGGCAAAACTTTCCCTGTGGTTCATGTGGGTTGCCTGTGGCATTGGAGTTGGCAGCTTTGAGGTGTGACCAAGTGGACTTAATTCAGATCACCCATGATGGACCTGACCTTCATTGGTGTGTGGGCCCAGGACCCCGGTGAATTCAGGCTCCTGTGGAGAGGAGCCATCGATCAGTCTGGGGGTGGACTCCTCTTCTTCCTCCTCTTCAGCCTCATCCGGCGGTGGGGGTGGGGTGAGGAGCTCTCTGTTCCCAGAAGGCATCACTGTGGCTGTTTCAAACTGAAAAAGAAACAGAATTTCATCAGGCAACCTTCTTAATCACCCACACTATGTATGGGGCACGACACAAATTTTACACATATCCATTTTTGCCACAAGAGGTCGCTGGTGTTCTGAAATTCGACGCTGCAGGGCTGTCTCGCCTGGCTGAGCACATGTGGTTCTAGTTACTGTTGGTTTTAATTAATTTTGCTTTTCAAATCGTAGTAATAATTTCCAATGCCCATGGTTTTTTGGTTTTTGGTTTTTGGTGGGTTTTTTTTTGGTCATCCTGCTCTTTCAAACGTTTTCACATGTTTATTCATTTTTTAAAAGCCTCATTTATTGTTTTCTAAATACATAGCATTGCAAGAATGCATTATTGCTGGGGAAGATTCAAATTAATCCAGAAGTGTGCAGAATAAAATCCCAAACTCCCCTTCACCCTGAAGTCCAGATTCCATTCCCTTTGAAGATAATAACCATTAAGAAATTAAGGTGTATGCTCCAGTCGTTTTAATCCTTGTTTTCCTAGATTCAAATATTCTGGGCTTGTTTGTTTGTCTGTTTGTTTTACAGTTTACACTTCTCCAATTGTTTTACTGTAAAGTATCATTTCTACCAAAAGAAAAATATATATGGAGTTATGAAAACTATAGATTTGATTATGATATGAGTAACAGGTATTACCGACAATACCTGAGTTTGTTACATTGACCTTTTCGAGAGCTTTGACAAAAGAGGGAACTTACTAAAATGGAAAAAAAAATGCTCAAATATTTTTCTTAGATAATACTTGGTTTTCTCTTGCATATTTTGGGTGATGAGTAACAGCTCTTAGCAGCACCGTTTGCATTTAGAATAACTCCTTACTCTCAAATCTCTTCCCATGCCTCAATGTCTGTTCCTCTGTATTACTTGGTAAATGTCTACCTCCCTGACAACTTTGTCACTTTAAGCAGAAAATCTGTTCAAGATAGTTGGCAATAGGCAGCGCCCACTGTTGGGCACATACTTTCTTCATGGAAGCCCCAGAAATCTCAGATTCTCCTTTTTCAGCCCTGATAGGGCTGCTTGATTCTTTCTACCCTTCTTTATTTGCATGTATTAAACAAGCAAAAACAAACATACACACACAAATTACCTTCTAACTTTAATGTCAAAATGACATGCACAGTATTACTTTTATGTGTAAAATAAATACAGAACTAGGGCAGATATTTTCTGAGTATTCTAGATAGATATTTTAGATAATCACAATATTTTAAAGAAACGTTTATTACTTAGTATTTTTTTTCATAAATTTGAATACATTGCTTCACAAATGAAAATCATCCCTTTAAAGGAACACTAAACTATTTTGTCAGTTCACACTTTTGAATTGTGTCTCTTTCTGTGTTTCTGTAGGGTCTCCCCACTTCTGCCTTTCCTACACTGTATTGAAATGACGCCATCAGTTTTCTGCCTATTCAAGCCCACTAGTTGGTACACTCTAAGTTACATGTTTTATCTTTGTAACTCAAACCTGTAGCATGATAGATGATCAACAAGTACTTCTTAAATATAATTTTTAAATTGTTTGTACAGAATATATCTATTTCACAGCTCTACATTTAATTTTAGAGATTTTATTGATAAGAATCACGAATGTGTTCATGTTCACTTTAAATGTACTTAAAACATGAATCAAACAAAAACAACTCATACTGTCTTTGGTGCATTAGGAAGCCATACACAAAGATTTTGTAAAACTTGGCCAAGAATCTCCACTTGAGAAGATTGAGCATACTTCCTTAAACAAGGAGACATACGGTTTCCATCTGCAGGATCAGAATGAAGCAGATTTAGAAGGAATAGACCTGCAGAGACCAAAAGGAGGCTCCAGGAAGAGCGGAAATTGAGACAGATGTTTCATGGAAGGGAGGGAGCCTAACGGGAGAAACACATTCCAGACACGTTGCCTTGAATCTTTAGCTTTGCAGGAAAAATGTTTGCACATACTTTCTACAGATAATTGTTTTTCCACTCATCTGACGTGAAGCTCTAAGCTCTCACTTGTCATCCAGTATAATGAGGCAAAAACAGCTTTTGTGTCTATCGGAACCTGTTTTGTTCATGCTTCCTTGCTAATAAAATGTGAATGTTGAACAATTTTGAAGACCTAGGGAAAGGAGCGCTTTTGCAGCTCAGCAAAATCCCAGAACTATACACTCAAAATGCTGTTCCTGGGAAGCTTTTGCATTGCAGACACGTTTATTCTCACTACTGAATAGACATGGTTTAGGCTTCTGTCATTTTTTTTCTTCTTCTTTTAACAATTTCCATACTGTGATACAAAGTTGTGAGGCAATGCATGCAGAGAAAGGAAGCCAGGGAAGCATGAGCACCTGGCTGTCCATGTGGCTGACTTTTATGCTTACGCTACTGAAACCTAAATTTGGGAATAAACACAAATGGCCAGACAACATCCCTGCCCCTTTTCCTCAAGCTACCACAGGCAACCCTCAAATGCAAATATAATCGAGGCTCCGACATAAATATTCTTCCTTTCTGTACTTTCCTCCATTATTTTTCCTCGTTTTACTCTGAACTGTTCCCTACTAAACTGTTTTAACCTCTTAATTATATTTACCTGAATTTTACGAACACAGTAAATACAGAGGATCACTCCTGCCTACGGCCTTGGACTTAGCCATCCCTGTGCTTGCATAGTCTTCCCGGTGTGGGACCAGCAGTGCACATCTCTGCGTGGACTGATTTGTAGTAAGTTGTCAATTTCTACCCCCTTTTCGCTGGGCTTTAGAGCTAGAGATAGTTTATGTCATGGTGGACTGTATTTAGGCATACTTTCCATGCTTATGAAAGAGGATGTCTGTACCAGAGATGACAGTTGCTTAGCCAACCGACAGTGACCTGGGTAGAGGGAAGTTTCAGCAGATGTCAGGTTGGAGCGTAACAGTGCCAGGAAGGGTCCCAAGGGCTGCGTCGGCCTCTGCACCCACACAGCCTTGACTCCATGTAAGTAATCCAGCACCCCAACACAATCTCAGGGAAAAGGGAGTTGACATGGCCCTCAGGTGTGTTAGATTAAGTCTCTGCTCCCTGGAGACGTCAAGACTCTAAGTAGAAAAATGACTCAGTTTCCTTCCTCGTAGCAGATGATGTGTCCCGAGATTTACCAGCAATATTTATATCGTTAAGAATACCGCAAAAGATTTGAGACTTTCGTTCTCCAATCATCAGAGGAGTTATCCACAGAAAAGCCTTTCTACAAAAGCCTTTCTACTCAGCACCATTTTAAGTGGTAACATTTGGTTATAAATAATTTTAATCAAATCCATTTGTCTCTTAGCAAAAAAGCGCATCTAAATGACCTGTAGGACTATATTGCTCCCACGGGGTCTACTTAATATGTTTGTCTTAATTTCAGAGTAAAACTATGAAAAAAAAAAACCAGTGCGTTTGGAAACAACAGTCATACTTCTTCCCGACTGCCTTCCCTTGCCAGGGAACCCTGTCAGTCCTGAGTTCTTATTGAACATGTTACTTATACCTGTTGAGGATGGTCACAAGCCATTCGCTGTGGTGAAGAAAGTGTTCCGACTAATAAAACATACTGTGTGTGTTTTTTCCTAATATTTTGATACCTTTTGATCTCAGCACTTAATCGGCAGCTGAATTTCCAATGAGGAACTTTATGAAAATATCACATAGGCATGATAGAAAGAAAGTTACAAAAGAGTTCAGGATACTCCGATTTGATAACTACCTTCGTGAATGAATGCAAAGATCACTGAATGAAAGAGTGAAATTGTAAATGATGTAAATGGAAGGTTTGCCAGTCTTTATAATGATCTAATCGACCAGAAAGAATGTGCCAAGCATTACACTTCAATTAGGATCATTATGTCCACTTTACCTGTCAGTATTATTTTCAAACATCTATCAATACTTTTTTTTTTTCTCTCTCTGTGTCCACCACCGTTACCATAATGTAAGTCACTATCCTGGGAATACAACAATAGTTGACTTACAGGAAGTTGTCGTCTCCTCCGCTATATATTCACTCTGTAATGAGAATAAACTCTTAAAAAGACAAAGCTGACCATGCCAAACTCTGCTTAAAATCCTTAAATGAGGGGCACCTGGGTGGCTCAGTGGGTTAAAGCCTCTGCCTTCGGCTCAGGTCATGATCCCGGGGTCCTGGGATCGAGCCCCGAGTTGGGCTCTCTGCTCAGCAGGGAGCCTGCTTCCTTTCCTCTCTCTCTGCCTGCCTCTCTGCCTACCTGTGATTTCTGTCTGTCAAAAGAAATAAAATCTTAAAAAAAAAAAATCCTTAAATGAATGTTTACTCTTAATAGTCACAAGAACAGTGCCATGCAGGTGCACAGAAACTTACTGGTTAAGTGGAGCCTCAGTTACTCTATCTATAGAATTCTGGTACGCATAGTAGATAGTACAGCTGTGTTAGGACGAAAATGTTTATATAGTAAGTACCATGGAAATTTACTATTATTTGCTCTTTTTATTTTTGCTATTTTTTAATTTTATGTTTGCTATGATTACTAAAATACATTCAAAACTCTTTGACTTACAAGGTCTTGCATGGCTTGACCTGACTAGTGTCCCCTTTCCTCCATTCCATGTCAGTTTGCTCTTCTGCTGTACTGGCCATCTTGAATTTGTTATGCTCCTTGTTCTATAAGACATTTCCATGTACGAGTTGTTCTGCTTAGAATTCATCCCATACCTCATCTTTTTCCCCAATCTTGTTTTACTTTTTAACAGCTTTATTGACAATACAGTAAATCCATGAAGAAAAAGAAAGTAAAACATGTATACACTGAGATCCTTGTTGACTCCTTGATATTCACTTAAGGATGAAGATATAATTGTTCCTATTAGCATATAAAAAAATAAAGCAGATTTTAGTATAAATACTAATAGGGTCTGGGATAGAGTCACAGTGAGGTCTCCATACCAAGAAACTGAAGTGACTTTAGCTTGTTCTCATGATATAAAACTGACCTTAAAAATGCACACACACACACACACACACACACACTCCCATTCCTCCCAAGCTTTTGGGAGCAGTTTCCTGACTCTTGACTTACTTGTGATAATAGTACGGCTAAAGAAATAAAAAAGTAAAATGAAGAAGGTGGCAGCCTAAAAAAAAAAAAGTTCAGGATAGAATGGTTTATTTTTATGATCAGCATTGTTTGGAGATAGAAATATGAAATTTGTTGAATATACACAAAAGTCTCTAAAGAGATCATCTCTGGTATCAAAAGAAGTTTTACTGGATCTCCTCAGGGCCTAGATGAAAATAACTAGCACGGATTGACTATTCACTATGTGAGCATCTGTTATGTTCTTTCCAGTGATTTGCATGTAATTATCAGAATCACTCTTTGTAGAAAGTGCAATAATTGTGCGCATTTAATAGATTTGTAAACTGAGACCGGGGATGGGAAGATCAAGTAAATTGTCAGAGGTTACATGATTTCTAAATACTAAGTCCAGGATTTAAATCTAATTAATGCTGCCACAAGACTGCTTAGTTTACTTAATTGTGATTCTGTATCCAGTCAAATCAATTTCTGCTGAATTATCTAGCTTCTTAGGTACTTGCACTCTGAAAAAGAGGGGTTCCGATCATGGAATTGAGCCTTATCATCACGGGGAAATGCCTTCACATTATAAATTTGTAAATGGACTTTCTTGTACAGATTTTAAGCCTCATATAATTTTTGCTTGGCATCATTCATCAGCCTACAGTCCGATTTGATCATCACTGATTATGTTAGCCAGTCGCTGATCCTGAAGGCTGAAGACCATACCAAGGCCATGTTGCCCTGTGGGAGCACTTGACAGTCATTCAGTCTTCCCCTGATATTGACAGGTATGAAAAGTATCATATAACATCCATGTAGGTGGATTATAACATTTGAGTAGCATTTATTATAATTCTCACTTTTGTGGGAAATAAATATTATGTCAGAATGAAACTTTAGTCTGGTTAAACATGATGGCTAAGACAACTCCCAAGTATTCACCACAGTTTCATTTTCCTCCTGGGCATTCAGCTCAAGTACATTTTCTACTTTCTTTGACGCCGGCTTAGGTCATGTGGCCAGTTTTAGCCAACGGAATGGGAAAGGAAGTAACGCAGCACATCTGGTCCAAATAAGTGAGGAGAAAGGATACTTTCTCAGTCTGTCAACAGAAGATACCAGTGTGACCTTGAAGTCCCAAGGTGAAGATGGTGAAGTTCTAGCATGAAAGAAGTTTGAATCCCTGAATAACTACCTGAACTCTATTGGACAGTCACGTCAGCAAGATACGAATTTTTATTGTGTAAAGCCATGGGGATTTTGAAATTGTTTGTTACAGCTGCTAATATAACTTGCCCTAATATACATCTTTTCAATTTTTGTTTTCTTATCCATTTCTTAGTCACACTGATGGAACAATTTTTAATACTTTAATACTAGGTTGATTTACCTAGCATGTATTATTGACACTAGAAAAAAAAAATAAATGCCTATTTTTTTGTCACTCTGTTCTCTGATTTCCCTTTTTTTTTTTTTTTTACAAACAACTCTTCTTTGATCTTGCTTATTTGGTGGAGTACTTACTGAAAGAGTATAACCCCACATTTGAGTGAATTTACCATTATTTCAATTTACTTTTTTTTAAAAAGATTTTATTTATTTATTTGACAGAGAGAGAGGGATCACAAGTAGGCAGAGAGGCAGGCGGAGAGAGAGGGGGAATCAGACTCCCCGCTGAGCAGAGAGTCCCATGTGGGGCTCGATCCCAGGACCCTGAGATCATGACCTGAGCCAAAGGCAGAGACCCAACCCACTGAGCCACCCAGGTGCCCCCAATTTACTTATTTTTAAAGCTCAGTATTTTATTAACTAGATTAAATCAGAGTTAATAAATATGTATAAAAAGCAAATGTCAAATATCAGAATTAGTTAATGGATTTCTATTTACTTCAAAAATCATAAAATCATAATATTTGATATTGCTAGGAGGTATTTATGAAAACGTGAATTCTTTTATGTTTTTAAAAATTTATCCTAATAGATGGTGATTCATCATAAATTTATAAATCTAATTGGCAATGCTTCTTTGTATTTAATGCAATGAAATGAAATAAAGCAATAAAATGAAAAATTTTAATGCAAAAGAAAAAAGCTGATGATTTGAAGATTTCATTTAATCCTACCTTCTCTAGTCCGTGTCCCTTCTGGGACCACAGTATTTTGTTGTTCACATGTTTATTTTCTCATTTCCTTTCCTTTTTGTCAGAAAGCGGCAATATTCCAGTTTCAGTTGCCAGGAAAAATTCGACTTCAGTCACTTTTATCCCAGTTTATTGAGGTCTCCATTCACCATCATCCTGTTAGGCTCCAGAAACTTAATAGATTTTCAATATCTTAGTTCTCGCAAAATGTATCATCTAGTTCTAATTGAATGTCTCCAAATAATATTGGTAGAGAACTTTGGCAAAGGCTTTAGAAACCTTATCTAATAGCAAAGCCAGTTCACATTCCTTTTCCCCTTACTGCCCTTGTTCCCCAAGTAAGGATGCCAGAAAGATAATTTAGTGTAGGCTGAAATCAGTAATCTCATGAGGATAGGGGTAGGGAGAGAGTCAATCGCAGTAATTGAAACAAGAAGTTGGACTGAAAACCAAGAGATTTGGAACCTTATAACCTCTAATTTTTTTTTTTAATGATGGAGTAATTTGGTATTCTTTTTTTTGTTTCAATCTTTCCTATTCCAACACAAAATAAACTGTTCCTCCTAATACATACTTTATTGGTCCATGAAGCATAACAAGCCATGTCTTTTAGTATCTAAAAATTTTATGCATAAAATTGCTATCACTCATGGTGATGATGATGAGGAGGAGGATGTATATATTATCAGATGGTAATAATGACATTTAAAATAGGGAAACATGCATTTTTTAGAGGATCCCAGGGAGGACCAGCTAAAGTCAAATGCCTGTGAAAGAGATAATTAGCATGTTAATTCAGTGGTAAAGCCACTGTCCAATTTCAGTGGTAAAGCCTTACAAAACTTTACAAATTTAGAAACCTGACTTGATCTTTTAGGGGCAGAATTACCCCAAAACTGTACTAAATCCAAAATCTAACCTGAATCCTTCTACGGTCACCAATATTTTATCTGTAGCCTCTGTAGACTCACTTGGGAAGCTAATTATGATCAAAAGAATATTGATAACCGAAGACCCAGAGCAAAGGACTCAAGTAAGTCTGCTCTTTAATAGCATAAGGCAAAGGAAGAGCTGTTTCTAAAGGGATCAGAATCTTTAAATTTGTTGACGACCATAAGTTTTTGCTATTACTAAGGCTGAATCATCTTGCCAGTAGAAGGCTGCTGAATGGTAGTTAATTGGCCTTGAAATATTTGATTTTATGATCTACTTTTTTCTCTCAATACCAAAATGTACCAATTCCCTTCAACTTCCTTTATGTCTTTATATATGTTAGAGAGTCAATATAGTTTTAGTGGAAAGATTTTTATCTTAATTGTGCTGGATTTGATTTCTTTCATATTTATGTCTTTGATTAAATCAGTTTTGATATTATAACTCCAAAGAGAACACACTCATGAGAAAATTTGATCCAGCCTCAATATTTTTCATATATTTTTTTGTCCTTTTCATATATGTTAATGTGAGTCATAATACATATTATGTATTATGGAGTCATAATACATATTTTCAACCATACCCTATACTTCGTTAAAGCCCACATTGAATGTGAGCAGAGAGATTGGCGTGATGTCATGGTGATTATCCTTTAGTGCTCATCTAGACGCATCTCATATTGGCTGCATTGACATCAAAAGCCAGTGATTGTACAACTTGATGGGTGACATTACCAAGCAATAACCCTTGCACTATTTCCATGCCTGTGTGTGTGGACGTTAACAAACACAAGTTAAGTCTGTCTATTCCTGGCAGACTCAAGACAAGATTAACCAGAACTTGTCACTGGAAGATCCAGTGAAAGGCTTATTAAAGGAGAGTTAGGCAGGAAAATAACAGGTCAATTTCAATCTTGAGTTAGATATTATTAGTGTGATGGGAGAACATGTCCAGGATAGGATTACCCAACTCAAAACTACAAAGAGTTCTAAAAGATTTTTGAACAATGTTACTTCTGGAAGATTTATAATTTACTAGCCTTTTTTTTTTTTTTTTAAGATTTTGTTTATTTATTTATTTTAGAGAGGGGGGAGGGGCGGGGAGAGAGGGAGAGTGAGAATCCCAAGCAGATTTGTGCCGAGTGAAGAGGTTCAGTCCCAGGACCCTGAGATCATGAACTGAGCTGAAATTAAGAGTTGGATGCTTAACAGACTGAGCCACCCAGGTGTACTTAGTTTACTAGTTTTTTAAAAGATTGATTTATTTATCTGAGAGAGAGTGAGTGTGAGTGGGGAAAGCCTCAGAGAGGAAGAATCTCAAGCAGACTCCTTGCTGAGCAAGGAGACATTTCAGGCTTGATCTCATCATTGATGAGGTTGTGACTGAGCAGAAATCAGGAGTCAGCCACTTAACCAACTGAACCACCCTGATGTCCTTATTATTATTATTTTTAATCTATTCCTGTGTTAGATGCCACAAGACAAAATCTACAGGACTATGTTAGAAAAAAAAAAAAGTCTACACCAGAAAGAAATGAGAAGGCATATATCTAGCACACAGTCTTGGGCACTAAGTATGTTGACCAAATTAAATGCAGATTAAAATAATTCAGAAAAAAATAGCAACTAAAAGAAGAACTGAGGGATGTCAAACACCTGATCTGGGCCCATCCCGAGAAATTCTGATCTCAATAGTTTGAGGTGTGGCCAAGGCATTAGGATTTCTAAAAACTCTAGAGATGATTCAGATATGCGGGCAAAGCTGAGAACCACCACACTAGAGAGGAAATGTACTCCCTTGAGTAGGATGTAGAAGACAGAAATGCTAATTAAGCCCTGGAACTTTGAAAGGTTAGTAAAGTCTTGATGACAATGTGGTAGGATTGTTTTACACTAGGCTTCCAGGGGCCAAAGCTTCACAAACATTCATGACAGCTTCGGTTTAAGAATCTGCTGAAGTTGATGCTTTTGCTGGGGGAAAAAAAATGGGGAAGAAAGGAAAGGTCCCTGGGAGGTAGATTTCTTGGATTCCAGAGCAGGAAACCAAGGAGAAGCCACTGGCATAGCTTTCAGACTGAAGAACCCCATGGGCTGAAAATTCTTGCTTACAAGATCTTCTGTCACCTCAGAGAATACACAGGGAGCATCAGGTGCCAAAAACCCAGGGTTTCCAGGAAAACAGGCATTCAAAGGCTTTGTGTTGAGTATGCAAGAAGAGGAGGAAACTTCTGATTGACCTGGTGACCAGGCTGGCTGCCCTCATATGTTTTAAAAACATTCTGAAAACAGGACTATCCCATATGCTACTCTAAGAGTCCTTATACTAGGGGATGTTTCCTAGTTCAGTGCTGCTCAAACCACTGAAGGGAACTACACGTGTATCTCAAAGAATCCACTCATGTCGTCGTAACTGAGAGAGTCCAGTCTTACCCAGGCAAGATGAAGAGAAAGCAAGAGGAATTAGGAAAAGGAGGTTTTGGACTGTCTATTCTTTGGGTTTTTAAATCAAAGTCAAGCAATTCTGATTTTGTACTATAATCTCTTTAAATTTAAACAAGTTCAGATTTTAACATGCAGGAGAGGTTAATCTGTAGTCTTTTATTTTTCCTCAAGAACCTCATAGAAGTAGGGAAATTTATGTGTTATCTTTATGTTATCTTTGTGTTATCTTTTTTTTTTTTTAAAGATTTTATTTATTTATTTGACAGAGAGAAATCACAAGTAGATGGAGAGGCAGGCAGAGAGAGAGAGAGGGAAGCAGGCTCCCTGCTGAGCAGAGAGCCCGACGCGGGACTCGATCCCAAGACCTGAGATCATGACCTGAGCCGAAGGCAGCGGCTTAACCCACTGAGCCACCCAGGCGCCCCCTTTGTGTTATCTTTATGTTTCTGTATGTTTTTATCTTTATGTTTACGTCATCTTTATGTGTGTTTTTTTTTAGTATATTTACTTAGCATTTATTTTCCTTTCAGAGTCTTTCCTAAGCTCTATTATTAATGTGGCTTGATATAATTTGAGGTAGAATACAGAACTGAGGGTAAAATGTCAATCTCAGGTATAGGAAGGCCTTTGAGATAAATTTATTGACGACCTGAAATCTATTTAGAGCTTCTAAAAGCAAAATCTACATTCTGTCAGAGGATGCCTAAGAGTGTTGGTTGGCATGGGGGTATGTCTCATAAAGGTGGGAGCATAATTGTCCTAAAACTGGGATGTTTTCTGTTGAAGGGAAGAGCTATATTGAACTTCATAGTTAAGCTTAACAGATTAAAAGTCGCCATCTTAGAGGGGGGTGCGTTCTCTGTTGATCCCTTTACTCACTCTTCCTAAGGAAGAACGACTGAGCTAATTGGTGGGTAGGAGAAGATACTAGGCTTGAGTGGTTCAACCTCTTTTTTTTGGGGGGGGGGATTTCCTGCCTGTCAAGAAATCTGATTTTATCCCTCCATGCACTAAGATTTACTGGATCAGACACTCATCTGAGAACTGTGGTTAACCTCCGTTGCCTCAGACGGATGGCATATTTACTTCTGGAATTTTATATTAGGATGCCCATAATCACTTCATATCTAAATTGTAAATTTCAACCAGTAGTAAAGGAGATATTTTGAACTCTATTTGTCTGAGTCTCGTTTCTGTTACTCAACTGGGTCTGAAGTTAGGCAGTGCATTAGGACGAGTTTTTATGGGGTCCCTTGAAATCTAACACCTACTGCCCAGAAAAAATTCAGTATTATATGTATCTATATGTGTTATAAGACAAAATAATATGCATTTTTATATACATACCTGCCTCCTGGTTTCATATTATGTTCACAATTCTTGTTTTCTGTATTTGCTTCACCTTCTTTATTTATATTTTTATGCCATAATGTAAAATAATACATAATTAACAATATATAATATAGGATGTGATATTGTGGAGAACACAACACAATATACCCTGTATTATATAATTTTAGAAATTATTTTATGAGGTGATACTGATGCGTACAGATTACATTTTATCTATATCTACATTTATATTTACTGTATGTGTATGTATATATATATATATATATATATTGCTGTACACATTGTAACTTTTGTTCATGTAAGCAGCCTTAAATACTGCTGGTGTGGTAGATAAACACACAAGTAAAGTAACATGTCTCAGATTTGCTGTCAGGGCTGAAACTGAGAACAGATTTGGAGAAACAATTTCTCAGCATGTATATTTTGTGACAGAATTCATAGAAGCCTTAAGTCTTGCTAGATAACTACAGATCTTTATGTATGTATATGTGTGTGTGTATATATGTGTGTGTGTGTGTGTGTGTGTGTGTGTATGATATCTATTTTCACTTCCTCTATTGTGTTGAAGACACATATTTATAAGATGAGTAGACTGGGAGGTACTGAAGGAGAGAGAAGAGCTGGTGTGATCTACTTGGCCCAATTCTTGGCTCTCAGCAAAAGACTGGGAGGCAGATCTGAAGTGAACTCATGCCTGGTGCAGTGAGCCTTAGTTCCAGCTGAAATCCTGTCCCTTCCATGAAGGGTTCCCTGACCACTATATGGTGGATCAGCTTTTGTCGATATTGACTGAAGGAGTCATTTGATGATAGAGCTACTCACATTTATGAAACACTTACCATGGACCAAGCTCTAAGGTAAGCAGTTAACAAGTGTATCTTACCTCATACTCATAAAGTAGCGTATAAACAGGAGTCTGAAGCTCAGAAGGGTTGTATGATTTTCCAAGGCTGTACAGTTGGCGTTCAGGCCTGGGACTCACACGCAGGGAGTCTGACTCCAGAACCCAGTCACTCAAACTGACTCTTAAGGGTGAAACAGGTGTATACATGAGAAACACCCGAAGTCAGTGGTTTCCTTCATTATGCTTTGTAGTGGGTGGTTTCATAGTTTAAATGCCCCGGCAAAGTCAGGGTGGGAAACAGGTCCTCACCGATATATTCACTTGGATTGGATGCTCACTGTGTCAGTCACTTCCTAACCAGGAACCCCACGCCTTCAGCAGATAATATTTAAATTATGGGTCTGTGTCTTCTTAAAAAAAAAAAAATCGAAATCCAGAATGTTATTTGGATTTTCACTGTAACCCAGACTAAGGTGTTTGTTAAACAGAATAGAATTTTAAATTTCTCTTTTTCCAAAATTGTCCCACACAGTTGATAATAAATCTTGAAGCTATTCCTTGTCGTTACCATCATGTCAACATTTGGCTTCTGAAGGTGTTAAAAGGCTCTGAGAAATATTCAGCCTGGTTACTAAAGATATATTCTTAAGGGTTTCATAGACTGGGATGTGGATATCTTAAGTGCAATGGAATTTCGCTCTAAACATGAGCCTAGTGCTCAAATTGATTTAAGCGATCCATATAATTATCTCAAAGAATGTGACCACGAAGACTGGCAATGAAAGCTGTTTCTTATTTTCTATTTTATCTTGAAAATGGGTAAGGAAGAAATGTGTTCGGCAAAGATTGTCCAATCCCCATACTTCTCACAAGGTAGCTTTCAGTTTGGAAGGATTGTCTTACCTCTCGCTCCCTTAAATACTTTGACAGCCAAGACAGATGCTTAGATACTGTGTTAATTATCATCACTTGAAAATTCTTGCATTTCTGATTCCTAACAATCAAATTTCTTAATTTCAGAGGAAAGAAAGCTCAATATTGGGCACAGCTAAAAGAAGTGAAGATTAAAGAGAAGGAAAATAATGGAATATTTTAATGCCAAAGTCTCTCTGGTTTGGCATTAAAACAATCTGGTTTAAATTTTACTCTGAAACTTACCAGCTGAATAACCTTGGGCAAAATTCTGATCCTTAGTTGATCTTAATAATAATAATAATAATAATAGGATAATTTATCATTTCAAGGGGAAGTTATGAGAATTAACTTATGTTTGTGTTCTCATAAATAAAGTATAATACAAATACAAACAAGTCACTGATAAAGACCACCAATGTTCTTTTGTTTCCTGATGCGCCTATATGAGTGTCTATGTTTGTTGCTACATTTTTCAGAAATTTCCAATAGTTTTAAAATAACATTCAAACAGTTTAACACTGTTTTTAAAAGAAGCATATGGTAAATCAATCAGACAACTATATTAAAAGCTCATAGTAAAATTCTTCCCTCCCTTCCTCCAGAGTGTCTTTGGTGAAGAGGGAGAGTGAAGAGGAAGATAAGTTTTTATTTGTTGCCAAGTTCTGAAAAGAACATTCAACTCGGGTCGAGTTTAAGTTACTTCTTCCAATAAAAAGTGTTTTATATGCAAACCATAAGTTTGAAACTTTAAAATGTAAAACTGGTCAAAGCGAGACATCACTTCGAATAAGGATAAAAGTATCCCATGCCTTCATCACCAGAAGAAATAAATAGTAGAACTATTACTAATCTGACTTTTTGTTCAGAAAATACAGAGATGGTTTTTAAATTAGCTACATGTCAGCATGACCAAAGTGCTATGACAATTTATCATACTTAGATAACCTAATTAAAAATACTTTTTATATATCATTATGTACAGTGGACATTCATTCTATAAGTGGCCCCAAATTAACTTGATTCTCCTTAAGCACTTTCTAGTGTTACAGGACATCAACATTTATTCTAAAACTATTTACATGGCACCATATTACCATGATGGAAACTGTAAAGAAACCATTGTTCAACTGTTACTGGATGAACTCCCTTCATTGAGTTTTTGTCCATTTCTACAACCTCACTAAATTTAATTTTCATTCCTTTGATGAATCTTACCTGTTCTTCATCTCTGAAAGCTATTTTTGAAGCTTAATGAATTTGTTTCAATAGAGTTATTCCTCATAAAGATGATTTAAAACAACTTAGCTACTTGTTCTCTTAATGAAAGAGCAAAAAAAAAAAAATGAGCTAATTTTAAGATCAACGGAGAGTAAGAGCAAGGAAACCATCTCTTATTAAAAAAACTTCCTATTGGTCAATTACTACTGATATCCATTTGTTACTTGTTATTGTTATTTATTTATGAAAGTATACAGCAGTTCTAAAAGCATTGTGGTAATGCTTCAATCTCTACGAGGGCATTAGGATGATTAGAAAGTAAAAGTGAAGAAAGTAATATAAAAAAGAGGAGTGGTGCCTGGGTGGCTCAGTCGGGTAAGCAACCAACTCTTGGTTTCAGCTCAGGTCATGATCTCCTGGGTCCTGAGATAGAAGCCTGCCTCCAGCTCCTGGCTCAGTGGGGAGTCTGCTTGAAGATTCTCTCCCTCCACCCCTTCCCCCACTCATTCTTTCTCTCTCTTTCAAATCAATAAATCTAAATAAATAAATAAATAAATAAATAAATAAATAAATAAAATGAGGTAAGAGTAAGGTAAAAAGTTTGCCCAGATTTCTGAGCAAAATGGCAAGCATAATTAGTTATAAGATGTAGAGCCCCCAGAATAAACAACTTCCTCAAAATTTACAATCCACTTGGACACTGAGGCTTGAGAGAAATTTCTACTGTACCTCCTCCTGAAGAGCATTGTATGCCATCATTGTAAATGCCCTTTGTACTGTCCCACATTAAACAAAATGAAGTCTCCACAGGGCTCTGTTTATATATAACATTCCTGGCATCTATTGAAGATTAAGTGAAAGTAATTATATAAAGCTAAAGTAAGGTAGTATAAGACAGGATCAGTCTGGGGGCACCTGGGTGGCTCAGTGGGTTAAGCCTCTGTCTTCAGCTCAGGTCATGATCTCAGGGTCCTGAGTTTGAGCCCCACATCGGGCTCTCTGCTCAGCAGGGAGCCTGCTTCTCTCTCTCTCCCCCACTGCCTGCTTGTGAGCTCTTTCAAATAAATAAATAAATATCTTAAAAAAAAAAAAAGGATCATCTGATTAGATCGAGCCAAAGAGAACTTACTGCAGGAATGGTAGTTCCTATCCTCCATAAATATTAATATAGCTACTGGGTACTTTTCTGGGCAAAAGAAACAACTCTTGGGCAGGGCCAGTGTTTATCTTAGACCTAAGAGAAATGAAAAAATCAGTAACTGCAAGACTCTATGATGGAAATGGAAGCACCAAATGCCCGCTTTAGTCAAAAACACAGTCTCAATTTAAGTCAATCAGAGAATACCAAATTTTGAACTGTGTTCAGATGAAATCTATAAGGCAAATAGTTAAATGTTTCCCTGAATTCCAAGCCACCAAATATTTTTATATCCACATCTACATAGAGATTAGATAGGGTAGATAGAGAGCTGGCACCCACAACATAGATATAATATGTTGGAGGATGCGTATCTACAGTTATTCTTTGAAATAGTTAGGCATAAGCCATTCTCTCTTACAATAATTACATAAGGAAACTGTCTATACAGGGGACTTCTAGTTTACATTATTCACCCATAGAACAATGCTTTCTCTCTCTTTTAGCAATGTGGGAACACAAGCATTCAGTTCAACTAAAACAAATATCAGGTTAAAAGGACAATTTGGAAAATGGTAGAAAACAGAGGGAGGATAATGTAGTTTTTTATTAACCTGCTAGGAATTATTTTTTGATATGAGAAGATAATGCAATTATATGTTATTAATAACTATAATCTTAGGCAAGTTACCTGCTCTTTTTCTCAATATTCTCATCTGTTCAATGAAAATAACAGTAGCACTTCCAAGTTTTGTTGACAAAAATGAGATACTGTACATGATAGACCTAAAATAGTACTCAGCATGTAATAAGTGCTCAACCAAGCATAACTAATATTCATCAGAAAGCAAAAAGTTCATATTTTGGTCTTAAGGCTTATATCCAGTTCTTACTAATACCATTAAAGTAAAATAAAAGCTAAGTAAAAAAAAACTGCAAAAATGTTATGTTGTACTAGCAAATGCATTCATTATCTGCTGGGTAGCATAAAGCAATATGATGGATTTGCCAGGCCTACAATCTGCTCCTAACCTAGAATCCAGCCGATCCTGGGTATTCTAAATAATCAGAAATCACCTAAGTCAGCAGTCTGGAGTACTATTACTGCCTAAGATCTTCAAAACCAGAAATTCTTCCACGATGCTTTCCTATCACCAGGGAGGATATGAATATTCTATCACCAGTAGAAATCAACAAAGCTCTATTGAGATACTGACTCTGGGGGAGGGTGACTGGGCTCGCTGCTAGCTAAATCACTGGATTCATAAATGCAAACCTTGCAGCAGTATAAGTCAAATTTGGTTTTCAGAAAAAAAATTACATTATTGCATATCGTATTAGTTTTCTTTCTTATTTTTTTTTTTAAGATTTTATTTATTTATTTGACAGACAGAGATCACAAGTAGGCTGAGACGCAGTCAGAGAGAGAGGAAGGGAATCAGGTTCCCTGCTGAGCAGAGAGCCTGATGCAGGGCTCTATCCCAGGACCCTGGGATCATGACCTGAGTTGAAGGCAGAGGCTTAACCCACTGAGCCACCCAGGCGCCCTACTTATCTATAGCAGCATGACAAATTGTCACACATTTAGCAGCTTAAAACTTGACTCATTTTTAACTGACAGTGTCTGTGGGTCCAGGGATGGCCTGACTGAGTTCTCTGCTCAGAGTCTCACAAGGCCAAAATCAAGGTTAATGGCCAGGGCTGTGATCTCATATGGAGCTTTGAGTTCTTGGTATCTACAGTGCTGTGGTTTCTATATACTCACTGGCTATCAGCTTCTCTCAAAATTTAGAGACTTCCTGCATTCTTTGTTATGTGGACCCATCCATTTTTATTTTTATTTTAATATTTTAATTTATTTTTATTTTTATTTATTTTTTAAATTTCTTTTCAGTGTCCCAGAATTCATTGTTTATCCACCACACCCAGTGCTCCATGCAATACGTGCCCTCCATAATACCCACCACCAGGCTCACCCAACCTCCCACTGCCCTCTCCTCCAAAACCGTCAAAGCCAACAACAGATCGTTTCCCTTGCCTTGAATTTCTCTCATGCTTCATAATTTGGCCCCGACCTCAAGATACTGTTTTAAAGAAAGTAGAAGTGTAGGTCAAGACAACCAAGATAATTTCCCTTTTAAAATTTCAGTTGTGCCATATAAAATAACCTAACTATAGAAGTGATATCCCAATATATCGATGATGTTAAGAATTACAGAGGCCATGAAAAGACCAGCGGATGGGTCATTTAGGGTAGATCTTAGAATTCTACTTGCCTCATAGTCATACACACACACACACACACACACACACACACACAGAGAGAGAGAGTTTAAGGATTAATCATTTAAATTCTAGAGGGTCTACTATATTGACTTATGATGCCAAGTCTTACAATTTGGAAGAAAGAAACTGGCATATATTTCAGAAGCAATATTCAGTTATTCTATAAATTTGCAATTTTAAAATACAAGGTTACCTTTTCTATAGATGATAAATAAATTCTAGGCTAAGATAGGCAGACCCATACTTGGCATTAAGGACAAAAACTAAAGAACCTGATCCCACTACTCTCCATGTGCTTTGTTTACCATGAATTTTTTCATCAACTGAACCCTAGATGGTTGTGTTACCAACATTCATACAAAGAATATCACATAGGAACAAGAGCATATAGAACAATTGATCTTAATTTATAAAGATGAAACAAATAAGGTTGTGGGGAGTTGCCAGAATCTGAACGTCCAAAACTAAATTGAAGAAACTCCTATCATGAGTAACTGTATTCTAGAATCCACTCACCTGACTAGGTCTATTGGCTTTATTTCACATCTTTCTATAAAGAATTGCATATTCTTTTTTTGTAAAGCAGTTTACATGAATGATTTGTTAAGATCTGAGCTGATGTTCTGAATTTTGTTTTTCATCTCTTTTTATGTATTATCTTGTTTTTGTTTCTGTGGTTTTTTTTTTATTGTTTCATAGGCAGTGGATGAGTGGGTTGGCTGATTGACTTTTGGTACTGGATCAACTGGGTAAAATTAAAAAATATGCGTAGTTTGCTTTCACATGTATTATGTTTTCATTATAGAACAGGTATATATATAAGTACACATGTATATCATGTGTCTATAAACTGGTTTTCTGATGATGACTCCTCACAACAGATGATTAAATCAGGGATGGCTTACCTATTTCCATCAGCAACAAGAGATTATTTAGTAGCACTCTGGAGCCCTCAGTTGTTAAGGATGCTGAGTTTGCCTAGGCTAATATGAAAATTAAGGATGTTTGAATGAGGTAAGGGGATACAATGCAACATATTTGGTACCTTACAAAAAGGGTTGCTCTTTCAGAATAAGCAAATACCGAGGAAGGGTTATATACCAAATCATCTTTATATGGATTAAAATTTTTAGCTTAAATTTTTTGATGTCAGAAGGAACTTCAGAATCTTATGAGAATATGCAGTAAAAAGGGGTTCTGACAGCAAGGGATGGCTTTAAAGAAGTCTGCATATAAAGCACCTCTCCTTCAAGATATTGTCTAGGGCAGCCTTGAGCTCTCCCTAGAGTCTTCTCCCCAGGCCTGCTAAAAACAGGATTTACTTTCGGTACTCACCAAAGCTCTTGATCCCATAAAATATCTTTTGGAAGCATGACAAGTAAATTTAAATTACAATATTTAGTTCAGTAGATAATGGCATATACATATGCAGTCTTTCTTTTTTTATTAATATTTATGGCAGATGAGTTAAACACTGAAAAAGCTTCTCCTTATACTCTCCACTGATGATTAGATTGGAGATGCAGAGACCACGTACAGCAAGACTGGTGTTAATGGCCATAAACTCCCCAGAAAATGCTTTTAACATAACCGAAGACAGCAAACTGAATCAAACAGTGAATATGGAATTGGAAAATAAAGTCAAAATTTTGAAGAAGAAAAATGGTCTTCTGACAACCTAAAACTTGACTAAAACGAGGGAAAGAGAAAGAGGGAGAAAGAGAAGAGAAGGAGACAGAGAAGGGGGGGATGGGAAGTGGGGGAAGATGGAAGCCCAAAGAGAGGGAGATGGAAAGGAAAAGGGAGTTGTGGAGAAGATGTGCAAACTATTGTATTGTACAGATTTGATTCTTGAATTTCATCAGGCAACATAAACAATAATGAGAGCATTTATCTCTTAAGAAAGATATAGCTCAGTACCATTAAATACATGCTTTTGTCTAAATATTTTCTTTTCCTAGTTATCAAAAGTAATTATTCTAAGAAGATTTACACTTGAGTGACTGGCCAAAATATGTTATGATCCTGTATAGCTGATGTAATTTCCCTTTTGGTTGATTTCTTCTTAATTAGTTTTTGTCAGTGTGGTACATTAATTACACTCCAACATTTCAAGGTCTGTTTGTTTTCTGATTCAGAAAAATTAGTCTGTATCCTTTAGTTATGTAAAAAGTCTAACATTTAATTAGAAACATGTCATATCAGATTTATGTAAAGGGCTGTAACCTTGCCAATGCCTACATTACTGCTGAGAGATAATCAGTCATTTCGGAAAGCACAGTCACTCTTGGAATACAGTGGTCCAAATCATTGTCCGTTCTTTGCATTCTTTTAATTTTCTTCCAACTTATTTTAACCTTACATCTTTTTCCTTTGCCCCAAACTTTCCCAACTTCCTCATCATTGCATGTGTATTATTTCCACTCTTCCTTACTGACTCCTTTTTCCTTCTATTTTCTCTTGTCCTAACATGATAGAAACTCTTCCATTGTCGTTGCTTTAATTTTGTGAGAAGATATAAAGGAAATGAAGTGAACTGTGAGAAAGAAAAAGTGTGTCCCCATGTTAACCTCCAGCAGACTGGACACATTTCAAAGGAAAGGTTCATATGAAATTATTAAGATAGAACATATCTACTGATACATAACCAAGAATCTCTTTGAAAGGAACGCATCTCAGTAATTCCCCATACTCGTGCTTCTAGGAGTCTCAAGAATGAGAGGAATTCGTTACCTCAGCTTGACCAATAGGTATGTTTTCATAGTTGTATAAATTATCCAGGTCCTCCAAGACAGTGTCATATGTTTCTGAGTCATAGTTGATGGGTTCCAGAGTTGGAGCGGTCCCAGCGGCATCAAAGATGACAAGTCCCAGAATGAGTCTTGCCAACATTTTCATTTTTCAAGCTTTCCTAATCAAAAAAGGCCAAAAGGTATAAATATTTAATTGATGATAACGTATGAATACTTATCACTAAAGAGGCATGATAAATCAAAGTCAATGCCGTGGGACTCAAGCCGGTAGCTCTCCTGACACGGATCATTTGTAAACATAACATAGGAAATTGTATGGATTCTGAAGACTATTGATACTGATGTTCAAATTAATTACAAACCCATCCACGTTATTACAGTAGATAGTGTAATTACAGTGAAATTGAATTTACTTCATAGAGAGACACAGAGAAAATGAGATGTGGAAATATTGCCATGCAGTTATTCAGAAAAGCTTCTGCATCAGAGTTTTACCTTTTACTAAGCATACATTTCTTTCATCAACTCTGGGAGTAGGAAGGAGGAGGAGGAGGAGAAGGAAGAGGAGGAGGACTATAACTGTTACTCCATTTTACAGAAGAGGAAACCAAAACAGGGTTGGCTAGTGACCTAACTAGGACTCGTAACTGTTTCTTGCACATTCAAGCTTATGGATTTTTCCAGACAAAATAATGAAAGAGTTCCCCCCCCCTTTTACTTCCTTGTTGCGTCTGGGTATCATTTATATATATATATATATATATATATATATATATATATATATATATATATATATATATACACACACATAATTTAATATATGTACACATTAACATTTCATGCAATACTTTTCAAAAGTTATTCTTAACTAAATGGAGCAGAAAAGAAAACTATTTTTCCTTTAGTCCTTAGTGTTTTCTTTCAATTCTTAGTAGCCATCTAAGCTTTAAACTCAGAATCAATAAGAATCCATGTCTAAAAGATATCATTTGGCAAGTTTTCGTTAGAGGGAGATTTCCACACACATAAGATTAAGAAGTTTCTTGTTTTGTAATTCTTTGTTAAGCATGATTCGTATTTTCCATGATCACATCCTGCTTTTGGGGAGGATTCAATCAAAATATTATTATTTTAATAATATTTATAACATGTAGGATATGTTATACATGTGTATATATATGTATAATAGATGTTTAACATTTATAATTTTAACTATTTTTGTTCTGTATATACTCCTTTGAATACATTTTACTTTAGAAAAAAAAAACTCTCCTATTTAATTTTAAACATATAAGTTGGGTCTATCAAAAATGTTACTTGGGGGTCATTTATTGAGGAAGCAAAGTCTTTGTAAAACTTTTTATCAAATATGTCTAATTTTAAAGGTTTTGTATTTTGGATACACTTCTTAAGTCTACTTCAAGAACAGAACCACTGCTGTTTGTACCTATGCACACACGTAAAAGGGAATTCATGATAAATATTACTTTTAAACTTGAAAGCACTGACAGACAAACCGACCTTCAGTGACTTGAAAGAAAGTCTTTATGAAGCAGGTTTAGGCAGAGGGATATGAAATCCCTCTGAGAATGAGAAGCAGGACAAGGAGCTCCTTTTTATTCCCTCCTATGCTTTCTTCGAATCATTTTTTTTCTTTTTTTATTCACACTGGATAAACGAAGCCTCTATTTTACCTGCCTTTGCAAGGATCTTTGCAGGATTGGGGATTTGGAACTGCTGGACGCAGTCACCAACAAAGTCCTGTTTAATCAAATGGTGTGATTTACAAATATTTCAGGAACGATTCTTCCCTTTTCAAGTGGGAGGCATTCAGAAGGACCAGTACTAACCTTGAAAGAATATTTTCCTTCTCCATTTCTGGCCACTGTAATTGTTCAGAGCAATTAGGCACTGGCTGGTTATTTTTCTCACTTCATACTCTGTATTTGATTAGAAGTGTCTACGTTCTTCGAGTTTACTTGCATGGTGCAGAACACCTAGAGCTATCAGCAGTAAGAAAGTCTCTATGTTCAGTTTTAAAAGGATGTTTCTTCCATCAAGTAACTATACTAGTATGTAACGTAGAGTCTTTGTTGAGACTGTTGAATTTGTTGTGCACTTCACACCATGTCATGAGATTTTGCAAATTATGCTTATATAAAACCTTAAAATATAGACCTTAAAAAGACACTCCAAATGCCCAATTCCCATATGCTCATCAGTATATATTTAAACACCTGAAATCTCCCCCTTTTCTTCTTTTGCCTAATATGTCAATCAATACTGATCAATAGTGCCTGGTTATCCTGGCAAGAAACATGATCTAAGTCAGGGCACTTGCTTTAAGGAATATATTGGAAACTACTGTAATTTTATTGGCATCTCTCCTATTAAGATCAACTATTTTACTGTCAGCTGTTAATTCCTGAGCTAATTCAAAATTTTGGATTGTCCAAGAATCACATAAATATAAAAGAGTAAACTTAAACCCAATCCATTGCATCAATGTTCACCATGAGATATTAAAGCAAACTGAATTATTTTTTAAAAGGTTATTATAGTAGAAAAAAGTCTCTGATCCAAGAAGAAAGCAAGTGTAAAAACTTACCTTTGGCTCCTACTTGGTGAAATGGCACGGAGTGACTGGAGACGCAGAGCTGGTAGTATTTGCCCTTGACCAATGGTTGTGAATTCTGGTCTGTGGGAGGTGGAATTTATAACACTCAATTTTCTGTTTGGGAAAGCTAACCTTGAGAAATGCTTCTCAGTCTTTAGAAACCCCAAATTACTTTAGAGTCCCTCGAAATAATCAGTAGAATCCAAATGACAAAGCATACAGAGCTCTTGAAATTATGTTAAGGGAGTTATCATTGCCAATGTGTCCCCCTAAACATTTTAAATGGAAAAAGTAGCTTTTACTATATTTCATCTCTAACAAGTTCACCAGTTAAAAAAAAGTTAATGTATACAGTAATACTATAGGTGAATATTTTAGAATTGTTCTAATAAGAAATAATTTTCCTTGCATGTCTTAAATGGCTTTCTTCCCTTTTCACTAATGTTAACTGAAATTCAGTAAATGTTGCAAAAGTCTTACCTGTTTAATGTTGGGTAAGTTTAAAAAAATCCAAATTATTTTGATTGTTTGGAATGCTCTGAGAGCAATGAAACAATAAAGCCTCTGCATGCCCACTAAAAAAAAAAAATCCTGAAACAATGCATAAATATGATTTGAGCATTTTGGAAAAAAAAAAAAGGCTCTTTTTTTTCTCTCTTTTATCTATCAGAGCCAAACAAATCAAATTACATAAAAACACTTTCCCCCAGCATACAAGATTTGTTGTAGGCTCCTAGTATCTGATATGGTTTGTGAAACTCAGCTTTGTTACAGGTTTGGAGAGAAAATATGTTTGTATTAAACTCGTATTCTTTGCCTCCATTCACACTGCAAAAGTTCGAGAGGAAGATGAAACTTGTGTCATGTATTCTGGCTTCTGGTGTGCTTTCCATAAATCCCGGAGTCTGGTTCTAACCTGTGCATCAGGATTCCTTTTTCCTTGACCAGAAGTGAGCAGCCATATTAGATTTTGAAGTGCATTAGGGCACACTGATCGAGGAGAAAGCCTGTCTTGAGGACGCTGACGCCTCCTTCTGCCTTCCCTGCTGTCCTCCCTCCCCACCCCAAACTCCTTTGCTTATGGACTCAGGGCTCCCTCAGCCCTTAGCCTCATCACCCACACCTGCTTCTGCACTTCTACGTGATCTGAGCTCGACATGCATTATTTTTCTTGGGACCAGTTTTATCTGTAATGGAAGTAGTGATTCTGGGGGAAGTACAGAATCTATCAAGCCCTCTCCAACAGCAGAGAAGCCATCCTGGGGGGTAGGGATGCCCTCCCTGCCTCCTTGCTGTGCCACGTGATATGGGCGCTACTTTCAGAAGCACTTCTGGAAAGAGGACTGAATCCGAGTTCCCACACTGGCGCTGTCACAGCAATGGCCCCCACAGTGTGTTAGAGGAGTTTATATATGTCTCTCAACACATTCTCCATCAGAGAAGTTCCCCATTCACAGATGGGCAACACAAAAACATTAAGTTATCCAGTGTCCCATGTGACACAAACAAAGAGAAAACCAAATTGGGTCAAGTTCCCCGATGTTAGTGAGGTCATCTGAGGGATGCTGGTGACGGTAGAAATGCAGTGGCATCTCAGTTTTTTAGATTCTGAGGCTGTTTGCCTGTCACTAGGTGTTAGGGTCTTTTAAATGCTTTAGGATAAATAGAGATGGATAGGATATCCATGAAAATACCTAATATTTCTTCTTCTTTCTCCATGATTTAATCTAATACTCTGCACACATTGTCAGGTGACAAAGGTGGCATCTATGTAGTCCCTTCTATTCTCGAAGGCTCTGGCTGAACCTGTAAGATTCTATTTGCAGAAATAACGTTTTCACACTCTCCTTTAGTGACCTGTTGGTTTACATGACACTGTTCTTAGGCTTTAGAACGTTGTCTACTAATGCAGTTGTTTCATGACAATTTAATAACTAAATTCTTTGTCCTAATACAGAATTGAAAGCAGAAATGATCATTCCTGAGTCTTTTCTTTTTCCAAATAGATGAACCTTTCACTGTTCCTTATAAAATATGGAGAATTTTTAAGTCATTTCTCTTGGTCTTATCTGGACTTTCTCCAATATTTTCAAAATCCAGGTTGAACTGTGGGAGCTCAAATTTGTAACAATCTCATGAGGCCCTAATCTCTATATAGTAGGGAAAAGGATTAATTACCGGGTCCAGCCTCTCTTATCCTTGGTAAATATCTTTTAGTTTCTTGATAATTTTCTTAATAGAGCCTGAGCTTGGTTATCCGAAACCCTCAGGGGATCAGTTATTAAGACTAGTTGCATTATCTAGTAGTAGCTGAGGCTTTCTGGCTTTATCTCTTTAAGCCCCCAAATGGTTTACAAATCCTTATGGCTACAATTCTTAGCAAAATTAATTAAACATCATCCTGCTTGCTTAAATGGAATGAATTTTAAACAAGATGGCCTTCTCTCAGTGATGATCTTTGTTCTGTAGAGAACAGAGAGCAGCCCTCTGATGATCACATATGGCAGTCCGTCCTTGTCCTCTGCCCCAAAAGGTCACATTGGTAAGAGCGACAGGAGGGTGTAGATATCCCACCCCACCAATTATAAAGAATAAAACCGTCCCCTGAAATGATTAGCTGCCTTCCTATAAAGAATCCCCATGTTGCCTTACAGACTTTGTACTCATCAGTAGGAGTCCTGTAGTTTTGGACCATAAACCCATATACACTCTTCTGCCTGTTTACCCTAATCTGATCCTATCACCCCCTCCAGAATCTTTCAAGGCTGATCTGCAATCTGCAAATTCTCCGTTGCCTTCAGTCTCTTTTTGGAAAACGTCCCTTTGCTCCTTCGATCTTAAAAGAATATGGCTCTCTCCTGACAAAGTTTTCTGCTGCTGTGGTGGGTTTGATTTTTTTTTTTTTTTCCTTCTTCACTCACATAACACAAAGACGGAGCAATTTTTCTTGTTTTACACTTTCTCTTCCAAATGATTCGTCCTCTTTACTCCTTCAGAATTTTTGCCCATTCCGAAACGCATGGCATTCGGCTGAACTACCTGTCATCTCTCCCGGTCATCAAATCTTTGATCTCCCAGCCAAACCTCTTGTTGCTAACTTTAGCTCGTGGCTCACTCATAACGTCTATTCAGACCTTGTCCTTGTTTCCAGGGATGCCAGCCTCCGTGTACATGACCCATCTATCGTGGTGGCTCCTTTAGCTTCACAGGTACAGTCAAGCTACCGCGTTCCTACCCAGCCACTCGCCATCACTCTCATGCCGTCTAGCTCCATCATCACCTAATGGGGCACTATTATCATTTTCTTTTTGCCTAATGAGACCCTCTTGCCATAGCCACCACCACTTTTCCACAATTCATCACATCTCTTATTTTTACATCTCTCTTTATCTTTAGATAGGAAGCAACATTATCATATTTACACCTTTTCAACAGATCGACTATTCTCATAGGTCTATTTTATAACATTTTTTTCTCCTCTCAAACCTCCCATGGTCCTTTTGTATTCACTGGAAGTCATTAGAATGATGGTAGAAGTCATCAGAAAAATACTTTTAAACATTTGCCCTCCAGTTCACTGCACTTATACACATCCTCTGTGTTTTCTCCTTCTGGGACAGAGATCCGTGTTTCTCTAAATATCTCCTCCCTCCCAGCATCTCCGTTTCAGTAGGTCATTTTTACATACGGACACATATCACATATGCTCTGGCCAAAACTCAGCCAGGAATTCCCTCTAACACTAGTGAACTGAATGAAGGTAAAAAAAAAATGGCAGCTACAGAACGGAAAGGGGTGGGGGAACGAGGTAACCAAGAAATGGGTATTAAGGAGGGCACGTGTTGTGATGAGCATTGGGTGTTATATGCAACTAATGAATCATTGAGTACTACATCAAAAACTGCTGATGTACTCTATGTCGGCTAACTGAACATAATAAAAAAATATATAAATGCAAAAAAAAATGGTGGCTACAGCTATGTCTTTGAGAACATGTGTTAAGTCTAAAGACATACAGAGTCAAATTATTTTAAAACACCGCAGTCTTAATTCATTCTGTATCTGAAATTATGCTTCAGTTTTATAAAATACATTTTCATCTTACCACTGTCCTATTTTAATGACCCCTTTTACAGAAAAAAAAAAAATTCTCAAACAAAGGGTGTTTATTGGCTGTTTCCCTTTGCTCTGTTCTCATTCACTCTCCATTCCCCTGCAGTTTGGGCTCTATATGGGTAATTTTCTGGCTTTGTTTTAACTGCTGTCCTAGCTGCCAACTTTGGTTTTACTGTGGTTTTCCTCTCACCCCACTGGCTATGCCTGGTCTCTCCAGCCTTTAGATTTTGGAGAGCCTCTGGTTTTAGTTCAATGATTCATCTTTTCTCAATTTATCCTTTTCCCTTGAGGACCCTCCACTATTTTCATGCTATAATTACAACAGAACAAGAATAACGTCAATACTAACTGACATGTTCAAGGTTCATTCTGCACCTGGCATTGTTGATCATGCTCACTTGCTGAGGTCCGGGGAGGTTAAATGACTTCAACCAGTGAGAGGCGAAACCAAAATCAAAGCTGAAGCCATCCGGCAGCCAAGTCCAAGTTCTTCACCGCGACACGGAACCACCACCTTCTGCTTGAATCCTCCAGCGTCCCATCCCCGGTCCTCCCTGGTCTCTCTGAGCTGCCGATCCTTGTGTGCCATTGACTACTTTGAACTTGACATCTGCATTTGGGTCAGTCGTCGGGCCAGGGCCATCGTGGTGTGCCTGACTGAGATAACGGCTCTGGACCCACCCTTGACTTCGCTCCTTTGTTCTTTGTGTTTAATTAAATGATATCATGTCCCTCTCAGTTGGCTCCAGTCCAGAGCCTTGAAGCTATTGTAGATTTCCCTACTTTCCCGCATCTAAGCTATCAGAAGAAGATGGTTCTACTTCCTGTGTATTTTGTTCCACCATCCTCTCTCATCTGGACCATCACAAAAGCCTGTTACCAAGCTTCCCTGCTTCCTTTTTTGTTCTTCTATCCTTTGCTCTCCAAACCCCTGTCAGAGGCCATCTAAAATATAAATATGTGAAACTCCATGTTTTTTTTCATTGAAACATTCAGTAGCTTCCTATTTCTCTTTGAATAAAATTAAAACTCTCATCCCATGTCCCCCAGAGCTCCCTATCAACTACAGCCTACCTACTTCTCCAAGCTTGGATCAAGCACCACTCCCTCTGTCAATTTCTACAGCCATATGAATGGCCTTTCTGTTCTTAAATCAGGCCTGATGATGGCTTCCTCAAAGGGTTGCACTTAATGTCACCCCTTATGTTAGAATGGCTAGATAGTTTTTTAAACTGTTCATGTTTTTGCATAAATAACACTTGAAAGGAGCTTTCCTGCTTCAGCCCCTCCCCATCAGAGTGGACCACCTTCCTTTCCATCACACTCTAATGAGATGCTACCTCTAATGTCTATGCTAAAATTGTGGGTTTTTTTCATAGCACTTGCCACAACTTGTTATTATATTTTTCTGTTATATATATAATATATGTATATATTATATATAAAATATAGATAGGTAGATAGATAGATAGATCTTCTCCCAGGTTAATAGATAGATAGATAGATACATAGATACATCTTCCCCAAGGTTAATATAAGCACTGTGATGCATAAAATTTACCAGTCATATTCACAATGATATCCTTAGTGTCTAAAATAGTTCTTGGCCCCACAATTCATGCTGAGTATTATTTGAATGAATCAATCAATTAATGATTGCCTGCGTGAATCAAATGCATAGCAATTCAAAGCAACAAATAATTACTTAATAAACTACTGTAGGGGTGCCTGAGTGGCTCAGGTCATGTTAAGGGTCTGTTAAGGGTCTGCCTTTGGCTCAGATCATGATCCCAGGGCCCTGGAATAGAGTCCTACATGAGGCTCCCTGCTCAGCAGGGACTCTGCATCTCGCTCTGCCCCTAATTCCACTCATGTTTGTGCTCAATCTCTCTCTCAAATAAACAAACAAACAAACAAATAAATAAAATCTTTTAAAAAATAAACTACTATAATTTGCTTGGCCTATTCTAAAATATATAGGATTACTTGCATTTATGATAAATGGTTTTTAGCTTTCCCCTTTCTTTCTTTCTTTCTTTCTTTTTTTTTTTGAATTGCATCTTTCTGTTTGGCTAACCGTCAAGCTGTCTCTTAACACTTTCTAAGCCACTGCCCATAGGCTTCATGGAGCAAGTTTTGCATTTGCTTTCTTCTAAGACTTTCTTGTGTCACATACAAAAATATAAGGTACAGACTTTTGATGAGAATCTGAGAGTTTCCATACCAGTTAGGATTCCCTCCAAAAATAAGTATAGAAAACCCCAAATCACACTCATTTAGGAAACATGGAATTCACTGATCCAACTACCTGAAAAGTACAAATTTCTCTCTTCTTCTATTTGTTGACATCATTCTCAAGTAGGTCCAAACAAAGGCATTGATTATGTCTGTTCCATATCTTACATCCTTCTGGGTTAAAATCCAGGGGAAAAGAGGGGAGGTCTCTGTTTTAGTAGCCTAAATTGCATGCCCAAAATTAATAATAATTATTAATTAATCAATTTTTAAAGAAGATATTATTTATTCATTTGAGAAAGAGAGAGACAGAGCAGAAGCAGAGGGAGAGAGAGAGGGAGAGGGAGAAGCATACTCCCCGCCAAGCTAGGAGCCCGATGCAGGGCTAGATCCCAGGATCTAGAGATCATGTCCTGAGCCAAAGGGAGACACCCAACCATCTGAGCCACCCAAGAGCCCCAATTAATCAATCACTTTAAAAAACGGAATTGAGAGAATTTAGTGTCTGTTCCGCTGAGTCCTCACCTCATTTGAGCCTCTGCTCAAATGTCACTTCTTCAGTCCCTGCTGGCCGCTCCATGTAAAAGAGAACCAGCTTCCTTATAACCCTTATAACTATTTGACATTCCCATAAATAGTGCTATCTTCTTTATTTTCTTTGCCAGAATGTGATGGTCACAACAACATGATATATCTGTTTTGTTTGTGACTGCATTTCTAGTCTATAAACACATAGAAAGTAGTCAGTAAATATTTGTCGAATAAATTAATGAACCAACTTAGATCTTTGGCCAAATGCTTTACCCCTGAGCCTGCAGTGAACTGAGAAAGGAGTGGTTTCCTGCAGGAACTAGTGAAAGAAGAGCAAATGAATCATGAGTGGTGAAAGTCTTTGAACGTTAGTGTGGGACCTCCTGAAATCATTTTTGTATGAGATAAGGGGTTTCCCCAAATTTACTATTTTTATCTGTCTTCCCAAAGAATCAACATAAGGTATCAACAAGTTATTGACAAACAGCATGTTAAAATAGTACCATTAAATCTCTGATTCATGTATAGTTTATGGAATACTATGTTTTCCGTATCGTTTTCACATTACTCATGCTTAATCAATAATAATTATAAAAACATTCATAGACACTGTTAATGCTTTTTAATTATAATTTGAACTGAATTATTACATTTTATTTGTCTTTTTTATGTTGAATCTTTTTTAAAAAACATCATTTTGTCATAAACTAACCATTTTCATCATTATAAAAATTCAAGGACTAATTACATTTTGAGAAAAAGGGAAAATAACTATCCAAATGCTCACCACCCAAAATGCTATTATCTCTGTGTATCTGCAGATAACATTTCTTTTAGCTAATCTGTTTTCAGATTTTTTTTCCCCCAAAACATTTCATATGTGTCAAATTCCCTGAGGCCTTGCATGTTTGAAAATGTCTGTGAACTTTTTACTCTGAGGACAAATTGTTTGGTAGGATATTCTTAGGTCACATTTTTCTTAGGACATTGAGACATTGCTTCATTGTCTTCTGGCTCTAAAGGTTCCAGTGGAAAAGTCTGAAGCCAGCCTAATTATTTTCCACTGTTTAGGTCATTTTCTTTTCTCCTCTGGAGGCTTATAAGATGTTTTCCTCACCTTGAGCCTCGGTAACATCACCAATTATGGCTTGGCATTTATGGTTCTGTATCAGTCTTCTAAGAGAAGAATGCGTTTTCACAAGCAGATTAGTTACTATTCTTAATTTCGGCACCAATATCTTCTAGCCTACCCTTGCATTTTGATTTCTATTTAATTCATTGTACTCATTTTTCTAAAATAACAATTATATCATACTGAACCTCATTTTGTTTTTTTCTATCACCAGCTCTTTTCACTCTAGTCAATGCTCTTATTTTTCCCTTTCCTGTGTATGTCCTTAAAATGACCACTCTTCTATTGTTTTTAGTAAGTATTTTGAAATATGCCCAAAGGAATATTAACAAAGCCCTGTTCTCCATGGGAAGCTACTTTTCCAGAGGCCTCTCTGACGGAAGGGCAATCAGCCAACTCCAGCTCCTGCTAGCCTTTTTGTCCCACATAGAGAGAAACAAAAAGCACTAACGGCATAATTCCCAGGGATTAAGGTCTACTAAAAGTCTGAGATTTAACTACAAAAATAAACACATAATGTTTACCCTCCCCAATAACTTACCAGCACATCAACAGAGCTTCAACATAAAAACAGGTTAAAACTGAAATGATTCAAGAGACTGATTCTACATAAGAACGAGTTCTTAGGGAAAACCCAAGGGCTATAGGGGCTGGGGGATACATTCAACAAGGAAACTAGAGAAAATTAGAGCTTCCCGCACCTATTGCTATGGCCAAGATTGAGTACAACCCAACTCTTGACCAGATTCACAGAAAACCTCACATTACAAGCCTAAACCTCAGTGCCTATTACCCCATACATCATGCCCAGCTTTCAATGAAAAATTACAAGGTATGCTAAAAATCAAGAAAAATATAGTCTGAAGAGACAAAGCAAGTATCAGAACATGAACCAGATATGACACAGATTTTGAAATGATTAGATGGGGAATCTAAAATAAATATAGTTAATATGTTAAGGACTCTATTGGAAAAAGCAGACAATGTGCATGGACAATGGGTAATATAGTGTATAGAAAAGTAAAATGAGGGGCGCCTGGGTGGCTCAGTGGCTTAAGCTTCTGCCTTCAGCTCAGGTCATGATCTCAGGATCCTGGGATCGAGCCCCACATTGGGCTCTCTGCTTGGCAGGGAGCCTGCTTCCCTTCCCCTCTCTCTGCCTGCCTCTCTGCCTACTTGTGATCTCTGTCTGTCAAATAAATAAATAAAAATCTTTAAAAAAAAAAAAAGGAAAAGGAAAATGAATGACAGCATGCTGGAAGGGATGGGAGGAAAGAGTTGGGAGCACTATGTTTATTGCATATTCATATTCATATATTTATATATTCATACTCTCCCAAAACTGGAAGCATTCAAAATATCCTTCGAAGATGAGTGGGTAAACTGTGGTACACCCATGCAAGGAATATTATTCAAATATGTATTTTTTAAAAAATGAATTATCAAGTCATAAAAAAAACTTGGATTAAAATTGAACATGCTAAATGAAAAAAGCAAATCTTTAAAGTTGACATATGGTATGACTCCAACCATATGACATTCTACAAAAATAGAGTAGTTTTGTAGCAAAAGTACAAAAACAGTAAAAAGATCAGTGGTGGGTCGCATGCTTAGAGGGTATGTGCAGGGGTTAGTAAGTGAAACACAGGAGATTTTTGGGGGCAGGGAAACTATTCTGTATGCTGTAATGATCAATACGTAACATTACGCATCTGTCAATTCCATAGACTGTACAGCACCAATTGCAAACCTTACTGTCAGCTATGGACTTTAGTTAATAACAAGTGTATAGATACTGGTTCATTAATTATAATAAAGGTCCCATATTAATGCAAGGTATTATAATAAAGGAGTACAAGGTTGATAATCTGACAATCTCTGCTCTATCTGCTCAATTTTCCTATGTCTAGTCTAAGTATTCTTCAAAAATTCAGCCTTTAAAAAAAATGCAGCCTTTTCATTTCACATACACAAAAAAATTAATATATTAATTTGTTCACTAATTTCACTTATTTTTGGAGTACCTACTGCAGACATACCTCATAATATTGCAAGGTTGGTTTCAGACCTCTGCAATAAAGCAAGGCAAAGAACTATGTTCCCCAGTGCATGTGAAAGTTATGTTTTCCACTATACTACAGTCTACCAAGTGTGCAATAGCATTATGTTTAAAAAACAATGGCATGCCTTAATCAAAAAAATACTTTATTACTAAAAACTGTTAGCCATTATCTGAGGTTTCAGTGACTAGTCATTGCTGATCACAGATCACCACAGCAAATACAACAAGGAAGAAGTTTGAGATATTATGAGAATTACCAAAAGTGTGATGCAGAGACAGTAAGTGAGAAAATATGTGGCTGGAAAAAATGATGCCAATAGAGTCATTCAGGGCAGGGTAGCCACAGACGTTTAATTTGAGGGGGGAAAAAAAAGGCAGTGAAGCTCAACAAAGCAAAGAGCGATAAAACGAGGTGTGCCTGTGTATCTCAGGCACTGTACTTGAGGCATGCACTTTAATGGAATTCTCCTAATGTAGTGAGAACCTAAATGAAAAATATGGTATCATACTGGATTAAGGATGGACCATATTTTAAAATGAGGTAAATCTTAAAACTTTGACCTCAACTGCTCGTACTGCTACTGCCTTTAGTTATGGATGGGTCCTTGCATCAATCTGTAGGGATAACCCACACACTATGTACATTATATTATTTATATGTGTGTGTGTGTATGCATAGAAGTATGTGTTTATATATTTTATGTATGTATATACAATATATATATATATTCTATATATTTGAGAAATTTTGTCTCCTTCAGCAAATATTTTCTTCTAAAGAAAAACATTTGAAATCAAAGAGGCTTTTATCAGAGCTGAGAAGTGTAACACACAGTACATTTATGGTGTTCTTACTACAGAATATTGCCTCACTTCTAACTGTGTCTACACATGGATATAGATGCCAGCAGTCTTAACACTTTGCTCCCTCGTTTTCCAACTCTGATGTTTGTTGGCTCTGTTACAGTTCACATCTAGTCTTCTCTTGGCTGAGGTTATTTGATGTTGTCTAATTTGGTTAAATCACTCGTCCCCAGTTGAATAAGTTAATTCATGTGCTTGTTTACAAGAGGATGCATTTTTCATCTTGGCCTTTACAGCTGGTGTGGGTGAATTGCCTTTTTGCTCCAAACTTGATCCTCATCCCAGAACATCATCCAATTTTCACTCTTTCCATGCCTCAAACATTCATTTGACTCTGATCTTTGCAGTTTGAGATAACATTCAATACAGCTTTTATAAATTGCTACTGTTTTTCTCTCCTCATCAGTTCCCCCAGTTATAATCACATTTTAGACTTCAGATTTTTAATATATCATTGCCAGAGCCATTAATAAAATGATAGATGATAAAAGGAAAACTATATACCTAAGAAAGAGTTAAAATGGAATTTTAATAAGTTTATTAATAATTGGTGAAACTTTTATAAAAAAATAACTATATGGCATATTGGGTAATACGGATCCCAAACCTAAAAATTTAATTCTACTTAAACTTTATTAATACTATTTTTTAAAGTCTTTATTTTAATTCCAGGTAGTTAACATACAGTGTAATATCTGTTTCAGGAGTATAATATAGTGATTCAACACTTCCATACAACACCCTGTGCTCATCACAAGTCCCTCCTTAATCCCAAGCACCTATTTCACCCATCCCCCACCTCTCTTTCTTCTGGTAACCATCAGTTTGTTCTCTAGAATTAAGAACCTGTTTCTTGATTTGCCCTCTCTCATTTTTATTTTTTTCTTAAATTCTACATAGGAGTGAGATTATATGGTATTTGTCTTTCTCTGACAGACTTTTTCACTTAGCATTATCCTCTCTAGCTCCATCCATGTCATTGCAAATGGCAAGATTTCATTCTTTTTATGGCTGTATAATATTCCATTGTGTGTGTGTGTGTGTGTGTGTGTGTGTGTGTGTGAGTGTATTACACATCTTCTTTATCCGTTCATCGTTGATGGACACTATGGCTGTTTCCACAATTTGGCTATTGTAGATAATGCTGCTATAAACACGGGAGGTGCACGTATCCCTTTGAATTAGTGGTTTTGTATTTTGGGGATAAATACCCAGTAGTGAGATTGCTAGATCATAGGGTAGTTCTACTTTTAACTTTTGGAGGAAGCTCCACACTTTTCCACAGTGACTGCACCAGTTGCCTGCCCACAAACAGTGCAACAGTTTCTTTTTCTCCACATCCTCCCAACATCAGCTGTTTCTTGTGTTGTTGATTTTAGTCATTCAACAGGTGTGATACGACATAGTAGTTTTGATTTGCATTTCCTAGTCTTTTTATTATTATTTAAAATACTAAGGAAATGCCTCAAGGTATCAGAAATGCTTCTCTTGCTAGAAAAATATAAACAACCTCTTAATGACAACAGCGGAACTTTTCCATTTAAAGGGCTATAGATCCCAAAGATACAGATGTCATGAAAAGAAGGTCCTTCTGTACCCCAATGTTCATAGCAGCAATGGCCACAGTTGCCAAACTGTGGAAAGAACCAAGATGCCCTTCAACGGACGAATGGATAAGGAAGATGTGGTCCATATGAACTATGGAGTATTATGACTCCATCAGAAAGTATGAATACCCAACTTTTGTATCAACATGGACGGGACTGGAAGAGATTATGCTGAGTGAAATAAGTCAAGCAGAGAGAGTCAATTATTATATGGTTTCACTTATTTGTGGAGTATAAGAAATAACACGGAGGATGTGGGGAGATGGAGAGTAGAAAGGAGTTGGGGGAAATTGGAGGGGGAGATGAACCATGAGAGGCTCGACTCTGAAAAACAATCTGAGGTTTTTGGAGGGGCAGGGGGTGGGAGGTTGGGTGAGCCTTGTGCTGGGTATTATGGAGGGCATGTATTGCATCAGCACTGGGTGTGGTGCATAAACAATGAATTCTGGAACACTGAAAAGAAATTTTAAAAAATAAATAAAAAAATTTTAAAAAAGGGCTATAGAATTAATCCTTCTGTTAAGGAAAGGGTCTGAATTTCTTCAAAATTATCTAAATGCATCATTTTATGTTTTGCAGGTGGCGACAAAAGAAATGCACTAAGACAAGTAAAAAAATTTTCTCATAGAACAATGATCTGTTTTACAGAAAACAAAAATCTTGCCTTGAAATTTACACAGTGAGACTGTACATAATTGCATGAAAATAAAAGTTGTACATGATAAGACATATTTTGTTTTTACTGTAATGTTTTTACTGAATGATCTGTTCCTCATCCCAAGGCAAGCATGAATAAAATTAGGTTAAATGTAGCATGTGACTTTGCAGTCTCTTAGAATTTGTTTCTTCTATTTTATTTTATTGAATACTGTCTGTATCTTTGCTTATCCTGTTCAAAGAGAAGGACAAATAAAACATGGCCAATGGGGGGGGGGGGATCTTCTGAGAACATCACTGATAGCTACAACAAAGCAATGATCCTTTCTTATGCTTGAATTAAATAAAAAGTCATTAATGTAGCTGAAATCTGTTTTCTGTTGTGGCTTAGTGCCTTTCCAACCTCCCCTTATCTTGGCATGCTCCTTGCTCACCAAAGATTCAGCCACATTAGTCTCTCACTGCCTTTACTGTACCAAGTTCTTTCCATTTCAAGTCCTTTTCCTCTGTTGTTTCCTTTTGTCTCATATATACATTCCTCCCCCTCTCAAAACACCAGCACGAATCATCTATGTCTCAGAGAGTCCTTCTTGATTCCTCCAAATTAGAATTCTTACTATTGGCCACTCCCACTCCTCAGCCCAAGAGCTTCTTGCTTTATTTTCCCACATTTTTTCTAAGAATACTTCGTGCTTATTTGTTATCAAATTTAATTTCCACAAAGCTAAATTCCAGAAGGGCAAAAATCACGTTTTATTTTCCCATCTTTGGATGTCCACTGGGAAGCTCCATCTCTGGAACAAAGGTGGACTCCAATCAATGCATGAGTAAAGAAAATACAGTTTCAGAATTTATATTGTGTGGCCATTCAGTGTCATTGGGTCCAATTTGTCTAAAATACGTTAAGTCCAAGGAAAGCACAGGAAGAGCACGTGGATGATTGTTTTGTCATGTGACCAAAGTGTCCAATGGTGGAAGCAGTAGTTGGTACTGGTGCTTTTTCAGTATATCTGTGTCAGCTCTGAAGCGGGTACCCCCTACTGCCCACGCAGCTCAAACTCTTCTAGCTGCTCAGTGGGTAACTGCTGGTGAGTTTCCCTGACTTTTCTCTTATTCAACATTGCATAAGAACCTGTTCTTCCTTCATTCAGGAAGTCTTTATTCAGTCCTGAGATGCCAGGCACTCATAGGCACAAGGGAATACACATCAATAGATAGAAGGCAGCAGAGAGAATATGACACCCATTCTTCACCCTGCTTGTGAATATCTACACACACACACAAACACACACACGCAGACAAAACTGGAGGGAAATACACCCAGATATTAACAATGTTTAACTACGAGTGTTCAAATTACAGATCATGCAATATTTTCTTTCTTTTTTTTTCAGATATGCAAGGTTTCTAAGTTTGTGGGGGGGTTTTTTGTTGAAGTGTAGTTGACATACAATATTACATTAGTTTCAGGTATACAGGATAGTGATTCTACAATTACATACATTACAAAGTGATTACCCTTTATAAACCTACCTATCATCTGTCACCCTATGAAGGTCAAAATTACTAGCTATATTCCCTATGCTGCACATTGCATTCCTGTGAATTATTTATTTTATAATTTGAAGTTTGTACCTTTTTCCTTATTTTTAATACAACCTTCATTTTTCAGAATTATTATTTCTTAAGTTAAAAAGTGTTATCTCTCATCAACCTCCACCATCTCTGGATAAAATATCTTCTGAATGTGCTACCTGGAAACCCTAAAGTTCTTTAAATTAGCTTTTATAATTATAATTTATTATAGTATTCTTATCAAAATTACGCTAAAAACTCTAACAATTATGAATTATTTTATCAATATTATTGATTACTATATCAATAGCAAATGTGATGTTTTTTTGTTTGATTTACTCTTTTGCTTGATTTACTCTGTAATTATGTCTCCCAATTACTTATAAGTAATTAGAAAATTAGTAAATAGTGAATTAGTAAATAGTGAGTGTTTTCAGATATAAGAAATAAAAATATAGCAACACGGGGTGCCTGGGTGACTCAGTTGGTTAAGCATCTGCTTTCAGCTCAAGTCGTGATGGAATGGAGCCCAAGTCTGGCTCCCTGCTCAGCGGGAGTCTGCTTCTCCATCTACCCCTGCCCCTTTCCACTCCCACTTGTGCTCTCTCTCTCTAAAATAAATAAATAAAATCTTTTAAAAATATAATAACACAGTGAAATTTCAATTTCATATGAATGACATTTTTTTAAGTATGTCTCATGTAATATTTGGGATGCATTTATACTAAAAAATTACTCATTGTTTGCCTAAAATTTGAATTAACTGGATGTCTTATATTTTATTGTCAACACTAATTAGTTTAGAATTTGAGCAGGAAAAAAAAAATAACGATTCTCTTCAACTCCAACAAGTCCTTGCAAAGATTCCTCATAGAACCTCAGAATCTCTAGAATGGCAGGAAACTTACAGGAATGCAGGAAAATAAAATACTTGCAACACAATACTTAAATATCTTTCATGGTATATTCAGATGAGGTTTCATTGAAGGCAACCAAATCTACCTCACTTAAAAAAGAATTTGGGAGCATGTGTGTGGAGCCTTGGGGCGGTGGGAATGGGCCAGGGGAGGTTTATTTATCCTTTGAAATCTAAGGTGATATCCTTGAAGTTTCCTGAAATCTTAAAGGCATGTGAGTTTCACAGCAGAGCTAAGATTTCTGAAAGTATGCATGGTTTACCATGCTCAGTGTGAGTCAGCATGTAACATAAGAAGATGTCATGTATAGGTTCTCTTCTAGCAGTCTATTTTGAGCAAATTTTTGATCAACACCTTACCTGAAGTGTTAGCTATGCACATGATGTAAAATGGGGTGGGTGTCAGTACTCTCAGTATTAGTTAGTGTTCTCCAGAGAAACAGAACCGAATATATATAGACAGATAGATAGATAGATAGATAGATAGATAGATTGACTGATTGATTGATTTTAAGGAATTAGCTCACACAATTGTGGGCGCTGGTAAGTCCAAACTTCCTAGGGCCAGACATCAAGCTGAAAATGCAGGCAGTAGTTAATGTTGTAAGCGTGAGTCTGAAATGCACAAGGCAGGATGGTAAATTAAACTCATAGGAAATTTCTGTTTTACAGTCTCAAGGCTAAATTACTTCTTCACTTGGAAAGTTTTCCCTCTAAAGAGCTCTATTCCTATCATCAAGGGTAATCTTTTTTACTTAAAGTCAACTGATTGTCAATGTTAATCACATCTACAAAATACCTTTACAGCAGCATCTAGATTAGTGTTTGACCAAACAACTGGGTACCATAGGCTAATCAGCTTGACATATAAAATTACCTATCACACTCCTTATAAGAACTGATATATATTTAAAGGTCTCAAAACATTCCATTCCTAACATAGCAAGAAGAATCTTGGTTTTGGGTTTGGATGGCCCCTAAATTCAACATTTACTGGTTATGTACCCTTGAAAAACTCATTTAATCTTTCTTTGCCTCAGATTATTGTTCTGTAAAACAAAAAAAAAAACAATACCATTATAGGGTTGACATAAGGACTGTATATTTAAATAATGTATTGGCTATAAAAGTATATAGCACAATTTCCAATGTACAGGAAGCATTCAGTAAATGGTAATTTTTGTTTACATTGATAGCTACTATAATTATTTCATAATTCACTGTGAGTTTTATTAGAATTAATGCTGCTCTCCAGATTATTTAGCTCGTTATCCAAGAAATGCTGACATTCTGCCTTGATCACAATTCCTCTTCCTCATAGATTTCCTAAGGGAGCTCAACATACAATAAAAAATTGTACAACATACAATCAAGAAGTAAAAAAATTAAAAACTAAGTACAATTTTATTTCTAACCAGTCTTCTTCCTGATCACCTTAAGGCAGAATTCTTTGCTAAGCCTTTTAGCTAATCCCAGTCATTACCCTGAAATGTGACTGACTATTTAGATAAATAATATATTCCCCATGGGGAAAGGAAGAAGGTGTGAAATAAAGTCTGTGAGAAGTGTCAGATGCATGTCCTGAGCAGAGGTCTGTAAGAGCAGGTCTCATCAGGAGACAGAATCTGTGCCAGAAGGGAAAGCACACACTAAAAAATGAAGCACATATTCACAATCCAACTCAGCTATACCTACCTTTTTTAAACCTACCTAGAAACCACTCCTAGAAAAAGAAACAAAACCCAATTAAGGCAAGCATAACACCTGCCAGCTTTTCCCTGCATATCATTTTTACGTCAACAGTGTGGAGCTGTCTCAGGAGACCCTGTGTGTTCCCATTCTCCTGGCTGAGGGCAGTGGGTAAACAATAGCCAGACAGGGACTCATCAGGGATCTTTGGAGAGAGAAGCCATGGGAGAAAGCTGCCTGAATGGGAAGGAGATTGAAGTCATTGCAATTTGAATGACTAAGAAAAACCTCAACTGATTTTTAGTCCCAGGATGGCATGTGTGGAGGCCGAGAAAAATTGAGGCCATCCCACCTCAGGTTTAGTCTTAGCGTAAGTACAGCCATCTTAGTTCCGGCAGCCATCTCAGACCCCTGTGCCCAAGGGCTGAACTTTCCCCTACTTTACTTTAGTTCGAAAGACCCCCACCCTGCTTTAGTAACAGGAACCCATAAATACCCCTGCCTTAACTAAGCTCAGGGTCCAAGTCCCTACTCCGCTGTGTCTGGTATACTTGGGCCCAAACTTAAGCTTGTTAAATAAACCCTCAAGTGATTGCATTGGTGTTGGCTCCTTGGTGGTCTTTCAGCATAAAAACTTGGGTATAACAGCATGGCCTGGTAATTATTGTCTTGTTTAGATATATGAATCAATACAGGATTCTCCAAACTTCCATTATTACTGGGCCACTTTAATGAGCTTTGTCATATTCTTATAAACTCACTTAATTACTTAATATTGTTATTAAATAAATGCAACTTAATTCCTTTAAACATTTAGACTCATATTATCTCATGATTTCTGTGAAATTTCAGAATGTCACAGAAATTTTATAAAAATCATGAATTTTTTGTTGTTGTCATGTGTATTACATTAAAAATAAATTTTAAAACTATGTAATAATCTGTATCTCATACAACCACTTGGAAGTGCATCACGCTTTCAGGAAAAATTAGTTTCATGGAGGTCAAAATAGAGGTTTTAAAGATTTTTAAAATTTATTTTCATTTTTTAACTTTTTAAACACTTTATTTATTTATTTGACAGAGAGAGAGTGCACAAGTAGGCAGAGTGGCAGGCAGAGGGAGAGGGAGAAGTAGAGTCTCCACTGAGCAGGGATCCTGACTGAGCCACCCAGGCGTCCCAAGATTTTTTTTTTTTTTTTTTTTTTTTAGAGAGAGGGAGAGTTTAAACAGAAAACAAATAGTAAAATGATAGACCTTAAACTATGAATATTAATAATTTCATTAAATGTTAGTAAACTAAACAACAAAAAAAAGGCAAAAGTTACCAAAATAGATACAAAAGGAAAAGAATAATATACAGTAATTATAAGTAATGGGCTACTGATAGACCCACAATGGGGATGGATTTCAAAAATGTTCTGAGTGAAAGGAGCTTTATACAAGGTTACATACTGATTCCTTTTGTATCAAGATCTAGGAGAGCAGGTGAACCTATTAAGGAATAAATTAGAACTGTTGATATTTGCAGGAGGGGAGGTCAAGAGTTGACTTTCTGGTCTGATACTGATGTTTTATATCCTGGTAAGAATTTGATATAGCTCTTTTTGTTAAAACTCAGCAAATGTATACTAAACATTTACATATTTGATTTGTCATTTTATTTTATTTTCTTTCATTATAAGTGTACTCTTTAAATTCCATCCCCATTTCTCCTATGACTCTATCTGCCCCCTCCCCCGTAACCATCAGTTTGTTCTCTATAGCTAAGAGTCTGCTTCTTGATTTGTTTCTCTCTCTCTCTCTCTTTTTATTTCCTTCGCTCATTTGTTTTGTTTCTTAAATGCCACATAGGAGCGAGATCATATGATATTTGTCTTTCTCTGACTGACTTATTTTGCCCAGCATTATACACTCTAGTTCTATCCATGTCATCGTAAATGGTAAGATTTCATTCTTTTTGTGGCTGAATGATATTCCATTATGTATATATATATACACACATATATACACACACAATGGAATGTGCATATATATATAATACATATGTGTACATATTATTCAGTAGATCTGTATGTGTGTATCTATCTATCTATCTCTACATATATATATTCAGTAGATTGTCTTTTAGTTTTGTTGATTGTTTCCTTTGCTATGCAGAAGCTTTATTTTGCTGTAGTCCCAATAGTTTATTTTTGCTTTTATTTCCTTTCCTCGGGAGACATATCTAGAAAAATATTGCTACAGCTATGTTAGAGAGCTTCTTACCTGTGGTTTCTCTTCCTTTTTTAAAAAATATTTATTTATTTTTGGATTGAGAGAGGGAGAAAGAGAGACAGGGGAGAATGGACTCCCCACTAAGCAGGAAGCCTGACACAGGGTCTCAATCCATGACCCTGAGATCATGACCTGAGCTGAAGGCAGATGCTTAATGGACTGAGCCACACAGGCGTCCCTACCTGCACTCTCTTCAAGGATTTTTATATATATTATTGCATGTAAATTTTATATAAAAATAAAATAACAAAACAAACACTGAACTCTAGATAATGAAGTATCTAGGAAGAAGTATAATGACAGCTACAATTTATTCTGAGAAGTGTCCAATACTAAATGGATGGTGGGTGGTGAGAAGTATTTAGTTATGATAAATATTCCATAGATACTATACACAGGGCAAATACTATATACAGGGCAGCCTGAGGTGAAAAGGGAACATGCAAAGAGATATTCTCGTGTGTACTGACTGTTGGTGAGAGGCTGAGCAGAGAAGAAAGGAACTGGAGCTCGAGCCTTGTAATCCATTCTGCAGCTGGAGAATCTTAAGTGCTGTTCTGTGGGGCCCAAGGTCTTGGCTTCTGAGAACAGTGCAACTGGTCTCTTAGACTTCCTGGGACCTCCTGCATAAACAGATGCTGAACACAGACTATCTGGAATACCGAATTGCCCACCAGAGAGGAAATAGAAGAGCTTGTCCAGCAGGAAGTCCTACTGAAAATCCTGGGAGGCATCAGGTTAAGAGACTTAACTTCTGAAGACAGCATGGTGAGTCTTCCCACTGTGGAAGGTTCCAGAATCAGATACTTCAAAGTCTTGATCTTCTTCAATTGCCTGAAGCTTGCTTTCCTTTATACATGATACCAGAATCTGTGTTGTTGTGCATGCAAATAAACATGCTGTGCATTATAAAAATCAAGAAATGATTTAAAAGAGATCAATCATAGCCAAAAGATGTAGCTCTTTAGACACCTGGCCTTTCCAGTGACCTGTTCAGGTACCGTCCATATTGCAGGGGAGTCTAAAGGCTCAGATGCCACTTCAGAATTAAAAAATAAGATATTGGACATGTTGGAGAATCACCCATCATTTTATGTATTTAATCGTCATGGTCAAGTACTATTCTGGCTTTTAGTTACAACGAATACTTCAAACTCAGACTCACGGTCCTCTAACACATCACTGAAGTTACAAAAATTAACACAACTGTGCAGTTAAGATTTTCACAAATAATAATCGAATGGCATACAGAGATGGGATATAGGAGTTTGGGGTATAAAACATTCCCCCACTCACCATCAATATCTACATTGATCTTTCAGTCTTAATTAAAATAAAATTTATGTCCTTTGCACACTGGTAATGAAATCAATCATTCAGTATAAATTATCTGCAAAGAGTCTTTGCTCTTTGAGAAGGTTTATTATTATTATTATTATTACTATTATTAAAAACAAATTCATTTCTTTAGTAAAATTTGTCATTTGGATTACATTTCTTTGAAAAAGGTTTATGGTTTTCAGTTAAGAAACCCACAAAATCAAATCATTCCAGAATTTGGCAGCTTAAAATATCAGTTATTTATGTTCCTGGATCTCCGTTTGCACGAGGCAGCTCTGTTTCAGACTCCTGTGAGTGGCAAAAGCATGGATGAGAGGGAAGGCAAAGAATTGAGGCTAATTGCAGAGTGTGCAACAAACACTACTTAGCAAAGGTGCATCATGGCTCCCTCGAACAACAGGACACAGTCTACTTTTCGTTTCTTACAGGATGTTTACAAAATTGATGCTATGCTGACCTAGGAGGCATGACTCAACACATATATCCAAGGACTAAAGTTAGTGGGATAAATCTCTAACCAAAGGAAGAAGCTACAAATTAATAACAAAACAATCACTAAAGCAATTGCACATTAAGAAATACATCTCTAAGTAATCCTACAGATCAAAAAAAGAAATCACAGTGAAAATTAAGAAATATTTTGAACTCAATGACAACAAGAATCCCAAACATCACAACCTGTGGGATGCAACTATAGTTTGTCATAGAAGGAAATTTTTTTAGCCTAAAATGGACAATATGAAACCTGAAGGAATGATAAAATTTCAATGATTTAAATATTCATTTAAAGAATTTAGATAATAAGAAACTTAAAAGATGGAAGAAGATAATGAAAAAGTGAATTTAACCTAATACACTAGAAAACAAAAATAATAGAAAAGACTGAGAAAGCCAAAATTTGGTATTTGAAAAAGCTCATAAAGTTGATAAATCTGTCATGAATCTAATCTAAGGGAAAAAAGGTGTAATGCAAAAATGAAAAAGAAAAAAATTACAATCCCATAGACATTGAAAAAAGCTAGATGAGGATATTTTGAGAAAACTTCTGTCAATGTATTTTGTTCATATCTTTTGTCATTGGGTTGAATACTTTTCTGTATATGGTTACATGTCTATAAAAATGTTTTAGGGTCAGCTGGGTGACTCAACTGTTAAAGCGACCAACTCTTGGTTTCAGCTGAGGTCATGATTTCAGAGTCCTAAGATTGAGCTCCATGTCGGGTTCTGCGCTGGGCAAGGAGTCAGCTTAAGATTCTCCCTCTCCCTCTGCCCTCGCGCAGTCTCATGCACGTGTTCTCTTTCTAAAAATAAAATAAAATATGTTTTAAAAACAATGACATAATCAGCTTAATAAAATACTAATAACCAATGTTCACTGAATGTTGATTTTGTGCCAACAATAGTTCTAAGTGTTTGGCCTACATTATTATCTCATTCAATTCTCATGGCAACCTTACAAAGTGTACTTTTCTTATTCCTATTTTAAAAATGAAAAAAAAAAAAAAAAACCTCAGGGTGCCTTGGGTGGCTCAGTGAGTTAAAGCCTCTGCCTTTGGCTCAGGTCATGATCTCAGGGTCCTGGGATAGAACCCGCGTCTGGTTCTCTGCTCAGCAGGGAGCCTGCTTCCCCCTCTCTCTCTGCCTCTCTGCCTACTTGTGATCTCTGTCAAATAAATAAATAAAATCTTAAATAAAATAAAAATGAAAAAATACTGAAACATAGAAAGTTTAAGTAGCTCACCCTAATTCACCCAGCCAAGCAGAGCTACAAACGCTCAAAGAAAAAGAATAACAAGACAACAGAAAAGCTGAGACAATTGGGCAGAGCTCAGAAAATATATAAAAATAAAATAAACTTAGTATCTATGTGAAGACAGTGAAAGCCAACACAAAGCAGAACAAAGTAGAAACTACATAACAAGAATGGACAAAGAGTAATAAGAAAAATGTGAGTATTAATGTGTCACAAAGCCACCACAGTTATTGATGCCATAAAAAGGGTTTGTGAATGAAAAATGTAGCAATGAGTTTGTATTAATTAAGGATTATGTTATACTCAATGTAAGACATTTCCTTTCCTTCAAGCTCCAGTCACAAAATGGCTGTCCACCTTGAACTTTTTGTCCATGAATACAAGCGTAAAGAGGAAGATGGAAGCAACCAAACACTGCCTATGGTGCTTAGATCAGGAAATCCGAACACGCTCCAAATCTCCTAGTCTTTATTGTAGGCAGCTCATTAGGCAGACTTGTCAAATGGGTAAGCCACTGCTATAAGCAAACCTGGAAAATGCATATATGTGTGTGTGCACGTGTGTGTGTGTGTGTCTAAGAGAGGGGGGTGGAGATTGCTACACCAAAGACAATTGCTGTTCTATTAACACAGAAGGAAAGGATGGATATTGGACAGGGAATGGACACTGCCATGGGGATTATGTTAATGACTGAATTTAGTAACAAGGATGTTCCTGGTGACAATGGCAAAAACAAAATGAAACAAACCACCCCCCCCAAAAAAAAACAGTTTCAGTGACACAGGAGATCAGAAGGCAAATGTAAGTAGCTGAAGATAAAGGACAATCAAAAAGTGGAAAAAGAGTGTGAGGTCAAACTTCATGATATTTAATTCTAAATGAAAGAGTAGCTAAAGAAAAGCTGAATGCTTTTTTTGGGGGGGTACACTACCCAATTACATAGACATGCGATGGTTTATTTTTATTAATTTTAATTAAGTTGACAAAATTTTGAATTACAATTTATATTCCAAATTCTCAAATATGTATATTTGCATACATATATTCACAAATATGAACATGAATATAAATATGAATATATGCGTTGGCATTCGTGACTCAAATGTTCTCATATTGCAATGGCTTGCAAGTTCTCCTATTGCTGAACTTGTAAAATTAGAGGAAAAGCTCATAAAATGGCATAAAGTAGATCATGGGTTAGCTGAAAACCAATTTACTACAAAGGTTACATTGGAGAACTCCAAGCCCGTCATGGCCACTGGCCTACCTGTAGAGTCCAAAGACCGCGGTCTATCCTGGAATCACTTTTAATGCCTCATTTGTGGAAGCCTCGATGAGTACTTTGCAAATATTAAACCTAAGAAACCAAATGATGAATTTGGCACTACTGTTGCTGTTTTAAAAGACTCCTACTGAATACGGCAAAGTGAAAAACACCATGGCAAAAGTTTGTAGGGACAGTTTGATTCTTCCACTGCTGTTTCTCAATGGAGGTAAGGGCTGTGAGGTATTTCAAACATGTGATGTTGGCTTGGAAGGTAGGCCGAATTTTTTTTGAACTTTCTGGAAAAATTGTGTTTACACAAGTGTTTATGATAAGTAAGTAGATGAGTCCAACTGTATCTCTTATTGTGAGGAATGCAGAGGAATTTTTAGTTGAGGAAAGACAATTTCCTTTTCATTTTATTATGAAAACGTTAGAAATATTGAATGCTGAATGTAGAATTTACATTTCAAAGTTAAGCCTTTTCCTAGCGTGACAGATAGAAAGGAAAGGGACATTCATTCTGTTTTGTGTTTAGTTTTTTGAATGAATAGTATATTTTATATGGTTTGGTATTCAAATCATGTATGCCTCCATTGCTTTACTGAAAGCACTAAAAGACATGAAGTATAATTGTGCCCAGTTAATATCTTATTTTCTATTAAAACCAGATAATTATATTATCTGGCATTTTTCTCCTTATCAATTTTTATATACAGTATTTCTAGATACATTTTACTTTGAATGTTAAAATACTAAGTTATAAGGACATTCAGAATTAAAACACATACTGGGATTTAGTACAAATAATACTATAGACATTATTCTGAATGAAATTTATTCTACCCCTATGTCCAAATGGTCATTTTGCATAAACATTACCTTTGATTTCAATAAAGATCTATAACCTCTGGGATTCTTTAATTTTATGAAATTAATCAAGGTCAATCCAGGGTTTCAAATAGTTTCGTAAGAGATAATTTTGGTTAGAATGCTCTTCTTGTCTCTTTAGCTCACCTAAATAATAAACTCAATCAAATACAGCAAATTCCAGTATCCTTACAAATATGCCAAGTTTTATAATATTCGTCATTGTAATAAGAGCGAAGGGATAGATTTGTTATACATATTAGACAGAAAATAAGAGAATAATGCTTTTTTGGTGTTTATAAAAGTAATATAGCCAACTGAGTTTCTTCATTTGAAATAATAGTTATTAAACTATTATTAAATATGGCACTTTCTATCTGCCAAACTCACAAATACCTCTCAGGGAAAACCAGTCAAAGCTTTGATTATAGGATTGTTCTGTAAACCTAATGTTGTACAGTGTAATACCACTCTACAAGCACCTATGATTGGACTAGGACCCAAAGCTGCATCCCAGAGAACTGTATCCATGCCAGACTATGAGAGTGCCCAGAGGAAATTGGCCTGAATAGCACCACAGTTGTTGTCAGAAATCTGAAATAAGAACTATTCGGTGTCCTGGCTTTTTTTGTGTTCATGCCCGATAATTCTTCCCTATTTCTTCTAGGAATAGAATTTCCTTACCTATTAGAAACCTATTGGGTATGTTTCGTGGGTGGTGATACAGTTCTTGTCTCCACTGCCACAGGTATGAGACAAAGATTGGTTCAGAGATGAGTACATAATATCAGTTGTGTTAATCAGAGTCAATCAGAGTACTCCTCGTGGATATTATGTTAGAGCCATTAGAATATACATTCATTTCCAACCATATTTCTAAGATGATATAATTCTAGGACTAGTGGTGTCGATATGGTCTGAGACAGAGACATAAAGATGAAGAAAGACAGAAAAAGGGACATAGCAATATTATTTGAACCCCTGCATTAATCATTGCTGAATCCAATGTGAAACCTTTATTTATCAGTTCTGTATACCAATAAATTACATTTTATGTTAATGGCAATTTGCTTTGGATTGTGATTAATTGTAATTAAAAATATCTGTTAACACAGAGGAACTTTATGCATAGGCAAAGAATTCTGAAGCTTAAAAGAAACAGAGATAAGCACCATCTGTAAGTCAGAGAGAAGCAGGAGAAATCATAAGGAAATCCAAATAATGAAGGAGCAAAAGCTATGAGGAAATAGATTGGTTTGGGGAAAAGAATGAAAAGCAGATGTTTGGAAGTTTATAAAAATGCATTAAAATCTAGTTACTACCGAATCATTTAGAGCTACTGAGAATCCAGTTCCAGCCTTTGCAATGCTGGGAACTGCTATGGTTCTCATTATTGCCCAGATTTGGTTGCATACCTGAGTGTCATACTTCCTTATGTCCACTGTATCCTCACAATAGGCACCCCATTATTTGGTGTTAACTTGAAAACATTGTTTTACTTACATCTATAAGACACTGATTAAAAAAAATATTTTAAGATTTTTAATGAAATAGTCACATTTTCCATATTTCTCTTTCACCATGATAGTCTGGTGACAGTTATGGAAATACTTGAAATAGGGAAATTGCCATTTTCACCTGAAAGATTTTATTTGATAGCAACATATAAACAAAGTAAATATTTAATGTAAAAATTCTGGATCTTAGCAATTTAATTCATATCCACATTTATTTAATGTATACTCTTTAGTTCAGATGCTTTCAGATAAAAGAAAGATATCTGAGTTAAATTGATGATACCATAAAGTAATATTACATAATTTACAACTCAGAATCCAAAGTCAGGGCAGGCACCAGACTCTTTGTGGTAGATGGCTCAGTAATATAATAAAAAGTTTGGGATGTCTGCCAATAGATTTCACAAAGTGTATGAAATAAACAAGTACTTACAAAATGTAATTTATAAAAGATGAATAGAAATGAAAATGAAAATCAAATATGCTCAATATCTAGTTATGTAGCCATTCTTAAAACTTTCTCACAAACACTTATTCCTGTAACAGCAGAGTGGCTTATATATGACTAACTTGCATGCACATAAATATTATAGATGCCCAATAAAATATTTGAAGAACTAGAAAGTGGCCAAAGTAGACAGAAATGGGGTGGAGCTGACCCACGAAGAGGGAAAATACACTACTTTTTCACATGAGGGCACTCCCAAGGTAATACACAAACTGGAATTTCACTGGTGGAGAAGAGTAAGGAGGGAGAACACATGAGGGAGGAATGACCGAGAGAAGAACCCCAAATGTTATATAAACTGCACCTAAATCCTTTTCTGATTACTGAACTGTATATGTGCAGTGGAGATTTCAGAGTTCTCCATGAAAAGCAACATGAAGAATGAGATAAATGAGAATTTTCAGCTGACGCCCACTTGAGGGAAGCCATAATTCTGAGTTTGAGTTAAGGTGATATAACTGCTTACTAGAAAAAAATCAGTAATCTTCAGAAAAAGAGAACAGAATCCAATCTCCACAATGTATCATCCACACATCCACCATGCAATAAAAAGAAACTGGTAGAGCCATGCAATGAAATTGTGAACCCCAGTCAAGAGAAAGGTGAACAACAGAAACCAACCATAAAATGCTCTGAATGTTGAAATTAGAATATAAGGATTTTAAATAAAATATATAGATACAAATATAGATATAGATATCGATATAGATATAGATATATAGATAACTTGTGGAACTTCAAGTGAAAAATGGTTAGAATGAATAGACAGGGGAGCTCAGCAGAGAAATGGAAACTCCAGAAACCAGTCAGTGGAAATTCTTTAACTGAGCAAGACTATATGTGATATATATATATATTTAAGTTTTATTTATTTATGTGAGAGAGATAGAGAGAGAGGCAGAGGGAGAAGGAGGAGAGAGAGAATCTCAAGCAGACTCCCTGCTGCTTGAGGAGCCCGATGTGGAACTCAATCCCAGGCCTCTGAGATCATGACCTGAGCTGAAACCCAAGAGTCAGGCACTTAACTGACTGAGCCTCCCAGGTGCCCCAAGATTATATGTAATATTAAAAAAAGTTTTCGTATGTGGCAAAATAAGTGGTTATTAAGCTTGAGGGTAGATAAATAGAAAATATACAATTTTAATAAAGAACAGAGAGAAAATAATTTGAAAATAAGACAGTACATTCTCAGTGATCTGTGAGATTATATTAGGAGGTCTAAGATGCATGTAATTAGATTCCATAAAGGACATGAAAGAAAGAATGGGGAATGAAAAAATATTGGGAAGATATGTGAGTTTTCGCAGGCCACCCTAACACAATACCACAGATGGAGTGTCTTAAACAATAAAAGTTTATTTTCTTTCAGTGATGGAGGCAAGCCTACAATCAAGGTGCCATCTGGGTTGGTTTCTTAAGGCGTCTCTTCCTGGCTTGTAGATGGCTGATGTCTCTCCATGTCCCCACATGACCTCTTGTCTGTGGGCATGTGGAGAGAGAGGTTCAGGGAGAGGGAGAGAAGTTGAAGGAGGAGAGGGAAGGAGAGATCTGGTGTCTCTTTCTCTTCTTATAAGGACTAGTCCTAGTGAAGCCCCCTCTCTTATGATCTCATTTAACTTCGATTTCCTCCCTGGGCCCTAATTCCTGTGTGTCACTTGGTGACAGCAGAGCACCCTGTCCAAAGGGCTGGGGAATGGAGCATCGGGCTGGGCCCTAATTCCTAATACAGTTTGCACTGGAGGTGAGAACTCCCACATACAAATTTTGCAGGGAGAGAATTCAGTGCAAAACAGAAGAATAATGACCCCCAATTTTCCAAATGTAGTAACAAACATCTGACAGGTCCAAGATTCTCAGCAAACTCCAAACAAGAAAAACATAAAGAAAAACAGCTAGTTTCATCATGAATAAACTAAAAAATCAGAAATAAAGAGAACTTCTTAAAAGTAAGCAGAGGGGAGCCTGGGTGGTGGCTGTTGGTTTAGCACCCGACTCTTGGTTTGGGATCAGGTCATGATCTCAGGGTTGTGAGCCTGAGTCCCATGTGGGCTGGGCACTCAACATGGAGTCTGCTTGAGAGTCTCTTTCCCTTCCTCCAGCCCCTCCCCACCTCTCATAAATAGAAATAAATCATTAAAAATTGTTAAGCAGAGAGGAATGATGCATTACCTATAGGAGAGCAACAATACAAAAAACACCTAACATCAAAAGCGAGGGAGGTCAGATGACAGTGGACTCGTATTTTTAAAGTGCTGGCAGGATGTCTACCATGAAGTTAGTATTCAGGAAAAAAATCTTCAAAAATGAAAGTTAAATGAAGACATTGTCAATATTGAAAAATAAGAGTATTTGTATCAAGCAGAACTGGATACATTTTTATGGGAACTGTAACATAGGTACATGCAATATATGAATGATATATGTTATATATCATATATACATGATACTAATAGCACAAGGGGAAGGAAAAACAGAACTCTACCCTTTGGAACAGGAATTTGGAGTTTAGATAGGCTACACTTTCTTTTCTCCATTGCTTTGAATTTATTTATGCTAAACCACCACCTTTCTTTCTATCCTGGAAAATTTCACTCACTGTCAAGATTCAATTCACTTGGTTCTATCTGAGGCATCTCGGAAATTTGCAGGGTCAAAGAGTGCTCTGGGTTTCACTGATAGCAATTACAGCACTACTCCACATTAAGGTAACTATCCTATATGATCACCCCTGTTAGATCCCTAGAGAGCAGACACTGTATTTTACTCTTGTAGCTCCTGCCAGTATATCTATCTTCTGCTGGTAGATACTTGAAGAAAAGTTAAATGAATAAAGGAATGATTGAATAAAAGATTGCATTGTTGAATAGAGGGAAATTGGCAGAAGAAAAATAATTTCTAGGGAAAAAAGTTTTGAGCATAGGAAGTTTGTGGTGTTAAAGTAGCAATCAAGCGTAGATGTTACAAAAGCTATAAAATGTGGACTTGGACGATATAAGATGAAGGCAGGGTATGGAAAGACAGCTACAAATCATGGATGAAATTCTTATCTCATTGTAGAAAAATAAAACAAAATAAGGAAAATCTCCCAGGAATCTCAGGAAGTAATTTTTTGGGCACTTATCGCATGACTGCTCACCTCCAGCAGTCTAAGACTTTTATAAAAAAAAAAAAAATATATATATATATATATATATATATATATATATATATATATAGTCTTTAGGGCCTGACAAACAAATGGGTAAGTTACTATAAACGTAATAAAAATATTATGTAAAAAAAGATTTGACTATATAAACCATGGCTTATGGAAAAATGTTATGTTACAGAAGGCTTATTGGCTAACCAGACTTACAGTGACTCCTTATTTTCATAAGTTGACATCTTTCTGTTGAAAATGGAACCAGTTCTTTATCTTCTGTTTTTATGATTAACATCTGGCATCAATAACATGGTAGTTTAGGAAACAATTTTAATCATGAGGGATTTTTTTTTTTTGAGGATTTGGTTTGTTTGGGATTCTAAGTTTATTGCTTACATATGGTGTCATTCTCTTAAAAATTCAAAATTAAACACTGACTAATTTCTTTTCAAATCTTGAAGTAATATCCCTTGTGCTAAATGGTGGATCATGAAAATTTGTGAGAACTATGTCCAATTGCTTTAACAGATAATTTGATTTCTCCTCTGGAAGGATTTTGTTTTAGCAATGTTCATTTATTCACTTTACAGATGGCTTTCTGATATCAGAAAGGTATTCTGTATTTTATTTAATGAAAAACAGCAAAGGTGGCATTTAAAGTCTTTAGGGCCTGACAAACAAATGGGTAAGTTACTATAAACATAATAAAAATATTATAAACATCATAAAAATGTATTTAATCAAAGATTCTTGGGACTTAGAATTGGGAAATCTGTTGGTTTCATCAATATTTCAAGCTCATCATTTCTCAAATAACAAAACTCTAAGGGCCACACCTAAAGACTTTTCCATTTTGTTATCAGCTAATGGCAAAGGCAAGTTGAGCTAAGACTCAGGTTTTTAATTAAACTGTGCATTCTTTCACCATCAGGACAAATTTGCAATTCTACACAAACGCATATTTTTAGCATGACATTTTTCAAACTATAGTATAGGTACAGCTCCACAATCATACCTGGTGCAGTCATGTCCAGTTGCCCATGTGCAGAGATGAAAAAAGGAATTGATAAGAATGAAAGTAGTAATATTAAAAACCCCAGCTTTCTTACCCCTCACTGGGTAATCCCAAGAGGTCTTCTGCAAGTGTCTCAGAGTCCCCAGTGTTTGAGCACCATTTGCCCACCATGGTGCTCACTCATTAACACAACCTTCATTGGCTCTCTTAACTCACTCCCCCTTCAATTTTTTCCTGGGATAACTTCCCCTCACTATGTATACTCAAATCCTTGTCTCAGAATCTGCTTTAGGAATAATGGAAATGAGGTTAACGGGAAAAATAGGGGTGTGTTTAACCGTTCCTGTCTCCAGAGAAAAATGAGAAATAGAAAATGGGATTTGTCAGTGGGAAAGCCCACCAACCATTACTGCTCTGATGGCTATTATTACTCTCATTTAACAAATGAGAAGACTAAAGCCTGGCTATTCTGTAGTTGCCTGAACTTTTGCAACAATTCAATCATGTGACTGAAAAATGCAGTCTGTTATTGACTTGCCACCAGCTATAGGATGTGAGAGCATGTTCTCTGTGGCTAGGGTACACCAAAGGGGAAGTGGACGGAACTTCTTCGGTGTACCCCAGCCACAGAGAACATGCTCTCACATCCTATAGCTAGTGGCAAGTCAATAACAGACTGCCTAAATAACAGACTGTGGATTGGGCAGTGTCTCTTTTTCTGCATTCCAGACTGAGAAATAGCATCTTTGTGTTTTCATTTACCATCAGCTTTACTGGTCTGTTTGTGTAGTTGAGACTTATAACATTTACTGCTCAGTATACATTGGATACTGTATATTTATGTTATCAAGATATATTTAGCAATTCACTTTTGGGACTAAAAACAACAGTCATTTTGGGGTACCTGGGTGGCTCAGTCAGTTAAGCATCTGCCTCTTGATTTCAGCTCAGGTCATGAACTCAGGGTTCTGACATCAAGCCCTGGGTCAGGTTCCACACTCACTGTTTGAGGTTCTCGCTCTCCCTCTGGCCCTCTCCCTGCTCACATGCTTTCTCCAAACAAACAAACAAACAAATAAATAAATAAATAAAATCTTTTATTTTTTGAAGTATTTTTTAAGTGTATTTTTCTTCTTAATCTCAGCCCATAACCTCAGCGACTAGATTATCTTCTCTTACACAAAGGGATGATTGTTTATAGGCTGATCCTACTAGAACCTGAGACTTGGGCAAAATCTGTGTTTCTAGTTTCTGATTTAAAAAAAGTTCTCCTATAGGTATGTATAACAATTTGACACATTATCTTCTATTCGAATTAGACTGATTTGTTTGCTATCCCTTTTTAAAAAAATTTTAGCTACTATGTTGCATTGCCTTTCACATTTTCTTAAACAAAGTGCACAGCCTGATAAACCTTGTTAAAAGAATGGTGGGCAAAGGTTAACTTTCTTAGAGAAGAGTATTAGTGATGTCTGAATCATTGTTGCTTTACAAAAATACTGTTAGATATCACATTACCAGAAGTTAATACCACTGCCCCTTGCAAAAAAAATTAAAAAAAATTAAAAAGGAAAAGGAAAAGACAGAAGAAAAACTAAAAAGGAGAAGACAAACGAAAAAACAACAGAAAAAGAGAAACCCCAAAGCAATGCTTTTTTTTTTTTTTTTTACAAGAGTTTTATGTGCTTGGAATCATACAACTTTTGATGAATGATATTGTGTAATATGTACCATCTGGAATTAAATTACTTATCATTTGGTAAAGAAGATAAAGAACATTTGGATGTCTTTGCAATACTTTCATAGAGAAGCAATCTTTTGACTGCAAGAAAAGATACATATAAACCTTTTTTTGGCCATCTTTTATTTTTCCTTATGTGCATGAAATATGAGAAATTATATGTAAAACTAGTTTTCTTGTGAACTTTTCCTTTAGGCTTGCCAATAAAGAGATGACATAATTATTTCCAGATTTGCATTGGTTTGATTCTGTTTGTGTGTATGTGTGTGTGCTTGTGTATGTGAACATGCTAAATGAGCCATCATTTTGGAATATTTATTCTCATTTACCACTATGCACAATTTAAATTTAGTAGAATTACAACATACTTTTGGCATGAAATCCCTGAACTAATTATGTGGATTTAATTGCAATGTGGACTGGTATATATTTACTTCACATCTGTAAAGATCATTCAAATGGATGTCAGCTTATTTTATTTTCCTGTGAACATGCTCAAATTTGTAACTCCATTTCAGAAAGATAACTTTGAATATTAATGCATTGCCCTCAGGCTCCTTAGTCACAGCTGTTCCTTTTATAAACACAGAAGATTTGATGTGGCAATTCTCATTTTATTCTGTTGAGATAGTTCCCCAAACATTTGGAATTATTACTTAGGACCAAAAGATTCTGTCAGCTAGCTTAGAGATCGTCAGACTATCTTAGCCATTTAGAATTGTTGAGAATTTAGACGGGGCTTCATTCTTTGTAAAGTTTATTTGCTTAGATTTTGAGAGTAAAACTTTCATTTTGAACAAACGGAATGATCTGGCTTTAGACAACAGTCTGCTAAACTAGTCTTATTTCTAGCTGAAATTGTGTAAGTGTATATTTAAAGCTTTATGTATTTTGTAGTGCTGATAATGAGGGTTGAATTTAGTACTGATTGGTGTGTTTTCCTTCTTCTGGGCTAACTTGCATTTAAATTGGATCAATCTTATAGCTACCTGACTAATGCAATCAGATTTTCCTCTAAGCACTAAAAGCACTTAGCAAATATAGTTAGCTATGTACATTAGTGAATAATAATGGTTAGTCTGACAAATGTGGGAAAAACACTCACATGATCTATTAATATGTATCTTTACCTGTTACTCAACAAAATACTTAAAATAGTTAAGAAAAAGAAACATTGCATTTTCAGATGACTACTGTTACAGACATAATTGTGTCCCCCAAATTTTATGTTGAACTCCTAATTTCCAGTACTTCAGAATGGACTACATTTGCAGGTGAAGTCTTTAAAGAGGCGAATAAGTCAAAATGAGATTTTAAGGGTGAATCCTTATCCAATCTGACTTCTAACAAGAGCAACTTTGGATGTCTGGGTGGCTTAGTCAGCTAAGCGTCTACCCTCAGCTCAGGTCACATGTCCCACATCAGGCTCCTTGCTCAGTGGAGAGCCTGCTTCTCCCTCTGCCTGCTGTGCTCTCTCTCTCTCTCTCAAATAAATAAATAAAATCTTTAAAAAAAGGTTTTAAATTAAAATTTTAAATTAAAATTAATTTAAAATATCTTTGGGGCGCCTGGGTGGCTCAGTGGGTTAAGCCGCTGCCTTCGGCTCAGGTCATGATCTCAGGGTCCTGGGATCGAGTCCTGCATCGGGCTCTCTGCTCAGCAGGGAGCCTGCTTCCTTCTCTCTCTCTCTCTCTGCCTGCCTCTCAGTGTACTTGTGATTTCTCTCTGTCAAATAAATAAATAAAATCTTTAAAAAAATATCTTTAAAAAAGGTTTTAAATTTAAAAAATGTTTTAAATTAAAATTAAATTAAAATTAAAAGGTTTAAAATTAAATTAAATTAAATTTAAATTTAAATAAAAAAATATATATATATGTATGTATAAGGAGGAACTTTGAACACACTGAGCAACACCAGGGTTTTGTGTGCCTAGGGAAGAACCATGTGAGGACAGAGAGAAAGCCATCTTCAAGCCAAGGAGAGAGACTTCAGGAGAAACCAAACCTACCAACACCTTGATCTTGGACATCTAGCCTCCAGAAAATAATTTCTTTTTTTTTTTTTTTTTCTTGCCTAAGCTACCCAGGATGTGGTATTTTGTTATGGCAGCCCTAGCAAACAAATACACTTACCAAACATGGGGATATATAGATTTTGATATTTTAAAAAGATGCACATTTACTCCTAAGTTTGGAAAGAGTCGTAGTCAAGTATAGGTAAATTGGAAGCAAAAAGAGGAGGAGTAGTTTCAGTATTTCACTGAATAACAAGATCTTGTGATGAGAGGAAGAGGCCTCCTGCTACTGTGAGGCATGCAGGGAGTGAAAGTGGATTAAGAGGACATACAGGGGGCTCTTGGGCCCCCATCAGTGGCACATGTGAGCAAAGATGCTTATATAGACCAAGTGGAGCGATGCGATTTTACCAAAAGTATGAGCAATGTTCACTTCAGGCTCTGACCTCCTAAAGTACCTCCTAAAGTACATCTGCAGGCCAAACCGTAGTCAACCGTCATGGAGCTTTAGCTGCCCAAGTCAAGTGACCCAGGGGACAGTGCATTATTCCCTTCCCTTCCTGCTCTAGCTTCTTTCCAACACCCTATTCCAGGCATCTTTGTCATTAGTTCCCCACTTCATTTTATTATTCTTTTAATTCCAGTATAGTTAACGTACAGTGTTATATAAGTTTCCGGTGTACAATCTAGTGATTCAACAATTCTATACATTACTCAGTGCTCATCAGGGTAAATGTGCTCTTAATCCCCATTACCTAGTTCACCCATCCCCCCACCCACCTCCCCTCTGGAACCAACAATTTATTCTCTGTAATTAAGAGCTTGCTTTTGTTTTTTTGTCTATTTTTTCCCCCCTTAAATTCCACATATGAGTGAAATCATACGGTCTTTGTCTTTCTTGGACTGACTTATTTGACTTAGCATTATACTCTCTAGATCCATCCATGTTGTTGCAAACTGCAAAATTTTATTCTTTCTATGGCTGAATAATATTCCACTGTGATTTGAGTCATAACTCGTGACTTCTTGATAGTCTTCCACAAACTTCTCCCTGTTTCTAACATTTACCTCATTCCAGGACTAATGCTCATACTTTAAGAAGATTTCAAACAGAGACATGACAGTGCATTTTTTTTTTTTTTGAGTAGCAATGGTCAGAGAAGATGTTGTTTAATTATATTTTTAAAATTTTATTTAATTTTATTTTTTCAGTGTTCCAAAATTCATTGTTTATGTACAAAACCCAGTGCTCCACAGAATCCGTGCCCTCCATAATACCCACCACCAGGCTCACCGAACTCCCCAACCCCGCCCCTCCAAAACCTTCAGCTTGTTTCTCAGAGTCCACAGTCTCTCATGGTTTGTCTCTCCCTCCGATTTCTCCCAATTCCCTTCTCCTCCCCATCTCCCATGTCTTCCGTGTTATTCCTTATGCTCCACAAGAAAGTGAAACCATATGATACTTGACTCTCTCTGCTTGACTTAATTCACTCAGCATAATCTCTTCCAGTCCTGTTGATGTTGATACAAAAGTTGGGTATTCATCCTTTCTGATGGAGGCGTAATACTCCATTCTATATATGTGTCTAATCATATTTGTCTCACATTCCTCTCAAAATCTTATCAAAATCATTATGCAGAATTTTACAAAGGACCAAATCCATTACAGCAAAGAAATTGAAGAATGGGTCAACTGCAAATAGCACATTTCAGCATCTCCAGCATCTCCTTGCATGGTAGCAGAAACAAGATGAACATGTATTAACTGGTGATTCAGAAATAAAATTTATAAGTTCAATATTTGCTAAGGAATGGATACAGAAAAGGAGGAGCCTGCCTCTTACTGCACCTCAGGAAAAGACAAAATGTACATGCTAATATACTCAAAACTGTCTCTTTTTTGAAGGTTTTATTTATTTATTTGAGAAAGAGAGAGTGATCAAGTGAGAGAGAGCATGGGCACAAGCCAGGGGAGGGGCAGAAAAGCAGATGCTTCACTGAGTAGGGATTCCTGACATTGGACTCGATCCCAGGACTCTGAGATCATGACCTGAGCTGAAAGCAGACACTTAACCAACTGAGATCTACTCTAAACTGTCTCTAAAAAATTCTTTTAGAGTCACTTTATAAGCATGCCCGGAAAACATAGTTATTATTTACAAAAATGTGAAACTTTGACATGAAAATAGAAGTGTATCAGACAGGAGATGATGGTAAAGTAAGGAAAGGTTCGAATGTTAATTATCTCATCTCACATAGAGAAAAGTTGACATAGTCTCCTAAAGTTGTTGAAACCAGAAATAGAAAAGTACATTTCTTATTCAAGCTTATTATCTAAGTTAAGAAGCTTATTACCTAAGTTAAGAAGTATAAATAAAAAGATAGCTACCAAAATATAAGAAGAAAGGAGTATGAGTTTGCTAAATGATCGTCTATAACGGAATTAGTATATGTTGCTTAAAGTGACTAAATCAAGAAGGACAAAATCATGTTATTAACAATATGAAGATAACTACAGGAAAAAATAAAATCAGTAAATACATAGAGTGTTGTGTCTAGGGCATTGGACTGGCATGGGAAGAGTGAGGCAGGAAATCTTTGTTTTCGCTGGTCACTTTTCTTAGCTGTTAGATTTTTAGCAAACTCATGTATCATTTAGATGGAAGTTAAAAATTAAACTGCAAATATTATACTGATTATGTAACATCATTTTCAAGATTTATCCATTTATATCACTGAACATACATGTAAAATGTGAACGAATTACTAAGGATAGACTGTTATGTTGTAATAACAAACACCACAGATTTCACTGGCTTAATATAAAAAAAAAAGATTACTTTCTCTCAAATGCTATCTCCCTATACCAGTTAGGGGAGCAGCTCTGCCCCATATTGTCCCTCCAACAGTTGTACAGATTGCTGACAGAGTGACAGACCCACTACCATCTGGAACCTAGAACATGTGGACTTTTTCCTCCTGACGTTAGTGGGATGGAAAAAGAAGATTGCACCTCAGCAATGAAATCCTTTGGCCTAGAAAGGATGCATGTCACTTCCGCTCATTACACAGAGGCTAGAATTGTCTCATGAATTCTCACTTTCTCTCAAGGAGATGGGAAAATTTCATCCTTCACGGTGCCCAGAAAGAGAGTAAAATGGTATTGGTGAGTGCTAGACCTTTCCATCAAAATAAAGAAATTTGCATTCAAAACCATAAGAGACTCTTAACTACAGAGAACAAACTGTGGGTTGATGGAGGGAGGTGGGTGGGGCATGGGTTAAATGGGTGATGGGGATGCGGAGGGTGCTTGTGTGGGGCACTGGGTGTTATATGTGATGAATCACTAAGTTCTACTCCTGAAACCAATATGACCCTAGATGTTAATGGACAGGAATTTAAATAAAAATTTTGGATAAAAGAAATTTATATTCAATAATTTTTAGATAGGTTTAATATTATTACTAGCATTTTGGAACCTCTAAAAGTCACTAGGATGTTATGAGTAAGAAAAGAATTAATTATCAGGTCCTTTTTCTACCTCTAGATTTTTAAAAATTTTAGTATGAAAAATTTCAAGTACATGTATACCAAGCCCTGAGACCCCCATCAACATCTTCCAATTCTTTTTTTTTTTTTTAAAGATTTTATTTATTTATTTGACAGAGAGAGATCACAAGTAGGCAGAGAGGCAGGCAGAGAGAGAGAGAGAGGAAGAAGCAGGCTCCCCGCTGAGCAGAGAGCCCGATGCAGGACTCGATCCCAGGACCCTGAGATCATGACCCAAGCCAAAGGCAGCGGCTTATCCCACTGAGCCACCCAGGCGCCCCCAATTCTTATTTTTTATCACATATTCCTTCCAGATAAATTACTGCCTAAAACTTCTTTAGTACATCTAAGAACCTCAAATAATAATACCAGTAATACTAATGATCATGTTTTATTTATTGAGCACCTACTATATTGTAGGCATTTTAAATACACTACTTCTTATCCTCAAAGGGCTCTCAAGAAAAGTACATGTTATTCTCTGTCTGATATAATTTAAAGAATTGATCATCAAAGACTTGGAGTAATTTTCTCAGTTTCATTTAGCAGACCTGAGATACAAATTTATATGTGTCTTGCTTTACATCCTCAACACTCTTCCTAGTCTATCTCACCATCCTTGATTTTAATACATTGGTTACTATTAAGTCATTCAAGTGACTTTCTGCCCCTCTCTTCTTAACTATATAAAGATTGGATATATGATCTAAATTTGCTAATTATCTGTAGAAAACATGTTTGCTCCATCTTTATATCCATTTCTCTGAAGGCAATCCTTCGACTTCTCAACCTGGGTGGTGTTCCCAGTCTATAGTCGCACTGATCAACAGTTTTGTCTATATTCCCGCTAACCAACAGCTTTGTTTTGTCACTTCTAATGCAAGCAGGAAGCCAGCAAATGGACTATGTGGCAGGACTCTTGCCCTGTTGGAAACAAACCCTGGCACCATAACATACACTATGGATAGTTTTTCAGATGGGTTTTGTAAAAATCATTCCTGCTAGTCATTTGACTGTTTTGATCTTCTTCCAGGACCATTTTAACTTGTTTTCAGAAACCTTTAAGAACTCAGACAATGAGTCTCTTTCTACACTTCAATTTTGTTTACTCAGCTGAATGTCACAAAGTAAGTGATATTTTTCCAAAGGTGAAACAACAGAATCATGCTTCAGGATAATAATGTTGCGATTTGGCAAATGATGTGGTATATTTGCTTAATAGTTTTAAATTTTATAATATGCTTATATATTATTTTTCTTCTTTTCCCTATGTATAAATATTCTGAGCGAGGAGTTCAGAGATCTGTCTCAGATACATAAGGAACAAAAATTTTCTACAGCTTTTGACAAATAAGATATCACTGTTTTTGTAAATCACAAATTAACTTCAACATATGCAATATTTCAGGTATTGTGCAAAATATCACTCCATAGGGCACGGTAATTTTTTAAAAGATTTTATTTATTTATTGAGAGAGAGAGAAAGTGAGCGGGGGAAGGAGCAGAGGGAGAGACAGAATATCAAGCAGACTCCATGCTAAGCGCAGAGTCCCACACGGAGCTCGATATCACGACCCTGAGATCATGACCTCAGCTAAAATCAAGAGCTGGACACTTGACCGAGCCACCCAGGCACCTCAGGGCACAATAACTTTTAAATTAGTATTTTAATAATCAATTCCTATGGGTATGCATGTATTAGTCTAGAATAATTACTAATCTTTTTTCAACTATAATGGCCTATCCCATCATGAGAGGTCGTATAACGGTGGTCAAAGCAGGAGCCCTGTCTCTGTAAGCACTTGAAGCAGAGTCTTACAATGTCATAGATCCTACTCCTCTCTGACCTTGGTGACATTCACTCCTTTGTTCTGGCAATTCCTTCCCACACCCAAAGTCTTCCCCTTTCTCAGCATTGGGCTACTTAAGATATTTTAAACTGGAGTCCCCCAGGCTCGGATCATTCATTTCCTTTCAGTATATCGATATGGATATGAAGCCTAGACTTCATTCCGTGGAGGTTTCAGTCTTTTTTTTTCTTCCATTGATCCATCCCATCTCAGTTTCATTTGTTTTACTCTCCAGCTTCTCCAGCCCCATTCCAACACTGTCGTCTCTACATAACTGAGTAGCCTTCTAGGCCACCAAAATGTAAACAAACATGGATCAGTTTGGCCATTCATTTTTCTCAGTTTCTTTTTTGCAAAATGGAGTGGAGAGAACATGGGTAATTCTGTGTACCAGGGCCCTGCTAATAATAAAATGCCAACCTACCAGTTATTGGAGACTTCCGATACGTCAGGTGATAAGAACTGCACATCTGTTCTCTCACCCTCACAGAAAAAGGTGAAAGATAGTTGATATTTTTCCCTACTTCATAAATGAGGATCCAATCCTTAGAAATCTTCAAACATTTGCCAGAGGTCAAGGAATGGAAAAGTAAATGCCACAAGCTGGGTTTGAAACTTGATCTTTTCTCTTGAAAGCAGAAGTTCTTAACCCCTGTACCATGTAATTATCGATATATGTGGATTCAAATGCACTATTTTATTATATACATTCCACTTGTCTTTTTTTTAATTTCTCTTCTTGCCTTCCTTTAGACTCAGTAAATACTCTTTTCCACTCTCTTTTTCCCTTGTATTAGTTTAACAGTTCTACGTTCCTCACCAATATATTGTGGTTAACTTTGAAAAAATTCATTCTTCCTATATGACATATAATTCTAACTTTAACCGATAAAATTTAAGTTCTTCCTGGCCAATGGAGGGTTCTTAGGACACTGAAAATTTTAAATATCTCAATCTATACATCCATCTCTCTCTTTATCAATACACACTTACTTTTACATTCAATCATTTTGTGGGGTGGAGGATTCATTAGATTCTTTGACACCAAGTTTATAAAAGGTACCATCTGGAACTTGCCTCCCACCGCACAGTTCTGTCCAGGTTTCTTGTTTTGACTTATTTTGTTTTTAATTTTTAAAACTTTTTTTTAAAGTTTTCTTATTTTTAAAGATTTTGTTTATTTATTTGACAGAAAGAGAGTGAGAGAGCGGAGCACAAGCAGGGGGAGTGGGTGAGGGTGAAGCAGGCTTCCCGCGGAGCAGGGAGCCTGATGTGGGGCTTGATCCCAGGACCCTGGGATCATGACCTGAGCTGAAGGCAGAGGGCAGATACTTAATGACTGAGCCACCCAGGTGCCCTGTTTCATTTCGTTTTGTTTTGTTTTTTTAAAAGAGAATTTAGAGAAAGCACATAAAACACTCTTACAGGATTCTTACCATTAAGTCCATTTTTTTAAACATTATCATTTGCAAATACACTGCTCATGGTCATTGGATACTGCCTTCTCTTTTTTTTTTTTTTTGCTCCTTTTTTCCTTGTTTATGAATGAAATTCATTATATTTACATGGTGAGATCATAGATAAAAATGTTTACTTCTGTTTTGTTTCAGTTAGGGCCATAATATGAGAGATTGAACATTATGATAATTCCATAACTTCAAAGTGGCTTAAGCTTATAGCCTAGTTTTTTCTGTTTTTTGTTTTTTTAAACTATTGGTAATAATCACAATGTATATATCAAAAAGAGAAAAGCAGACTATTTGTAAATTTTAAAGACTTTATAGTAACTTTGTGTCTATATTTAAAAAAAAAAAAGAGAATTTGTGGGGCGCCTGGGTGGCTCAGTGGGTTAAAGCCTCTGCCTTCGGCTCAGGTCATGTTCCAGGATCCTGGGATTGAGCCCCACATTGGGTTTTCTGCTCAGCAGGGAGCCTGCTTCCCCCTTCTCTCTTTGCCTACTTCTCTGCCTACTTGTGATCTCTCTTTCTCTCTGTCAAATAAATAAATAAAATCTTCAAAAAAAAAAAAGAATTTGTAATAGAAAGCTTACTCTGTTCTTCCTAGCTTCATTGGTCAATATTTAGAATTATGCCTGCATTTTCTCAATCTGTCCTCTGCCCTTACCTCAGTCTTCCTTCATACAAATATGAATATTTAAATACAGAATTCTCCCCCAATTTTTGGAACTATTAACAAAATCTAGAAAATTTCACCCATATATTTATTTGCCTGTCCAGACCCATTCTTTTAACATTAGTCCTCATTCAATAACTTACATGACTTCTTTTGGATGAATCAAAATAATTTAAAACTAGTACATCTAAAATCAAATTCATGGTCTTCTAAGCACGCTCCTCTTAGAAAGCACATTGCCACGTATCCACTTTCGCAAGCAGAAACCTTACCACCTCCTTGTTCTTGTTCCATCTACCCAATCAACTACCAAATCCTGATAGTATTACAACTTAATTCTTTCACGCTTGTCCATGTCTTTCCATTTCTAGCAATCCCAGCAGTGCCATTATATTCTAAGATACTTCTGTTTTCTTAATTTGTGCTTTAAGATTACGACCCTAACTGATCTACTCCCATCTAATCTTAATTCCCTCCAGTTTTACTCACTTCACCAAGAAGCTTGCTCATCTATGTATGTATGTCTAGATCTATGTAACTATATGTTGCATACAATAATAACAAACATCTAGCACTTACCATGTATTTGGCATTCTTCAAGACACTTTACATATCCTAAATGTAATCATGTAATTCTCACTGTAAGGTAGATGCTAAAAATGTCCCCATTTTATAAATGAGAAGAGACTGAGGCACAGAAAATTTAATAATTCTGCCCAGGACCACATAGCCAGAAATGTGGCGTTTGAACTCAGTAATTTTAGCTTCAGTGTTAATGTTCTTTACCACTACACAATATTAACCCTCAATGAATGGAATCCCTTTGGATTTAAAACTCCTCAGGAACTTTTAAATTGTTCCTGGAAACTAGTGTCTAAATTCTGCCTGAACTATTCTTCCCTCCCACCAGTGATAAATACTTCTCATCCTTTATAATTTCCTTAATCATTACTTCTTTAGAGAACCTTTGTAACAAATCAGTATTAGTACCAGGTACCATCAGTTTTGTACCATGTAGCTGTCTGTTAATAGCATTTATCACAGATAAAATTTTATATATTTTTGTGGTTACTCACCTAATTGGTGTCTTACCAACTATAGTATAAACTATTATACCCCAATGTGTAGTATAGTCTGGTATATATACAGTTCTCAATGTATATTTTCTAAAATAAAGAAAGAAAAAATATGCAGGCAGGGAGGAAGAAGTAAAGAAGGAAGGAAGGGTAGATTAGAGGGAGGGAGGGATGGAAGGTAGGGGGGGGAAGAGAGGAAATTTTTAGAGTTGAAAAGGTCATAGAGGAACATTTTACAAATTGGCTTCAAAATCAGGAATTCCTTTTATAGTATTTCGCTTGAACCATTATTCATTCTCTGGACAGTCCTAATGGTGGGTAACTCCATCTCCAGAAAATTGCTTTCATTGTTGGATGATTCTGAGCAATTATTAGCAAATTCTTTCTTAGCTAGTGTTAAAATATGGTTCCATATGCATTTCACCCATATGTTCTACTCTTCATTTTGGATCTACTGGAATACATTTTATCCCTTTTCCATATGGCAAACTTTCAAATATTTAAAGTTCTTATATTTATTTCAACATATTCTTGTTCCCCAGCCTGATGATATCTGATTACTTGTTTTTTTATGACATAAATTTAATAATTTTCTTTGTATGCTTTGAAGTATTTAAAAAAAATCTTTTCTTAATGTCAATTAATTTCATTTCTTACCTTTAGCCAACATTCTAAAAACTTTGTTCAAAGTTCTTCCCTCCTAACCCCTCATAAGTTTTCATGTGAAAATAAGTAGGGAAATGTATGTTATGTTCTTTTTTAAAGAATTCACCTTATAGAATAATTTTAAGTTTCTAAGAAGTCTTGGTATAAAGTAACATGTTAGATTTTCCTTAATCTGGGGTTTCACTGACATATATGATCAATTTTCTAGGGAACTATGTCAAATTTTATAGGATATTTCAGAATACTATTTGGAAAACATATAAATTCACATATTAATGTCTATGGAATATTTATTATTTATAGATATGTCCTAAAAATTAGAAGTCTGAAGTAAACTATACTTTGTTACTAAATAGAATCCTAGGTTATTTCTTTCTAACTCATGAGAAATAGGAGTATTATGTTAAATGACTAGAGTATAAATTTTTCTTAGGTTTATCAGAAGAGAAGGAAAAACAAAGGTAGGAGGAAATATATTTGCATGTATTCATGGTAGAAAAATGGAAATTATTGTGATTATAATACTTTTTATTAAAATATGTTCTTAATAAAACTTGTAAATAATGCCCCTGAAATAAATATTTTACCACTGTTTTGTTAGAAAGCATTCACTCTTTTTATTTAAAAAATCCAAAACCACTGGCAAATATGAGAGCTGAACAATTTGCAATTCAAAAGGATTTCAAAAGTTAAACACTAAGATTCTGTGAGAAATATGTTATAATAAGTGTAAAACGTAGGACTTGTTTAATTGATAGAGTACACTGTACTATATTAAAAACAGCAGCTATAAAAAATAGTAGTAAACTGAACTTTACTGTTTTTTCTGTTATTTGGTATTAAATGACTAAAAGTCTCCTTTCATGAAGTATTTAATACATTTCATAACCGTTCTTGAGCTAAATGCTACACTTATACTTACTAATGCTACTTTAGCAATCTGAAATTAATTATGATGAAGAAATATCTCATTTTTTCTCATTTTTTCAGATCTCCTTATCTCCTGTTAGATTACTGTACTTCTACTATAATATCAGCATAAGCAATTTTGAACATATGCAAACCAATATGTATTTTATATTGCATAACAATGCAGCTGCATTGTTTGATATTAGTAAGCTGTGGAAGAGACAAAAAAGAGCTATCTTTGAGTTGATAAACTATCTGAACTCTGTGTCTGTTTTATCAATTAAAGAAAAGCCAGCTCTGCTACATATCATTGGTGAAAGCATCTTTGAATAGAAAACATAAGCTATACAAACGAAAATGGTGGCCAAGAGCAATTGGAAATGTGACTTTTGTCTTAAAGTTATGAATGGTAACCAAATTTCATTTCAGAAATATTAGCTCATTAAACAAATTTTAGATGTTGAAGATGTGTTTAAATAATGACAACCTGAAGGAGCCTGAAGCAGTTCATTAAATCCATTGGAATTGGTGGTTTGATTTCATTTCCATCCAGACGGAGGTAGCGAAGGTGAGGTCCATAACCAAAGAAGTCTCGTTCTGCCGGCAGTATGGGAGGACATATTACAGAGACGTTCACATCTATGGAGACAAAGATGGTGTGAACAAATGAATTAGAAAGAAGAGTCCAGGTGTGGGAAGACCAAGAAGCCATGGAACAGTCTTTTAGAGGGCCTAGCAAACTGACCTGTGAAAGTGCCAGAGACACAAACCATTTTTGTCAAGTTGGAGGTATATGTGTCTTATAAAAGTAACCCTAAAAAATGTGCAACAGATATACAGCCCTCTCACTCCATATTCAGTTATACTTTGCACAAAATATGAGAAAGGACATATTGTTAAAAACTCTGACAGAGAGGTGCCTGGGTGGTTCAATAGGGTAAGCATTTGACATCAGCTCAGGTCATGATCTCGAGGTCCTGGGACAGGCTCCCTGTTCAGATTGGAGTGGCTTCTCCCTCTCCTGTTCCCTCTGCGCCCCCTGCCCTGCTCCACCCCCATTAATGCATGCTCTGGCTCTCAAATAAATTTTAAAAATCTTTAAAAAAAAGAAAGCTGAGATAAAAGTAAAAGAATACATCATTTGTTTTCTAAGCTTCCAAGTGAGATAAGGCATGCTTAGACTACTATAAATGAGATGGGTAGTGGAGACAAAGGTTCATAGAAGGAACGGTTAGGTGCATGGGTAGATGGCTGGATAGATGAGTGCATATGTAAGTGGAAAAATCAGTTTATTATTAAGGAAAATGCTTAAAAATTACCTTAAAATTCAAAATTTCCAATTAGTAGTGTATGATGAGTTTTTAAAAAATACATTTAACATACATTTACATATATAATACTTAAAGAAAAGAACCTTGAATCTTTGTATTTAAGTGTATTTAATTAGAAAGGATCTATTTGCCAAGAACTGAATTGCAAAGATTCAAGCCAGGAAATATCCCATCAGCCTTTTCAGATGATTAGGATGTGAGAAATCATGCACCTGCCTTGGATCAGAGCCCTTGGCATCAAAGACTTTACTGAAATTTAGGAGTATTCAGGAGAGAAAAACCTGTTAAAATAGCAAAATTCAGGCAAGTTTGCCTAATAGCTGATTTCAACCATGAATCCGTATATTGCTTTTCAGTCTCATTTGAAACTATTTTGAGAAAGAGCTCCTCCCTTAGAAGATGAGACCTACCTGACTTTGGCAAAGGCCTTCCTTTGAGTTCATAGGTACAGTGAGGTTGTTATGCTCTGATCTTATATCATTTTGTGAATTCAACTTGCTAATAATGACTCATAATATATATCAGTTTGTGTATATAAAGTTATATGTCACATGCATTATTACCTTATCATCACACAGCATTTATCATGCAATATGATTATTCTCCCTACCTGAGCCTTGCAAGGGGTTCAGACAGGTAAGGTAATGCACTCAAGATATTTAACAAGTGAACAGCAGAGCTGAGTCCCAGCCTTGTCCTTTTCCTACTACATAGGGTCCCTTACTTCCTAGAGAGACTATGTCCCTTTAATGTGCTATCATCCTTGTTACCTTTATGCCCCATAACCAAAGCATGTCTGCATAAATGTAATGGGAGAAGCAGGTGTTCAAATATAGTTATATTTTCATAAACTATTATATTTCTCAGAGAACATCACAAAGTAACTTATTTGAATAGATAACATTTTTTCCCAGGTTTAAAGTTCTTTAAATTGTTCAGAGGAAATGAATATTCCCATCTTTTTCATAAGAAAAGGTCACCATCCTGTAAATTCTAAGAACTCTTTGTATAAAAGGTATGTTTCTTGGAAATCACTTTATTAAAAACAAGAGAAGATTATGCAGCCAAAAGAAATAAGTACTTTAACAGTTATTATGACACAGTGTGATATACTGGTGAGCCAATAATTCTAGCCAGGGAAATTCCTATTTTACACTTATTTTCTGGGAATATAGAAATGACCGTGCCTGATATCTACATTAAGAAACAAATAAATCTCTCTTTGTTGTTGCTGTTAAAATTATTCTTACCTGGGTTGACAGAAATTTTTCTAAAATCTCGTGTTCTGTAAATTGAAGTAAAACGTGTGCTGAGATTATACTGTATTAGTAGGAAACAACACTTAAAATAAGAAGGCCTGGGGGTCCCTGGGTGGCTCAGTGGTTTAAAGCCTCTACCTTCGGCTCAGGTCATGATCCCGGGGTTCTAGGATAGAGCCCCACATCGGGCTGTCTGCTCCACAGGGAGCCTGCTTCCTCCTCTCTCTGCCTACCTCTCTGCCTACTTGTGACCTCTGTCTGTCAAATAAATAAATAAAATCTTAAAAAAAAAAAAAAGGCCTGATCTCAGGTCCTGAATTATATTTATTCTTTGTCCTTGGGCAGGTATCCTCTCTTAGTTGACCCTCCATTTCTTTCTTCAGAAACTCTTAATAACTTACCAACCAAGATTCTTGTGAGGATTAATTTGGGGTTTTCAAAGTGTGGTCCTTGGACCAGCAGCATCAGTACCTCCCAGGAACTAAATTGTTAGATCTACTGAGTCAGAAAATGTGAAGCTGGGGCTGGCAAGCTATAGTTTATAAGTCTTCCAGATAATCCTGGTACATTATTGAAGAACAGAAATATATGAGAAAATACTATAAAACTTTTAATAACCTGAGTGGAGGAAGAACAGAGTCCTACTCTTTTTTGTGTAACTTTGTGTAACTATGTAAGTGACTGGTATAGATATCAACCACATGTTGAATTTTGCTGTCTCACTCTTAAAGACCCTTTTTTCTCAACTTCTAAGGGGAATCCTTGATTCAGAAACAGGGATCTATGTGGAGTCCCTTTAAAATCATTTCCCACATCACATGTCTACGGGACTTCTGTTACCAGATAAGGAATGCACCTGTAGAAGCACGGAACTTTCATCAGAGGAAAGAAAAAAATGCATATATTTAGGTCAATATTGACTGCTGTACAATCTAGGTCAGTGAAACAGATTCGGCTCTTAACATTTTTTTTTTTTTTTGACCTGTTGCATCTTTTGTTCTTGACTATAGGATTAAACAATGTGTCTCATCACCATGGAAAAATAGGGCAGCAGCCTCTTTGTTAATCCTGAATTATATGCTCAAGTATGCTGGTAGAAAAACCAAAAAAGAAAAAAAAAATATTGAATAAGTAAGCAGTAGTCAGTAGAAAAATAGTCTATTCTTACAAGTAAGATGTCTGGGTGATTATTTGCTTAAAGAAAGCTAATGAATAATAACCACACAGTACTACCTTCTGACAATTATCTGTGCCATTTTTCTACAAACTATCTGACTGCTTCTCACTTTAGGCATGTATTTTCTAAGGCTGTAGAGGAGAAGTCTCCTCAGATTATCTTCCTATAGGGCTTGTTCCAGGGTTGAAGATAGGTTTCAGGCTGGTTCCAGTGCCCCTGTGGTGAGACCAGGTTACTGTCCACCTCTGCAGCAGGGTCAGGTTGGTCTCAGGTGGGACTCTGAAGAGTTTTAATTTAGCATCTCCAGCCTCTTCTTCCTATAACCAAGTCTTCTTGGTCTTCTATAACCAACCTCTGCCTCAAAGGCACTTTGTAGTCATCCCTCTCTCCCTTATCAAAAGCTATTTTCAGGAAAGGAGCAATCATTCTACCTTGTTGATTGCTATTAGTCCTAAGAAGTCACCAGCTTCCAGGAGCACTTGTTTCCATTTCAGTTGAACAAGGTGTTGAACTACAGTGTTGGTTCCCAATGCCTTGTCCCCAGAGAAGCAGTCTCAGCACCACCTTGGAAATGAGATACTCAAGTCTCAGCCAGACTTACTCAATCAGGAACTCTGGGGTGGTGTCACCAGTCTGCACACTTGGAAGTCTGAGAAACCCTCTAATCTAGAGCAGAGACTTTAATTAAGGTGGTTTCAGGCACCTGTAGATTTTACGAACGAGATCCCTTTCTGATACCTCCTAAATCATGCTTCTCCTATTACTATGCATGAAGCTATTTGTGCTTGGTACATTTTCCTAAATAAATCTACCCAGTGAGGCAGAAATACTGGGAGCTTCTAGGAGTAAAAGAAGATGTATTTCGTTTCTCCAATGGATAATCACCCTTTGTAGGTTAATAAGTCCACTTTTCAATTTATAATTTGAAGGCTTGAACTTCTAGGTTCATTAAGATTGTGTAAGAATGAAGAGACAAAGACAAAATACTGAAAGTTGAAAAAAGAAATCTAAGGGCACATTAGATGGGGTGGTAGGGGGGAAGCCCAACACAGTTGCTAATCTTAAAGAAAATATAGATTTAATGACCATGAGCATTTCAGCCAAAGACATACCCTGATGATTACTTACTTTTAATTTTGTTATGATCAAGATGAAGGTGCTGTAAATGAGCACTGATTCGGGGGACCTTTGTGAGTTGATTGTGAGACAGTTGAAGATCTAGAATTGAGGATACATCAAAACCGCTTGAAGGGAGCCCTGCATCTGATAATTTGTTGTGGTTTAGTCGCAGAAAGGCCACTTTAGGAATCACATTAAAGTAATTTTCCGGTATTCCTTCAATGGAATTGTTGTCCAGAAACAGCTGCATTGTATTGGCTGGTAATCTTGGTGGCATATTCCTTAGGGCATTCTTGGCCATATTTAGCTGCATTAGGTTCTTGAGACCCTTGAAGGTGTCTCTCTGAAAGGCATTGTCTAGCAGTTTATTGTGCTGCAGGTCAAGAAGAGTCAAGTTCTCTAGATTGCTGAAGGTCCCTTGAGGAATTCTGGACACCTTGTTTCTGGCCAGTTGTAGTTGTTCTAAACTTCTTGGCAATGGAGAAGGTACCTCCTCCAGCTCATTATCTTCCAGAAATAAGAAAAGCAGCTTCTTCAGTTGGCTCAGGGCTCCTTTTTCAATTCCATAGTTGGTTATTTTGTTCTTATTTAGATTGATCCATCGCAGCTGGGTGGCATTCTCAAAAGGCTTCTCAGGAATGGTCTCTATCAAGTTGTTCTCAAGATAAAGATACCAGATCCTTGAAGGAATAGGAGGGATTTCTTTGAGACCTCGATTTTCACAGTATAAAGCGGTAGGGAAACTAGGGGGACAGAAGCATTCCCTGGGACAGTCAAAGTCATGCACAGCCCAATCCTCTTGATCACTTACGTCATAGACCTGTCTCACACTTCGAGTCCATACAGTATCTGTTATGAATAACACCCAGATGATGAAACAGATTGTGGTTGCCATTATAGTACCTGGGATAGGGGATATAACTGTTAGATGTTTGAATATCTTGACCTTCAGAAAATGAGGTATACCAAAATAACCAGTAAACATTGTTTCTTTGGGGGAAGGTGAACACATGTCAACAACATATATGCAGCTACCCATTAGTACACATGTATTTAGTAGGCGCTATACCCAAAGCACTTTGCAAACACTGACACTAACTCATTAACTTCTAGCTTTCTGGTTTTAACCCAGTCACAGTGAAAACTGAGAAATGAAAAGCAAATTTTAGGAGCTCTAAGTACTTTTCCATTTCAGGCTATTGAATACAAGAAAGTTAACTGAAACCCATGCTCGAATAAAAGAGTATTAAAAAAAAACTGATCTTTTAATAACTCCAATTGAGAGTCTGTGTTGTTTCTGAGAAGTAAGCATATGCTTTTACTTTTACTCCTAAATGAGCAGAACATCTGGATGAGATTTCCCAGGCTCACTGGCCCTTGAACCAAAGAAACAGAGAGATCAAAGAACATTTTAGCAGTTTGTTGTGAAGGAAGGCTTTAAGATATGAAGAAAAAAGTGCGATTAATTTCTCTCTGTGTTGCTCTACTTCTCCAGCCGATTTTATACTGCAGTGTTGGGGAAGACTTCTAATTTATATTTTAAGTACAAAATCAAGTTTTTCAACCAGGGAACTTGGATTATGAACTCTATATCACAAATAAGCAAGTAATATTCACCTATGGCATTACTATGGTTGATGAGAAACACAACAAAGCAAAGACCATGTTTAGGGACAGATAGACTTCCAACTTTTCAGGATGGTTGCTAACAAAGAACAGGTTAATATTATTGGTATATGACCATCTCAAGGATAGAAACCCTCCCCATTGAATACCAGAAAGGTGATAGGTACAACAAACTGTTCTCACAGAAAAATAAAACAGTAACATTCTGACCAACATACATTTAATTCAACAAAATGATAATAAAAACAGAATACATTTTACTGACTGTTCAGGAGAAAATAAAACAAGCATCATTTATGAAACGCTGATCTTTCCACTGTGCCACTAAATTGAGGGAAATGACAAGTGCAGAGCTGTTTCCGCAAGCTGTCGAATTTTTTACGATCACAGAATTCTGCTCTGGTCATCTTCCAATAGAGACATATTAACACATTCTTTTCTTCAGAATCGGGATTTACTTTAGTTATTAAGCTGTAATCCTGCCTCTGATGAATCAGAACTTTGAATTCGTAACTTTAGGTTTTTAAAAGTGCAAAAAAAGTTTACCTTGCCTTCCAGGAATCTACCGTTGAGTCCTGTGTCTGGGTCTGAAGTTTGCTCAAACTCAGTTAAGGGGGAAAAAAATGAAATGAAACAAAAAAGCAAAACAAAACAAAACAATACAACCCTGTGACTAAAACGGTTTGTTTTTATTGTATGCTATCAAGCCTCCTATGAGAAAAAAATAAAACCTAGTCTGACCAGTCACAGTGAACACCTTTTGATCTATTGTTTCCACTTTGCCAGGGCTTCAGAATGCTTACCTCAGCCTTCTTGGATCTTCTTCTTCCCTTTCTATTGGTCACTGCTCATTCCCAGTAATGGATTGACCCAGGCTCCAGTGTCGTGTTTTTATGAATCCTCCCTAAAATATATGCATCAGTGGCTCCAACTTTAACCCCTCCAAGAACCACAGAGCCTCGGTACCTAGGCAGCTCAGCCCAGGAAATTCTGACTTTCAGCTCAAGAACCTATAGCCAAAAATCAGGGGGACTGTCACTGAAGCCACAGTTCCAAAGATGTTGTAATGTATTGATATCTAGACCTGTTCAGCCAGCAGGCAACAGAAGGCAGTTTTGATTTCAAGTATAACAAGAAGAGAGTTTAAAGTGTTTTCTTTTCTCTAGAAAATCTTTTTTAAAAATGGAATATGAAGAAATAAGTGCTGATGTCCTCTGTTTTGATGGAAATATTTGATTCATTTCTCATATAAAACAGATGTTGGAATTCTATGTAGATGTATCGCGTGTGAGGGAAAGATAGGAAAATGTATTTGAAAGATTTACAAATGCGATTTGAGAAGCAATACCTGATGTGGGCACTAAACATGGTTTATAGATATATTTTTTCATAGATATTTTGTTTTTATAGATATTTTTTGTTTTATAGATATAATATAGATATGTTTTATATATATATTTTATAGATATAATTTTAGTATCTCTGTTTCCTATTGGGAGCTTTATTCCAAGTTAATTATTCAAATGAGGTTTTTTTTTCATTAGAACAGATGTTTTGCATTTAATCCTTTTCAAGACATCCATTGCCCTGCTACTGGTTTTCTTTTAACACATAGAGCTAAAATAATGTTTTCTAGTTCTTATATTTGAGAAGAAGAATCGTTATGCCATTTGAGGAAAGACACGAATAAAAATAATTTTCAAACATTATTCTGTGGATGGATTGTAAACATTTTGTTTTTCAAAACTTTTCTTATTCTGAGGTCAGGAAATTTAATTCATGTGACTCAGTTTGCATTGCTCACATAAACATCATCAAAGAAAAAGCACAGAGAAGAGGCGAGGAGGAGAGAGCCCTGGACCCAAAAGACCTTTTCTGAACCCCCCACCTCCTGCCTTCTAACCATCAGCAGGTCAGTGAGAGCTCTGCCAGCTTGCACCATACTGGACTACCTCTCAGGGTCAGCCCTACTTTGTCCTAAATGCTTATGGAAATGCTAGCTTTACTTTAGCATTAGCAGTATGCTCTCAACGGGGAAATTCTTTCAAGTTTAAGGGCTTTTACAGGCTAAGATCTGATTCAGACATGATCTCTTAGTAGCTCTTACAGGTACACTTATCTCATATGTGAGAAAAAAAAATCAAGTATTACATGCTCTCGAAACAATGATTTCTCCATTGCGGTTCTACTTTCCTCTCTCTTCCTAAACCCTCAGGCTATATACAACAGATGATCTTCAAATCTGCACAGCCTCCTCCAGCTAGTAATCTTTTTTCTTTCCTAATTTTCTTTTTTAGCCAAATTACTTGAGTCATTTCTTGATTTGATGACACAAATGTTGCTGCATGTTCTTTGTAGGAAAATTAGAATAGCATCCTGGCTGCCTCGAGTCTTCATTTCCTGTTCACCATGGCACCCATGGCCCACCCACCAAAAGATGGCTTCGGATCCCTCTGCTTCCCTAAAATTGCTGGGACAAAAATCAGCAATGATCTTTACATTTCCTGATATATGTGTTTGGCTTACTTGACTTGTGACTTTTGACAATGTCGACCCACCCCTTTTATTAAATGTTTCTTAGTTTCTGTGACATTCTTTGCTAGTTTTCCCTTCCCTTTCTTTGTAGATTTTTCCCATTTACATCCCAAAGCTCTCTATTTCATCTAACATTGTTTTATTAGTGTTTCTAGTATTTGGAGTTGTTTGAGATTCTGTCCTCTGCTCTGTGCTCTTCTTGCTCTCTACACATTTCCTATAGGATTCTGAAGTTTTAACCATTCCTTCTATGATGATGATTCCTGAGTCTTTATTTCTAACCCAGCCTCTGGAAGAAGACCTGCGCTTTCTTGTGTGTGTGTATAAATACATACCTGCTTTCTAGACCTCTCCTCTTGCATATCGCAAATGCACTTATCTAAAATGAAATTTGCTCTCTCCTTTTACTTCTAACTGTTCTTCTCATTTACTTCTGAGTGTGACTATCATCTTATTCAGTCTCCCAAACCAGAAATCTGGAAATCATTCTTAACTCTTCCTTCTCATTTTGCGAGCATCTGAAAACAATCACATTTTAAGGACCCTGGAAGACATGATATAAATAAGAATGACCATCTACACTGCTTTCCCAGTTTAGTATCTTTGCTTCCAGACTACGAACACAGGATGTTTTCCATTGTCAGTATAATGTCTGTCTGTCTCTATCTTGATTTTTCCTAAAGCAATGCAATGTACCCTTTTTTGATTACTGATTCCTGGAGCATGGGGACTTAAACCCTTCATTGGAATTGCATATGTGGAAGTTCGACACGTGAAATTAAGACAATGGTGAAAATGTCTGAGTCATGCTTACTGTTAGAGGAATGAAGGAAAGACTTTGCTCAGCCTTATGTGACTCTGCTAAGAGTAAGAGAGGTAGCCTAAGGTGTCACAGTGTGGCCTGGCATCAGCTCTCTATTGACAGATTGGTATTTTCAAAGTCCGTGGGGGCTTTTGGATAATTTAAGAAATACCTACTGAATGAATAAATGAACAAATAAACACAAAAAGCATATGCACCACTTCGACAGACTTGAGTTTTTTGATTAGCAGAACTATGTAAACAGAAACATGGTCAGGAGGGGAGCCTGGGTGGCTCAGTTGCTTAAGCATCTGCTTTCAGTTCAGCTCTCATGATCCCAGAATCCTGGGATCAAGTCCTGCATCAGGGTTCCTATTCACCAGGGAGCGTGCATCCCCCTCTGCTGGCCACTCCCCCTTCTTGTGGATGCTTCCTTGCTCTCTCTCTCTCTCAAAAATAAGTAAATAAAATCTTCTTTAAAAAAGAAACATGGTGGAGAATCTTAGATATACACTAAAAAGAATAAAAAAGGATGTGAATTAGGGTTTTGCTTTTGCCACTGACTAGTTGTTTGAGCTTGCCCAACCTATTTGACTATTGTGAGCCTAAGTCTACCTCTAATGTGTCGCGGCCGGCGTGACAATTTGACCAGGAAACGTGAGGGTAAGAGGATGGTGAAAAGAAATTAAGAGACAAAGAGATGGGGGCAGGAGGGACACTGGGGAGGATGTCCAACAGTGCTGATTTTATTCCACATCTTACAAGCATTTATAAGGCAGACCACAATAGAAGGAGTAATACATCAGTATCTAGTCAGATGACCGCAAGTTCCTATAACAAGTTTACATCAACAACAAGCAAACCTCGTGATGCCAGGTAGTCTCAGCTAAAGCCATTAGTAAGACAATCAACCAGAGAGTGGGTTATGGGAGGTACAGGAACGACAAGGACCAACTAAGAATTCATGACCCTGACCACACTGTTCCCTTCTGTAGGGAGAGTGTGTGGGAAGTCACGTAGGCAAGTGCACGACACATAGCACAGACCCTTTCTCAGTGTTACTCAACTTCCCTGTCCTCAACCTTGTCAAGGTGTCTGGACTTTGAAGTAGACACAAGTCAGGGCCTGGTTTGATCCTCGACTCCAACCGTGCCGTGGCCTCCAACGCTAATGCACCAGCCCTTACTGCACTACGAAGGGTTGTCTGAAAATCAATTAAGATAATGGAAGTGATAATGTCAGGTAAGTATAGGAAAGTTTCCTAGTGAAAAAAGTTAAAGCCCAAGAAGAACTTTTTTTTTTTTTTTTAAGATTTTATTTATTTATTTGACAGACAGAGATCACAAGCAGGCAGAGAGGCAGGCAGAGAGAGAGGAGGAAGCAGGCTCCCTGCTGAGCAGAGAGCCCGACTTAAAATAATCTCTCCAAACTCTCTCCTTTTACACATGAGGAAAATGAGACCCAGAAATTTCTTTCAGCCATGTGATACTGGACTGAGGGATTTATCTAGTCGCATTCCTGAAGACCATTGATGTTTTCAAAGAGAAGGCAATACATGAGGGCAGAAAAGATTTAAAACTCTAATAGGAGTTCAGGGGCGCCTGGTTGGCTCAGTGGGTTAAGCCACTGCCTTTGGCTCAGCTCATGATCTCAGGGTCCTGGGATCGAGTCCCGCATTGGGCTCTCTGCTCAGCAGGGAGCCTGCTTCCTCCCCTCTCTCTCTGCTTGCCTCTCTGCCTACTTGTGATCTCTCTCTGTCAAATAAATAAATAAATAAATAAATAAATAAATAAAACTCTAATAGGAGTTCAAATTTGTGAGCATGTGTGTCAGAAATATATTTCCGCTATGGTTGGGCTATTGGGTGCTCCCAAAACTAGGTTTACGTACAGTTGACTAGACTTCTGCAAAAGGAAATAATTTTCTCTGAATAGATGTGTTTTAGCCTTGTTTGACTAAACTCTGTCAAATAACTTAAAAATATAAAAGGTATCTACTGAAATATATAGCTAACACACACAAATACATCTATAATTTATATATATTTTTTTATTTCCAGCATAACAGTATTCATTATTTTTGCACCACACCCCGTGCTCCATGCAATCCGTGCCCTCTATAATACCCACCACCTGGTACCCCAACCTCCCACCCCCCGTCCCTTCAAAACCCTCAGATTGTTTTTCAGAGTCCATAGTCTCTCATGGTTCACCTCCCCTTCCAAAATTGTTTTCAAAATAATACATTTAAAATACAGTAATGACACTTTTAAACAGTCAAAACCACCACAAAACTGATAAGAAAGCAACGTCCCAGTCCATCTACTCCCTAAGTGTAACCCCCACTTCCAAGAGGCCATACTTTCAAAGCTATTGTGGATTTCTTTTAATGCTAACCTTAATTTTCTTGCTTGAATTATTTTTGTTGACTTACCAGTTTTAAACAGCAATTATTTAAGATTTAGCGCATTTGCTTTGGCCCCCTCTTTTCCCCACCTGTAGACCTGATTCCCTTCAATAACCTCAATGCATGCACTAACTGTGATTAAATAAATATTTACTGCCTACATTCTTGTGCAAATAGAGATGTTTTTTGCTGCTGAAACAGTGCAAAATTATTTTAATTCCTTCGTTGTAGTGCATTTATTTGCTATAAATATAAAAAACTATATATAGTATGTTCTACATACATTTACAACTATTGCACTAATATTTTCTAAAATCTCAAACAGAATTATAAAACCATTTTGAAGATTTTTTTTTTACACCCATTGAGTAAGGGCAACACAGTGTGCCAGTTAAAAGCCAGATCTGCCTGGGTTTGAATAAATTTCTGCCCTTTAGGAGCTGAGACTTTGAACAGTTATTTATCTTTGCCCTGTAAAATAAGGATGATGGTGATGATAATGTCTTAGTAATAATAGTGATAATACCCCTCAGAGAACTGTTGTGAAAATTACATGAGTTAATATTTTTTAAGCACATGGAGCCTTATAAAAAAGTTAATAAATAAAATCAAACATATCAGGCTCACTTCCTCCTGGGAGATACTGCCCCTAGAATTCCATATGCCCTTGCTTCAACCTAGCTTGCTCATTGTTGCAGACCAACCTGAGAAAATTTGGCAGATGATAATTTCTAAGCTTTTTCATGGCACACTTCAGCTGTGTGGTTAATAAGTCTCTGTCATCCTCCTTCCCAACCTACATGGAGGTGTTAGGTTTGATCAAAATGAGTTCAACTCACTTGTAACTTGCACAACAGGCATTTGTTGGCCACAAGTATTAACACATTTATGAAGTGAGTCTTCATTTTTAAGGTTTCTTCAAAAGTTCACCAAGTTAACCTAAGGTGTGGATTAAAACCAACACTGTCTCTGTTCAGGCATGGTCTTTTAAGGTACATTTAGGAATAATACAGCCCTTGCTCAGTAGGCCTGTGGGATTGTTGTTGTGGTCCTGGGCGTCCTTTCCCTGCCTCCTGTGTTAGATCCCTTGTTATTTCCTGGATCTCCTGTTCTGTTCTTTCTTGGTTAATTCCACAGGGTTGGTGGAGAACAACAGCCTCTGATAACTTCCTGAGATACTGTGGTTTTTTGTTTTTGTTTTGTTTTTTTGTGAACTCCCATGTATCAAAATGTGTTGATTCAGCCTACCCGCTTAACTGGTATTTTGACTGGACAGAATTCTAATGTAAAATAACGTTCCTTCCAAATCTTGAAGATACTTTAAAAGACAATTGGCTTGTTGCTTCTGGAGTTGAAATTGGAAAAGTTGATAAATTTGTAATTTTCACTTTACAGAATGTGACCTTTTCTTGTTTTCTGAAAACTTTTGAGACTTTCCTTTCATCTTCAGTCTGAACTTCTGCAACAATATGCCTCAAAAGGATGTATTCAACCCCCAATGGGAGCCATGGTATCCTTTCAATCCAGAAGTTTATGTGTGTAGAGTCCATCCATATTTTCTAATTTGGGGGTAAGTCTTAGATAGTACACCTCTTCATTAAATTGTCTGATTCTTATCTCTTCTACTTTCTTTTCAAAAATTTTGTGAGCTTTATGACAGATTTCCTTTTATCTAATGACCTTTAAAATTTCTACATCATGTATTATGTGTTTCCTTTTCAAACCTATCCTTTGGTTGTTCCTTTCCTAAAGCATTCTTTTGTTTTATGTAATTACTATATTCTCTCAACTCCTTCAAAATAAGATTAAAAACGATAAAGTTTTTACAGAGTTGTGAATTCCTCCTGCTCCATGCAATAATTTTATTTCCTTTGATTTCTCTCTCTTTTTTTTTTTTCCTCGATTTAGTTTGACCTATAGAGGTATTTCATATTGGAGGCTTTCTTCACATGTGTGATGGTGCTTTGCTGAACTTCAGTGCTTAAGAAGAAAGCACTAGTAATCTCACTGGAAGATCTATGAGAACTGATGGCACTTGTCAGATAATGACCAGGAAGATATTTCCCCACTGCCCCCATATATATATTTATTTCACACACACACACACACACACACACACACACACAATGTAAATTGAAAAAGTCAACGCTTTGTCTTCTTAGTGTCCTTTTTTATAAGTATATTTTTTATTAATACTTATAATGTGAATTGTTTCTGTTGTGAATAAATGGCAAACAACCTTCTATTCACACTTTAGCCTTTGTATCTAAAGCATCCTGAAGCTCTGTTGTCCAAAACTGATCTGAAACTAGTAGTAAATCCTGCCACTTATAAGCTGTTTATATTCAACTTTAATATTTAATATTTATATTCAACTTTAATATTTAATATTCAACTTTAATATTTAATAATTTAATAATATTTAGTTACTCCAAGACTCTACAAGAAGACTTTCATTACCCAATCAAAAAAAAAAAAACCACATATAAAACTACCTCTGTCATTCTTGGATGATCTATTATGAACTACCCAGAAGAACTCTGCTCTAGAGTCACTTTCTTCTATCTGCTCAAGTTCTCTCCATTTCTAGCAAGTTAGCCTTATCATCAGCCTTTAGGCGATACTAAGGTAACAGGAGGTAAGCAGCTTGAAAGCCCATCAATTTAAAGCTCATTTCCAAAGCATTTTTAGAAAAGGTGTCTTATAAGGCAACATTTATTTAGAGTGCTAACAAAATACTACTATACTCATAATGTCTCCAGCACTCTTGAGCAGATTTATGAACACATATGTGTATTCTTGCTCTCCTTAACTTTTTATCAAACTGCCTTCCCGGCCTGTCCTGCTCAGAGCTGTATTGTTGCAGTATCCATTCTCAATTGGTTCCCATAGTTCATATAAGATAAATTACTGTTTGATTATTTATCTGTATACTTTTCCCTGTCAGTTGGTCATCAAGAAAGTCTCTGTGAGGTCATAGGTGTGATTGAAGGGAGGGACAGCAGTGTCACAGGACTACTCCTTCTTTGGTTCTATTCCCGTTTATATCACATACTTGCTGAATCAGCACCGCTGGGCAATTCAGGTTATTCCAGATGGATATATAATACTGAGTTTACAGACAGTTACTGTCACATTGTTGTTCAACCCCCCTTGGGCCTAATTTCTTAAAAGCATAACAATAAATTTATTAAATAGAGCATGCCCTTGTTTACAAAAACTAGGAGTTTAATTCTCTTACTTAGGCTTACCATACACTGCATATAGCAAACTGATCTCTCTGAAGCTCTTTAAACATCATTTAACCTGATGAGTGGCAAGTAGCAGGACCACTGTGACCTCAACTGGAGAACCTTCTCTTGACCTGGGACAGACTCACACTTTACAGCTCCTCAGCACCGGATTCATCTGCGATAATGCATGACCTTCAAATTCAAAGAGACTATCCATGCTCCCAGTGGCAATGGATACATGGTTCAGCAAATTGTCTTCACTTTAGAGAAAAACCATACCCCTAAACCCTTTAATAAGTCAGTGTCTTGCAGCCCTATGGTCTTCCATTATACAATTGACCCTTGAACAATCAGGGGTTTGGGTGCTGACCCACCATCTTCCTCCCCCCATCCTGTGCAGTCAAAAATCTATGTATAACTTCTGGCTCCCTGATAGCCTACCATTACTCTGGAAGCCTTAATGTAACATAAAGTTGATTAACACATATATTTTGTGTTAGATGTATTATACACTATATTCTTACAATAAAATAAGCTAAAGAAAAGAAAATGTTGGGGCGCCTGGGTGGCTGGGTAGGTTAAAGCCTCTGCCTTCGGCTTGGATCATGATCCTAGGGTCCTGGGATTGAGCCCCGCATCAGGCTCTCTGCTCAGCAGAGAGCCTGCTTCCTCCTCTCTCTCTCTCTGCCTGCCTCTCTGCCTACTTGTGATCTCTGTCTGTCAAATAAATAAATAAAATCTTTTTAAAAAAAGAAAAGAAAATGTTATTAAGAAAATCATAAGGAAGACAAAATACATTTACAGTACCGCACTGTATTGGTCAGAAAGAATCCACCCATAAGTGGACTTGTGTAGTTCAAACTCACGGCATTCAAAGGTGAGCTATATTTGTTTCTAACTGCTCTGGCATTCAAGCATCCAACCAATGTATCTGGCTATTAAAGTTTACCCTTTAGATTGTATCACATAATGTTTAGTACGATGGTATTTCTGCAGACCAAAACGTGGTTCCATGCCAAGGAGTTAACACAATCCAGAAACAGTGAGGGCAAAATTATATTGCTATTCCTGTCTGGTGAAAGAAAACAGACTGCTTCTAGTGATTTTGTTTATTGAAAGAGAGGAAAATGACATTATTCAGATCAGTTGCTTCATGTAAGGTACTCAGAGCTCTAATGACTCGGACCACATACCGAATGACAGCTGCAACAGCAGTCGCCTTCTAATTAAACTTTGGAAAAATCCATTTCCATCCTCTTAAGCTATCCTTCCACCACCACCCACAAATGAGAGTCTGCCTAGAGTCATTAATTCTGTACATTTAAATCTTTGAAGGTGGCACTAATATTTCTGATTCTTTTATTGAAGTGGCATTACTATTTATTTAATATTTTTATAGTGGTAGAAAGCTCTGTAATTTCCACCTTGATCTTTCCCATCAAAAGGGTACGTTTTTCTCAGATTTCAGATCTGGCATGAGAAATCAGTCATTTTGTGAGGTCATCTTTTCCAATGGTAAGCAAAAGAATTTAGGAAATAAATACAAGAAGGTATGGGTTGAACAAAGGTAAAGTCTTTGTTTCTCATCTTAACATCTGCAAACCCTTACTCGTAGATTGCAGAAGTGTCCTGTGTCCCCAGGTACTGGTTTTGCTTCCAAACCACATTTTTTCCACCTCAAGACACTGTAACTCTGAAAATGACCTCTGGTTCTGTTGGGGTAAGACTAGGTGAAATAAATAAATAAATAAATTAGCACAGACTTGTGATATCATTACAAAGTACTTATTTAAGACAAGATATCCTCTCTTAGCTTTTAGGATCTCTAGATCCATGATTTAACTGAGGTTTAAATATTCAGCGAAAGGCAGAAATTCTCCATCCTTTGTCATAATGGCTTATCCATGGCACTGATGAGGCCGTGCTGGAGGACTTTTTTTTTTTTTTTTTTTTTTTGGGGACTTTTTATTTTCCAAATCAGATAGCTCCACAGGGGTCTTCACATCTCTTTCCTTCCCAGATCTTTAATTCTCAACTGGCCATTAGTAAGTGAAGCTCTTTCAGCAAGCAAAGGAACTTCAGTGGGATCGGGGATCTTAGGCATTCCTACTCATCTGGATCTTATTCCATAATCCCTATTCCAATTCTCAGGAGGCTCTTTGTTTCCACATCAATGCTCTAACTTTTTATAAAAGAGAAACTTTTTATAACCGTTTTATAAAGGATGAATAGTGCATTATTTCCGATTCAGACATTATAAGTGCTTGTTTGTCTTTTTTATTTTTTTTTTCAATTTTAGCTCTCATCTTGCAATGGAAAGAAATAAGAACTTTACATTTTTAAAAATAATTTTATGTAGTTCCTGTATCTCAAGCCATAAACTTGAGCTGAGCATTTTTGGAGTTGAGCTTGCCATTCTCTCTTTTCCAGGTGTTCCATGGGCTTTTAGAAGGAGCTGCTCTGCCCTTCAGTACTATTTCATGGCCTCCATATTCTCCGATAACAATAGCAATGTGGCTTTGCTCTCAGGAGATGTGTCCTTTTAGGGAACTACAGGTGATAAGTCCCATTTCTATGGGTCATTGTCTTCCAGACGCTCAGCCCTGAATAATTTCAAAGTTTCGACTGCCCATTTACCTAAGCTATGCCCATAACCAATTGTGAGCTCCCCACATTTCCCAACAACCTGATGTCAATAATGGATATCTGGTATGGATACTTTTTCTACCAGATTCCTAAGCTAGAAGCACCAGATAGCAATTCTAGGTGTTGTAATAAAACAAAAAGAAAGAGGGGGTGATTCTTTGGTGGTGATAAGTGGAATCATGTAAGTGAGAAGATCTGGAAGTCTGGACTTGGAATATAGGCAGAAGAGGGGCTTCTGGATGGCTCATTCTGTTAAGGTCATGAACTCCAGGTCCTAGGATTGAGCCCCACTTAGAGATTCACATCTGGCTCTGTGCTCAGTGGGGAGTCTGCTTCTTCCTCTCCCTCTGCACCGCCCCCCCCCCCAGTTTTTTTTTTTCTCTCTCTCTCTCAAATAGGTAAATTAAAAAAAAAAAAAAAAAAAAAAACTTTAAGGAAAAAAGAAAAAAAAAAAAGCAGGCAAAAGATAAGGAGGTTCTCAGAAGATAGATAGAAATCTAGCCAGGAAGTCATTACCATTATGCTGACCATCATTGCAACCAAAGGATCCCACAGACAGATTTCACTGGGAGTCTTCACTTGGGTCCTTCACTGACGCTCATTGCAGATGAACTCTAAGCTAAGAACAGGCATCTACACGGCTAAGACTGCCACAAATTCCACCCTGGCTTTATGAGGGTGGGAAGACAAGAGACACTTAGAGGCTACTGAACCTTACTCAGATTACAATCAAGAGCCGTTTCTTACATGTAGGGAAAGAGTTTGGAGCTGAAATAGATGGAGAAGTGACTGTCTTTTACTCAGGAAGACACAGCAGCCTGAATAAAAGCATAAATTAGACTTTTTTCATCACAAGAGACTTTTCCACGATTTGTCCCTTTCTTACCTCCAGATTCCCTCTCTTGATGGGATCCCCACCCTGAATCCACAGGCCCTCTGCTCTCATCTTACTCAGACTTGCAGTTTTCTGAATTTACTCTTATATCTTCTTTCTAAGCCTTGCTGGTGATCCTTCCTCTACCGGAAATGCTCTTACCACCCCTTTGTCAATGGAACACAGTCAAATGCAGCAGTACTTCCTCAAAAGGGTGTTCAGTACTTTGATCCTTCACCTGTAGAAATAAGCATATGCAACTGTAAGAAGCTACTATACCCAATGAATACTCAGTTCCAACTAAAACAATGTATAGTCCTTTCTACATCTGTCTTTTAATATATAAACTCTTTAACACCAGGCAAGTTTTGTTTTTTTTTTTTTTTTTTTTTTAATTGACAAACACTGTGTCGGGACATCATAGATGCTTATATGATGAGAAGTAGAGATTAAATTTGGTAGGGCTCTCGTGGCCTTCTTAGTCAACCTCTAACTCTCTACACAATAATTTTAAGTTACCTTCCCTGTTGAATTTTAAGCATCTAACTCTTAACTCTTTTCTTCATTGTGAGAACTGGTTATGAAAAAATTTTTAATATTATTAATAATTACTATATTTATCCTTTATTCTTTTAGGAATTCAGTTCTAGTGACTAGAACTACTCTTGGGTTTGGATATTCCAATTAACTATTTTCTCTCTCTTTTTTTTTTAAAGATTTTATTTACTTAGAGTGGGGTGAAGGGCAGAGGAAGAAGCAGGCTCCCAACTGGGCAGGGAGCAGGACATGGGTCTTGATCCCAGGACTCCAGGATCATGCCTTGAGCCAAAGCAGACACTTACCTGACTGAACCACCCAGGCACTCCTAAGTAATTACTTTCTTATAGATAAGTTTTTCCTTTTTTGACAAATACTTCTACTTCTTAAAACTGTATAAATAAAAATTACCTCTGAATAGGGACTTTTTGCATTTCCCTTGAAATTTAAAATGTATTAGAGCAAAATAACTTTAAGTAAAAATACTGCTGTAGCAATTTCCTCACTGAACGGTAAATTGATTATTTTTTGCAAGACAGCTAAAGATGATGTGTAATTGAATGCTTACCACTGACTACACAAAGGATTTCAGTGGATGCTGAAGCACATTGGTTAGGCAGACTCCAGAGTCAGATGCCCAGTGGATGTGACTTTGGGTGATTCTCCTCATCTTCTTCACTAGTAACATGGAGGCAATGATGACACTCACCCCATTGATTGTGTGGAAGACTGGGAATAATTTATATGTAAAATACTCAGAACTTAGGCAATCATCAAAGTTTAGCTTTTAACATCACTTCTATCTGAAGGAATGAGTCAGAATGCTAGAAGGAAACAGTTCAGTTGTTGTTAGGAAAGCTGGTTCATGAAAGTCCCTGACACACATCTTAATGAAGTCAGAAAATGGGTGTTCTATTTGTTTATTTAGCCAGACTTTGAGTGTGTATGATTATGTTAATTTTTCATAATGGCCTCTTTCATATTTTATTGATATTTTGCATTTTTTCCCATTCACCTTTCCTGTGTCTCTCCTCATGAACAATACCTTTAATATAATCAACATACACTGTTTTGTTTGTAAACACTGTTTTTGTTTGTCCTGTAAAAAGTGTATTTTTTGTATGAATACATTTTTTATTTATATAAATGTTATTGGTTATGTATTAGTATTTCTTTTTTTAAAACCGGCAATTATTTTTATGATTCAACCTTATGATGTGTATATCTTGTCACTACTTCTAATTGAGACCCTGACTTTTTCTTTAGGAGATATTCTTTGAGAAACAACTAAAATGTTGTACAACAGTGTTCTTTTCTTTTCCTCGTTGGAACAGTCATACATGTTCCTGGCTAAAGATGACATCCATATTTTCCATATTCATAGTTTTGGATAAGATGCTATTTCTTTTTCTAGTAAAAAGATACCAGTCCTAATTGAAGCTTAAGAAAGAAGTTACCTAAGAAACCATAAAGAAAAAAAATTTTGGTGCTATTGTGTGGTTATAAGAGCTAAAGTTGTGAAGTATTGTCACACAAACCTACTTTTCTTGTGTGTAACTTTTGAATAAAACCAAAAAAAAATGTGTTTGTTATTCTATGTTTGATGCCAGTGTAATGATGGGGATTCCAGGAACAACTGTGAATTTCATTTATTGAATCTGAACAAATAAACTGCAAAGATGGTAATATAGCCAAAGTTTCTCTATCCTTTATCCACCAAATCATGGAAGCAGAAATAAAGCTATTGCATCAGGAAGGCCTCAGTCTGATGCCTATTGTTCTAAAGCCAATGGGTTTAAAAAGACATTTGCTAGTAGTGTGAAGGGAAACTTACCAATTATTTTTTTTTTTGCATAAAAAATAATCTCATCACTAATATTTGCCTTTTAGGGTCAAACAGGTTTTTACAATTTTGTATATAGCATAATTTGGTTTTTCTTCTTGAAAAAAAACACAATATGAATGAAGCAGTATTTAATGTTGGATGCCACAGCACGGCTGGAGTCAAGGACCAAACCAGGCCCTGACTTGTGTCTCCTTCAAAGTCCGGACACCTTGACAAGGTTAAGGACGGGAAAGTTGAGTAACACTGAGAAAGGGTCTGTGCTATGTGTCGTGGGCTCGCCTACGTGACTTCCCACAAACTCTCCCTGCAGTAGGGAACAATGTGGCCAGAGTCCTGAGTTCTTAGTTAATCCTTGTTGTTCTGTACCTCCCATGATCCACTCCCTGGTTGATTGTCTTGCTAATGGCTCTAGCCGAAACTACCTGGCTTCAGGAGGTTTGCTTGTAGTTCATGTAAACCTGTTATAGGAACTTGCGGTCATCTGACTAGGTACTGATGTAATGCTCCTCCTATTGTGGTCTGCCTTATAAATGCTTGTAAAACGTGGAATAAATTTGGCACTGTTGGACATCCTCTTCTGTGTCCCTCCTGCCCCCATCTCTTTGTCTCTTAACTTTTTTTCATCATCCTCTTAGCCCCCACGGTTACCCTGGTCAATTCGTCGCGCTGGCCGTGACAATTTAAATGAACAAAAGGAAAAAAGAAAAAGAAAAAGAGAAACAGATTCAGAATTTTAAAAAGAAAAGAAAAAATGTAATTTATTTGTATTTTAATTCCAATTATCTATCAACGTCAATGCTTCAGAAAGTTCAAGGAGGATAAAGATTTTGAAATGGTCATTGTCTTTGATCACTTACTTTGCTTGTAATTAATTTTAGAATTTGGCAATAATTGATGCCCTTAATATAAGCTGTTATTTGGTGAAGAAAAACAACGTAAGAGAGTTGAATAAAAGTAATGTTGAGGAAAGTCTTTGATTCTGTAGCCACTGGAGCCTGTGTTTAAGCAGAGAAATGTCACAGTATTTCAGTGCTAGATCAATATAAACTCAAGTTTGTAGTCATTTAGAAATAGCTATGAGTTACCCTGGTTGGTGCTCTAAAAGATACAAAGGATACCGAAGAAATCGTCTGCCATGGAGTTCATAAGAGCTTGCCCCATCTGTCAATCAAACAGTCTGCCGGACGCATTCATTGTAATGAGCCCCTCAACATCTCAGTGCCATCCTTTGTTTTTAAGGCTATTATGAAGTAATTATATGCATAAGTGCAAAATACATACTAAGGTATTAGAGGAGCTTGGAATACATCCTCTTTGAGACGACATTTACATTTTGTGACTGAAATGTCACATAATCAAAACTTTCCCCCAAGTCCAGTTCGAATAGCTGTGTTTTCTTATATGTGACTTCTATAATAGAAAGGTCTCATGGAATGATAGCTACCACATTAGTTTAACTGCATCTATTGATTCTGAAGATTTATTTCTAGAATCCTTAACATGTTAGTGTGTGTGTGTGTGTGTGTGTGTGTGTGATTGCTATTACTAAAGATGGATTTACCTTGCAGAATCAGAAGGGAAAGTCCAGTATCAAATTAAAATTTTATGAAAGCTTACATTTTCCACTTTTGCCTGGGGAAATGTGATCAGCGGGGCCCCATGGGGTAACAGTATCCAATGCCTATATCCGAAGCCCTGTGAAATAGTCTCTGTACATTGAAATCAAGCCTACCACTTTCACAAAAGGGCTGATGGACATTAGGTTTTCAAAATATCTTTTTCTTTGTGTCTCCAAACTACAAAATAGTGTCTTCACATTTTGCAAAACTTGTAGCGAGCTCCAGCATTTTGTTTATAAAGGGATCTGTATCCAAAATGATGCTGCTGTTATTATAGTCACCTTTTTTATCTTTTCCGTTATAGTCAAAGTTATTCCTACATCTGCTTGGAATTCAGTTAAAGAAAATTGTTAGAGAAAAAAAAAATCCAAGGGGAAAACTGAGCAAGCACACACACTTCATAGAAAAAAAAAATTCTTGTAAAGTAAAGCTATTGGAATCTAAAGTGACTTGGCCAGGAGTACTTTCCACTAAGCATTTTTTTCCCCCCTCTCAGGTAGAGAATTGCAGATTTTATTTGAAATATTAGAAATGTAAAAAGAACTGGCCACATAATCCACTATACATTTCACAAATTTCTCCCAAGCCAAACAAATTAATTCCAAATAATATTTTCATCCAAGGGACAATAAATATTTTCACTGTTAAATTCATTTTCAACAGTTCAAAATGCTTCCAGCTCATTGGCTCCATAAATGGACAACTCACTCTCTACACTCATTTCTAGGATTTTAGCTCAAATGCATAAACCTGGTGAAAGAATATGGGAAGTTCTTGGCTTTTTCAGTTATTTCTTTAACAGTCAACTAATTGCACCACTTTTAATCTATTCACTCTATTAATATTAGAGAAAATGCTCCAAAGTCATTTTAAATATACACGTTCCCCTTTACTTAGTTCTTAGAAGGACAATGACCTGAATTCAGTCTTCCAAAAGAACGTTTTCTGTAAATAATCCGAAAAGATAAAAAGAAGCTCATTTTAAAGTGAAAACTTCTTCAGATCCTTTCAATAGTCTTTCAGTACCCTTACCTAAGGGATTCTTAAAATTGAGAATCAACCAGGAAGCTTGTCAACATGTCATGCTCTTGAGCCTTAACTTTGGAGATTCTGACTTGGTAGGTTTGAGACAGAGTCCAGGGATCCACACTTCAATCCTGTCTCTAGCCCGATGCTCACTCAGATTGTCTAACAGCAGCACTCTGAGCAAATGTGCTCTATCTGTTTAACTAAACTGGGATTCCTGACCTCAACCATAATCTTTTCCCCTTGCGCTACCTAGGGCCTATAACAGAGGTCTTCAAAAAAAATTTTATTAAGCTATATTCTAATCTGTCATTAAGGAGTTACTCAAGCTTGATGTGGAGAGAAACAGCATAGAATTTCAGTCTGTCACCTCTGAAATATAGCCTTGTTGTCCTTTAAAATTTAGAACTTTCCATAGTCTATGAGAAGGGAGAAAAAAAATAGAGAAACCTTGAAATTACAGTCTGCCAATTGGCTGCTCTGCCAATGTGGGGACAGTAACGAAAAACCTGCCTCATTTTCTTTCCATTTTCACCAGCTGGAATCAATCGTTAACAATCCTTTTGAAAAGCCCCTCGGGCTGGGTGGAGTGCAATGTGGAGAAGCTCCGCTCCCAGTGTTGACAGGATTCCTATTTGTAGGTATCATTTCTGTCTCTGGGGAAACTTAGAGACGTCACCGCAAAAGGCGTTCATTAGTCTTTACTGCTAATTCGTTTTGCTCATTTGTTATCATGAGCTTATTCCCTGGGCATAGAGAAAGGAAACTCTACTCTTTTTCCAACTGGTCTAGCACAGCAGATGCTTTGGCACACTTCACAGATTTTAGCTGCAGGTGGGAAGCTACGTCGGGTCCCCCACTCCTAGCACACTTCTTGGCCAAGGCGTTATCCTTGGTCATCGTTCGAATAAATGGAGAGAGACACCTCTTCCGAAGAACTCATTTGACGTGGCTGTTGGGTAAACAAGCTTAGCACAAGCCACAGAGGGGTGTATGTCAGGAGGCAGTGGTCAGTGTCAAGGGGCTCAGATAAAGGAAAGAAAGAGAAAAAGGAGAAATAGAGAAGGAGAGAGGGAGGGAAGGAAGAAGTTCAGAGAAAGAAAGGGTGGTTTGATTTCATGATGGGAGGACAATAATGGATTTGCGGGAAAAGGGACATTTAAGGTCCCCCCAAAGCCTTCTGACATGAGGGTGTGAAAGCGAAATGTATTGAGCAGTGAGCGTTGAGGCTGGGTCTTAAAAAGTGTGCTGATAGAATTGCTGCTCATGAACACCGCACCAGCTATTATATTCGGTTAATCTGTGTTTAGCCAAGTAGAGGTTCTTTAGGGCATGAAGTATGGTTTAGAAGGAGCCAGAGAACATTCCACAAAACAGCTTGCATTGAGCACCTCAGGAGTTTGTTGTAAAAGACACAATTCCCTTTCTTCTTTAACATTTTGGAGTAGATGATGATAAAGACTCAAATTTCTTAGCTGTGGTAGGTATATTGGGTTTCTTTTTCCAGATGATGCTTGAAGTTTGTCCTCATCAGTTATATCACTCTTGACTTAAAATGTGCAATCTTTACAATATGTGACAGTTAGAATGGCATCATGTTTTACCACTTAAGCAGATGATTCCATATATTTTTTATATGTTTATCAAATCTCTTTAAGTGCTATTACCTCCCTTCTGGGAAAATCCTACAAGGATGAGTTCCATGGAGAGATGGGGAAGGTCTGGGGTTGAGGAAGGGAAGTGGTGCTAGGAAATCATAGATCTCAGTTCAAAAGGAGTAAACCAGTAAGAAATGCCCCTCAGATCAGAGAAAGCATGTAAGAAACTATGGGCCCCTTATAACATCTGAATATTTCTCTCACAGTTTGCCTACCTAATCACTTAAGACACTAAGTCACAAAGTTTTCTTTACTGTCTAGTCAAAAACATAAAAAGCAACCAAGGCTAATCTCTGAGAGGGAAGGCTTTTAGAAGAACATTTGAAGAATTTATATATTTCTACTCTTCAGTTATTTAGCATTCAGGAAAGGGACACATATCCTGGTAAAACTAGCATAAATGTCACAATTAACTGATCCTTTTATGATTTCTGTAATGAAGGAAAAGGCACTACAGAAGATCTGGAAAAAAAATTTTGTGCCATCTTTTAGAATTTGTGCCCATTACACAATATGAACTTGTTTTATTTCTCTGGATGGAAATGTCAGATAATTTATTTTTATAATGTGAGAAAACTGATGGATTGCATGTGGAATAAGAAATCTGGCCTCCATCAAGTTATTTCTATTTACTGTAAGTTTTGGACATCTGCTTTTTTCTCTTAGTTTTTCAATTTCCAGAACCCAAGGAGAAAGGGATCTTGAGTAATGGCCAAGAGCTCACCATGATTCTATGCTGTCCTACATTCCACTGCTCTTCTCCATCCCAAGCATCTGGAGAATAAATGCACAGAAGTCAAGGCCATACAATTTCTTTGAGACATGTTTTTCCTCCTATAACAATGCTAGTCCACATGGAAGACACTTTTTTTCCTAGATCAGAGTCAGACATCAAGGGTGAAGGCAGCCCAAGATTTCCCTAAACCCACATCCAATTTTTTTTATTGTTATTATTATTCTATGTTACTATAAAAGTGAAAATAGTGAGCCCTAAGCCTGTGCTTGGCAGGAAAAATTTTATCCTGTGTCATTCTACAAATCTGTCAACTGGCAAAAATGGTAGACTAACAAGTGAAAGTGGCCTTGTGGAAAAGAAAGAGAGAGACAGACAGATTGAGGAAGAAAGAGAATGAGAGATGAGTATACTAGGAGATTCAAAGTCCTATGTAATGGAAACTATCCCCAACATTTCAGTCCTGTAAGTGCCTGCCCATCCAGCAAATGTTTATTGAATTACCTCTATGTGCCAGGAGCTACTCAAGGTCCTGGACTTAGTGCATTGGACATGGAAGACTAAAATATCTGCCTCCATAAACTTCTATTCTATGAAGGATAAAACACTTAAAGAATATAAATAAACAAAAATATATATGTTAGGTAGAGACAAATGGGGAGGGCAGTGGGAAAGGATGTGTGAAAAGGTTTCAAAAATCAGTTAAAGGTGGGATTTAGAGTCCAAGATTGTGGAAGAGTAGGAGATCTTAGTTTCATCTTGTCCCTGGAATACAGCTTGATAGCTATCAAATCATTCTGAACACCTGTGAATTCAACTAGAGATCTAATAATAGCTGCAACCCTACAGTTAGAAAAGTGACCACTTTCTGCTAGGTAGGAAGTACAGAGAAATGAATCTGAGGCAATATATGGGAAGATAAATGGCAGGGGAGAGGGAGGTTCTGTAAGCAGTTACTGAAAAGTGATATAGCAGTGGAGTGAGGAATCAGAACCTTTAGAAGTCTGCTCTGGTGAGGGATATCCCCGCCTGAAAGGTGCTCAGGTGGTGACGCTGTATGGAATCCTAGGTAGGGCAATGTGTTTCAGGACCCTTAGGGTCATAAGAAGACTGGGAGTGCCTGAGAGTGGCAGAGCTCTAAGGCATTGGAACAGGAAAGCCTGCTGCAATCAGTGAGCCCAGGAGTGTTATATACCACGAACCAAGGCACAGTCAGGTGACCACTTTCTGAGCAAGAACCCAGAAACAGCAGAACCCACAAGACCCCTCCCTCTTCTAACCCCAGGAGAAGTGCAGCTGAGCGCTGCAGGAATCTACAGAGTTTGGAGACTTGAAATGGGGTCATGTGCCTGAGATAGAAACAGTCTGTCACAGGCTGGGTGAGCATGGAGCACAGATGGAGACTAGGGAGACAGGACTGATGGACTGCTTTTCCCTGAGGGTACACTGAGGATTGGGGCCCTGAGCTTTCAGCTCTGGGGCTGGAGATTGGGAGGTGTCATTTTCATTCTCATCCTCTAAAGTTGCATGGACAGTCCTCAGGGAACAAAAGCCACATAGAGTAATCTAGAGCTGACTATTTACCTTGCCCACCCACCCCACCCCACTGGAAGGGTGGTGCAGCTCCACTTGGGGCAAAGACACTTAAGAATTAACACAACAGGCCCCTTCCCCAGAAGATCAGCAAGAATATCCAGGCTAAGACCAAGTTTACCAGTCAATGAGAACTGCAAAACTCCAGTGCTAAGGGAAAATAACAGAATTCATGTTTTTCCCCCCATAATTCTTTACTCTTTCATTTTAATTTTTTCTCTTTATTTTTCAACCAATTTCTTATTTTATCAACTCTTTCTTTTTCAAGTCTTTTTAAATTTTCATCTTTATAGTTACGTTCTATCCTTTCAATATGTTTAATTTTATTTTTGTATATACATCTTTTTCTTTCTTTACAGTTTTTGAGATGCAATCTCTTCTAACAAACCAACCAAAATATACTCAGGATAGAGTGTATTGCTCCATTCTGCTCACTTATCTGTTTATAGTCCCCTTTTTTTCCCCCTCTTTTTTTTAAATTTTCATTTTTATAGTTATATTCTATCCTTTCATTAGATTTAATATTATTTTTTGCACATACATAAGTTTTTCTTTCTTTACAATTTTGGAATCTAGTTTTCCAGCAAACATGAAAATACATATCAGATCAAGTGTATTGCTCTATTCTGTTCACCTGTCTGATTATATTCTCTTTCTTTGTTTCAGTGGGTTTTTTTGTTTTGTTTGTTTTGCAACTTCGGGTCTCTTCTGATTTGTTTAGTGTGTATTTCTCTAGGGTTGTTGTCACCATTTTAGTATTTTGTTCTCTCATTCATCTATTCTTCTCAGGACAGACTGACAAGAAGCCAAGACTGACCTTAAAAAAAGAGAACAAGAGGCATTACTGACTGCCAGGGACTAAACATTATGAACATAAGTAAGATTTCAGAACTAGAGTTCAGAATAATGATTATAAAGATACTAGCTGGGCTTGAAAAAAAACATGGAAGACACTAGAGAATCACTTATCAAAAAAGAGAACTAAAATCTAATCAGGTCAAAATAAAAAAGACTGTTAATGAGATGCAATAAGAAATGGAGGCTCTAACTGCTAGGATAAGTGAGGCAGAAGAGAAAAATGGTGGTATAGAAGACAAAATGAAGGAGAATAAAGAAGCTGAGACAAAGAGGGATAAACAACTACTGGATCACAAGGAGAGAATTTGAGAGATAAGTGGTACCATAAAGTGAAATAATATTAGAATAATTGGAATCCCAGAAAAAGAAGAAAGAGAGAGAGAGAGAAAGAGAGCAGAAGAAGGTATATTTGAGCAAATCATAGTGGAGAACTTCCCTAACCTGGAAAAGGAACCAGGCATTCAAGTCTAGGGAGCACAGAGAATCTCCATCAAAATCAATAAAAACAGGTCAACACCCCAGTATATAATAGTGAAACTTATAAATCTCAGAGTCAATGAGAAAATCCTGAAAGGAGTCCCAGGCAAGAGGTCAGTAACCTAAAAGGATAGAACCATTAGATTGGCCGCAGATCTACCCACAGAGACCTGGCAGGCCAGAAAGAACTGGCATGACACACTCAGGGTGCTAAATGAGAAAATTAGGCAGCCAAGAATACTTTATTCAGCTAGGATGTCATTCAAAATAGGAGAGATAAAAAGCTTCCAGGACAAACAGAAACTAAAAGAATTTGTGATCACTAAACCAGCCCTACAAGAAATTTTAAAAGAGATCCTTTAATTAAAGAGAGAGCCCCAAAAGTAACATAGACTCGAAAACAAGAGAGACAATATACAGAAACACTGACTTCACAGGTAATACAATGGCACTAAGTTCATAACTTTCAATAATAATTCTGAATGTAAATGAGCTAAATGCCCCAATCAAAAGTCACAGAGTATCAGATTGGACAAAAAAAAGCAAGACTTACTGATATGCTATCTCTAAGAGACTCATTTTAGATCCGAAGACACCTCCAGATTGAAAGTGAGGTGATGGAAAACCATTTATCATGCTAATGAATGTCAAAAGAAAACTGGTGTGGCAATCCTTATAACAAACAAATTAGATTTTAAACCAAAGACTGTAATAAGAGCTGAGGAAAGATACTCTATCAAAATTAAAGGGTCTATCCAACATTTTCTAAGAAATGTAAGTGTTTATGCCCCTAAATGGGAGCAAACAATTATGTAAACCAATTAATAACAAAATTAAAGAAACACCTCAATAATAAGACAATAATAGTAGAGGACTTTAACACCCTACTTACTGCAATAGACAGATCACCTAAGCAGATCAACAAGGAAACAAGGGCTTTGACTGGCACACTGAACCAAATAGACTTCACAGGTATATTCAGAGCATTCCATCCCAAAGCAACAGAATACACATTCTTTTTTAGTGCACATGGAATAATCTCCAGAATAGATCACATTCTGGTCACAAATCAGGTCTCAATCAGTACCAAAAGATTGGAATCATTCCCTGCATATTTTCAGACCACAATGCTTTGAAATGGGAGCTCAATCACAAGAGGAAAGTTGAAAGCTCTCACATACATGGAGACTAAAGAGCATCCTGCTAAAGAATGAATGGATCAAACAGGAAATTTTGTAAAAATTTAAAAAAATTCATGAAAACAAATGAAAACATGATTATTCGAAATCTTTGGGATGCAGCAAAGGCAGTCTTAAGAGGGGAGTATATAGCAAAAAAGTCTTTTTCAAGAAATAAGAAAGGCATCAAATCAACCTAACCTTATACCTAAAGGAGCTAGAGAAAGAAAAACAAATGAAACCTAAACCCAGCAGGAGATGGGAAATAATAAAGATCAGAGCGGAAATCAATGAAATAGAAACCAAAAGAATAGGAGAATAGATCAAGGAAACTAGGAGATGGTTCTTTGAAAGAATGAGTAAGATGGATAAACCCTGGCCAAACTTATCAAAAAGAAAAGAGAAAGGACCCAAATTAATAAAATCATGAATGAAAGAGGATAGATCACAACCAACACCAAGAAATAAAAATTCTAAGAACATATAATGACCAACTATATGCCAATAAGTTAGGCAATCGGGAAGAAATGGATGCATTCCTAGAGATGTATAGACTACCAAAATGGAAACAAGAAGAAATAGAAAACCTGAACAGACATATAACCAGAAAGGACATTGAAGCAATAATCAAATATCTTTCAACAAACAAGAGCCCAGGGCCAGTGCCTTCCCAGAGGAATTCTACCAAACATTTAAGAATTAATATCTATTCTTCTGAAGCTATTTCTAAAAATCAAAATAGAAAGAAAACTTCTAAACTCTTTCTATGAGGCTTAATTACCTTGACCTAAAACCAGACAAAGACCCTACCAAAAAGGAGAATTATAGACCAACATCCCTGATGAACATGGATGCAAAAATTATTGCCAAAATACTAGCTAATACAATCCAACAATACATTAAAAGGATTATTTGCCATCACCAGCTGGGATTTATTTCTGGCCTGCAAGTTTGGTTCAACATCTGCAAATCAATCAATGTGATACAATACATAAATAAAAAAACAAGAACCCTATGATCCTCTCAACAAATGCAGAAAAATCATGTCACAAAATACAGCATCATTTTTGATTAAAACTCTTCACAGTGTAGGAATAGAAAGAACATACTGCTATGTCATAAAAGCCACCTATGAAAAGCCCACAGCAAATATCATTCTCAATGAGGAAAAACTGAAAACTTTTCCCCTAAATTTAGGAACACAGCAAGGAAGTCCACTCTCATGATTGCTGTTCAGCATAGTACTAAAAGCCCTAGCCTCAGCCATCAGACAACAAAAAGAAATGAAAGTTATTTGAATCAGCAAAGAAGAAGTCCAACTCTCACTCTTTGCAGATGACATGATACTCTATATGAAAACCCAAAGGACTCCACCCCAAAGTTGCTAAAACTTATATAGGAAGTCAGCAAAGTGATAGTATATAAAATCAATGCACAGAAATCAGTTGCATTTTTATGCAATAACAATGAGATGGAAAAAAGAGATATTAAGGAGTCAATTCCACTTATAATTGCATGAAGAACCATAAGATACCTAGGAATAAATCTAACCAATGAGGTAAAGGTCTGTACTCTAAAAGCTACAGAACACTTATGAAAGAAATTGAGGAAGTCACAAAGAAATGATAAAATGTCCCATGCTCATGGATTGGAAGAACAAATATTGTTAAAATGTTTATGCTACCTAGAGCAATCTATACATTCAATGCAATCCCTATCAAAATATTGTCAACTTGTTCCACAGAGCTGGAACAAATAATCCCCAAATTTGTATGGAACTAGAAAGACCCTGAATAGTTCATGAAATGTTGAAAAAGAAAACCAAAGCTGGTGGCATTGCAAGCTCTATTACAAAGCTGTCATCATCAAGACAGTAGGGTGCTGGCACTAAACCAGGTATATAGACCAATGGACAGAATAGAAAGCCCAGAAAGTGGACCCTCAAATCTAGGGTCAATTAATCTTTGACAAAGTAGGAAACAGTATCCAGTGGTAAAAAGAGTCTCTGCAATAAATGATGTTGGGAAATTTGACAGCCACATGCAAAAGCATGAAACTGGACCATTTCCTTACACCATACAAAAAAATGTACTCAAAATGGATGAAAGATCTAAATGTGAGACAGGAATCCCTCAAATCCTAGAGGATTTTGTGACCTCAGCTTCAGCAACTTCTTTGAATTTAAGAAACAAAACAGACGACCATAGGAAAAGAGAGGAAAAAATAAAACAACATGAGATTAGAGAGGGAGACAAACCATAAGAGACTCTTAATCATAGGAAACAAACTGAGGGTGGCTGGAGGGAAGGCTGATGGGTGGGTGGGGTAACTTGGTGATGGGCGTTAAGGAGGGCATGTGATTTGATGAGAACTGGGGATTATATAAAATTGATGAATCACTGACCTCTACCTCTGAAATTAATCATACATTATATGTTAATTAACTGAACTTAAATTTTAAAAAAATTATATATTATAAAAACATAATTAACATATAATGTATTATCAATACATATATATGAATATATAATTGTACATTATAATACATTATACACTACACATCATAATTATACATTATAATACATTAATACTTAAAATGTCATCTGAGCAAGGTGACATTTTATAAGGCTCTGAATAAGGCAAACCCCCTAAATCAATTTGTTGTTCTTTGAGTTACAACCAAAATCAACTCTGGCTAATTTAAATATAAAAGGAGATTCATTAGAAAGATAGCATGGTTATTTGCATAAGTAAGGAAGAGAGAACCAATAAGCAAATCTGTAACAACCAAAACCAAAACAAAGAAATATTTTAAAGCTTTAGAAGGAAACTGCTTAAGAGATACCCACAGGCTTCCCCTGCCTTCCCCCAGCCCCTATTCCCAGACCCCAGCCCTGGACATGGATGGACTCTGTCCTTAATTCACTGACTGGAGATGACCTCATTCATCTCTGTGTCTCTTTTGAAGGCTTCATATTCCTGGGGGAGAGAATATTACTGACTCATCTCAGATCCTAATAAAATCAGCTCTGCCTAGATGAGGCAGAGGAAGTCTAATCTGGGGGTGAGGAGGTTCCATAGGGGTAAGGTCACTGAAAATGGGTGGATGGACAAGGCCTTTGAATTAAGCAAAGAGAGGAGCCAATTTGTATGTACAAAACATAAAACATTTTTTAAGAGTATAAGAATGGAGAAGAATTTAAGGGATTATTTTCTGCTGGGGGTGTCCCTCTGAGTGTCTCTGAGTGGTCTTCAGGTGTGATAAAACTACTAAAGATTAAGTGGGCAGTTGAAACCATTGACTGGGGAGAGATGATGAAAGAGGCAAGAACCCAGAATGAGTCAAAGGTCAATTCTGCTTCCTTTGCAGGGTATAATATGTCTAGCCATGCTCTGTGCAGTTACCTGGAGTACCTGTGTCTCTGTCTTCCACTCGTCAAGGGGGCCCAGTAAGAAGAATACGGAGATAGACAATTAATCTACCTGGTAATCCTAAAGTCTAGCTCTGTGACCTTGAATCAATTAAAAGGCACAGAATCAGTACCCACAAGACTGGGGACTTACATAGTCCAGTTTTCTTGATTCGTATAGAGGGGTATCCAAGATCAAAGAAGTAATCACTCAGCCAGACACTGAATTGTCTGTATCCAACTGTGTCTATAATCAGAACTCTTTACTCCCCACTGGGTCCTTTTTGTGCTCTATGAAACTAGCTGGTTAGAAAACCTTGCTTCATTTTCTTCTTTTCAAAAAAAAAAAAAAAATGGGCATTAATGTCTACAGAATAGTTCATAGTCTTTTTGGATAAGACAGATCTGGTTTAATTCTCAACTACAGAACTTAAAATCTGTGTGCAATTTGACTGGATAACATAAATTTCCTGAGTTTCAAATTCCTGGTTTGTAAAATTAAAATAGGATTTACTTCATGGAATGTTTGTGATTATTAAAGGAGATAATTACATGAGAATTTTGAGTAAAACTGTTGATTTTCTAAAAAAACTTATTTGGGTTGTTTGTAAAAATCCAATTACGTATTTTATCAATATTGTTTATGTCTGTTGTCACAGCTTAGGTTATGAATGGCCGTCAGTGAGGAAAAAAAAATGGAAAAGGAGAAGAAAAGGAGAAAAAGGTAGGGGGGCTGGTTGGGGAGGGAAGGAAACCATCACCAACCAAAGCTTATATTCCAGATGAATAATCAAACCTTCCAACGTTGTCCTCACTCTAAACTTGAGATGAAAAAGGTATGAATGAGAGAGAATTCTTTTATATTTTAAAAAAGATTTTATTTATTTATTTGACAGAGAGAGACACAGCGAGAGAAGGAACACAAGCAGGGGGAGTGGGAGAGAAGAAGCAGGCTTCCCGCCAAGCAGGGAGCCCAACGCAGGGCTCCATCCCAGGACCCTGGGATCAGCACCTGAGCTGAAGGCAGATGCTTAATGACTGAGCCACCCTGGCAACCCAAGAATTCTTTTATCTTAAGGTAAATACTCTTATCCTCTCAGGGAGGGAGATTTTGGACTCATGCTATTGGAATTTGCATAGCTAATGCTTCAGCTCAGCAGGTGCTGGATGGGTTTACTTGAGAAACAAAGAAAGCATTTTACTTCTACAGTAAAAGAATTATTTGGAACCTGACACACTGCTGCCTGATACTTCATCTCTGAAGAAAGAATTAGATACAGTTTAGAAAAAGTACAAAACTGAAAGTCTACTCTGGTACTAAGGGTAGGGAGACATCTATCATGTTACAAATAGCACTGAAATGTGTCTCCAATTGCCTTTTCAAGGTCTAAGTGAAATCTAAGTCTACTTGTTTCTTATGCCTGGGAAGGATAAAGAAAGCCTAGAGATAAAGGCAAACTCATAATGGTTATCCTGTTTGAAACTGAGAATATTTAAAAATATAGCTATTTCAAAAAGATAAGCTAAAATTGCTCTAGAATTACTTTCTGGCATTTGTTAGCTTACTTTTAGGTGCAGTTTTTAAAAGCTATTACCTTTTTAACTTAATAACTCAAATAGTGGATTGAGACAAATAAGACACAGTAAAAAGGTTTTTTGGGGAAAGAAAGTACAACCTTAGAAATAGCTGAGACAGCACTAGTAAAGGTTAGGGAAACCCCAAAATTAGCAAGAGCTGGAATGACAATGAAAATGACCATTAGCTGGCAGTTAGAAGTGATTATCAAGATTATGATCAACCAGCTTTCTTCTGAAGGCCATTTAAATCCATATCTGGAAAATAACGTAAGTGGGTATATTAGCTTCTGAGAATGTGGTGATTTATTTATTTAGCAGTTGTCCCCTGTTAAATAGATGCATGTCTACTTACAAGGCACGGTCTCTTACTGAAATGATCTAAATTATGATATGTAAGGCATGACCAAAAAGTCTAGCAAATGGCATTGATTTCCTGCTCTTTTAATTAAAAAAAAGAAGAAAAGCCCTGCTTAGAGCAAGTCTTGGTTCAGAATTTGAGCAACTTCTTGACATTTTCAAGGGCTAGGGCATTTGAACACCTCTTTGTACTTCCTAATAGCCATGAGGTCATCATACTTACAATTTCCATCTTAGACAAATAAAGGTCATTGTTTTCTTAAACCAATAAAAGTTTAATAATAAACCTAGAATAAAGAGGGTTGTATTCAAGACTAAAGGCCATTAAAAAAAGTAAAAAAGTGAAATGAAACATTTATCCCAGAATTTTTCTGTGAAAATGCCAAGGAATAGAAATGGGAAGCCAGATGGAACTTTTTTTTTTTTTTTTTTTTTCCAGTGAGTTGACAAATCTAAAAAGTTACTGCAGAATCTTGGAAAGGTTAGTCCAATTAACCAAAGAGAAGAAAAGCCATGTTCCTATCAACAAAATGCTCAGGTCCCATAGCAATGGCTCAGATTTTAAGTCCATGTATTTGTCTGGGGGAATAGAACTACTTAAAAGAAATTAAGACTAGCCAAGTGTGATTAGCAGAACAGAGATCTCTCCAATCCTGCCCCTCATCTTTTCCCAGCAATATTTAAAACTGAACTGATGTGGAGTGAAAATGCACATGGCAACACCCAAAAGAGAATGGAATACCAGTCTCTGAATGGACTTATTTCAAGCCAAGGGCTCCTCTACTAATCTCTGAAGGTCTTTCAAGTGAAAGTTCTTGGGGTATTACCCAGCATAAATTCTTAAATGAGATATTGACCTGCAAAGCAAAATAACTCACCCAGGAACTAACTCTGGAAACCTGATAGGCTCAGTCTTGCTAGAGGTTAAGAAGGTAGGCCATGGACCCTATCTTTATAGAGACCTCCAAATATAGTTATTCTGAGGTATTGGGGGTTGGTACTTCAACACAGTAGTTTTTGGGAGGCATGAGTTGAGCCATAACAGGGAGTAAGAGAGGGAACAAAAGGACTAGGTTTGTTGAAGCCAGATTAACTGAAGCTTGCCCTGGGCCTACTGGTCGAGGTGGAGATGGGGAGAAATGGACACATTTGGGGTATATTTTGGTGCCATATTCATTAGAAATTGCTGAAGAACTGGATGTGAAATATGAAAGGAAAAGAAGAAGCAAGGATGCTTTCTAGATTTTTGTCTTGAATAATCTCTGGATGCCATTTATTAGTTGTACAAATCTGGTCAAGTCACCTTTTTTTTCTGTTTCTCAGTTTCTTCCTTTGTAATTTCATGATCTATCTAAAGCATAGGGAAATTGAGAGGACAAACTCTATTAAAACATGTATGAAGTACTGAATTACATGCTATTAGGTATTTGTATATGCATATATACTATATATTATATAAATAGTATATTTGGTATATATTGATTTTGATTAATTTTTGAAATTAATTTTTTATAACATAATGATACCCAAGGGTATAATATCTAATCTAATAAGTAGAACATTTCCAATAACTTCCATCTATTATTTCCTGGTCCCTATGCTGTCCTTCTGCTGACCACTCTCAGTATGAAAATGATTGTCCTGAATTTTATATTGAACATATTTGGGTTTGTTTTGGTAATTCATAATCATATATCATATATTTATGCATAGAAAATATATTTTTATTTTTCTTAGTATTGAACTTCATAAGAAGTATATCACACTTGCTTTTTCCTTCAATATTCTATTACCAAGATTCATCCATGTTATTGTGTTTAGCCATAATTCACTCATTTTTTAAAAAAGATTTTATTTATTTATTTAATAGAGAAGAGTGTGCAAGAGAGAGCACGAGGTGGGGGGGTAATATAGAAGGATAAGCAGGCTCCCCACTAAGCAAGCAGCCCAATGCAGGACTCTATCCCAGGACCCTGGGATCATCACCTAAGTCCAAGGCAGACACTTAACTGACCAAATCCCCCAAGAGACCCCATGATTCACTCATTTTTACTACGGTATAATATTCCGCTGGGCACTATCTTTTATTAATTTTTTTATGAATGCACATTTGAATTATTGCCAGTGTTTTCCTGTTTTTTAAAGGACTGTTCTGGGTATTTTATGCTCATTTTTCCTTGCCATGCCTAGCATCACAGAATATAAAGACATGGCATTGGCTCTGAGATCCTATAAATGAGTAAGTAGTACTGTCTCCTGTTTCTAACAATGTCTGTAGAATGTTTTATGTTATCTATGTAGACAATCATATGGTCTGTAAAAATTTAGTTTTTTCTTCTTTTAATTTTTAATGCATTCCATTTATCTTTCTTTTTTCTAGTGTGCTGCCAAATTCTGCCAAAAAACTATTGAATAAAAGTAGTATCTTTTCTTTATTCCTATTTCTATATTTTAAAGGAAAGCGTCCTTACTTAAATTGAACACTAATTTCTAATTCAGTAGTAGGATTGAAGGCTATAAATTATACTTGAATTGCTAATATTACAGATTCAAATTCATTTTGATGGCATTAGTTTCACTATTATTTGTATTATATTTTAAGTCTCTATTTAGATTTCTTTTTTGATCCATAAAGAGTTTTAGAACTGTTTTCTTAATTTCCAACTATATGTGAATTACCTTTTTTTTTTTTTTGTGGTCAACTGATAAATTTTGAGAATGGGGCCTAAATATTACCTATTCTTTGAAATTTATTGAGACAAATTTGGCTTGTGGTCGAATGTGAAATTAATTTTTACAAATGTTCTATTTGAACTTGAGAAGAATGTTAATTTTCTAATTTTTGGATATAGAATATTATATATGCCCATTAATCAAAGTTGGACATTTTGTAGTTCTAATCTTCTGTATCTTTGCTGATTTTTTGATCTGCTTGAATATTAAAAATTAAAATTTAGGCTATTTTAGGTTATGCCTTTAGGTTAATGCCTTCAGGTTATTTGTAATATCCTCCTATACTTATATTAATTTGGTATGGATATTTTGATATTATTTCACTACTTTCAGATATATTTAAAACTATTATATTTTTATGTTATACTTAACTTTAGGTTGTGACATTGTGATACTGTGAAGCTTTTCATTGCTAATGATGCATTTTATCTTTTTTAATCTTCTTATATTTTATTTTTTTCTGCCATCATGAAAAACTGTATTCTTTAGTTGATCAATTTGCTGCAGTTGAGAGTACTAATATACTGACAGTGAATTCTACCATCTTATCTTTTTATTTCTGCCTGTGCAATTAAAAAAAAAAACGCTTTTCCTTTCTCCTTTTTCACCTTTAATTTTGACTTATTGAATCTTTAATTTTTTTCCTTAGTCAACTTTTAAAATCTTTACTGGCTTTTAATTTATACACTATATTGATTTTTCTCACTCTTAAAATTTTATCATACAGAATCACCTTATGCAAAATAAAATGAAATGATATGTTGAACCCCCCATGATAAAGGGCTTAGAACATGTTCACTTATTTTTTACTTTTCCTAATTTATAAAATATATGTATATTTAATATGTATAAAATATATGATCTCTTTTATCTTCTTAAAAATACACAAATAAGATGTAATAATTATAGTTTGATGCTTACAATGTTGTATTTGTCAAGTATTTGTCATTTACTCTAATTTTCTTCTTACTCTTTAAACAGTTCTTCTGAGATCATCTTCCTCCTTGAAGATCATTCTTTATGATTTCCCAGGTAGTAAACTGAGAAGTGTCTTTATTCTGAAATTGTTCAAAAATAATGTTTGCAAATACCCAGTTGATCCTTGAAATATGTGGGGCTTGGGATGTCAACCGTCTACAGAGAGCAAATTCCACATATAACTTTTACTCCCCTCAACTAACTACTAGCAGCTGAAGCCTTACCAATAACAGAAACAGTCAATTAAAACACATTTTGTAGTTTATATACTGTATTCTTACAATAAAGGAAGCTAGAAAAAAGAAAATGCTATTAAGAAAACCAAAAGGAAGAGAAAAATTATTTACAGTATTGTACTGTTTTATATAAAAAAAAAATCTGTGCATAAGTGGACCCACATAGTTCAAACCCAAATTGTTCCAGAGTCAACTGTATATTATCAGTTGTTTGCTCAAAGTGCTTAAAGATGTTACACCATTATCTCCTGTCTTGTGTGTGTGTGTGTGTGTGTGTGTGCGCACGCAAATCTGCCATCATTCAAACTGATGTTGCTTTGTGAGTCATTTTTCTCTTCCTGGGTTAATGAATTCAAACTTTTTAATCAGCTCAGAGAAATTTTCAGCTATTACTTTTTTCAATATTTTCTCTCCTGCATTCTCAATTCTTTATTGGTCTTCTTTTGGTCCTACATTAAAAATACTTGTTCTAGCTTCCTTAACTCTGAATCTCATTTTTTTTGTTGTTTTCTATCTCCGTACCTTTTTTTGTAGCCTCCAAAACTTTTCCCTTACATATCTTATATATTAGTAACTCTCTAACTGTACTTAATCAGTTCTTTATCTCTTCATTAAGTTTTTATCAAGGATATTGTTTATTTCTAAAACTCCATTTTTTAATTTCAACAATTATATATTGTATTTCTAAAATTATCATCTGTTTCTATTTTTCCCAAATGTTTCCTATTTATTCATTTTTTACAACTGCAGTTTTACTTTTTTTTTAAGATTTTATTTATTTATTTATTTGACAGAGATCACAAGTAGGCAGAGAGGCAGACAGAGAGGGGGGGATGCAGGCTCCCTGCTGATGTGGGGCTGGATCCCAGGACCCTGGGATCATGACCTGAGCCTAAGGCAGAGGCTTTAACCCACTGAGCCTCCCAGGTGCCCCAGTTTTACTTTTTATAACCATAAAAATTGCAGCTCAAGGTATATAATTCAGTGGGGTTTTTAATTATATTTACAGAGTTGTGCACAGTCCCAATATCTAATTTTAGAATTTTGATTATGGCAAAAACACATAACATTACATTTGCTATCTGGACCATTTTTAAATATACAATTCAGTATTGTTAAATATAATCACATTATTGTGCAACAGATACCTAGAATGTTTTTATCTTGCAACATTGAAACTCTACATCCATTAGACACTGACCACTCTTCACTTCTCTTCTCTGGACTTGCTAACCAGGTTTCTGTTTTCTGTTTTATATGATTTTTTACCATTTTACATATTTTTTATGAAGGGAATCATACTTCATATGTCCTTTCGTAACTGGCTTGTTTCACTTAGCATAATATCCTCTAGGTTCCTCCATGTTGTGGCATGTGACAGGATTTCCTTACTTTTTAAGACTAAAAAATATTCATTGTATGTATACATCACATTTCCTGTAACCATTTGTTTGTTGATGAACATTTGGGTTGCTTCCTCTTCTTTACTATTGTGAATAAAGTTGCAGTGTAAATAGGTGTTCAAGTATCTTTTTAAGATCTTGCTTTGACTTTTGGATATATCCCCAGAAGTAGGATTACTAGATATATGGTAATTTTATTTTTAAATTTATGAGGAACTGCCATACTGTTTTTGATAATGGCTGCATCTTTTTACATTCCAACGAACGAACACACAGGTCCCAACTTCCCTGCATCTTTCACAACACTTATTATTTTTTGTTCTTTTAATAGTGACCATCCTGATGGAAGTGAAGTGGTATCTCATATGATTTTGATTTGCATTTCCCTAATGATTAGTGATTTTGAGCATCATTTTATGTGCTTATTAGTTATTTATATGTCTTCTTTGGAGAAGTGTTTCTTCCCTTGCTCATTTTTTAATTGGGTTATTAGAGATTTTATTGTTTTCATTTCTGTTGAATTGCAGAAGTTCTTTATATATGCTAGATGTTAACCCCATATCAGATGTATGACTTGCAATTATTTTCTCCCAATTCATAGGTTGCCTTTTCACTGTTGATTGCTTCTTTTGACATGCAGACATTTTTAAGTTTGATATAGTCCCATTGGTCTGTTTTTTACTTGGCATCTGCTTTTATTGTCACACTTTAGAAATCAATGATTCTTTAAATATCTGCACTGTTTAAGATATTGAATATTGAAACAAAAATATTTGTCTTCATATATTTAAAAGCAAAAACCAACCAAATAGAAATAAATTAGCAAAATCAAGAACATGGGTTTTTGGAATGCTTTAAGAGAATTTTTATGGCTTAATTCACTGCTCAACATTTTGTGTAAAGTCTTTAGAGCAATTGACGATATTGTTATTCAACCAATATTTTTTCCATTTTATATTACGAAGTACTATTGGCAAGAGCACTGATTATAGGAGAAACTTCAATAATAAAAGCAACAGCAACAAAACTCATGAGTGATCCTCATGTTTCATTTTAATAGCAATGTTCTATTAGCAGGTAGTTTTATTTTCTCAGCTTCCGTTTTATAATTATGGTAATCCGTGCTAGAGTGGAAGAAAGGGTCCTTGAATACATATGGGTGAGAGTGCCATGTACATAGGAGGGGTTTTATTTTTTCAACATAAATTTATTGAAATCTATATAAAAGCCTTGTTCGAAGCACCCAGAATAGAGCCTGGGGAGAAGAAGGGCAAGTTATTTGCCTTTGTGGTATTTACTTCGAATTATGCGGAGATAAACACACCCACACGTATACCGTGCATAGTATAATATCAAGGTCTAATGAGCACTAAAAATAAATAAATAAATAAAGCCTAGTCAAGGACAGAGAGCATCAGGGTGTCCTTTTTTCATATTAAGTGATTGGTGAAGGCCATTCTAAGTAGATGGTTCTGAACAGAGATCAAAAAATAAACTGTGGCTATCGTTGGGGCACACTTGAGACAAATGCAAAAAACCTGGACTAAGAACGTCAAGTTCAAGGAACAAGATTACCTGTGTGGTTGGAGAGAAGTGGTTGAGTAGAGTGATGAGGGAACATGACCTTGAGGGTTCTGGTATGAGCTTCAAATTTTAAGTGTGATGAGAAGATATTTCAGGTATGAAAGTTGGGGTAACCTGACATATTTTTCAAGACTCCTACTGGCTGTTGTTTGAGAATAAACTGTGTGATTCGCTCTTAAATACATTTTGAAATCCAATGGGTAGCTGTAGCGTTATTCAGAAAAGAGATAGCTGTGGATTGGACTAATGGGACAAACAGATTGGTGATATATTTTGAAAATGCAGCAAGATATATTTTTACAGACTAGATACAAAAAATAGATTGATATTATTATATCCAATATCCAGGTTTTAAAGTGGAAAACACCCTGTTCAAAATAGAATTAATAGAGAAAAGTAGATGATCCCCATGAATTAAAGTAAATGGAAATATGTTTTTTTGTAAATTCAAAAAGACCAAAACAGAAGCAATTGTACTAGAGCTTGCCAGAAAAGGCCTGACTCGAGAATGACCTTCATGATTTCTTTTTTCCCACCACAGATTGATCTCAGTAAGTCTGTTCAATAGCCACATCTCCAGAACTTACCCTCAGACCCTGTGTTTTGTCAGGGCTGGGAAGAGGAAATTTATAGACACACATATAAACACATCTAAGCCCCTCTTAATGTCATAGGCGCTTACTGAGTTAGACCATGTATTCTGACAGCAGAGATCTTGTCTGTCATGAGGGATACAGCAGTTAAACTAAATCTGACCTTACATTCTGGTTTTTCTACCCTGTTAAGGAGGAATGTATTATATAGGGGTTTTTGTTTTGTTTTGTTTTGTTTTTAGCTAAATATATAAAGAGCATTCCCTGAAGTATCTAATACATAATAAAATTTAAGTAAATATTATTATTACAATTAAAGTTTTTCCATAGAAAATCTTCCCTTATCAACTAATAAAAGAACTACCATTCCTTCTCCACCCTGTTGTCCCTTCAGGTGTTTTATTTTTCTTCATAGCACTCATCACTACATGACATCAAGTCATAGAGTACATGTTATTATATTATTGTTTGAACTCCTTGTCAATGTCAGTTTTGTTAGGGGAGGAACTTGATGGTCTTATTTTATTGAATCCCCAACACCCAAGCCATTCGTGGAGTAGAGTAGAAGCTCAATAAATACTTGTTGAGTGAATTAATGTCTACAGATAGAGACAGCAGGGAAAGTTGTTATTTCTAGTTCAGAACTTTGATAAAGCATTTTTATCTGTATGATAAGGGACTTTTTAAGATAAAAGATATTAATCCTATCTGAGAAGTTTTTGAGGGATTTATGGGAAAGTAACAGAGTAGCTTAAGGTGAGTCTTGAAAGATGTGTGGTTGTTTTCAAGTGGAAGGGACATATAGAGATTCTTGGAAGAAAGGGCAGAGTTTTCATAAACAACAGAGCAAACCAACTGTAAACTGGTAAGTATGGGGATAGTAGCAAGTGATTTCATATGGTGCATGGTGAAGTCTGGAAAGCCTGGTAGAGATAAGGTGCTAGAGATAACCAAAGACCATATAATCCAAAAACCCTTGATATCCTGGCTGCCTTGTATACTGCCCTGAGGAGCCTGGATCACATCTTGAAAATGATGGTTTATCATTAAATAGTTTTAAGCAATTTAAGCAAGTCTTAAAGTCATGGCAATAGAAAGGGGGTGTATTTGAGACACAATCCATAGGTAAAGCAGCTAAAGCTCTTGAATATTTTTGGAACATGAAATGTATTCTCTTTTATAGAACAGCAGTTAGATTTTAAGGGGACAAGACACTCATGTTGGTAATATTCTTTGGGACAATGAAAATGTGAAGCAAGAAGAACTACGCAATAGAAGTGGAACCTCGGGGCCATCAGAGTGAGTTGAAGATGCATGGGGCCTCACTCATTTTATGTTGCCTAAATAGTTACTTTTCCCTGCATGTAGTTGTAGTTTGATTTCTCATGCTTTGTTAGGAAACAAAATCTACTGATGCATGAGTGAATAAGCAAATATAACTAGCTACATATTTTAAAATGCATTTCTATTTGTTTCATGTATTTATGGCATGTCTTCTTTAACTTTTATAACATTGTTATTTTAGCTCTGTTTATAAAGTTGTTTTAGAGTTCACTTTAAATCAAATGAGAGTCTTCTTTTACTTGTGAGTAAAATTTTAAGCAAGTATTTATGATGGTTGCAAAATCCAACCAAAGAAAAATCTAAGGCCATCATTATGATAAAATTACAACTATAGAAAAAACCGGAACCCAAAACATAAAAGATCACAAGGAAATAAATCCATAGTCCTCTGTAAAACCAACCTTTTAAACTCTCCACTATTTCTGAAAACAGTTATTACCAGTTGGAGAACTTTTAACTAGGAAATCAACATTCCTCTGGCTCATTTAATGGTCTATCATCCATCTGTATTTTTTTACTTATTAAGGCATGATAATTCCTTACAAACCTCAAAGCCTGAATACATCACCATTTTCCTTTACCATAAAGGCGTGACCTAACCCTGATCTTCACATGGAGATGTTGAGAATAAAGAGGAACATTTCTCATGTTTCTATTTTCCTCCAAAATTAGAATCTACAGTTAACTCTTCCCTGACACAATCTTGGGAAAAAAATCTTAGGAAAGAAAGAATCCATATCGATCATTGCTTTAATCCATTCACGTGGTTATCAAGTAAGAGACAAAATCAGAATCATTGTTTTTAACAAGACAGTTGAGAGAACTTCTTAATTGAAATTTGCCCTGTTGTTGACAGTTTTCCCCAGTACCCATTTTGAAAATTTAATCAAAGTAAATTCCAAGTCATATCTCTTTAACAGAGAACCATCTGGAAGGAAATGACCATAGGCAAACAAAGTATCTACAAAGCAAGAAAAAAAAAAGGGAAAAGAAACAATCTACACAACAACTCTCGTTAGTTGAGTGGTAGAATTGTCTCATGATATCCTTATGAAGTTTGTATTTTTATTCCTTGCTTACACTTGAAGTGATTCCTTGCTTACACATGCTTAAATAAATTAGAATACAGGAAAGAATATTTATTCTCATGTATGTATATTGCTAACAACAGACTCCTTTTTATTCAGCTTCCTTAGAGAAAAAGATTCTTCTGCTCTTTAATTGTTTGAAATTTCAATGGCTTGATCCCACTTAACCATTGCTTTTAAAGATGTGTATAATTGGGTTGCCTAGGTGGCTCAGTTGGTTAAGCAACTGCCTTTGGCTCAGGTCATGATCCCAGAGTCCCAGGATTGAGTCCCACATCAGGCTCCCAGCTCTATGGCGAGTCTGCTTCTCCCTCTGACCTTCTCTCATTCTCTCTCTCACTCTCTCTTTCTATTAAAAAAAAAAAAGTGTATAACTGAACACCAGTATGAGAGTCATGTACATTCTTCAAAAATGTGAAGGGTCCCTGAGTGGCTTAATCTGTAAAGCATCCAAGTCTCGGTTTTGGCTCTGGTCTTGATCTCAGGGTTGTGAGGTCGAGCCCTGCATCAGGTTTCTGTGCTCAATGCGGAGTCTACTGTCCCTCTCCTTCTGCTCCTCCCGTTGATTTCTCTCTCTCTCTCTCAAATAAATAAATCAATTAAATATATATATATATTTATATTTATATAAAATATGGAATCCTACATTGCTTAATTTATTGGGTCTGTATATCTAAGACATTGTGTTTGGTAATCTGTATTTAGAAAAGCATTCCATCATGCTAATCATACACTTGAAATGTTGAAAAACACTACCCCAGCTGGGGTAGCGGTAAGGGGATGAGGGAAGAGCAGATAAAGAGAGTCTCCAATCTCCTTTCCTCTGGAAGGCTGTCACAATGAGTGAAGAAGCAAGTAGAACAGATGCTTCTTTTCTCTTGATCTATCCTCAATTGCTGGGATCTGGTCTGTAGAAAGGAGAGCTGTCCCAAAACGATACCTAACTAGTGCCTTCCCCAAATGCTTTTAATCAAAGTGTCACTCTGCTTAATTTGGTCCTTGTCAACCAACCACAACTACAAAGGAAATTACTGTTTAAAAGTTGTAGTTTTGCTTTAGAATAATATATGTCTTTGGGTAGAGATAAATCAAAGGTTTTTAAAGATAGACAGTTGATGGGTGCCTGGGTGGCTCAGTGGGTTATGCCTCTGCCTTCAGCTCAGGTCATGATCTCAGGGTCCTGGGATCAAGCCCCACATTGGGCTTTCAGCTCAGCAGGGAGCCTGCTTTCTCTTCTCTACCTGCCTCTCTGCCTACTTTTGAGCTCTCTTTCTGTAAAAAAAAAAAAAAAAAAAAAAAAAAAATCTTTAAAGGTAGACAGCTGACAGGATGTTTTCCCTAAGTGATATAAAGACAAAATTTGTGTAGGTCTATAATATTATTTCTAAAAGAGAATTTATAGCACATTCTCTATTACCTACTTGAGATAGGTTTCAAAAGATTAATGGTGACTTTTTATAGATAGGGCTGGGAAAATTTATTTTTATTTCTTTTATATTACAGTTTCATTGAGAAAAAATAGATCTGTGGAGGAAAAAATTGATTTAACTTAAAATCAATTTTTTTTTAAATAACCATTTTAAATGGCCTGAGAGTACAGTCACAGCTTAAGGAACTTATCTTTATGTAGAAAATACATAACAATCAAAAAGTATACAGGGTACCTAATGTAATATATATCTCACACATCTGCCATTCAACTCAGTTGATGATGGTCCTTTGATGATAGGGACTATTTTACCAAAAGGTAGCTCACTAAAAATGTTCTGTTAAAACATAGGACACTTTAGAGAGATGTGACCTTTGTTTTAGACACAACTGAGGCTTTATATGCTCTCCTATGGAATAAGTATGCTTTTGATAGCACAATATTTGGCTCCAGACATATGTTTTATTGTTAGGTAGATAAAAGAGAAGTTACTTTTTATAATTGTTTGCCCTACTATTTCTCATTGTATATAAATCAGCAGAACCGACACAAATGGAAATAATGTTAAATATCCAAAGAAGTGAGATTTAAGAATTCTGATACTGTGATTTACACAAAATATATATTTGGTCATTCAGATGACCAAAATATATTTCTCATATATATTTTGTCTTTGTCCATTGTTCTTGGCTCACAACTCCTAAAATATTTGGTATGCCCTTTGATAAGAACAATAAAGTTGTCTTTTGTATGATAATAAGGTGACTTTTGGAAATCACTTTGGTAACCTGAGGATGGGGACTGGTTGGGAGAAGAACCAACTAAGCAGTTAGAGGGTTGGAATTTTCAGTACCCCCTCCCAGTTCCAGGGAGGGGAGAGGGGCTGGAAATTGACTTAAATTGCCAGTGGCTAATGATTTAATCAATCCTGTCTGTGTAACAAAGCTTCCACAAAACCACAAAATGATGGCATTCAGAGAACTTCTGGATTGGTGAATTTGGGGAGAGTGGTGCACCTGAAGAGGACATGGAAGCTCTGTGCCCTTCCCACCTATGCTGCCCAGCACACCTCTTCTTTCTGGCTGTTCCTGAATCATATCCTTGTATAATAAACTGGTGATCTAGTGAGTAAACAGCATTCCTGAGTTCTGTGAGCCTCTCTGGCAAATTAATTGCGTCCAAGGAGGGGCCTACGGGAACCTCTGGTTTATAACCAGGCAACAGCTTGGACTTTTTGTTGACCTCTGAAGCACAAGGGTGCAGGGTGTCTTATAGACTGAACACTTGACCTATGAAATCTGACCCTATCTATCTAGAGATAGTGTCAGAATTGAGTTGAATTGTAGGCCACCCAGTTGGTGTCTAGAGAATTGCTTAGTGGGAGGTGGGGGGGGGGGAGAATCCCTTCCCCCAACATGAACCAAAACTGGGATCTGCACACTTTTAAGTACACATTTTAAGATGTGTTTTAAAGCTGTTTGCAAATGGATGCTATAGGCAGACAACTTATTTAGTGGGAAATTCTATTTTATGTAAGTAAAATACTGCAGGCTAAAGATATTTTAAAAATTCTAATTTACTAGGGCACCTGGGTGGCTCAGTCATTAAGTGTCTGTCTTCAGCTCAGGTCATGATCCCAGGGTCTCATATCGAGCCCCACATGGGGTTCCCTGCTCGTCGGGAAGCTTTCTCCCTCTTCCACTGCCCCTGCTTGTGTTCCCTCTCTTGCTGTGTCTCTTTCTGTCAAATAAATAAATAAAACCTTCAAAAAATAAAAAATAAAAAAATAAAATTCTAATCTATTATTTTCTATATGAGAGATACGAACTTCATAAAAAACACAGTATGCCATTTGCTATGTTTTATTTCGCTATGAGCTTGTTAAACGTAACATGCAAATGATTAAAAAGGAACATACACGTGATTTAGAGTGAAAAATAATTCTAGAAAAGAAAAGTTTCGCTAGGTAAGTATATAAATTCTTAACGCTAAAAATATTGCTCTAAGTGTATGTGGCTTTGTGAATTTGGTTTAGTATTTTGCAAAATCATTGGTCTCAAAATTTGCCACCCATTTTCCCGCTAAACAAGTATGAACATAGAAATTTGAGATCATTTGATTCAAGACAGTGAACATCCTTACGTGTGTAGCCCATTCTTTTTGGCACATTAAGTTAAGATTTAGGAATTATAATACTCGGCTGACTTCTATTCAACGAGTAGAAGACTTTGCACATCATTTGACAGTAGAGATGTAGAAAACACTAAATTTACAAATAAAGCATTAGGTTTGTTGTCTCTCTGTGTGTCTATGTCTGTGCTTGTGATGAAATAGGCCTGCCTTTCATCTTTTGTTTAAAAAAAAAAAAGTAGTAAAATGTTTACAAAACATTTCCCTCAGAATTTAGAATTCACGGAAGTAATAAACAGTGACAAAAAAAATGAATACTGTGAAAACTGACACACACAAAAAACATAACCATAAAATGTTACTCCAGGGTACACGTCAATAGAATCAGAATTAGTAGATATTAATTAACAGTGATTTCATTTGCTACACGTAGACATTCGTACATATCAGGTGGCAGACTGGTGTGGGTTAGACGGTTGCCATCCAGACGTAAATGCTTGATCTTGGAGTAAGATAATGGTCCCAGAATCTTACAGAAGCTCTTTACTTCAAACTCTGCAAATTGAAGAACAGACATGTTAATTATTTAGTACATGGGCTTGCAACCGTTATTTTAAAAATGCTCAAATCCATAATAGTATCTATTAGGACTCCTTCCCACTTATTGGCTGTATCTCTGAATTTGGCACTGCTAAAGGAGTATTTCAGGCTACCAAATGGCACAGCAATATTTAGTAAAGAATGCTTATGGGTAGATCAGGACATTTGGTGGAATTTTTTTAAAGAACAGAACTTATTAATTATAAGTTCTGTATTTAGAAATACTTGGTTTTAGAAAGACATTCAATTAACGTGTCATTTTATCTAAGCACTCTCTTGAAGTATTTCATCTAGCTCAAAGAAATCTAAGACTGGTGCTGTTGTATGAGTAACCTCACTGATATAAACATCTTGGTTTTTGGCATCTTAAAATCAGAAGGGTTAACTAGATGACCTCTGAAGAATTTTCCAATGAACACACTTTTTGACAATAATTCAGAACTCCAAAGCAAAAACCAAGTCATAGAATGTCCATGATTGGAGCTCATGCCCTTTTCTTCTGTGGAAAGAAAAAGTTGCCACAAATGAAAAACCAATTTAGGTTTGAATAGAAACAAAGGCTGTTCTTAGATTGCATGCTCTATGTTTGTATGTAGAAACTGTCTGTTTCTACTCAGGTCAAGTTCCAATTAATCTTATCTGGTCCCCTCTAGGTGTTATTTTTCTTTCATTCTCCAATTCTAGTTAACAGTGACTTCAGTGGAGCCTAACACACTGTTCTCTTTCCCTCTAAGATGTTATCTTTAAAAACTGATCAGTCAAATTTCAGGGATCTTGTGGTGCCTATCTCTGAGAAAGCATGGCATAATTGGACAAAACATGGTTTTAGGCCTATATTAGTCTTCTATCTCTGCCATTTTCATCGAGGTGACTTTGGAACATTTATCTGATCTTCTTATTAGATATAACGTATCTATCACACTGTGTTACATGAAGATTGAAGTAATTAAGTTATGTGAGTCACTTCACACACAGAGCAAGCACTTAATATGTGTTGAACAGCTATTGATGTCCTTTGAATTTTGCCCTCTTTTCCAAATTACATGAGGAAAATCTATGACTAGGCTAATGCTTAAGGTTGAAAGTTTAATACATGATTGGCTAAATATTTTCTAATACTACAAAAATATTAAGGGGCTCTTTTTTATCTTCAGAGAATGTGATGATGAGTATACATAATTTTATGTAGCAAAATAAGCTGAATTGAAGACATACAAAAACAACAAGAATATCTGAAATGTATGTATCTAAATATCAAGAATAAGGAAGGAATTAAAGTGACTAACCACTCATTTTCAAATGACCATATGTGACAGGGAGTGTAGTTTCAAGCTCAGCTTGGTATGAGTGACCATGTCTTCCATAGACCACCTTTCCCGTCTCCTATGTCACCTCTTCCATCTAGTCTTTATACCTTCAGATGTTCCTGCATCTGTATTTCTCCCTTTTCCTGTCTCAGAGTATGAGGTAGTCCCAATCATGTGGGACTCCATCAACCAAATCTAACAGGTTTCTTCAGCCCTTCAACATCTTAAATCCCATTAGCATTTTGGGTTGTCTAAGTTATCCTTCTTCCTAAGCACCACCAGCTTATAATGTGAGGCCATACATTGTCACATAGTGAATTTTCCACTGGAAATGGCTGTAAGTGTTCAGCTATGATAACTTTACTCTGTATTATATGACAAGCAAGCTTTCCAGACACAAGAAAGGTTATATGGCATTTCAAAGCAGGCAATCATGGTCTCCTTCTTGGGAACACCCCAACCTTACCAGGAGTTACACAAAATTGTTGCAGAATTACAAAGTATCATACTAAAAAGTCACATTGTAATCTTTTGGATAGAATTATCAATATCCTTATCCTATATGACAAAAGAACCAAATTTCATGGTATAAAGATCATTAAGTGCAATAGATTACTTTGCAGATATAATTGTTTTATGAATAAATCTATGTTTCCCACCTGACTTCTTATTCAAAAAATGTTGTCCATGAACCAGAGATTTTCTCTTCTGTCACCCTTCATTAAAGAATAAGGTGGAGAATGGTGAATTTCAGCTTCCCACCTGAATCTTTATGGCTTAAATTTAAAAATTTCCCAGAAGACTACATAAATAGCCCAGAGTGGATCAGGTCAAACAACCAACCAGGAGATAAATAAAAAATAAACTATGGCAGCAGGAGAAAGGAAGGAGAAACTGGAAAAATCAAACGAGGTGAAGTGTTGTGTATAGAAAAGGGGGAAATTTAATACTATTAAAACAAATTCCAGACCCTCATCATGTTCCTTCTTCTCTCCTTAATCTTCCTCTCCATCTTCATAAGAACACTGTAAGGACACACACTATATTACAGATGACGGGGGTAGATAATAATGGTCAGTGATAGCAGGGTAATATATCAAGTCCCAAGTAATGATGTCAGAGGAGACCATGAGCATATGTGAGCTGCTCTGGAGATAATCAGGAGGGGTATTTGAAAACCTCTGCTAGCTAGCCCTCTTCTGGACTTGTTTATTCCTCCCTCAACCAGACCTTGCCAAGAAGTAAATGTAAGGCACAAATGTAAATCATGACAGAGGCAAATAATAACAAATAAATATTCAGAGATAACACAGTAGGATTAACTAACTCAAAATATTAAATTTGAAGAAATTCATGTTTAAGTCCTGTGAGCTGAATAGTTTCTTATCTGGACACTCTAAAGAAAGGCCAGACATTGGATATATAACTGAGCTAGAGGGATGTCTTGTTGGCATTTTCCTTCTTTTTTTTTTTTTTAAATGGAACCAGAGACACTATTTATACCACATAGCTTAGGCATTTAAAGACTTGAGGAAACATCAGTCAAGGACAGGCAGAGCTTTCTACTTACTTTCGAGTTCATTGACCTCCAGGTAATAGTTTTCAAGGTTCTCATTGACAGTTGGTATATTTTTAAGCTTATTGTAGGAGAGATCCAGCTCAAGCAGGGATGATACATTAAAAGAATTTCCAGGTATTCCACTATCAGCCAGTTCATTATGAGATAGACGCAGATACTGCAGCCCATTAAAACGCTTGAAATACTCATCAGGGATGTTGCTGATCTTATTGTTGTCCAAGTAGAGAGTCAGAAGAGATGCTGGGAGACCAGAAGGCAGTTTGGTCATCTGATTGTAGCTCAAGTCGAGGTACTCGAGGGACTTAAGACCTTTAAAAGCAGATGAAACAGCATCTTCTTTCAGTTGATTGTGTTGAAGGTGGACAAAAGTCAGGTTTACCAGTCCATCGAAGGAACCAAGCTTCTGGATCTTGTTGTGTGTAAGCTGCAGGTCCACCAGAGATTTGGGAAGTGGGCCCACAGACTCTGTCAGGTTGTTGTAGTTTATATGCAGCTTCTTCAGTTGTTTCAGCTTAGAGAAAATTTTTCCTTTTATCTTGGAATTTTCTAGAAGGTTATGATCCAGAATGAGCCACTGCAGATCAGTTACGTTTTCAAAGGCCTTTTCGTCAATATGGTCAATCTGGTTATTCCTAAGGTAAAGATACTTGATTCCAGGAGGCACCATTGGCACACTTTTCAATTTCAGCTCATCGCAGTACATGGCCGATGGGTAGCTTTCAGGGCAGTTACATTCTGGGGCACAGTTTGGCGAGGACAGCCCATAAATCGATACAGCAAAATCGTAATCATAGTACTGGCCCCTGGCACCAATGGTTGCCAAGAGGAGAGTAAACACACCTAGATGCATTTTTGGCAAATACTTTGAATCCTAAATAAAGTGGAAACATACTGTTATACAAGTATACTTTCAGGAAAAGGATATTGGCTTTGCAGTGTTAAATGCATTAGCAAATATGCACTTTATTATTTTATAGTGCTTTTTTAGAGTAGCTAATGATGTCTTTTTAATTTTTATTTAAGGATCAGAAGAAGGATGACTGAGTACTTCTGGTGTGTGAACCCGGTTCAGGTTAGACTGCATACCCATGCGCCCCCTTCTGGGCAAGCCAGGACCAATTGTCCATTTAATCTCTCTAGATCATTCCTTAATTAAATGCCTTCCTGCAATAGATTTCTGGGTGGTGCCCACTGGCCACCATGTTAGTACACTGCCTCAGAACATCCTTCAAAACCAGAAAAATGAAAATGAAAAGACAATTTGAAACTGTACCCTGTACCCTGCCATTCACCATCATTAAAATGTCTCATTAAGAAGACGCTTACTGGAAACACGGGCAATCTATGGTTTTGCCCGGAGGAAAGCTGTTCTTATGTATATGTGTGTGTGAGAGGGGATACATTCCTTTAAAAGTGTCTGGGTTTTGTTGGTTCTGAGGTGGAGGAACAGAATTCTTGAGGGGGGGAGGCAGTGTGCCTATTATTTTGACTTTTTTTTTTTTTTTTTAACATTCAGGCTTTTAGGCACACTATACAACTGTGTTCCAAAACTAATATTTAGTACATTAGTTTTCAAAACTATTTTTCATTAATCAGGGAAATGTCACAAATTCTTTAAAAATGTTAAACCTATAAAGAGATCCAGCTGGTAGAGAAAACATATTATTTTCAAGTTTTGAATTAAAGTTTTCCTTTCTCCATAACTCACAAGTTCTCTACTTTCTTCATGCCAAAATTTAAGAAGGCATGGCTCATTTATCTGGATCTTGGTGCCCTCACAGCATGGGAAAGAGTGGGAATTGAGGAAATTCTGTATTAAACAGTGGCATTAGGAGCCATGTAGGAAAGGACAAATTAAAAATGAGCTGTAACAGTGATCTTCTCATATGAACATGGTTCTAAGGTGAGGCTCAATCAAGTGCAGTTCACTTGCTTGGGGAAGTACAGAGTTAACAATTTAGGTAAAGAGGTGGGGTTTTGTAGAGTGGAGAGTTATGGCTGGGGGTAACACCAGAAGGGAAATCATAATGGGAAGCAGGATCTACATTCCACTAGGTACCATAAAATAATATATCTTCCTGTGAGAAGTATGGTATAAGCTTTTGTAACTAGGGAGTTTGGGATAAATAGGATTTTTTCAGTATCTGAACTTGAGACATCTTTTCTTTGCTCCAACTTGAAATTATAAGGCATTTTATTTTAGCAGATGAAACCCTCCAAAAAGTTGTTAGAATCACTCTGATAGCTGACATAATGTAACATGTAGCCAGATCCTTGGCAAATTATTCCCTAAGATTACGATGGCGTCATTTAATTTAGTTGACAGGACTTGGCCATGAGAACAATTACATAGTGTAAATGTAATGACAGGATTCTTTGTAAGTTATAATACGTTAATGTTGTGAAAATTTGTCTGGCTTTATTAAAAAGCTTCCACCTTATTTTAAATTGAGTATACACTATAGTCATGGTCACTATAATATGAATATTGAATAGTAATGAAAAAAATGCTTCCATACTTTTTGGCAGAGGAAAAACAAGGGCTCTGAATTCAAAGAGAGTTTGTGACCATATAATGAAACCACTATGAAGCAAAAGAGCACTTTGCTTTTTCCCAGTTTTTTCCAAATACCTGTGGCTATGGAGGAAATGCTTTTCTCAAAAAGAAAATCATCTTTCCCAGAATTTCTCTAAAACATGTTTTTTCAAGACATACATCCAAAAACAAATCGATAAAATTAACAAAATAGAAGTAAGCAATTCATGAGTGTCTAAGTTCTTTAGCTCACATTTTATAACATGTTTATTATAAATTGTAACAGATTATAACAATGTATTTATTGAGAAACAGTTGGAATATTAATGGAAATGGTCTTTCTTTGCTCCAAAATTAGGTTCTAACAATACTAATATATATAACTAATTAGCATAAAATAGCAAACATTTTACTTGCCACACTTTTTTTTTTTTTTACCATGTCTAGTTTAAATATTTTCTCATTCCGATTCTGAAACTTTGCATAGCTTCCTTTGCCAAGCAGTGTAGCATATACTTTATAAAATTGATCTCATATCCATAAATCATGGAAAGTACATTCAGCAAAATGTGAAAGTAAATGCTAAAAACTGTGGATCTGCTGTTGAATAACAATTGGCAAAGTTACTCTGGAATTTTTTCTGTTCCTGTTACAATAAACACTGTCCCAAACAGTCAGCATCCCCAGTGCTATAGTTAAAACAGCACTTACCTTACTGTCTTGACACTGCTTTCCTTAATTCTTAAAGCAGATGCACCATGGACAAGAATCCACCAATATATGCTGTGAACTCTGTCAGGACGGAACTGGCTGCCAGATTCTTAGTGATACAAGAGCTGAAGGGGGAAAACCCAGCCCAGTCACGCCAGTCTCTGCATGGAGTTATGTCATTGTGGGGATCTTGTGGGGTGGCATGTGAGCATTTTGCTCTCTAACCAAGTGCAGGTGGACGTGGGGAGCAAGGACTGCCCCACTCATTCCCTATGGAATGGGAGAGAGAGTCATGCTTAACTAGCCCAAATACCTTAGCTTTTAACCAAGAATTGAGTCCTGCTGCAAATGAAGACATCTACTGTGAGAGCATTTCTCTTGCAAAGCTCTCTCCCTCTGTAGCTGTTGCAACGATTAGATGCTATTCTCTCAATCAGCTCTCAGGTTCCCCTAAAGGTCTCCTAAATCATAAACAGAACAAATAATTTCAGGAAAGTGCAAATGAGTCTTCAGAGGAATTGAATCTTTTCTTGCCCATTGCTCTTGAAGTTTATATTGATTTACTCGGACCACCTTAATTTGGGGCCAGGGAGGTAACTTAACGTTAGTTCCCAAAATGTGAAAATATGCTTCATTGACACTCTCACAGAGAAGGTAAATATCAACATTTCCAGTTTATTTCTTATGTTAAGGGGATTCATTTTATGCTATTCCGATCTGGAATCAATCAGCAATGTCCTGCCTGTTTCTTATTTTGTGGATTTAATTTAGGAATTCATCCAAGACCTTACTTGGGGATGGTATTCTATAGCTTAATGCCAAAAAACATAAAAGAACATGAAAAAATTGCACACTAAAAATATCACAAGGCAGTAATCTTTTACTCTCTCATTGCATGCTAGCAATGTATTTTTTTTTCCTTTGAACTAGATGTCATGCAAAGTTGTAATCTCCCAAGGGCCTGGTTGGATAGATCTTTCATTGTCAGTTCCTGATGGATGCTTTTTACAAATGAGCCATATACTCAGTCTTGCCTATTTCATTTTGTGATTATATCAGCTATGTTTATAAGTTTTATTTTTCTTCCAAGATTCTCCTTATGCTTACAGGAACTCTTTAGAGTCCAATATTTTAACATAAATTGCCACATTGTAAGATTTTTCCCTCCTAAAATATCTTAAATATGTCACTTTTAGCTATGAGACCTGTGGAAAGTTAATATCCCTGGCCACTAATACATTTGCCTGAAAAATTAATAGCACAATAGATGCCTTTTCTTTTGGTCATGTAACTGTTAAAAAAAAAAGATAATCTTTTTGAAAGTCACTCATAGAATTGTAAAGTGATTCATAGCATCATATTTCATTACTATTATTTTAAGAAAATTATAGAAAGGACTCAGTTTTATAACAGAGAAAATGAATAAATGTAAAAGAAATCAGAAAAAAAAAAGACAAGTAATTAAGCGTTTCATTGTAAGGAGATATTTAAACAATTCTGAGCATTAACTTAGAATGTGTCAAATTCTTATAGATTACATCTCAGATTTTGTTTGAAAAGTTCCAAGTATCTATTCCTAGGACTTTTCTTCATGAAGTAATAAATGTGTTGAGGCATCTGTATTAGAGTTTAAGTACATTCAGTTATATTTACCTCATTGTGAAGTTGATACTATCAAAATATACTTTCTTTTTTATAAAACCAGTTCTGTGGGACCAATAATTGGATGTTGTGAACTTTAAACCATACTTCTTGAGTCTATTAGAAAGAAATAAAATTACTGTTTAAGTGTATTTTATTCCATGCTTTATTCTCAGAATTCTCACATTTTTTTACCTTAAGTTTTGTGCTTTAAAATCCATGTAAGTATTATTACCACATTTTCAGAGGTAGAAATGGAGACTCAGAAAGCTTAAATAATTTACTAAAAGTCACCTAAAGAGTAAACAGAAGAGCAAAATCCTGAAATATTTACCCATTGAGAAGAGGGTGAGCAAGATAGAGCTAAAACAAGGTAGTTAATTAAATCAGTTTAAAATAGTTTATAGGCAATACTATTATCAGTTGAGAGCTGAGATATTAACTAGGGGGTGATTTCTAAAACACCAAAACAAACAAGCAAACAAACAAACAAAAACCAAAAAACCAACTACGCCGTACATCACACACTTACATGCACACACACACCCACATCCACATGTCAGACCCCTGGCTGAGGTACAAGCCCTCTACCCCAGCAAATGAGTCAGGTCATTTGCAGCAATAGATTTTCGAGGTTTCATCAGTATCAATGTTCAAATGGTTAAGTTGCCTCCTCAGCGTGCCCACTGCATTCCCTCTGGGACCTGAGACCAGCAAGGATGATGGGGAACATTCTGACCCTTTCATCTACCTCCTTCTGAATCCAGCCCTGCATTTGTCCCAGCTCCCAGGCTCACTGCAACTTGCCTGTTTCCTCTGTCATAGCCATTCGGATGCCGGATGCTGTTTGTCCCATGCTAGCCGGCAATCTCTGAAGGAGTAAGAGAGTAGTGAAGAGCTCAGACTTTGTGGAAAGATAGATACAGATTTAGAAACTTAAGCAAGCTATCAGGAGTGAAAATTTATTTAAACAAAAAAGTTATCTTGGTAGTTTCAGCGTCTTCATCTTTAAGACGGGTCTGATGATGTCTGTAGGAAAAGTTACGAGCATCAGACACTATTTTTCTAATGCCATTGGTGTAGGGCATAGCATAGCACAGAATGAGAAGAAATGCCCAAGCGCCCCACTGGATGCCTGGAACTTCAATAGTACCAAACCCTCTATATACTATGTTTTCTTATACATACGCCCTTATGGTAAGGTTTTATTTATAAATTAGGCACAGTAAGAGAGTAACAACAACAATTAATAATAAAATAGAATAATTAAAATGCTATACTGTGATGCAAGTTATGTGAATGTGGTCTCTCTCTCTCTCTCAAAATTCCTTCTTGTACTGTACCCACGTGCTTCCTTCTTGGGATGACAAAACACCTACCTGATGAAATCAAGCCAAGAGAATCATGTGGACAATGTAATGTAGTGTCAGGATCTTACTGACTTTCTTGGTATATTGTCCTCTGCTTCCAGATCCCAGGTGACTATGACTCTGAGTAACTGAAACTGTGGAAAGCAAAACCACAGACACGAGGATGGCTACTGTGTAAGTGATTGCATGAAATGCTTAATATGTAAACAATGAAATGTTTGAAATAGCTGTTACTAGCTATTCTTCATAGAGTCATAGAACCACAGATTTAGAACGAATCTTAGAGATCATTAAATTGATGAGTACCACAAAACAAATTTCCCAAGTTCTAAGCAGGTTGTCCCCCACCCCTGACCATGGGAATTGCTAAGACTAATGTGTTACCACCACCCCACCCAAACAAACTGTAATGTTGCTTTCCCTTTGCATTAAATGAATGTGTTCCTGGTTTCCCCGCACTCTCTATATAGTGATATATGACTGGGCATCTACAATAAGTGAATTCCTCCAAAAGCATAGAATGTGAAGAAGTATAATGACAATTCCCTGTTGGTAAAAGAGGAGGTTCTATTTTTATCACTTTATGTATTGCAAATTTCATAAACTTTATTTATGAAATTTTATTCATAAAAGTAGTTTGTTTTAGCAAATTTGGAGAATACTTATGTGGAAAAGGATGAAAATAAATATAAATAGGATAAATATATCCTATAAATAAATATAAATAGGATATTTATCCTAGCCCAGAAATAATCATCTTTTAATGTTTTTTTCTTAGGGTGTGAGTATTTACATACACAAACTCATAGACACTTTGGTTTTATCCTTATTACATCCCTTTCCACAAAACAATGTTATAGACACCTTTCTATATCATTAAATATTATTCTCTAATGTCATTTACTACATGAAATTCCATCATACAGATGTACTGTAATGTAATTACTTTTTAAAATTACAGTGACCTCTTGTTTTCTCTTATAATTTGCATACTATCACATACAATGGAATTTTATCCTTCACATTGGTCATCCCTAATCTGTCTACTTTGCTTATCTCAATAGGTACATTTTAAATGAAAATTTCTTTTTTTGGTACGTGGTTTATGTTTTAAAATCAGAACAATAAATAAATGGATTTGCATTTTTTTTTCTTCTTTCATATCAATCTTAACCACCATTGTCAATTTTAGCACTTCTTATAAGCCATGGAACTATCCTTCCTCTTCATCATCTTTATACTCCTATAGATGTATATTTTTAACTTCATTCTACAATTGCTTCCACTTATCTTGGCATCTTACAGAAACATATTTTTAATTATCAATAATAAGGTTTTCTTTAGCATTAATTGACTTGCATAATAAGAGAGATATACATGGGTGGGGTAACAGGCTGAAACATTGCACAGCATACCAGGACACGAGATTAAATGCGGATAATCCTTCACCCAAATGACTCCCAATCTCACTCCCTAGAAGTGGTTGTTATTTGGGCTTTGTTTATTACTTCATATATTTCAGACATGCTCTATATACATAACAGAATTTCTTTTCCCTCCCTCTCTTTCTCTCTGTCTCTCTCTCTTACCCTGAATGTCTAGCATTTTTCATCTAACATTCTTATTTTTGGGCACGTGGTTGGCTCAGTCAGTTGAGCATCTGCCTTTGGCTCAGGTCGTGATCCCAGGGCCCAAGGATCAAGCCCCGCCACATGGGGCTTCCTGCATGGTGGGGAGTCTGTTTCTCCCTCTCCATCTTGCCACTCTCCCTACTTATGCTCATGCTCTGTGTGTGTGTGTCAAATAAATAAATAAAATCTTTAAAGAAAAATAAAATAAAATACTCATTTTGTCTTACTAATTTTTTTTTTTATAGTTACAGAGCATGGCATCATGGGGGTGCATCAAAACTTGTTTTTGCCCAATGATGAGTGATTCAGTGCTTTCAATATTTTTTTGTTTGTTGTTTTGATTACTCCATTGCTATGGCATATAATGGCATATTTAGCAAATTTTATGCACTAGTAAAGAAGTGCACAAAATATTTTTGCAAAACAAGACCATAAAGTATAATTAATTCTTTTTCTTGATTGTATAGATACAAGGGAAATTTGAAGGTTACAAAATAATGATTTATGGGACAATAACTAAGCTACAGCTAATTATAATAACAGCTATAAACAAAAATAGCAGGGACATAATATTGTTTTTGAGAACAAACTAAATTAATTTCTGAAAATGCATTTATAGTTCAAACCTACTACCATAGAAAATTCTAGAATATACAAAATACACAAGCAGAAAGTCTATTAGCCACCAGAATGACATCATCACATACCATGTAGCTTCTGAAAAACTCTTTCACTTCTGAGAGAAAGTGAAAAATGTAAATCTGATTTTAATATTATTATAAAAATATTTTTTTCAAAACTTTTACATTATGGACTCTTTGAAAAGTCAACACTCTGAGCATGGCTTCACTAGACCTCTTACTTGTTGGTTTGTAGTCACTTAGGTCTCTGCCTCTTCAGACAGGCTTCGAACCACCAAAATGGAATGGAAGTTAGAACATTATAGTTTCTTGCTATTTAGAGTTTCTGGAATTATTTTAGTGGTTTTTTGTTTGTTCGTTCGTTTGTTTGTTTGTTTGTTTTTTTAGCAGTGTGTCTTATAACTTTGACCTTCTAGGCTGTCACTTCCCCCATAAGGGTAAGACTTTATCTGTCCCTTAGGACACAGGTCCTCCATACTTATTTTTTGAATGAATGAAATATTTTTCCAGAATATTTCTTGTCATCCTCAACCTATTTTTTGGATATATTTTCATATATTTTTATTATATTAAAGTAAATACTATTGGATTTGAATGATATCAGCAGAGATGAAGTTGACATCTTTACAGTATTATGTTTTGATATGGAAGGATACATGTTTAGCATTTATCTAAGTGATTTATTCTGTGTGCAAACATCTAACTTTTAACTGACTCTGTAGGGTAAGTTAATTAACTTTTGAAAACCCTATGCCATGACAGAATCATGGTAGAATATGATCCCTCTCTATTAGAAAACTTTGCATAATTTTTTTAAATTCTTTTCTTCAAGGGCAGTTTTCCCCAGATTACCTTGTTCAGTCAGTGAAATCAAGGCTAGAAGATAAAATTTTATGTTGTGCAGTGCTGATGAGGATTTCAATTTTGCTTACAGGATAAGCAAGAAAGAATTAAACTTCCCTGTATTTTGCAGAAAAGCAAGTAAATCACAAGAAATATGTCCATGACCTTATATGTTTTTTTCAAATTCAATGTCCAACCCTAGAATTGTCTCTGACATGTCTTCCAAAGTTCTTATGCAAACCACTGCATGTGAAGCATGTCTGACAGATGTTATGATTTTCTGTATGTCTAGTATTATGTATATTATGATTACACATTTAATTGGATTTAAGTGGAATGAAATAGGAAGTATAAGAATAATTTCAAAAGTACATCAACATTGTATTATAACAAAAATAGAAAATGATGACATCAGGCATCATGTCCTCTTCTACCCCCAGGAAACTGTGTGCACGTATCTGTTTTTACTGGATATATTCTAGTGGTAAAGAATGTTATGTAACATATTTGCTGTGAGATCTTGGGCAATCCACTTTGCCCGTTTGTTCATCTTTAAAATGAGGATGGTCACAGTGCTTATCTCACAAAGCTTATTCATGAGCTTAAATAATTTACTGCATAAAACTTTCAGAAAAGTTCCTCACATAGACTAAGCACTCAATAAATGTTAGTTATTAGTACTGTTACAGGGGACTACTGTTTTCAGGATGTATGAAAACAAGGGACATGAAGATGGTGCATTGAATAAGAGCAGTAAATTCCCTGAGACAGAAATCTATGCTTCTATCTCCTTTAATTGTCTTCTCTGGAACTAACTTTGTGTACATCAACTCTTTAAATCTCATTTTCCTACATTTGTAAAATAGTATTAATTACTTCATCATTAGGATATTAAGAAGATCAAAGAAGATCAAATGAGTCAATACATACAAGTGCTTAGAACATCATAAGGATGATGCGATTTATCTTCATAAACTAAAAATATGAAACTAGAATTAATATTCATAAATACTTAGTATTTATGCTAATATTTATGTTGAGCAACATGTAAAGACAAATAATAACTACAACTTCTTGTAAGTGTTACAAAATGAAATGATAAGATGCACCAAAAGAGAATATAGCACGGGAAGACAGAGAAAACATCCTCTTGAATTAAATTATATTTAAACTGGGTAGGAAAAGGTAAAGAAGGGGAGGAAAGAGTGCTCAGCCAAGAGATTTTAGAATTTTTGAACGAGGGCTGATGTTAAGAGCTTGATGCCTAAGTGGCATACCACTTTTGACTGGACACGTAATGATGGCCAGTTCACATACATCATCATACTCCATACTAGGCACTGTGGATTTTCATTCAAGTCGTTTGGGATGCTGGTGATGTAGCATCATAGAACAGAATCATAAGAGGAAGCAGCAAGGCCAAGTGAGATACAACAGTTTTGGTCTAGGAAAGAAGCAAAGATGGTGGCTTGAACGAGAGAGGTCATGATGGAAAAGGATAGAATTTGGTACATGCAATTGCAGTACAATCAGGAGTTGAGTTAACTGCATGAAATAGTCCCTTCTAATTTCTGTAGCTGGGACCTAATTAAGAACTTCAAAGATTATAAGCACTGAAAAAAAAAAATTTTATGGAGCTACTTCCCAACATATTATTCAAATTAAAATCAAAACTATAAAGAAGATATAAGATAGTTTTTAAAATTCTGATTTGCCCCTTGAAGGAAAACCAAATTATTCATTCATCAGTCTACACATAAAGTTTGATTAAGACTTAGGCACCATATGGCCCTAAAAACCCATGCCTACTGGGTGCTTCAAAAAGCAACAAAGTTTAGGTAGAAGAGATGCAAATAAACATGTAGTTATGTTGCCATGTGGCAATCTCACAGGAGGAAAACAAGAACTACCATTTTACAGAACAGCAGCATCAGAACAACCTGTGATTTGTTGAAGAAGTTTATGTATCACGAAGGGAAAATCAAGATGAAGCTTCATAGTGAAGAATGAATGGAGTTTTGCCAACGGAAGAAAACAAGTCCAGGCATAGGGAAAGCTTTTAAAAGGTTAAAGGAAAAGAAGAAACTATACTTTTGGAAATCAACTGGCTCCCAGTGGCTGAATTCATGAATAGAACATCTGTAAATATACACAAAATAAAAAATAAATCCCTGTTTTCTTCTCACTAACTCTATGTTAATTCAGAACATATCATCTTCCAAAGAGCTAAATTAACTGAAGGTTTAACTATGGGTAAATAATGTATAAGATTAAAAATACTTTGGGCTTAACCTATTTAGAAATCCACACTTCCTAGGAGTCCAGTAGGCATATCTTCATAAAACCACAAAACTTTGAAGACTCAACTAATCCTACAGTGTATTTTTTAGTACCAATGTCATGTGGCATGTTTTGAAAATGATACAACAGTGACTCATTATAAAATAGGTTCCACAAAAAACAAACTGATTTTTAACATCAAATGGTAGGAGTACTCATTACTTTTATTTTGAGAATCTTAGTCCTGAAATTTAATATGTACCTTTCATTACAAATATTCTTCTTCCATTACATTTGCAAGGAAATGACTGACTTATAAGATTAAGTGGTTAATACACTTTTTGATGACACATTTTTCAGAGTTATATGGTTTCCCCTAAGCTTCAGAAGGAAATTTCAGAAAATAGATCTGGGGTTTTAAAATACAAGTTGAAGTTGACTTATTCATAAACCACAACAATTTTTTATGGTAATTATTTCAATATTGAAAATTCCAATGTGCTTCTAAGCTTCCCCTCATAGTATATATATGTTTTTGGATACTCACCCAAACCTATTATATTCCATTCCATACCCAGTTTCTTCCTTTGCACAGCAATGAAATTACCATGATGTCAGTTAAAGTCCTTCTAAAGTTTCCAAAAAGAAAATAGGTCAAGGTGCATTATGGTAATCTTGGCAGTGATTTGTTGGTTTAAATATTTTTCTATTTTTTTAAAGCCATGTTTTTGGTCCCTTTAGTTAGTGTTGGCCCTAACTCAAATTTTTAAATAAATCAAAGATGATTAAAGTTGGTTGTTGATTGAAATCATTCAAGGAACCTTAAAAAATATAAATTCCTGAGAAATTTCCCTTGGAGATTCTGAATGAGTGTGTGTAACTGAGAAAGCTACATTTTTTTAACAAGCACCGAAAATGATTTGGATAACCAAATGGAAATAGGTAAATTCTGTTCTATTCTTTCTTCTGCTTTTGTTTCTCTATTCAGTAGAAGATTCTATTGCCTAAGTCTGTATTCTATTCATTCCTCTATTTTTACTTCTCTGGATAGTAGCAGATTTCATCATCCTAGATTGGGAGGCCTTAAGCTAATATCAGACATGAAGAACCACCTACTATTAAAATTATCTTCTCCTAAGGACCTCAGATTCCAATGCCTTAATTCTTTTTTTTTTTATTATTAAAGTAATCTTTATTGCTGCATAATATAGTTGACATACAATGTTATATTAGTTTCAGGTGTATGACATAGTAATTTGACAATTCTATACATTACTCAGTCCTCACTACAGAAAGGGTAATCATCATTGTCACCATACAAAGTTATTACAATATTATTGACTATATTCCCTATGCTGTAAGTTTCATCTCCATAACTTATTTATTTTATAACTGGAAGATTGTACCTCTTAATCCCCTTAATCTACTTCACCTACCTTCTACCAACCTCCCCTCTGGCAATCACCAGTTCACTCTCTGCATTTAAGAGTCTGTGTTTTTGTTTTTGGATTGTTCATTTGTTTGTTTTTTTAGTATTCCACATATTAAGTGAGATTAGATGATACATGTCTTTCTCTGTCTTACTTATTTTACTTGGCAAAATACCCTATAGGTCCATCCATGTTGTTGCAAATGGCAAGATCTTGTTCTTTCTTATGGCTGGGTAATATTTCATTGTGTACATACCACATTTTTATCCACTCACCTATTGACAAACACTTGGGTTGCCAAATGCCTGATTTCTTATGGTCTTCTGCACTTAAGAGTCCCTTTATAACTTATATGCTTTTTCAATTCTTGTATGAAAATAATGTCTCTGCTTTTCCTTTTTCTTTTCTTTTCTTTTCTTTCTTTTTTTTTTTTTTTTTAGCAGAAATGTGTGTGACTCCAATGGAGAAAATTCAGGGTTAAACAGAAGAACCCCACAGGGGAAGCAGAGATGAGTTCAGCATAAGCTGCTGCCTCGTGCCTTTGTATTCCATCTACAAATAATCCAAATAGGAGGAATGAAGATATTTAAAAATTCAGGGTCTTCAGGAATATTCCGATTGGTCAGATGCGAACTCAGGTACACATGGAAGCTACCTAGTCTGAGCATTGATTGATTTTATGTTTGTTAAAAATTAATGCACTTTATTTAGTTGTACAAAGTACTAATTGACATTTTATTAATTTCTATCTCTTTAAATGGTCTCTTCTGATTTAGATTGTCCCTTTGGCCTTCCAGAGTTTAACTTGCTCACCATTATCTTCAACAAGATGGAGTCTCAGCGTGAGAAGGTTTAATACATCTCCTAGGGGTCAGGGGACTGAGGTAACAAAGGATTGGCTGCTGGGATCTGTTTTATGTTTGTTTTGCTCTTCTTGGCATCTTCATTGATTAACCTTTGCACCTGGACGTCATGGCTCCTGAGTCTGTGGCCTTTTATGTCTGAGGTCAGTCAAGTACTCATCAATCCTCCATGATGATTCATCTCATACCGTTTCTGACTGACTTTAAGAAACTCCCTGGGGTTTGGCTAGGACTCTCAAACAAATCCCAGCTTGGATGGTTGACTCTGCAGTAACAGAACCCAAACCAGAGCGACTGGAATGTAGTGTGGGGGAGCGAGAAGGGATGTGGATGAATTCCATTAGTTTCTTATTGCTGGCATAAAAATATTGCCACAAATTTAGTGACTTAAAAAGCACCAGTTTATTATCTATCTGTTCTAGAGTTCAGAATTCCAAAAGGAGTTTCACTGGGTTAAGTCAGGGTATTAGAAGGGCTGTGTTCCTTCAGGAGTCTCTCAGGAACGATTCATTTCTGGGCCTTTTCCAGGTTCTAGAACACCCACCCTTCTTGTCTCTTAAACCCACATCTTCAAAGCCAGCAAGGGCCAGTTGGGTCTTTTTAAAATCACATCACTCTGACACTGACTCTTTTGCCTGTTTGTTTCACTCTCAGGACCCTGTGATTATATTAGGTCCATCAAGATAAGCCAGGATAATCTCCCTGTTTTAAAGTCAGCTGAGTAGTGTCCTTAATTCCATCAGCTACTTTAACTCCTCATTGTCACATGAAGGAACATATTTAAAACTTCTGGCTATTAGAATGCAGGTATCTTTGAGAAGTTGTTAGTCTGCCTATAATGGTTTCCCAAACATTATATGGAATTCTAGGTTCACTTCAATAAAATCCCCAAAGATGTTTAATTGGAAGAAACTCTGCTCTTTAGATCTAGGGCATCCCAAAATGTTTGATAATATTTCCAAAAACAGATTAGAACCATGCCACATAGTATCTCCTAATTTATACTCTAACCCTAAAGAACTAGACCTTTTCATTTTTAAGTCTTTTTTTTTAATCCAGTCAGGAAGGTGAGTCGAGATGTGAGCTTTAGTAGAATAATTCAGTGGTGATGTTGCCAAACTGTGAATTTAATTTTCCTTTGGAAGCCAGGGAAAATAAAATTATATAATGAATTTATTCTGGGTCTGGTTAATGTTATTTCTGGGAATAGACTTTGGAATAACTAAAAAGTACACTGAGAAATTTGCTTGTGGGTATGCGGGTTGTCTTCCCAGAAGTGATGCTGCACACTAGACTGGGCAACCAGAAAAGGGACGGAAAGAGGGAGTGCTCGTGAATCTGCATTTGTTTCTGTGATCATCATGATTTTGACTCAGAGTGGAATCCCTAAATGAATCATGATCTCATTTGCCACTTTGGAGAAAAAGAAGAAGAAGAGTATCTAAATAGAAAAACAGTTGTGCAGTCCTGCCTGATTGTGGATACCAAACAGAGAACCCTTCCCCAGATTTCTTTTTCCCCCCAAATTACTAATACCATTTTGTCCATGAACTTTATCAGGATCCTTATTAATGCTCACTCCCTTCCTCACCTCCCCTTGCTGCCTAACTTTCCAATTATATTTCTTTTTACTATTTCTCCAATCACAAATGCTTGCCATTGTTCTATGAATTATATTGAATGCATATATTTATGCATTTAGTATATATGCTGTCCACACAGATGGAGACCAAAAAGAACAAGGAAATAAGCAAAGAATGGGGATGTACCGTTACTTCTGGATTCATGACTTTTATTTGATTAACCTTTATATATGATTCTTGCTTAAATTTACTCAGGCCTATAGAATATTGTTATGGTATATGTTTGGGTGACATTTCTTAGAACAAGAAAAAAAGAGGCAAAGTAAGCATTCCTTGAACATAGTTAACATGTGGTTTAATTCGAACCCAATGTCTCCCTTCCTCAATTCCAAATATTACTATCTTCCTAAAAATGTTTCAAATGTGGAAAAGAAAAAGTAACACTGGGAAATGAGTAGAAATTTAAACACTAATGAGATTCTCTTGTTCCCCCGTCCCCCACCACCACCAATACACAAAGCGTCCTGACCGAAGTGGTGAAAGAAATCCAAGAAATATATGATGAAGACTGGTCTAAACCATTAGGTCCAGTCAGGTCTCTCTACACTTAATCCCACGTCTTATTTATTTTATGACTAAAAGTTCGTTCCTTTTAGTCCTCTTCTCCTATTCCAGCCATTTCCCCATGCCGGCAATCACCAGATTGTTTTCTGTATCTGAATCTCTTCCATGTTTTCTTTGTTTTTTTCATTTGTTTTGTTTTTTAGATTCCACATATAAGTGAAATCATATGGTATTTGTCTTTCTCTGACATATTTCACTTAACATTTGAATTTTATTCATGTTGTCACAATGCCTATTTTTGGAGAAATGTCTATTTAGGTCTCCTTCCCATTTTTTAATTGGATTTTTTTTAAATATTAAGTCTTAATATACCATGTTGTGTCCCCAGCAACAGGGCACAAGGGTGCCCTTTTCTCCACATCCTCACCAGCAATAGCTAGTTCTTATCATTTCAACACTAGCCATTCTGACAGGTAAGAGGTGGTACCCTACTGTGGTTTTCTTTATGGTAATGATAGCCAGAAAAAAATAACACACCAGTTTACCATTCTTGGCAAATACAATGATGTTCATTAATTAACATTTTAGTGATTCACAATATAGAAAGCTCTTTTGTGTGTCTTATTTGAACTGAACTCTATCAAAACCCAGTAAAATGCTTTTAAAAAAATCAGGCCCCTCAGGAACAAGATGCCTGCCTCCAAATTTCATGACTTCTCCCCTCTACCATCCCTAAAATAGGTAATATTGACTCTCATGTTTTCCGTATTCCTTTGGGTAGAGTTCTCTCACAAACCCTCTCCACCACACCCAACTCAACTCAGTCTTTCCCACACCTGGTACCCAAGAGCCCTTGGGCCTTGCTCCCAGAAAGCCGTCTGCGAGGCCCCTGTTATTTTTTCATTCCATTAGAGCACCTACCACAAGCTGCCTTTTGTTTATCTTTCTAATTACTGTGTGGGTATGTGTGTGTGTGTAAACGTGCACGTCTCTCCACAGAATGAGATCATACTTGCTTTTTATGTTGTTGTTTTTACTACAGTGTCTCCAGCCTCTATGGCAATATTCTGCTCAGTCGGCTTTCAAATAGTTGTTGAGTGAATGGATGCATACATGAAGATCATGGGTTAATCTATGTGTAGTAAAAATATTATAATATATATCAAAGGATTCTGAATTCTATTAGGAGTCTGTTGAATATCTTTTAAGAGTTAAACCATAATGTAGCTAGTCCTAGGATTATGTGAGGTTTACCAGATGGCTGGAAGTGAGCAGGATTTGCTGTACTTCCAGGTGATAGAGTGAAACTGGTTGTGTATGGTTCTTCTGCACTGCAGAAGTCCCTTAAAATTTCTATTTCTCTGGGGCACCTGGATGGCTCAGTTGGTTAAACAGCTGTCTTCCACTCAGGTCATGGTCCCAAGGTCCTGGGATTGAGCCCCTCCCAGTCCCCCCATCATCGGACTCCTTGTTCAGTGGAGAGCCTGCTTCTCCCTCTCCTTTTGCTGTTCCCCCTGTTTGTGCTCTTTCTCTGTCGAATAAATACATGAAGTACTAAAAACAAACTTGTGCTTCAACAATTTGTGTTTTAAAAATATTAATACTCTGAACTTCACAAATTAAAGAGTCTCTCATTGTCAATTTAACATGTACTGCATGTAAATCGTAGAAAGAATAATAGGACTTGAGAACAGGGGATGTGTTAGTTCTTCCACTATTTGCCTGGGCTTTTGTGTGTGTGTGTGTGTGTGTGTGTGTGTGTATTGCCCCTAGGAGTCATTTAACTTCTTTGAGCTTTATAGTCTTTATAATCCTAACAAAGTTAGTAAAGAATAACTAGTTAAATAACAACAACAGAGAAAGAGAAAATTAGTTATCACTTTGAACCTATGAAATGATACTAATTTTAAAAACTAATTTGTTAATTGGCAAAATGTACTGAAATGTTTATAGCTATTGATCTAGTAATCCCTATATCTAGATATCAAGACATGAAGTGATTTATGATCAAGACAATGTTTTTCAACACTATATAACAATAGAAAGTTGGAAGAAATTCGAGGTTAGAGGAGTAAAAGCATGCATAAGTGACCATCTGGTAAAATCACATAATGAAATATTATGAAACATTATTGAAATATACCCAAACTATGTAAAGAAGTGAAAATATTTCTTTTTTTTTTTTTAAGATTTTTATTTATTTATTTGACACAGAGAGAGAGATCACAAGTAGGCAGGGAGGCAGGCAGAGAAAGAGGGGGAAGCAAGCTCCCTGCTGAACAGAGAGCCCGATGCAGGGCTCGATCCCAGGACCCTGAGATCATGACCTGAGCCAAAGGCAGAGGCTTTAACCCACTGAGTCACCCAGGCGCCCCAAGAAGTGGAAATATTTCTATTTAAATAAATCAGCAAAAGTGCACTACAGAAGTTCATCATTTCTATTTGTAATGATGGAACGGTATGCACTTGTTTCAGCATACTAACAATAAAGTAAATGAAACTGAAATCATCAAAACAATGATCTCCTTGACCTAAGATTCCTTTTAGCTTTAGTACCACAATTTTGTACAACTTAACATTAAGATAATTGTTTCACTAATGGCAATTTCTAATTCCTAAGGATGAGTAATTCCTAAATGTAGACACAGGATTCATTGTTTTATAGACTCTTTTTATAACTGTAAATTTAATTCTCCATTTTATTTTTGTATTGTTTTCCCAGCAAGAAATAAAGTGGAGGTTTGCCTGTTAAATTTTTGTATACACTTTAGATAAAACATTGAAAACTTTCAATTTAATTTTTACATATTGACCATTATGGTAATTTTATAGAATGATCTTAAACTTCCTGATTTAAACTTGAGAAAAGGTAAAATAAAAAAATAAAAAAATTCAAATGACATATGCTAGAAATTTCATCATGTTTTCAAACAATGTGATAAATATTATGATATATTTCATCAAGCACATCTCTCCTTATTTTTATGCTTGTATTTATTTTGAAAAAAATATACTCTGGGGGCGCCTGGGTGGCTCAGTGGGTTAAGGCCTCTGCCTTCGGCTTGGGTCATGATCCCAGGGACCTGGGATCGAGCCCCGCATCAGGCTCTCTGCTCAGCAGGGAGCCTGCTTCCTCCTCTATCTCTGCCTGCCTCTCTGCCTACTTGTGATCTCTGTCTGTCAAATGAATAAATAGAATCTTTAAAAAAAAAATTAAAAAAAAATACTCTGGATACTCAGAAATCATAACCTCACCTCAAAAATAAAAATGTTGATTTTTGGGGTGCCTGGGTGGCTCAATGGGTTAAGCCTCTGCCTTCAGTTCAGGTCATGATCTCAGGGTCCTGGGATTGAACCCCACATCGGGCTCTCCGCTCGGCGGGGAGCCTGCTTCCTCCTCTCTATCTGCCTGCCTCTCTGCCTACTTGCGATCTCTGTCTGTCAAATAAATAAACAAAACCTTTTAAAAAATGTTGATTTTAAATATATATACATTCAAAAAATAAATAAATAGATAGGTAGATAGATATACATTCTGATGACCAGAGAAGGCTTTTCAGACATTTTGCCCAATGTAAACAGGGGTAAACCTCAAATAAATTCTGATTCAGTTTGCAGAAAGGTGCATTTTAGGTGGTTGTTTTAAACTTCACTAACTCTAATTTTCCATTTCACCAGTAAAAATACTTTATAGGTCCTGAGGACTGTCCCCAAAGCTATTTATCACATCAACATTGGAAGAATGGCAAACGTAGAACTGGTAATACAGATGTGATTTTCTTACATTTTGCTTGCTGAAAATAATGTGGTGTTTTACCACAACTGCGTTTTTCTGGGTTCAGAACCCAACCCAAAGTATTTCATTTGGTTTTCTTAATTTGGTCCAGCTGTTGAAATAAAACTGGTTTGCCTGCCTGCCTGCCTTCCTTCCTTCCTTCCTTCCTTCCGCTCTTCCTCCTTCTTCTCTTCCTTCTGTCTCTCCTTCTGTCTCTCCAAACATTCTCTGGACACTTAGACAAAATGGAAGTAAACTTGTTGAAAAGAGAGGACTCTCAGGATCAGAAATGCCTCTAGCACACACCTATTTCATAACGCATATATCTGCGGGTATTTACAGAGTGTGCTATTGTGTCATCTTGAACTTATTTTTTTCTCTTCTAGTATCCAGGTTACTCCCTCAGATCCTTCTGGCAGAACCCCTCTTCCAAAACATCTCTATTAAATGGACTTTCTTCCAAACACTCTAAATTAAGGAAAAGGAGATAAATAAAAACAGCTAGTTTGTTCAGTTTTAAACGGTAATTAATTTCAAAACTTTCAAGTAGTTAGTTGTGAGGTTGAGTATAGTGACTAATTAAATAGTCTCCTTTGCTCAGGCATTCATTCATTCATTTAATCATTAATTGTAGCTGGAATGCCCAGCTACATATATGGAATTATTCTGTGTTCTTGGCATATAGAAACAAACAAAACAGACAAGGTCTTTGCTCTCAAGGAGCTCATCTGTTGGGGAAAAAAAGTAGGTAAACAAGATAATCTCAGAAAATAGTTTAAGTACTATGAAAAATAAAACAAGATAAAAGGATAAAAATGTTTTATGACAAACAAACAATTTTTATTTTATAAAACAAAAACATTGTTTTATAAAGGGTGGTCATGGAAATGGCATTTTGGTACAGATTAAAGGGATGAGCAAGTATCAGTGTCTTGGGGTAAGACAAGTTTGGCGTGATAGCGGTGAGAGTTCAGCAGAGGGCTGAACAGGGACTATTCATACACAGCCCTGTAGATTGAGTTGTTGCAGAAATGGAGTTACAAAGTGGTAGAGTAGAGAAGGTGGAGAGTGGAAGCAAGAGAATCACAATATGTCACATCCCTTGTGAGACTTGATGGTGTTGAATTGGCTGGTGGCAATGGAGTTGATAAAAACAGGAAAGACTGAGGATATGCTTTTGATATAATCCTCATAGTACTTACTGATAGATTAGGAAAAAAAGCTTCCTAGATTTTGGGTGAACAAGTCAATGAAGCTATAGTATATTTACATGAAACCATCTTTGTTCATTGCAATAACATGAAGGCATTGAAAACCATATTATGTTTCCTTGGATTACAAAAGGCTAAGAATAGTAATAAGGATGAACAGCAGAGTTGATGAACAGGTACACTAATTATCTTTAATGAGTTGAACTCATACTCTTTGATTAAAATTCATTGGGTTTATTACTAGTACATTATTTGGTTCTCCAAAATAGTGATTAATTAATTAATTAAAAAATAGAGCAAAAATGCTCTACTTGCATTTGCATCTATTGCTTCTTAATTCAGTTAACAAATATTTACTGATTGCTCACTGTAACTCAGGTCTTACGGAGATATGTAAAAGAGGACATAGATACAGTCACAAAACTTTCTGTCAAAATTCTGACAATTTTCTTCTGAAGTTTAGTGCTATAGAGAAATCCAAGATAGATAGTCTTTCTGTAGGTAGACTCTTATTTGTTGTGACTTGTCCTACCTTATGTTTATGTGACCAATTGATTGCTTGATTGATTTTATGGCTGGTATTGTGCTCATCTCTGAAATCCAAGTACTTTGCCAAGTTTCATTATGATCGGTTTCTTTTCTTTAATTTTTTTTTATTTTTCATGGGCTCCCCTTTAAGCTACGGATTCAAATCTTCACCTCAGAATGTTTCTCCTAGTCTGCCTTTGGTTTTTCCTTCTGTGTTTTTGGAATTAGTTTCTTTTTAAAGAAAACAGTGACCCATGGGATAATTATTTCTATCTGCTTTTATTTGCCATCATATTAGATCATTCATCTTTTTTTTTTTTGCCTTCTTCCTGTTATGCTGATTTCCTTCTTCAATGTTTCTGCAACTGTTATTTTTCTCATAATTTATTTTCATTTCTTCTAACTCAGCATACCACTCAGCTCTCTATTTCCCTCTGTCTTGGTGTCTCTTGTTGCAAGCCTGCTACTTTTTCAGTATTTATTTAGACTAGAAGGCAGAGATTTTTAAAAATGTCAGCTTTCTATATAAATGGTTTTCAAAGCAGTGCTTTGCTCCCCATCCTCCAACTTTCATTCTCCTTTTCTTTCTTTTCTTTTTTTTTTTTTTTTTTTTAAATATGACAGGATCTTTTCATAAGGCTCTAACTACTTTTACAATGTTTTCTTGTCCTTGAATGATTTCTATCCAGGCTGGTATTTTGCCAATCAACAAACTTTTCAGATTCTTCTTGGTTTTTTTTTTTTTTTGTTGGTGGTGGTTTCTTTTTACCATTTTCTTTTGGCTTTTAAAGAATAATCCTTTCATATATTAAGCGGGAAAAGTAAGTGGTGTGTAGCATTCTGATTTTTTGAATCTTTTCTTGAACATGAATTTACTGACCTAAGGAGGAAATTCCTGGTTCCCTTACTTGGTCATCTTCCTTTTTAGAAACAATGAAAAGAAGAAATTTTTAAAAAATAACTTAGAAGTTAGAAGTGCACAATTTCTGTAGCTCTACCAGGAAGCATAAAAACAAAATGCCTGTAGAAGATAATACAAAAGAGAATTGCCTCTCCATTTGTAAATTTACAGTGTTGGGCACCACATATTATTTTCTACCCAATTTCTACATGTAACTTCTTTGAACTTCAATCTGAAAGTAGTGCAAAAAAAAAAAAAAACAACAAAAAATGTAGTAATTAGGGCGTAAGTTTAGAAATTTAAAATCTCTTGCTCTCCCAGAAATTGACTCTAGATAAATAGTGCTGGTTTCCTCACTCTGGCCAACAAAGAACCTGTATTTTTGTGGTAAAATAATGACAACTTGTCACCAACAATATATAATATTTATAGTTGTGCCATATCATTGTTATGGGATGATATTAGAAGTCTTTTTAATTTTAGTCATTGCCATAGTTACATAGTATCTTGAGTTTTACTTGCTTAGTTTTCTGTTTTTAAAATAAAATTATATATATTAAAAGTGTACATGATGATTTAATATACACATAAATAGTGTAATGATTACTATACTCAAGCGAGTTAACATACCATGTCACGTAGGTACCATTTCTTTCCTTTGTGATAAGGACACCTGAAATCTACTCTCTTCAAAAGTTTCCAGGATTCAGTACAATATTATTAACTATAGTCATCAGGTGGTTTCCATTAGTATCTTCTTGATGACTATAGGTATTGAGCTTATCATGCATTTTTTGTTGTTATTTGTATATTTTCTCTTGTGAAGTATCTCTTTTTTTTCAGTTCTTTAAGGTTGTTTGCTCTTAACTGCATTTCTAAAGTTTATCTCTAGCTAGCTAGCTATTATGCAAAAGTACTTTGTTAAATATATATATTGCAAACATTTTCTCTCAATCTGTAGCTTCTTTTTTCCTTAAAATGTCTTCTGAAGAGTAAATATTTTAATTTTGATGAAGCCCAATCTATCCACTTTCTCTATTACGGTTTACATTTTTTGTGTTTAAGAAATTTTTGCTTACCTCAAGTTCATAAAAAATTTCTTCTATGTTTTTTTCTAGAAACTTTATAGTGTTAGCTTTCATATACAACATATATGTATATGTTTCTTCCTTTCCCACTTGAATTGCCTTTTTACCATTGCTGAAAATCATTTGACTCTATGTGTGTGGGCTCATTTCTCAACTCTGTCTTCTGTTCAGTTGATCTTTACATCTGTCTTTTTGTCTTTTAATATCACTGTAGCTTCATGGAAAATTTCAAAACCTGGAGTCCTCAACTTTTTTTCTTTGAGAAAAAAGCTTTGTATCTATTAGGTTGTTTGCATTTCCATGTAAGCTTTAGAATTGGCTTATTGATATCTAGATAAAACCTTTTTAAAATCACAATTGAGACTGTGATGAATATATACATCAATTATTTTAATAATACTGAATCTTCCAGTGATGAACTTGTCTGTATATACATTGTATGTATGTATATTCATTGTCAAGGTCTTCAATTTCTATTAGACGTACTTTATGTTTTTTTATGAACATGTCCTACATGTCTCATGTTAAATGTATTCAGAAGTTTTCATAAAATATTGTCTGATTCTAAAGTAAACAGAATTTTAAAAATTTTATTACAGTTTTTGTTTTTTGGGTTTTTTTTTAGTAAAAAGAAACAAACCTAATTCTTGTGCATTAGCCTTCCATCCTGTGATCTTGCTAAATTCACTTATTAATGCTAGTAGGTAGCTTTTTATTGGTGTCTTAGAATTTTTTATGGGCACGTTCATGTTGTCTTGAAATGAAGATAGTTTTACATCTTTCTAATTGTCATGCTTTTCACTTATTTTTTTAATTTACTGCACTAACTAGGATTTTCTGTTTAATGTTTCAGAAAAGTGGAAAAATTAGTCATTCTTGCTTTTTCCTGATTTTTTTTTTTAAAGATTTTATTTATTTGACACAGAGAGAGGGATCACAAGCAGGCAGACAGGCAGACAGAGAGAGGGAAGCAGGCTCCCTGCTGAGCAGAGAGCCCAATGTGGGACTCGATCCCAGGACCCTGAGATCATGAAGTGAGCTCAAGGCAGAGGCTTAACCCACTGAGCCACCCAGGTGCCCAAACTTCTTCCTGATCTTGGGGTGAGAGCATTCTCTTTCATTATTTACATACAGTATCTCAGTTAATTGTCTTAAGTGACTTATGTGGTAGGCACCTTTATTTTCACTCCCCATTTTAAGCTTAAAGTGACAAACTGATATGTTTAAGGTCACACTGCTTATCATTACAAAAATAAAGACTATCCCAGGCAATCTGACCACAGGATTTTACTCTTTTCTTTTAAGTTTTTTTTTCTTTTAAGTTTTTATTTAAATTCCAGTTAGTTAACATACCGTGTAGCATTAATTTCAGATGTACAATATAGTGATTCAATACTTCCATTTAACACCAGGTGCTCATCACAAGACATGCGCTTCTTAATCCCTATCACGTATTTCACCCATTTCCCCATCCCCCCCCCCTTTGGTAACCATGAGTTTGTTCTCCATAGTTGAGAGTCTGGTTCTTGGTTTGCTTCCCTCTCTTTTTTCCCCTTTGTTTGCTTTGTTTCTTAAATTACACATATGAGTGAGATCATATGGTATTTGTCTTTCTCTGACTGACTTATTTTGCTTGGCACAATACTCTCCAGCTCCATCCACCTCGATGCAAATGGCAAGATGTCGTTCTTTTTCGTGGCTGAGTAACATTTCATCATAGATGCCAACTACCGCTTCTGTATCCATTCATCAGTGGGTGGACACTAGGCTGTTTGAGCCATTTGCTCTTCATTGCCTCAGAGGTGGAATCAGATCCTGAAGCAACAGCTGAGGCTTCTGCACAGGCTGCTTGTACCTGCAGGCACATCCTCCCTCAGCTCTGAGACCTGAGTCTCACCAGCCTCATAGTCCCTTGGGCATCTCCACCTCTGAACAAGAAAGCAAAGCAAAGCAACATCTTCTGAGACTTATCAGGGCACTAATTCCATTCACAAAGGCTCCATTCTCTTGAACTCCTCTCATGCTCATGTAAAGAAGTAAAGGCAATACCAGTAAGAATATGGAGCAGGACAAGTGACCTTTCATTTCTTCCCCAGCTCTGTTAGCAGCTTAACTCCTTGGCCCTCAGCTCATAGTTCAGGCCTGTGTTTATCTCATCCATCTATCAAAGTCCTTTTATTTTATTTTATTTTATTTTTAAAGATTTTATTTATTTATCTGAGAGAGTGAGAGAGAACAGGAGAGAGGAGAAGAAGCAGACTCCCTGCTAAGTACGGAGCCTGACTTTGGAATCAATACCAGCACCCTGGGGTCATGACCTAAGCAGAATAATGACCGAGCCACCCAGGCACCCTATCAAAGGCCTTTTAAATTACTTATTCCTTGTCTCTTCTTTTTTTTCCCCTTGTCTCTTTTTCTTATCAGAATATAATGCAATTGAGCTGTCCGTTAAGAAACAATGAGATTCTACCAGTGAACACACTTGTCAACTAAATGCTGTCGGATCAATACAAAGTAGCATTGTTATTGTTATTACTATAGCAACAAAGGAAAGGTGATCAGTTTACTACATATACATATTTTGTGAACACCGAATTCTTATATTGCATATAAGGTGTGTATACACCTTAAATGTATGTAAGGTTAAATGTATGCAATGTATGTAACCTTAAATGTATGTAAGGTTACATGTCAATTACATCTGATTAAAACTAGGAAAAGAAAACAAATAAACATTTTCTCCTATGAAAACAAAACCCAAAAGCCAAAAGCCAAAAAAACCCGCTCTGAATTAGTGTGTTATTTGTAAGAGTCAGAAAGATCCAAGGTCAAGAATTTCAAGCAAGGGAAAAACCTTTCACATTATCACCTGATTTCCAACTTTTGCCAACTACAACTTGAGGTATCCTGTCTCAGACAGTTTAAAAGTGGACACTGGTAGCTGGAGAAAATGTAGGCTTTGTAAATGCGATGGCAGCATTCAAACCTGGACTAAACCATACCACGTATTCATGAATCATTAGAGTTTCCTGCCCTGACATTGCCTCTCGGATAATTTCTAGCTCTATTGTCACTCATCTTATGTAAACAGATCACAACTATATCTATCAATGAAAGTTGCCAAAGCTAGGAAGAAATACCCTAGGGGGGAAAAAATCCACCTATCAATCCAGATGGTATGAGAAGGATCTTAATCAAAATACAGCATCTAGAAACATCTGGTCTCATAAGCTTTGTTTATCATTGCCTAGACCTCAGTGACAGCTTTGTGATTTGTAGGTGGCCTGGTATTTCTTACAGTGCTCCAGATGTTTTTTTTTTTTTTTTAAACAATGACAGCCACAGGAAATTTGTTTAACATTATAATTTTTAATCATGAAGGGGTGCACAGTACTCTTGGCTTTCGTTTCCTTTCAAATTCTTTCAGATATTATCTTTGTATTCATTTTTAAAGTTTATTGAAAGAATGTCTCATTTTCATATCCCACAGTTTTTTATTACAGGGAAAAAAATGTGTTTTTTTTTTTTGTTTTTATTTTCTCCAGACAGATCATAGTTCCTGTCATATCCCAAGTCCTCAATAAATGTGTGGATTAAAGGAATAAATGAATGAATGATCATATTAATTAAAATAGTTTTTTTCTCTTATGAGCACAATACCATTGCAAGAGGATACACCCATCCACCCCCCACAACACACATACATATAGTAATTGGTTTTGTGAAAAGAGGGAAAAGGTAAATTATTTCAAGAGAAATATTTTATATTTATTATAAATCAACTCCAGATCAAATGACCATGTGGATTCTTGATAAACGAACCTTCACTATAAATGATTACAAGATTGTCTGTGCTAGTATTCCATAAAATAATCACCTCCACTGTAGCATTTACACGTTTCCATGGTTTGCTAGTTAAATGTGTGGGTACAGTGCCTGAGGCCCGCTGAGACCATCACTAGATTCAGGAATATGCTTGCTTTATGGTATAGCACTGTTTATTCATAACTGTCAAACCACCAGCAAGTTATCAGCCTACATTTAAGACAGACACCAAGCTGCACTTTTGTTAATATGAGCTCTTGAGGGAAACAGAAACGAAACTGTTTTTATACAATTTTAAACTCATAAGAGAAAACACAGGAATCTTTTCAAAAACAATAAAATCCTTTCTCCTCAAGAGGTTTTTCTTTCTTGGTGTTGTTTAAGCAAGGTCTGTTTTGGAAATGCTGACATGGTCCTAGCAAAGGCATCCAGAGGGAAACATATAATATGTTTATTTATCTTAGAAACCACGGGAACATTGCAAAAGGCCAGAATTGGCCCTGTAAAATGTGTTGCTAACATGTACAGTGTGATTGCTTAGTGTGGATCAAGTCAAGTCATTTCTGCACTGATAAAGGACAATCTATGTGCTGGCATCTCCCGAATTTATGTCCACAGCCCAACCCTCTCCCCTGAGCTCCGGCCTCCTAAATCCAACTTCTTAATACCTTCATGTGGGAACTGAAGAGGAATCTCAAAATGAACAGATCCAAAAACAACTTCTGATTTCCTCCCCTCCACCTCAACGTCCTCACAGTCTTCCCCATCTTAGGCAATGGTGACTTCATCGTCTCAGGGGCTCAGGCCAAAATTCTTGGAGTCACTTCTCTCTCTCCCTCTCTCCCCATTTGGTTTCTCAGCCCTCCTTGTCCTCGGTATCTGTAAGACACTTTTGCAGTGGGATCTTTCTCAGGAACTTCTCCGCTACTATCCAGGTCGTACGCTGCTACTAACCAGCATCACATCCTGCTTGGTTATTGCAAGAGCACCCTAAATATCCTCCCTGCGTCCCTCCTTGTCCCTCAATGGCTTTTGTCATCGGAGAGAACCCCTCAGAGACGCTGAATCAAGTCATCTTTCTCCTGAGAACCCTTCAATAGCTTCCTTCAATAGCTCAGAGGAATGGTAGTCTTTAAAATTGCCTAAAAGCCCTACAGGGTGTGGAATCCTGTTCTCTCTCTGATTTTGTTTCTCCTTTCTCCATTTACTCTGTTCACATTGGACCTCCCTGTTCTTCCTAGAACCTGCCACACATCCTTCCAATTTAAGGCTTTTTTTTTTTTTTTTTTTTGGCTTGCTTCCTTTTGTCTTTCATATCCCTGCCCACCTGTCACTTTCTCTGGATGGTCTTTCTCCAACTGTCTTACAGGAATAGTGAGTCTCGCCCCCCCCCCCCCCCCCGCCTCATATCCTGTTTCATTTGTCACACCCCGCCCCACGTGACAGCTACTGTTTGCCGTGGTGAGACAAATGTGCTGGTTCCTCCGGGGGCCGCTAGGACAGCGGGGTTTTAAGAAACATGTGTTGAAGAAACAAAGTCATCTATGCCAGAAAACATAGCAGGCCTGGGCAGGATGGTTGGATTATTTTGATATTTTACGGATCCTTTAAAGTTGATTTGTGTTCCTACCCTTGTTCATGGTCACCTTGCAAGTACTTAGCTCTCAGGGTCCGTAGTGAAATAAACCGTCTGGGGCAAAAGTCTCTAGCTCACCGAGGGCTGACACGGTCATTGTTGTGAGTCCTAGAGGTCCAAGTTCTCCAGTTTCTTTGCCTTGAGATACACATGGACTTGAGGATACATGGACTGTCCCCTCCTTCAAAATTATTTAAATTCGTGTGGGGAGGGGGTTGCACTCCACAGTGTTTATCTGTGTATCTGTTTTTATTGAGTGTAGTGTTATCTCTTTCTCGATTTTTCTCCATTTTCCACTGTTCTGCTCTGTCGTGTGAAATGGCAGTCTGTGGCAGAGCTGTAACCAGAAGTAATGGTGGCAGATGCTGTGCAGGGATAGAGAATTGAGTCCACGAAAAAATTCTGCAGCAGCAAATGGGGGAATCATAAAATGAGCCGCAGAGTGAAGCTGAAATGACTGTAATATGGACTCGGCCACTTAACGATAAATACCTCTGCTACAGGAAAACAGCGTCAGATGGGCGATGGAATCTGGTCAACAGCTGTGCGTGTTGGGGTCAGTCTTCTGAAGACTTCGCTGGAACTCTGGATGAATGGGACACTGGTGTATAGAAGATTTCCAGTTTCCTTGAGGGATTAGATGTTTCTTTGTTTGCATGGAGGATAAAGCAATGGGATCTTGCATCCCTAGCTGAGATAAAACTCCCGAGGGAAGGAGTTCCTGGAATAGTACTATGGGTAAGAGGGAGGGAAAAATGAAAAGGGAGATGATGATGATTCAGTAAAATGAATGAACGAGAAGGAAAGCAGAGACTCCCATGTACGCCTGATTTATGTGATGAGAATGACACGGTAATGCTCATTGCCAGATCAAGGTCATTGAAGAAGAATGCATTAAGAAGAACATAAATACTGTATTCTGGAAAACTGGGTGGCTTGAATATAGTAAGATGACTTAAAACTAGTAAGAATGCACAAAGGGTGCTTGCCCAACCACGGAGGATCAGAGGCAAATTTACACTTTCCAACCTCTTACGTAATCTGTACACAATCGAACACAACTGATAGCAAAAATAAGATAACAAGTAAATATTTTTATAAAGATAAAAAGAAGGTGAGTGTTAATGGTTGAATTGCGTCCCTTCCCCCACCATATGTTCAAAGTCTAATCTGTGAATATGAGTGACCTTATTTGGAAATAGGGTCTTTAGAGATCAAGTTAAGATGAGGTCATACTGAACCAGGCTGGGGACTAATCCAATATCATGGGTGTCCTTGCAAGAAGAGAGGAGACACATACACACAGGAAAAGAAGTCTTTGTGGAGATGGTGGCAGAGATTTGCCTGTTACTGCCACAAACCTAGGAACATCTATCTGGACCTACTCTGAAGCTAGGAGAAGCAAGGAAGGGTTTTCCCCTAGAGGCTTCGGAGGGAGCATGGCCCTGCCAACACCTTGAATTTGAACTTCTAGACTCCAGAGTTATGAGAGGATAAATTTCTGACATTTCAAGCCACTCCATTTGAGGTCGTGTGTTACAGCAGCCCTAGGAAACGAACACTGTGGGGGTTTCTCACCCGAGCCAGCCAGTGTGGGGAGTCAAGAGTCAGCCATGGTCCCACAGGAGATGAGACAGCTCTGTTATTTTGTTCCTCAAAGTACGGACCAAGAAGCAGCGTCTTCCTGGGACTTTGTTTGAAATGCATAATTTCAGACCCCATCTTAGACCTGAGAACTAATTGCTCTTGAGATGACGGTAGCCCAAACTATGTGACCTGGCAGCCAATGTCTGTGAACCCTTTTCATGTGCTCTGGTCTAAGAGTTACACACTATATTAACCCCCTTTGTTCACACACCAACCTGTAAGGTAAGGACTAATATTATTCCCATTTTGCAGGTTAGGAAATAAGCCACTGGAAGATTAAATAACATTGCTCAGTTGTGCAAATAGCAACTTTTGAAGTCAAAGAAATGAACCATATCTATATTTCAAAGGAAACATATGTAAGAAAGAAGTTGCATTGCTACTTGAGAGAGGGATGCTGAAGGGTCAGGCCTCGTTCCCCTGTGAGTCCTGACAAAATTAGAAGCAGCTACAGGGCTGGCAAACGGGAGTTGGAAGATCCGTTTTGCAGATCAAAGTCCAAATGGTCTCCTCTGTCCCTTATCTTGACCCCTCCCTCCCCAGGTTGTAAGTTAGGCAGCAGGCTAACTACCGGCTTTTCTCCAACAGGAAGGCTACAGTATGCAGGAGGGAGGACTAGGGAAGAGAGGGTAGCATTCAAGGTCCAGCTCTGAAGAAAATATCTAGTGAAACCGTGGACCTTGAACACCAAGGGAAACTACCTTTTCACTGGAGTCATGAGAGTGGGATCCCTTGGGAAGTGTAAGAGAGAAGAAAAATAAAACCATTTCCTCCCTCCTATTGACCATTCTGGGGTATCGACATTTTGTGGGCCAGCAAGACCATGGACAAAGGGAAAAGAGTGACTTCCTCTGATATCCTCTCTAGTCCTGTGGATATCAAAGGTCACCATAGACCGCTGTGTGTTTCAGAAGAAGCAAAGAAGTTGACAAAGCCCTCCTTTTGTGTCAGCCTATCAGAGAAGATGTGCCTAGACACACTTCTGGGTCTTTGTACTTCCTACTTTCTTGCCTTTAGTCCTTTCTTCCAAATGTTCCTGTTGAACTCTTACACATTCATCCAAACCTGCCTCAAAAATTACTTCCTCAGTGAAGTCTTTCATGGTCCTCTGTGCTCATTCTGCTACCCTTGACAGAGCTGCTACCCCTCCTATGAGCCACTCATGTAACTTGTATATAGAAGCATACTTTGAAAATATTGTGGTCTCACTTCTAGACCACCGCAATCAAGCCAATATTCTGAAAAAGTGAGTTAAATGAATTTTTAGTTCCCTACTGCATATGAAAGTTATATGTACACTATACCATAGACTACTAAGTGTTCAATAACATTGAGTCTGAAAAAATGTATGGTTTTTTTAAAATATTTTATTTATTTATTTGACAGAGAGAGAGGGATCACAGGTAGATAGAGAGGTAGGCAGAGAGAGAGAAAGGGAGGGGTAAGCAGTCTCCCTGCTGAGCAGAGAGCCCAATGAGAGGCTCAATTCTAGGACCCTGAAATTGTGACCTGAGCCGAAGGCAGAGGCTTAACCCACTGAGCCACCCAGGTGCCCCCAAAATGTATGTATCTTAATTTAAAATGCTTCATTGCTTAAAAATGTTAACCATCATCTGAGCTTCCCATGAGTCATAATCACGGATAACAGATCCCCGTAATAAATACAATAATAATGAAAAAAGCTTGAAATAGTACAGGCATTACCAAAATGTGACAGAAACACAAAGCGAGCGAAATGTTGCTGGAAAATGGTGGTCGATACACTGGTTCAGCGCAGGGCTGTCTCAAACCTTCCATTTTTAGAAAACAAAACATCTGCAAAGTGCAAGGAAGTAAAGCACAGTAAAACGAAGCCTGCCTTTAATTCTAATAATAAAACTCATCCCTCTGCATTTCCATTATTTGTAATGATTGTGTCTTTGTTAAAATATGACCACCTTAAGTCATTCTTCTTATTATTATATATTATTATATATATTATTATTCATTCTTATATCCTTAGTTAGACATGGGCCTAGTAAATAAATTTTGTATAAATAGAAATACACTCCACACCAGGAAAATCATATTTAAACTCATTGGGAGGTGCGCCTGGGTGGCTCCGGCCATGATCTTGAGGTCCTGGGATCAAGTCCCTTGTAGGGCTCCCTGCTCAGTGGGAAGCCTGCTTCTCCCTCTCCGTCTGCCCCTCCCCCCTAACTCATGTGCTCACTCTCTCACTCTCTCTCTCTCTATCAAGTAAATAAAATCTTTTTAAAAAATTAAAACTCATTGGAAATGTTTAGAATACCACATCTAATACGATGTCATTAGTGACATATGGCTATTAACTTTAAATTCATTAAACTTAACTAAAATTTAGTTCTTCAGTTCCATCACATTTCTAGTACTCCTACCTGGATATATACCATATTAGACAGTGCTGATACAGGACATTTTTAAAAGTTGAACAGTGTTATAGCTTCATTTTTTTTTAATGGATAAATTTATTCTTTTTGAAGTGTAACAAATCACAGTGGTAGGATGACTCATTATTTTATGGCCCTACCATATGGCAAAGATGAGAGATGCTATGGAGGTTCAGTGATTCTTCACTGTTGGACAAAAATACACTCTTTCTAAAGAGTTACAGGCAACACACGGAAAAGAATGGAAAATTCACCTTTCTTATTTACAAGCTGTGTGTCCATGGGAGAGCTACTTGACTTCTCTGAAGCTTCATTTGCTCATCTGTAAAAGATATTAAATAACCATACATAGACCATAGGGCCATCGTAAGTATTAAGTGAGACAGAGATATACATACAGTTATGTATAGTTAAGACATTGTATTGAATAAATGACAGTAATTATGTTTATGTCACCTGCATCTCAGGACAATGACTTATTACCACAATGCAGAGGAACCACTGAGAGCCATGAAGAGACTCCCTTCTCAGTTTTTCAGACTACCACCTTTGGCCTTGACATGCTTTGAGTTGTACAGTTGCATAGTTGTAAACTATGGCGGAAGCAAAGGCTGACCCTAACTCGATCAGCACACATCAAAGTTATAACTCTGACTCTGTATGTACCGTTTCTGAATTTCATCACCTGTGAAATAGAAACAGTACATTCTCATGGGATTTCTGTGATCGGCAGATACGGACCAGGAAGAGCCTGGCACAGAAGCTTTGTATTCACTGAATAAGCTCCAGAAATAAATATCTGTTGCTGTTGTTATCTTTCTACCAGGTCTTGAGTCATATTTACAATATATCAAGTGCTAGTTTATTGAATGAATGAATGAATGAATGAATAAGTGAATGAATGAGATGCTGAATCAAGAAATAGCCTCTCCTGTCTATTTATTGTCCAGTGCCAGGCAGTGAATAACTATCACTCATGATAACTTCATGGAAGTCCAACATGTGATTAAATAGCTCACACAAAGCCCTGTATATTTCAGGTTGTAATTGTCATAAAGGAGAATATGACTTTGACTACAAGAGCTCAGAGCTCTATGCTCTGATTCTCATGATTATTCAAATATTAATTTTATTTTCTGCCAAATTTGTGTAAAGTACATAGTTACCCATTAATATTGACAGTGTAAGTTTTCTGTTTACCATTTGATTTTTAACACTACCCATTTCTTTAAATAAGCAAACTCTGCTACACTCAAAACATTATAAAAATAGCCCCATGTTTCCTAATGGAAAACCAGATTCAGTTAACTCTTTGACCAAGTTTCATCAAATCTTGTTTTATTTGTTAATACCTCTGATCAATGCAGAAAAGCCTAAAATAATTGGGTTTCAGAAAAAGTTCCTGGGATGACATAGGATGTGGATGTCATGTTTATCTGTGGCTAGTGACATTTGTTTAATAATCCTACAGATATAGTTATGGTGCTGGGTTTATTAGTCATTCTTCAAGTGTCCTGACCAGATCCTTTTTTCTTCCACCTCTGTCCTGCCCCAAGAAGAACCTTCCTTTCTCTAGCTTTTTTGATGGTTGTCTTCCCTTTAGGCTTCATCAGTGGGAGGGTCTGGTGTAGAAGGAGAGAAGAGGACATACCTTGCTTCAGTACCCAACCTCTGGCAGATGTGGCGTCCTTCTTGGAACATAGTTCTCCAGGCACAGAAATCCTCCAAGGTTGTCCTCTCACACGGCTCCAGAAACTCAATTCTTTCCCTACCCTCATAGCCATTTGGGTGGCAATGGCGTGACAATGGCTTTCTACCATTGCTGTCTCTTGGCGCCTCGTCATCCCTTGTTTGGTGCAGTAGACTCTGCACACACTCTAGAATAGTCCCTTCATTAACTATCTTCATTTGACCTCTCAGAGGTAAATTCTGTTTTCTGCCAGATCCTGACTTTCACAAAGATTAAAAGAGAAAGTTTGGTTGCCATGTATTTACCAGGTATTTGACTATGGGAAAGTTACTTAATTTCTCCTAACCTCAGTCTACTTTTCTACAAAATGGGAATAACAATAGCCTTTACTCATTTACTCTATAGGGCTATGAAGTAGCTATGTAATAATTAGAGAGAATCTAATGACTTCTCCTGGAAATTTTGTGTTGATATGCTTCTGTGTTTTGAGAGAGAAGTAACGAGAGAGAGTCATAGTTCAACCTCAAGGAAGGGCCGCTTGAAAATGTAATGAAGGAAGGCAAAGAACTGCAGAGAAACTTGGCTGGAATTCTGATCAAACTGTATTTAAAGGCTCTTCTAATAGTAAGATTCTTTGGGTTTTCCTTTTTGGTTTAAACCAGTTTGGATTTGGGGCTGCCTCTGTGGCTCAGTCGGTTGAGAGTCTGACTCTTTCAGCTCAGATCATGATCTCAGCTCATGGTATTGAGCCCCACATCAGGCTCCATGCTCAGTGAGGAGTCTGCTTGTCCCTCTCCCTCCCTGTCTAAACCTCACCCTCCACGTGTGCATTTGTGTGTGCATGTCCTCTCTCTCAATTAAATAAATACAATCTTCTTTAAAAAACCATCTTGGATTTGGTCATGATATTTGCAACCATAAAACAACCAACGTTGTAGACAGAACAAACTATCCTCACATGTTTGTTGATTAGACGTTGGTAGCATCAATGTAGTTTTTGGTAAATCTCTTATTTTTTGTAAATCAGCCTATTCCCCAGGCCTACTGAATGGTCTGCTTTGATAAGTCTTTTTAAATCCTGAAGAAAAAAGTTCTAAATTTGAAGGTTTAACTAAGTGCAGTAAATATTTCTAATACATCTTGTAATTATAGAAATATTCAGGTGAGCAGCCTGATTATACACAAGGTATTTTAAGACTGATTTAAGTATTTTAATACCCGAAAATACCAGCTTTCCTTTCTAGACCAATCAGGAAAAAAATCAGCTTTGGGCTTTATCAGCTTGGCACTGATCATAGATAATGTAAGTTATAATACATGAATGTCAAAAAACAGGAGTAAAAGAAATATCTGAGAACTTGAAGAGATGTGCTATATTTGTCTAGAACACAATGTCTGCTCTCTTCACAAAATGGGGTTTAGGGAAGATTTACAATTACACTTTTATACAATGGTAATTTTGAATGTATTTGTAAATTTATTTTTTTCAAAATGATGACATAAGCAAAAATTTTACATAGCCTTCTTGAATTTACATATTCAAATGAGGCTTTACCAATGATAACGGGGATTAACACAGAACTAGACAGAACTTGAAGTTTGACTTTATGTCAAAGGGTCTAACACCCTATGAGCTACCGAAGATGGACTTTTTTATTTGAATCCTTCTAAGAATTTATTTGAATCCTTCTAAGAATTAAATACGAAAAGCTTTACTAAATTATCGACATATATATATTTACTCCAAATTTTATGTTTAAGGGAATAAGAGTATCTGCAATAGCTCAGTTAACATCAACAGAAAGCTTCAAAAAAGAATTCTGAAAATGGCAGGCAAAGTATTTTTTATTGTAGGCAATTATTTCAACTGCATATTCAGCTTTATGTATTATAAATCATGTGGGGAAAAGATCCACATTGCAGTTAAGTTTCCAGTATCTAGCTTTCTTTTTTTTTCTTTTTTGAGCAATGATATTAATGGAATTTCTGCCAGGTTATAAAAATGAGGGCTTTCTTGGGAATTATTTATAATTTCCAAGCTGGATGGCAGAACGCACATAGACACATCGGAAGGTGGATGGCTGGATCTCCCAGTACTGGACTGGGTTGCTGAAAAGGCTTACACCTGAATAAGAGGCCTTTTTGGTGTTGTATCCAGGTGGGCAGAAGTCATTAGACCCAACTGCAGAGATATTGTTGTTATGAAGGTAGACAACCTGCAAAATGAAATAATGGAGAGTGATTATTTTCCTCTAAGTAGATGGGGCCATTCATGTAAATACTTTATTCTTTCCCCTTTATTCTTTATCCTTGACTTTTCCTTTCTCTTACACTCTCCACCCAACCATCAACAAATGCTGCTAGTTTAATCTTCAAAACGTACATGTGACCCAGTCCTCTCCCTGTATCGACTCCTACAACATTGTCCAAAACTGCCATTATCTCCTCCTGGATGTTTGAAGTCATCGTTCCTGCTTCCTCTTCTGCCCTAAAATCAATCTTCCTTCCTTAGTTCATAGAGCAATTATTTCAAAAAAGTAAGCCAAGTTATATATTCTTCCCCTCAACACTCCAGTGCCTTCTTGTCTCATGCCGAATAAAGTCCAAAGTTCTCACATTGGCTCACAAACTTAACAGGATCTGACATCCTTCTGCTCTGACCTCATTTCCCCTTGCTATTCAATCTAACCACTCTGCCCTACTTGTTTTTCCTCTAATAGGAAAATCACAGTCCTTCTTTTAGTTGGCACACGTTGTTTCCTCCACGTGGACTGACCTTCTCCAGGATGTCTCCGTGGCTTGCTCCCTCATGTGATTCATGTAACTTTTTCTTACCAAAGATTTCATTCCTGACTATCCTGGGCTGCACTCTTCTGCCTTAATTCACTTCTTTAACTCTTCATAGTAATTATCACTATATAGCTTATTATATATTTGTGTGTTTTGTCTGTATCCTCCTCTAGAATAAAAGCTCCATGAGGAAAGAAACTTGTTCTGTTTATGACTGTATCTTCAGTGTCTACTAGAACTGAGTAGGTGTTCAATAATATATGTTGAATGAATACATGAGTAAATTCATGCTATTTGACAAGTTGTGTCTCCATGGAATATTGCATTTTGGGGGCAAAGATAAAGTGATGCACATTTTAACAAAATTATACAAAATGAGGAAGTAATATACAGTGAAGAAAAAGTGTATAGGCAGCGTTAGAGTCAAAATAATCACAAACCCTAAGAAACACTGAGTATCAGCATTTGGGATGAACAGACCTAGAAAGTTTAAATGAAAATGCACTATGTGTTACAAATTCTACCTTATGAATATAATTCTACTGTTCAGTAGGATTTTTTCCGAAATGTATTTTATGATTATGTTTAAGATAACAGTAACATGTTCATAGATTTTCCTTGGGGAAATTAAGTATCAGACTTATGAAAAGGACTTTAGAAATGAGTTTTTACTTCTATCACGTACATGTGAATTTTGAAGAGCAAGAAGTGACTTATACAACCAAAGCGAAAATATAGAAAGAGAAAATTTCTAAAGTACATTGTAAAACCTATGAGGTGTTACCTCATAATAATTAACTTAAAATATTTTTGCATCAACCATAGCACTCACTTATATGCAGTGGAAAAGGGTCTTGTTTAAGAAAGAGTTTGGAAGGAGAATAGATATCACATAAAAACAGAAGCGAGGGATATTAAGCCAAACAATACGTCCAAGTATTGTTTTTTAATAATTCTCAAACTGAAAATTTCTTTTCATTTGCCATTCTCTAATTACTAGAATAATTAGCAAGAAAGAGGAAACACATTTGGTTAGAGTTTATGACTAATACTGAAGGTGAGAGAAAAAAATATCAAGACATAAAGCAAGTATCAGTCTGTGTAAAAAAGAAAACTCTATTCCCAATTCATTTTATGAAGTCAGTATTTTCTAATATTAAAGCCAGACAAGGGGCGCCTGGGTGGCTCAGTGGGTTAAAGCCTCTGCCTTCGGCTCAGGTCATGATCCCAGGGTCCTGGGATTGAGCCCCACATCGGGCTCTCTGCTCAGCTGGGAGCCTGCTTCCCCGCCCTCTCTCTCTGCCTGCCTCTCTGACTACTTGTGATCTCTGTCTGTCAAATAAAATAAATAAAATCTTAAAAAAAAAAAGAAAAAAAAAAGCCAGACAAATCATCACACACTTACACATACAGCTTACAATCAGATATTTCATATAAGCATAGACAAAAACCTTTAACAAAATATCCAGAAACTGTATCTCATAACATTAAAAAAAAATTCTATACACCATGACCAAGATGGAGCATGATTTATTCAAGGATGTAAAACTCATTTAGCTGGAAATTAACTTAATATACTATATTAAAAGAATAAAAGACAAAAACACATGATAATCTCAACAGACACACAAAAAGCATTTGAATACACATCCATGATAAAAATTTTCAATAAGCTTAAGAATAAAAGAGAACTTTCTCAACTTGATTAAGAGCATCTACAAATATCTGTAGTTAACATCATGCTGAAATGTAAGAGTTTGAGTGTCTACCTGTGGCAGAAGATGAGATTGAAAATTGACTAGAAAAAGTAAAAGGAATATTTGGGGGGTAATAGAAGTGTTAGAACTGGATTGTGGTGGGAGTGCCTGGGAGGCTCAGTCCCTTAAATGTCTGCCTTCAGCTCAGGCAAGGATCTCAGGGCTGGGGTCAAGTCCAACATCAGGTTCCCTGCTCAAAGGGGAGCCTGCTTCTCCCTCTGCCCATCCCCTGCTCATACTCACTCTTTCTCTCTCTCAAATAAATAAAATAAAATGAAATAAAAAAAGAACTGGATTTTAGAGATGGTTGAAGAACAATATAATTTTGCTAAAAATAACTGAATTATATATATACACACAAGACAATAAAGTAGGTGAAATCCTTAGAAGCCTATAAGAAGGGAGGTGGGGGCGCCTGGGTGGCTCAGTGGGTTAAAGCCTCTGCCTTTGGCTTAGGTCATGGTCTCAGGGTCCTGGGATTGAGCCCCGCATCGGGCTCTCTGCACAGTGGAGAGCCTGCTTCCTCCTCTCTCTCTCTGCCTGGCTCTCTGCCTACGTGTGATCTCTGTCTGTCAAATAAATAAATAAAATCTTTAAAAAAAAAAAAAAAGAAGGGAGGTGAAATGGATGCATGGATAGACAATTAGAAAAGAAGAACCAAGAGTGAGGCCCTGTGTGAATCCTCATGAGATTTGCTGATATTCAACAAAGATTTCAAAATAGCAATACCATGTTTTATAATTTTTTTCTCTGTGACCCACAATAAGAAACACAATACATGTATTTAGTATATATAAATCTGTGCATTTAAACAAAGTCTTTATGAAATAATTACCATTACATTGATATTTTATTTTCCATTCATTCTAACCCATCTGAGCCTAGCCTGTCTTATAAATGTTCTAAATTAACTCATTAAACTTATTTTATGAACTCAGTAATACAACCAGACTAACATTTGAAAAACAGCAATTAAGAAGGTAAAACTGATTATTCTAGGATATAAAAATGAAAACAAAACAACTGCCCCCCCCCCGAAAATACCCACCACCAACAGAATCCTTATGTAAATCATGATGCATTAATCTCATTTGGAATTTTTGTCACAAATGAATAAAAAAGAAGAGAGGTCAGTAACATATTGACATAACTGACAGCAAGGAAGGGATAAACCTATCTTGAACACCAACCAAAGAAGTGGAAACATTACCAAAATGGCAACTTTATAAAAATTATTTATTTATAATAGAACATCAATGTCAAGGTATAATTTGGTTTTTTTACAAAATTTATTTATTTATTTGAGAGAGAGAGAGAGAGAATGCAAGCACAGTGGAATGGGGCAGAGGGAGAGTGAGAGAATCTTAAGCAGACTCCACGCTGAGCACAGATCTCATGTGGGGCTCGATCTCACAATGGTGAGATCATGACCCAAGCCAAAACCAAGAGTCTAACACCCAACTGACAGTGCCACGCAGGCACTCCAACATATAATTTCTGAATCGTCATGACTGAACTAAGTACCTATGTAAATTTCTGAAAGAGACAATTTAAATATGACCTTTAAAGAAACTGAAAAATTAGATAAAACAAGCAAATACATAAAATTTATGAATAACCCCCTTATTAATTTTTTAAATAAAAACATTGAATAACATATTTGTTCTAGTTCCTCAAAGTAACAATGGAAGTCTTATGCTATTATGTGTGAAAATATTGTTATTATTTAAACTAATGACATGCCATACATTTATAGATTTACAGACTAGAAAGCTCTGTTACCATAGTGGACCCCTGGATATCTTCTTATTCTTATGAATGTACTATAACTCAATAACCTATATAAAGTTAACTCAGTCACACTGCCAGCTAAATATGCCCTTTGACCTACGTGACATCTGTTGAAGCTAAAAGTTATAACTGCTATTTTATTCCATATCTATGGTTCACAGATTATACCATCTTTTTCAATCAGTATGTTTCTGTTACAGTGATCTATGACTTCAAACTATCTTGCCTGCTTCATTAAAAATATTATATTTTGGAAGTCAGCACTATAACTAGTTTAAGGTAACAGTCTTATTTAAATAAATAATACTTTAGACCTATGTTTTTCAGGATGCCTTGGTGGCTCAGTGGGTTAAAGCCTCTGTCTTCAGCCCAGGTCATGATCCCAGGGTCTTGGATGGAGCCCTGCACTAGGCTCCTTGCTCAGCAGGGAGCCTGCTTCTCCCTCTACCTGCTTCTCCCCCGACTTGTGCTCTATCTCTCTGACAAATAAATAATAAATAAAATCTTTTAAAAAAATAAATTTGTGTTTTTCATGAAACCAGAATGAATATTTATGTGGAAACATTAAAAACAACTTCCTGCAAAAAGATTTGTAAGCAGAGCTTCCCTTCTTGCCCCCCATCATCCCAGTGGGGAGGGTTTGCCCCCTAGAGACCCCTCACACTATTTAGCAGTACTGCATTACCTGGATGTACTTATGCTCCGCCAGTCCACCAGGTACTTTGATCAGCTTGTTGTTGTCCAAGTGAAGCTCCCTCAGATGAGGAGTGTTGGCTAGCGTGCCATTGTCAACGGCAGAAATGCTGTTAAAACTCAGCCCCAACCTGCGAAGGAAAGCAGAAATGAATGCGCGCACTGCACACCGCTGCCCTCCTCACAGGCGCTGGGTGATTTACCCAGTCAACGGGAAAGGACATTCTTTGTTTTCAGCCTTAGTGTTCTCTCTGCCTAGAATGTTTTTTGCAACCTTCCCGAGCTCGGAGAGAGCCCATGTGTTCTCAAATTCCCAGCTTGGAGTCACTCTCTTTGAAACCCTTCTGACAGGCATCCTCTAGTAAATGTTCCTGTTGTCACCCTCTTAAAAAAAACTCAAGGGGCTAATGACTTGTGTGTCACTCCTAGAGAAAAGTGACTGTTTTGTGGCATACACAGTATGAACACAGAGTTTGTTATGATCAATGAAGAGCTGTCAAATTGATTTCTCTGTATAATGAATATAATGAATTCACTTCAGAGAAAACGAAAAGGACTACCATTATCATTTTGGTCGCTGTGGAAATCAAATAACTGTATATTTATTATATAAATTTATTCATTGGAAATAAAAGGTAGAAGGATCTAATGAATCCATAAACACACCTGCCAGGAAGGTTAACAGAATTAGCATCTTGCTTTTGTTTGGGTTTTATCAATGACCACCTGTTAATATCAGAATTTGCCTGGTGCCGACATTCCTGGCTACTGGCCTTGATCTCTGACCTAAGTTGTCTCTTTCTTGGCCCCTGACATTTCTTATACAATGCCACTCAAAGTTTTGGGTTGCATATTTTTAATTAAATGCATGAAAGGTCAAAGTTCTGCAGCTGTGAGGTATCTTCCTAGTAAATGGGATTCAAAAGGCAGAGGTCGACTCGGAGATAAGGTTAATGTATTTGGCATTCTGGGGCTGCATGACTCTGTCAAAACCGGGGTGCTGCCAATCCAAGAAGGCAGAGAGGGGATATCAGGGATGAGACAACAAGGTAATGAAAGAGAGCAAGAATCTAGCTCCAAGAGAAAGAAGAGGAAATGGGGCGCCTGGGTTAAGCCGCTGCCTTAGGCTCATGTTGTGATCTCAGGGTCCTGGGATCGAGCCCCGAATCGGGCTCTCTGCTCAGCAGGGAGACTGATTCCCCCTCTCTCTGCCCGCTTCTCTGCCTACTTGTGATATCTCTCTGTCAAATAAATAAATAAAATCTTAAAAAAAAAAAAGAGGCAGAGTCTACTGGGATCATTCAAATGTTGTGGAATAGGCTTGGGAACTATCTGTAGGACGCTTTTTGCTTGCCTTCAGCTTGTTTTGATCTTTGGGCCCTTTTGGGATTTCGATTTTGGTTTATCTGACCAATGTCTTTCGATTTTAATCATGGCTTGATATTTGAAATAATTGAGATCATAGTATATTGATTTTAGGCTATTAGTAAAATAGTTGGTTTATCTTAGTTATGGATTATTGACTTGACCTCTTGGCTGAGAATATTTTTTTCCCCCTAATCTCTGACATTTATCTCTAGTTTCTGGTCTTTTCTTTTTTATTATAGAAAGATGTCTTCTATTCCTTACAACACTTCAAGTCCCATTTCCAATTTGGGGCTAATTCAGTTTCAGAACATGATAATCCTAATAATTGATTCAAAGAAACTTCACTTTTCTCATGGTTTACGTAGATATTCAATCAATAAATGTTTTTGAGGACCTACCATGTTCACAAGATTATCCTAGGTTTATGAAGGCAGAGGACTCAAGGCTCAAAAACCATTATTCTTTCCTTCAAAGATTAAAATCCACTTAGGGAGATGATCATAGATGTATACATGTATAACAGAAGGGAGGTGTGCCTGAAAACCATCTCATATTTTTGGAGAGAGGCGTATACTATTTTCTTTCCACTTGTTTCTAATAACTAATTGGAATATTTGCCCTGCAACACTGTTTCAAGATCAGGGGTGGCTGCTTTTTCCTTCTTTTCACAGTTTTGATGCTCAACACCAAAATACCTTTCATGTTCCAATATCAGTGAAGAATAAACAACACGAGGATGTGATGGTTTCATAGACAGATTTTTCAAGGCTTGATTCCAAAAGGAAATTTGTTTGATAAATTTGAGTCAGAAAAGTTTGCTTGTCCACTTGAGTCAGTCTGTTCCATTTAATGAATGGAATTTTTAAAAAATCTCCGTACCACTTTCATTACAAAATGAATTTTTCTTCTAAAAAGGTACAGATATTATTAATGATTTACCATATTTGGAATTAGATTATTGTTCATCTCTACTATTACTACTGCAACTACTACTGGCCATCCTAAAGATCATTCTATAAAATAGGCAATGCAACTTGTCTTCCTACATTGTTCTGCAGCTAGAGGGACTGAATCACAAAGAAGGGTCAGTGATGCCTAATACTCTTTCAAAATATATTTGCTGTATTAGAGACTGTAATTCAAGTATCTTTAGATAAATGATTTCTTTCTTTTTTTTTTTAAGATTTTAATTAATTTATTTTTTTGTCAGACAGAGATTACAAGTAAGCAGAGGGGCAGGCAGAGAGGAAGGGAAGCAGACTCCCTGCTAAGCAGAGAGCCTGGTGTGGGGCTAGATCCCAGGACCCTGGGATCACCACCTGAGCCAAAGGCAGAGGCTTTAACCCACTGAGTCACCCAGGTATCCCTAGATAAATTATTTCTTATCACTGGAGACACCAGGGTAAGAAAGGACAGCTAGAGTCACAGGTACAGGCTCACCTTTAACCCTTATCATCCACTGGCTCACTGGAAATCTCCACAGAAATGAGAAAAGATGTATTATACATCATCTGGTCTTAGCTAATTCTCAAGGATAAATGATATATTTTATATTTATTTATCTACCATAAAATTTTTAAGATAAAAGAGGAGTGAGTCAATTTGGCATAACACCGTGCTCCTTTGTAAGAACATTCTGTAATACCATTCAAGAGCCCAGTGCTTCTTGAAGATAAAGCAAATAGTTTGCAAGCATTCCCTTTTTTAATTACTTAACCAGATTGTTAATGCAGAAAGGTTAAAGTTAGACTAGAAAGCAGAAAAGGAACAAATGACTATCTATCAGGGGAAAAAAAAGTTAATTTTTTGTTAAAAAAAAAAAATTCTTTTGTTAGACTACGCTAGATGTCCAGAGACATTTTAAACTCTTCAAAGAACAGAAGTGAGAGAATCTCATTATAATTATTCCAGTACCATAGAGTGGGATGCCCAGTATGTCCATGATCTGGTAACTTTCATTTTAAGGCATTTTCAAATTCTGAACACTGTTATAATTTACTTGACCTTCCATTTAATGCAACTAAGTTAGAACATATTGAAGGAACATACTGACTTAATCAGTCACCAGGTACATAAGATATGTCTTAATCTAAAAACAATATGATAGATAATCTTCATGGTTATGGTAAGTATGCTATTTCATTGTTTTTTATTTTATTTTTTTGTAAAGATTTTTATTTATTTATTTAACAGACAGAGATCACAAGTAGTAAGAGAGGCAGGCACAGAGAGGTAGGCACAGAGAAGCACAGAGAGAGAGAGAGGGAAGCAGGCTCCCCACTGAGCAGAGAGCCCGATGTGGGGCTCGATCCACGGACACTGAGATCATGACCTGAGCCAAAGGCAGAGGCTTAACCCACTGAGCCACCAAGGCGCCCTTTCATTGTTTTTTGTTTTTTAAAGAAGCAATTGGGCCTGCTGAGGTCTGAGTTTGTTAGGGCCAACAACTAAAACAGTCAGCAACCACCCATTGTGTTTCTAATTCGGAACATGCAGGCACTTTAACATCTGGCCATTCTACTGATAAAAGGTCATGAAAGAATATTATTACTTAGCCAGATTATTCAGTCCTTTCAGGCTGGATGCATCAACTTTGGTGATTTTGTTGCCTTCCAGATGTAATTCAGTAAGGGAAGGAGGAAGACCTGGAATAGAGAAATACAGAATGTTAAGTTACAGGATGTAGACGGACTTAACAAGCAGTAGGCCACCAATTTGCTGAAAGACACAGAGCTCCAAAGGATTTGCTTTTCATCTTTTCCATCAGTTTTGCTTTCTATCTTTTTCTTCATCTCTTTCATAATAATAGATGCTTTGGGAAGTAAGACAAGCAATTTTTACTTTTCTCGTAGATTGATTTTAACAGAAACGTGGACTATCTTTATCACGTAGTAGATTTTTGTCCTGGTAACTGTTAGGATACTGTCATAGAACTGAAGTCAAACCCTGAATCTCATTAATCTCCTCCACCTTTGTTACTAAGCTAACACTGTCACTGATAAAAGACCACAAAGGTAAAACGAGATAAGCATTTGAACTATAACAGAAAAATTATGTGTAAGTTAAACCTATATACAAGTTTAATGAAGTATTTCAGTAATGAGTCTTATTAATAACGAAAACTTCATGGGGCATCTGGGTGGCTCAGTGGGTTAAAGCCTCTGCCTTCAGCTCAGGTCATGATCCCAGCGTCCTGGGATCAAGCCCCACACTGGGCTCTCTGCTCAGCAGGGAGCCCACTTCCCCCTCTCTCTGCCTGTCTCTCTGCCTACTTGTGATCTCTCTCTCTCTGTCAAATAAATAAATAAATAAAATCTTAAAAAAAAAAAAAACTAACGCTTCATAAACCGCGTTGGCCTTAGTCTTAATGGGCTTTTTCACATTAAAAAACAAACAAATGAAACAAAACTCGAATGCCTCTACAACGTGGATGTGTAGAAAGAGCTAAAGCTGACTTGGACCTTTTAAATCAAGACTGTTTCTTTACACAAGAGAAATGCAGAGGCCTAGAATCAAGTGATCGGCCATATGTAGAACACCTGGGGAAATAATTTTAAATCCAAAGTATCCGTGAAACCTCTGGGTAGTACTTCTCGAAAAGCTATGATTTCTAAACATTTAGTAATATTAATATAAAAGTTTAAATATTTTATTTTCATTTCCTCCTGCCATCTGAGGATATATGATGCTTTTATATGGCTTTTTAAAGAGCATATTGTTCCACTTACAAGAATAGCCACAACTACAAAGAAAAGAGCAAATCAGTTACATGTCAAACTAACATCTGCTTAGCAGAGAGTGTTGGTTATCTGTCCATAAGGAAAAAAGTTGGGAAACTGTAGGTTATGTTTGGTAAGAAAATTTTCATGGCACACCCCTGAATTCTGTCCATACCATCTCTCTCATGTAAAAGTTTAGTCCATATTTGATTTGAACTTATTGTTTGTTTCTCTACAGCATGATGTTTTGTGGGGGAAATGCTAAGTTACTCACAGAAAGTCTGTCATGTAGCAAACACAGATACTGGCAGTTTTTCTAGCTTAGCTCATTTAACTTTTTCAGTTTACAAATTATTTTTTGTGAACCTCCCTTCTATAGATGAAGAAGCAGAGACTCCAAATTACAAATTTTGGAGGTTATCTAGCTGCCACGTGGGGAAGTAATATGATCCCAGACGGTCAAAGAGAGTTCAAATAGCATGCTTTTAACTGAAGGGAATGAAATGGAGACAGTGTAGGAAAAGCAAGAGGGACTTAACTCCTGAAAGCCACTGGTCTGAGGCCAAGGTTAAAAGTTTCCATAGGCTTAGAGACAAATACCTCCTTCTGGGAAAATGAACGAATGAAATAATAGTCGTTAGGAGTAATGGGTGTCTGGGCAAAATTAGAAGTAACAATTTAAAGCCTGCTTGTACAAGTATTATTATTTTCCAGGACCCCTAAAAGAATGTCAACCATGGAGAAAGACATCCTATGATTGTCTTGTGTCCACTGAGAAGTAATGACCACAAGTTAATGACCGTGGGATTGAAGAATGCTTCCCTACTCTCTTTCCGTCCTCTGGAAAAGTGGCTTTTCTATTCTTTGCACAAGACCCCTTCCTCTTTCCAGTCAGCTCCCTTGCAGGCATGCTATCTCTAATAAACTCCACTAGCATTCTTTGTCTTGAGTCTGGTGTTCATTTTCATGGCATGGAGGCTCAAGATCCTGGTCTTGGGGTCTAGTAGCAAAATCACAATTGAGTCATTCTTATGACTAAATACCAGGAGACCACAGTCACTCTTGGAATAAGGGATTTCAACCTCCCGAATCTCCTTAGAATAAATAAATGTGGATTTTTAAAATATTCCTATATGTAATGAATGAATGAATGAATATATAAAACAAAGCAATTGAATACACATCTTTTCTTCCCTATCACCACAAAAAGATGTTTTTAAAAATGTACTGTCTCTAGAACAACAATCATCATCGTGTCCATAACCCTACCTACTTTCTAAGTGTCTTCCTTCTACAGCATCAGTTTCCCAAAAGGGAAGTGATAGCCACGAGAAAGTTTGACAGTGGAAGAAAACTGCAATAGGATAGAGAGAGGCAAATTTATCAAGAATACCGTAATCATTTACCACTGTAGTAATATTTAGCTAAGAACCTATACTCTGCCTCCTTTTTTTTCCCCCTTTCGTTTCCCTTCCCATTTTTAAGGTAAATATATTAAGAGCTTACTTTGGGCCAGCTACTATGTTTGCACATTATGCGTCTTATTTGTGTTTATTAATCCTCACAAATATCCTAGAAAACAGGTGTCATTAACAAATCCATTTCACAGCAAAACTGAGGTTTGGAGATGTGCAAAAATTAGCCTGAAGTCACAGAACAACTAAGTGGCAGAATCAGACCTTCCACCCATGTGGTCTACGTGGAGAATACATAACTCTCCACTTCACTCCACTGCCATGTGTTTCCATCATTGATGGTAGATAGTGTATGGACATTAAGACTCCCAGAGGATGGTGCTTAAGGGCATAAGGCATAAGGGTCAAGCCTAGGAAAAGCAGACTTATCTGTTTTGTTGGCATAAATATGCATAGGCAGGAGTACTTAAGTTGGCAGCAGAGTACAATGGTCATGCCCATGAACTCACGTCAGCACAGCACAGTCCTGACTTGGCCACCTCCTAGCCCCAGGACCTTGGGCACGATGTACTTCGTGTCTTTAAGCTTCATTTTCCTCATTTATTAAGTAGGTATGATAATATTACTATAGAGGAATGGTTTGAAATTCATAGCAAAGAATCCATAAAAAGCCTTCAGCATGATACTTGGTATTAGTAAGTGCTTAGCAAAACTTCGTTACTATAATTTTTATAGTAAGTGTTTCATACATAAAAGTAAACTAGAGATGGTGAGAAAAGAGCACCTAGAGTAAGGAGGAGAAATAGCAAATACAGATCACTAAGTGATGAAATGTGTTCCCGAGGCATATTTTGGAGGACGCATTAAGAAGGAAAGCAAAATCAAGGACTGTGTTTAATGCAAGTCATTTGGCAGCATGAAGTAGTGGAAAAGACCCCGACTTTAAATTCCAGCTTTTCTACTCCATTTCCTACCGCTCTATAGCTTTGGGCATTGCATATATTACATGTGTACATGTAATATATAAAACTATAATTTAAATTTTAAAATATTATTAAAATATAAAATATATTAAAAATATAAATATATACACATCTGCACTTGAGATAATATTAATATATATAACATAAAATAAACATAGATATAGATATGTACACCTCTGCACTAGGAATTAAAAAAAAAAAACAAAAGAATAAAACCACTTGTTATGATGCAACAAGTTGGAGGCCCAACATGAAGGTGCTTCATACACTGTAGATCAATATCTACCTATCTATCATCTATCTGTCTATCTATCTAATCTATACCAACAGTTACTATTATAGGCATAAAAACATCTTCTGTAGCAAAAAGACTGTGGAGAGAGCAAGGGATGGTAAGAAACCATTCTATGGAATATATCTTCTTGGAAGCTGAGTTTCTGCGGAAGTACAGTGAAGGGTAATGGTTTTCTGTGGGCAAGAACCTACATTTTGTACCCAGTCCAAGAACGAGATATCTAAGCTGAGAAAGGGCCAGATGGAGGGGAAAATTTGAGACTATAGAGGGGCTTTTGTGACACTAAAACCCTGGAGCAGGGAAAATGTGAGAATTAGAGGAATTGCTTTTTTTGGTGAGTTGATTTCTTTTCTGATTCACAAAGATTGGCTTCCTTGCCTCCCTCAGGGAACCCTTAGCATGAGGCCGTGTGATGACTGCTGCTGACCTGTCTGGCTTTGCTCTGGTGATAAGCTCCTTGAAGTCAGGTAATAGACCTTATTCATTGTCCTGTCTCTGGTGTTTGGTACTTTGCCTAAGCAAAATGAGTGTCAAAATAATTTTAAGAAATAATAAAAGGTAATATTAATCTACTACTTATTTGAATACCAGATATTTCTCTAATTAGTTATTTAATTTTAAGGCAAACTAATGCTATTACACATTCATGAATAAAGAAATTGAGGCAGGGGCCCCTGAGTGGCTCAGTTGGTTAAGTGGCTGCCTTTGACTCAGGTCATGATCCCAGGGTCCTGGAATCGAGCTCTTCATAGGGCTCCCTGCTCAGTGGAGAGCCTGCTTCACCCTCTCTCTCTGCCTCCTGCTCTGCCTACTTATGCTTTCTCTCTCTGTCAAATAAATAAACAAAATATTTTAAAATATTTTAAATATTTTTAAAATATTTAAAAATATTTTAAAATATTTTTAAAAATAAAGAAATTGAGGCATAAATATTGAATAAACTTGTCCAAGGCCTTAGAGCCAATTAGGGACAAACTGAACTCAACCCTACAGACCAAAATCCCCACTCTACAACATACAACAGACACTATCATACAAGAGCATGACCTCTGTGGCTGCTCTTACTCATAAGGCCTGAGATGTCCTATGATGGAAAGGAATTCACTAAAAGATTGCAGACTCAAGTAAAAATTGGCTCAAGGTACATCATGTATCTTCTTTTTTAATGCCACTAAGGCATTCTGTTTTTTAAATAATTGTACATTTGTGCTATCACAATTCTTCTCTTTTATCACAATTATTTAATATGAAATCATTGTGTGTTGTTATATCTTAGAAGAGACTTAATAGGTAGAAGGGTTTAGCCATCTCTGCTGTGGGCCGTGATGGCCCAGGAGTCATCTAGGTTGAAAAAAAAAAAAAAAACAACACTTCCAAGGGTAAACAATTTACCAGCAATAACATTGGCTACTTCAGTCACCATTTAAATTTCCAAAACAATTTTTTTTAAATGTTAAAGTTTTAAGATTTAGTTGTTCAGACTGCTTTAGAGAGTTTTCTGTCACCTTGAGGGATGGTAGTTATATTGGTGTCAGCAATGCGGATATAGGACAGCTTCTTCATTCCCTGGAAGGCTCCATTTTCAATTCCCGAGCTCTTCAGTGGGTTGGTGCCCAGTTCTACAAATGCAATAAATACAAAGCTTTAGCAGACAACATTAGGATATTGCAAATCAGAGTAGCGTCTGTTTCAATTTTTTAAGATTTTAAGAGAAGATTTTAAGGATTTTAAGAGAAATTAGGGTTGATAACTTGACTGAGAAACCAAAGAGAAATTAAAGGATACACTCTTCAAAGGGATAGCAAACTGAGGCAAAATTTTCTTTTTTTAAAACAAACAACAAACACAATAAGAAAACAAAAATTTATGGAAAAAGCAATAGTGATGAAAACAATAACAAGAAGATTATTTAAAGTACATATACAGGATTGCACAGAAATCAACAAAACCATGTGTTAATAAGTCACACTTATTATGGTGTTATTACTTTCCTGAGATGAATTAAAATATGAAATAATTTGAAATATTAGCATCTTGTAAGCCAATTATAAAATCATCATTTTTACCACACATGGAGCAAAACGTTAGAACACATTGTTTAAAGCGAGTGATTTACAGATGTTCAGAATAGAAGCAATTCCCATGATGGAAAGGTATCCCCACATATCTCTAATCAATCACCACCTAATTCCATCTCGCATCTTGGGCATACAGTAGGGTGACTTTGGCCCTAGAACTTCTCCACATTCTCAGATCCTTGAGGACGAGACACAAAAACATTGTAAGGTACGATTCCAAATCTCATTTCTGCCGATTTTGCTACTGTTACTCCTACAGGCTAAAGATATCTAAGCTCTGGCTGGTCTACCTCCTGCAGCTATATCTTACTTGGAATCTTCTAAGGTGGACCTTCAATCCTGGCCTTAGAGTTTTAAGAATATCTGTACCTATGACGATCATCTGGTTCAGTCCATTGAACACAGCTTTCCGCACTTTGGTGATCTCATTCTCATGGGCACGCAGCTCCTGAAGAGTTTTGGGCATTTTTTCTGGCAATTCCTTCAGATGATTCTTGGATAGATAAAGTCGTTCCAATTTCAACAAAGGTGTGAATGCTCCAGGGCTGATTTTGTTAATTTTGTTGTTGACAAGAATCAATGTCTATAGATAATGAACAAAAACAACACCTTAATTTCAACTCTCTCTCTCTCTCTCTCTCTCTCTCTCTATATATATATATATATAGCAAGAAATTAGGAAAAGAAGTCAAATATTATATATATTGCAAGAAATCAGAAAAAATTAAGCAAACGTGACTCTTTCACTTAAGAAGTATATGAGGATCTGAACATCAGGAGCATCAGGAATAAAGGTGATGAGATATAGGTTATAGGTTATAATATAGATACATAGATAGACACTTAATTTTTAAACAGTTAATACTTCTAAAGATTGAAACTGCAAGAGTAACCCGAGATACCAGAAAAGAGTCCAGTGCATCCATCCCCCAGCCTAAAATCCATCTTCATTGACTGCTGCCATGAATTCCAGTACCAAACCGTGACACCAATTTATATTACCACAGCAACGTAAAAGAGTAAAATTTTTGTGCTTTCTTGCAGCCTTATAAATTTAGATCTATTTTTTTCAAAAAGTTTGTCAAATTAGTACACCATGTTGTACCTCATTATAATTTCTTTGCATTTCTTTGTCACTTGAAAGGTTAAATGAATTTCCTTTTGTTCTGCTACTGTTTTCTGTCCTTTTTGGAGAGAAAGGATTACCTGATCACAATACTACTCATTTTAGTAAGTTTTAATATATTTTAATAATTGGTCTACAGAAAATAAAGATGTAATTAATATGAAATGCAGAGCTTAAATATACTTTTCTTCTGTTTTTGTCCTTTTTACATATAAAGGTTTTATGTAACCAAATATGCTAATATATTTGGTAATTCTCAAATTTTTGTTTCTGCAAAATTGCTTCTCATTCATTACTGGTATATGTATAGCTATTGCTGAGCTTATTTTTGGATACCTCTTTCTCTTCCAGTCATATGTATGTCTATAGAACCATGCTTCTTATTATACTAAATCTTCTTATCAATTAATCCTAAGGAATTCAGGATCATTTGAGTATGGTCTAAGAAACCTCATTTTCAATTATAGTGGATTTATGTGCATATATGAAAAGCACAGGGACAAAAAAAGAAAACAATGAGAACTTCCAGATTCAGAAATGCAGGAATACTTTCTGAAGGTAACAGCTGGTTAGTTAACACATGTATATGCTCATGGAGTTCACATTACTTGACTAACTAAAATTCCTTCTAAGTAATAGTTTTTCAGCTAATCCTAAAAGATGATGGGTTGATTAAAACAAAACCCCGGGAAATTCCAATGAATATTACAGAAAATTAAAAAACACATGAGAGTTAAAGTCATAGGAAATTAATATTAACCAGTAAAATGTCCAGGAAATTAGTAAAAGCTAGAGCCAGAGGAGAGGTTTAAGAGGACTCGCATCATTGAAAGACACCCAAAGTGGCAGATGCTTAATCATGAAGAAAGAGGAGATCTTCTATTTGTATCTATGAAAGACAACTCTGAAAGCTAGATATCATTCAATGCATTCAACATGGTCTGAAAATCTGATTATTTTATGTTAAATATCAAAACCTAGTATGAAGAATCACCCTGATGATCTATTATCTGCCATTTCTGCTAATAAAATATCGTCTTTTTTAAACTAGATAATAACTAGATGATGTCTCTACCTGTGAGCATGCCACCGTAGTGTCTGCTATTAAGTCTTGGGGGTTGTGTGACATTTGCCCCAATTATTTCTTCAGTACAGTGAGAATAATAATAGCATCTACAGGGCATACATGATAATGTATATAGATTTATTTGCAAAGCACCTTTCAAATGGCAACATTCCTGCTCTCAAATTTAAAAAAAATTTGTAACATAAATAAACTCTGTAAATTTTAGTCATAATGAGGTAAAATCTTAAGACCTATATGAATTAGAATTTCACATAAAACAGATCCATAGGTAAGGCAGCTCTTTCTGCCATTGGTCCTGTCCCCATGCTTTAATAAAACCACCTTAAAGAAAAATCCACAGGTGAAAAAAAGTTAATTGCGTATATACAGTATTGCTTAAAGATGGTTGATATTAGTGCCAAAAAGACACAGTGGTATGTATTTAAGAAAGCACCCTTACAATTATAACAGGCAATGACAAGATGTTGAGATGGGAAAACAAAAGAAAACTAATTCCATTGGCTAATGCAAAAGACCAGCTAAACCAAAGAAAGAGTCAAAGGTGAACCTCAGGTATTCTTTAGGAGATCAACTGATGAAAAGCAGAAAGCTCTTCCTGTAAACAACCCAAGGTGATCTCCAAAAATGGTTCACTATTGACTTGGCCCAGAAAATCCTACAAGATCACACAAATCAGGATGTTCAAATCTTTGTGTTTGCTTTAAGAATGCACATGAAACTGCCTAAGCCATCAAGAGCATGCATATCGGAAAAGCCACCAAGTATCTGAAGGATGTCACTTTGGGGAAGCCATGTGTGCCACCTGGTCCCTACAATGGTGGTGTTGGTAGGTGAGCCCCTGGCCAAACAGTCAGTCTTGGACACAGATGGCCCAAAAAGAGTACTGAATTCTTACTGCACATGCTTAAAAATGCAGAGAGTATTGCTGAACTTAAGAATTGTAGATTCTCGGGGCGCCTGGGTGGCTCAGTGGGTTAAAGCCTCTGCCTTCAGCTCAGGTCATGATCTCCGGGTCCTGGGATCAAGTCTCGCATTGGGATCTCTGCTCAGCAGGGAGCCTGCTTCCCTCTCTCTCTCTCTCTCTCTGCCTGCCTCTCCGTCTACTTGTGATTTCTCTCTGTCAAATAAATAAATAAAATCTTAAAAAAAAAAAAAAAAAGAATTGTAGATTCTCTGGTCATTGAGCACATCCCAGGGAACAAAGCTCCCGAGATGCAGTGTTGAATTGACAGGACTCACAGCCGATGAACCCCTCCCTGCAGGAGCTCTCCCTGCCGCACTGAGATGATCCTCACTGAAAAAGCAGAAAGATCTTAAACCAGAAGAGGCAGTTGCACAGAGGAAAAAGATATCCCAGAAGATACTAAAGAAACAAAAATTTGTGGCCTGGGAGTCAATTCTGCATAAAACAAATTCAAATAAAAGTAAAAACAGAGAAGAAGAAAAGAAAAGGTAAAAGACAAGCAGAATCAGTTTATCATGACTTTGCAAAGATGGGATAGAAGTCCGAAGAGGAGAGATAAAATTGAAGCACAGCCTCAAAAACCAAGATGACCTACTTCTTTGGTAACTAAAGAAAAAGGGATCTAGCTTGGGAGGTAGGGGAGAGGTGATGAAGAAGGCGACTGGCAATGGAAATGAGTGAAAGCAGGAATAAAAGCATTTTCACCACCTTCATCCAAGAAGGAGATGAAGAGAAACAAACTTGCAGTTATAAAGTGTATAAGGACAGGGGAGGTAAGGTACAACATGATGACTACAGCCAACATTGTGGCATGGTATAGTTGAAGGTTGCTAAGAGAGTAAGCCCTAAAAGTTCTCCTCACAAGGAAAAAAACATTTTTTTCTTTTCATATATATGAAAAGAAAAAAATATTAAAAAAAGAAAAAAAAGAAAAAATGTTTGTTTCTTTTTCATATATATATGAAAAGAAAAAAATGTTTTATATGTATGTGTGTATATTATATATATATAATATTATATATGGTGGATGTTAACTAAACTTATTATGGTGATCATTTTGCAATATATGAAGTCATTATGCTATACATCTTTAAACTTAACACACTGCTGTATGGCAATTATAGTTCAATAAAATTGGAAGAAAATAATCTTGAAACCTGACTTAATATGATGTAGTTTTCTCCAAAGTCACTTGTATGTGGTTTACACTGCATCAGGTATGGTTTTAAGGAATTGTATGGTTACTATCATATTTATAGGCAATTAACGGACTCAATTCACAGTGCTCCTGAGTTTCAGTCTCAACATTTGGCTCTTATTTGTGAGTGACGATGAATGTGCGTGACTTATAGTGCGTGACTAAGTAACCTTTCTGTACCCGGATGTCCTCTTCTGTATAAAGGTGTTATCAAGAGTGTCCACCTCAAAAGAATGGTTGTGAAAATTAGTAAGTGAGTGTGTATAAGTATTAAGCCTAGTATATAGTAATTGCTAGACAAGTGTTTACTACTACTCAATCTTTAACCATATTTTATTTTTAGTTAAAAAAAAACCTCCCTGACTAGATTTTTTAAGCATGAATTCAAAGGAAATACATTAAATGTTGGCACTATAATATTTAATTTTCCATTATTTCACAGGATAACTGTGTTTTTTGATTACATACAAGTATAAAACTATTCTTGCACAGTATGTACTACTCATCATGAGACACAGAGTCTAAAATGATAAAACTATTGAGAAGAGAGGAAGCGTTCTGTCAAATCCTTTCTATTTCAATCGCTGCTGAAGTTTCACTTCTCGTCCTCCTTTTCATTCAAGTGTGGCTTTCCTGGCTGAAATTATAATGTTTATTTGCATAATAACAAGGATAGAAACTATCATGAATGAAAGAGTAAGAGAAAACTAGCTGTTTAACATCCTCTGAAGAGTTGGAAGCTCTAATAAACTCTTTCTCTCCTCCATGTATACTTTGAAGTAGAAAGAAAGAGATTGCTAAGATGGTAGTTGCCTAAAGCATACAGAGAAAGAAACATGGAAAAGAAAGAACATATTATTACAAATGCCAGATTTAATGACAGTGTCACAGAAACAGATATCTTTTATTTAAGGACATGCAGAGTTTAAATAAATTATTTAGATTATACTTAACAATATAGAAAGTTAGGATTAGAGTAAGAGAATTTTCCTCCCTTAAAAAAAATTAGCTTTAGGGTAAACTTATAAAAATAAAATGAAGTTTTAAATTTTAGTTCATTGAAAATAATATTAAGTTTTTCTTAATTAATCTTTTAACAGATCCGGTGATAGTTTAAATAGTCATTGACAAACCTTATTGGTATCACCATTGTCCCACTCCCAGGGAAAGCATACCATGGAGGCAGAGAAAGGGTGGGTTGGGGCTCAGGCCTGGCATCTTAACAGTGAAGATGGATCCCACTGGTTCAAGATTTGAAATCTCTAGCTCAAGCCTTATCCTCACTTTTTCTAGCCTGTCTTTCACTCTAGCCACCTCCTATCTGCTTATTTTCTTCTTTCCTTTCCTTTTGTAGAGAAAACCCTCTTTTCCTTCTCATCCTTTCAAAATTCTGCTAACCCTCTAAAAAGCCGTTTGTCCCATATTCTCTCACATACTAGTCACCTGATGTAGGATATGTCTGATCTGTCTGAGAGCATTCACTACTTACATTACATTGGTCTCCTATGGTTGGACACTTTAATAAACTGACTATGCCATTTTATTTGCCACTTTTGTCTATATTAATCATTCCACAGAGAATCTTAAAATCTTAAGGAAAAAATCTTTACAACCTTCTAAGAATATGGTATATTTTCACCTAGTGGGTGTTTATTGCTTTTCTCACTCTAGCTGTCAGAAAGTTGGTATCTAAATCCTGTCCTGATTATATTAGTTCTATAACATAAGATGACCAGTTTATTTTACATTACATTATTTCCCTTGAATCTATATTTCTTATTCTAAAGCATACCAGCCAGATGTCTTATTTTTATATTTACATGTATTGCCTATTCTTACTATATATCCCTTCAATTATTTTCTATAATGGTTATAAGAACTAAATGGATCTGAAATTAGAGTTTTCTGTTTATACTCCCAACCTTAAAAATGTATTTCTCTGCTATTCATCATAAGAACCTGTAAACTTATCTCTACATACAGGTCACTCATAACTAAACAACTCTCTCCATTGTTTTCTGAAACTTCTAATACTATACATTGCATTTTTTTTAAAGATTTTATTTATTTGACAGAGAGAGGCAAAACGAGAGAGGGAAACACAAGCAGGGGGAGTGGGAGAGGGAGAAGCAGGCTTCCTGCTGAGCGGGGAGCCTGATGCAGTACTTGATCCCAGGACCCTGGGATCATGACCTGAGCCGAAGGCAGACACCTAATGACTGAACCACCCAGGTGCCCCCTACACATTGTATTTCTAATGTTGAGCAAAACTCTAGTTCCCTGAAATTTCCACTCAATTGTCAAGAGGACAATTCTGTCATCTTACAGTTGAAGCAAGTGAATTCAATTTCTCTTTTCCAGCATGGCCCTTCAAAATTGTCACTCATGACCTCTTTCACTCAGTTTGGGCATCCATATCTCTGTCAACTCTGCCTATCAGACATGGTTTCCAAATTCTTTATCCTCATGATAACCATTCTGTGGATACTCAACAGTTAATGCCCTCCTTAAATGTCTTGCCCAGGGCCATACTTAATACTTCAAGAGTGGTCTACCAGAGTAGAATACAGAGACAGTGAGACTTGCAGTATTTATTTTGGACATTGGAGGTTGGCTTATTTATACTAAATGTGCAATGATATTCTGAGGGGAAACTACTTTCTATTTATCTCACAGGTAGAGAGCTGGACTAGAGCATACAGTTTATTAGGATTCTGATCCCCTACCTGAAAAGACAATACACTTACTTTGACAGAAGGCTGCCTTAGCAATGCTGAACCCTATTTGATGGGGTTGGTCATCCTCCATTTACCACACACCCTCTCCCAACTATAGTTATACTCATTCTTCGTTCTTTGTGAGTTTCCTTTGTGTCCTGGGAAGATAAACTCTGGGGACTACTTCACCCAGATGATCTTGACCCTGGCCCCCAGTTAGGTTCACCTATAGGAGACACAGACAGGAAATGAGGAGGTAAGACTACGGCTCCCCACCTCTTTCAAGGTGGGCTTGGGTGTTTCATAATGCTTCGTTGGTTCCTATATCCCTCTGCAAATCATCCCTTCAGTAATGCCTTCTCTGTGAACACTTTAGAGAGTGCCACCAATTTTCTGCTGGAATCCTGTTTGGTAGACTGGATGTGTGACATAATAGAGTAGAGGTAAGTAAAAATCACAATTAAAGCACAGATACAGATAAGAATGCAATAAGCAAAGTTCTAAATACAAAGCAAGCTATAGATATATAGATATTTGAAGATAGAATTATATTTACTAAGTAAACTATAGATGGCTATCCCTTTTTCTCTTGGTGCTAATCTTTGAGCCTTTACAACATTGGCACCTCTTAGAAAACTAATGAAAGAAGACCAAAGAGATAAACTAATACTAAGTTCAGTAATCCATTTTGTATTTTGCTCCAATATTGAAATGGAATCTACCTAGGAAGATAAAGGCTTTAATATATGAAACGTAAGAGAAGACTAAGATATGAAGTATTTTTGAGGATACAAAGACCAAAGATATATAGGGTAAATGCAAGAAAATTGGTTGATTTTTTTAGGGGTTAATGAATATGATGCTTTGCTCCCCTCTCACCCCCTAAAAAGAGGATTTAATAAATGCCTCTGTGCTTATTTATTACCATTCCTCCTAGCCTTGTTTTGAAGAATCCTGTGAGTCAGATATTGTTATAACTCAAAAACAAACAAACAAACACAGAACTCTTACATGAAGGTTCTTCAGGTTCTTGAAGTCCCCATCTTTGATTTCGGTTATTTTGTTGTTTTGCAAGTCAAGCAGCGTAGTGTCAGGGGGAAGATCTTTTGGCACTTTTTCCAGACCTTGTGTGACAGTAAAAGAAATATGCAGTCAGTAAGAGGGACGCAGGACCACAGAATCACAAAGGATGTGCTCACAAAAAAATCAATGTTGCAATGAAAGTTTTACCACTACCATATTTTTCTTCTTCTAGGAATTACATCGACTATAATTTAAAATAGCTGCTTTATCCTTTCCAAAGAAGTCAAATGCTCTATATATTTTTTAAAATTATACACTGACCACATTATTTTTCCCATGTAATTACTTTGCTGTGTAAAACTAAAATTCATATTTTGTAAGAGAGTGGCTGAAAACTCTCAGGGCACATTAAGGTGTTACCTCATTGTTCTTGTTTTAGAAAATAATTCCTTGGATCAGTGTTAAGTGCACGTGATTTCTAAATTTATGCCTTTCTACATAAATGTACCATTTAGTAGAGAAGAGCTTTAGCCAAATCATTGAAGATCCATCTGACCTAACCTACCATTGCCAGAGAGGTACATTCAAAATGCTTCTGTCTCTTCCATTGGCTTTGTTTCAGATGTAGGAAGTTAAGCAGAAATTTGATATTCTATTAAAATTCTATCAAATTCATGTGATCTTTTCTGTATTTGAGATTGCATAACATACATCAGGAAAGTTTTTTCCACCTCTCCATCGTACTTGAAGCTTTCATTCACTCAACAAAGCCAATAGAATACCTCCTAGACATCATCAGTTTATCAGGTTCTGAGAACGCAGCATGACCAAGACAGAAATTGCCCACATCCCTGTAGAAAATATAATTAATCTACAGCTTTCAATTAAAAGGAAAACTGTAACAGGGAATGCAATTGTTATGTTGGAAAGATGTCTTTTCAATTTTGAACCTTACATAAGTGTGTGCTGTTCAATTATCATGGTAGTCATTGTGCTGTCTTCAAGTCCTCCATGAAAATTACAGAAAGTGTATCTGAAATCACCTACCTTCTAAGTTCTCTGCAAATAACTTTTTTACTCACATGACTCTGTTGATAGTGGGGGAAAAAAATCTAGTATCCAATTCAGAGATCAACTGTTATTATAAATTTAAATATCAAAATGCATGTGATTCTAAACATACATAAATATATTCCAAGAACTTACTACAGAAACAGTTCACAGAGAAATGACAAGAGTGAAGTGTTTTCGGTGATAAACAGCTATCTTGTAGGAGGATTTTTAACAGCATTATGCAGTCATGATCACTGCCATTTTCAGAAATGTCAGTTTGATAATTTCATGCAATTAGGAGTGGCAGTCTTCTGCCAAATCTTTGATAATTAGTGTTCTCCAACCAAGTAAAGACACATTTCCTTTCATTTGGGGGGGGGGAAGTTAACTGCCTACATTTCTTTATTACTCCATGGGCTTCTTTGTCAAAGTTTTAATTTCCACGTATGCTCACTTTTATACATTATTGAACTTAAATCCCAGTGACTCTTTTAACATTTGTTCAAGCGTAAAGTACAGATAAATTTCAGTTGTGGAGGGAAAAAATGATATATCTGCTTGGCTAACAATTTTGGTTATGTTGTTCTTCTAGAATTTTAGGAATGTCTTGGGGTGAATTGTATACATTATTTTTTTGGAAGACTTAGCATAAAAAAATCTTAAAGCTTGGGATCTTCACATTTTAATGCTTAGAAAGTCATTTTAATGATTAAAATCATAACCCTACTATCTTCTCTGAGTTACTAGTAAATTTATATCCATCTCAGGGATTTTACATATTCATTTTTTTTTAAAGATTTTGTTTATTTATTTGACAGAGAGAAATCACAAGTAGATGGAGAGGCAGGCAGAGAGAGAGAGAGGGAAGCAGGTTCCCTGCTGAGCAGAGAGCCCGATGCGGGACTCGATCCCAGGACCCTGAGATCATGACCTGAGCCAAAAGAAGCGGCTTAACCCACTGAGCCACCCAGGTGCCCCATATTCATATTTTTATAAAACTTTGTATTTATTCTGACATCAGATGCAAGAACATACTGTTACATTTAAGGTCTAGCCAGGGCATTGCACTGTCAACTAGTTTTTCCAGCAACTACAGGCAGAGTAAAACAGGGACATTACGCTAGTTATGAGTTCTTAGAATGTCACAAAGGGAAGGACTATTAAGTAACAGCTAGTCTATGATTCCAAATGCTGATCAGATAGACTCTATAATGAGGTTCTTATCAGTCTATATCAAAATTAGAAAAACAAATGAGTGCAATGAAGTTAGTTTTAATATAAATTACACATACACACATACTCACATACATGGATACACACATTTCTGAAACTAGCTTCTGCTTCTGTATTAAATATACCTTCTTAAAAATCATTATAATAAGCAGATGCCAGGTTGTTGTTATTTTGTTGAATTTGGTTTTCACCTTCTAAGAAATTAACTTGTTCAACATTCAAACAATTTCACTGGTCCCAGAAATTAAAGAACTTCTAAACTAGTCCAATACTCCCTTTTATGGGTAAAGAAACAGAAATCAAATGAAATTATATGACTTTGGGTTGCCTGGGTGGCTCAGTGGGTTAAATCCTCTGCCTTGGCTCAGGTCATGATCTCAGGGTCCTGGGATCGAGCCCAGCATCAGATTCTCTGCTCAGCAGGGAGCTTGTTTCCCTCTCTCTCTCTGCATGCCTTTCTGCCTACTTGTGATCTCTCTTTCTCTCTGTCAAATAAATAAATAAAATATTAAAAACAAAAACAAAAACAAAAAAACAAAAAACTTCTATTAAAAAAAAAAGAGAAATTATATGACTTCACTAAGGTGTCTCATGTTTAATCTAAAACTCTAGAACTATGCAACATGCCATATGTACTTGTACACAGTGTGTATTTTTTTTAAAAGAAGTTGATCTATACTGTTGATCTATACTGTTCCTTGAACATACTATGCTTATTCTTAACTATTCGTTTTTGCTTTTGTTCTTATCATTTCTGTTTCACGGAATATTCCACCCACTCATGTCCTTCAAGCTTCATTCTCACAACTCCTAAAAGTCCTCTAACAACCCCTTTACCCCCTCCCAATATTCATCCTAACCACACCAGACAATGGCGACCACACAGCCCCTGCCAAACTCCTGTTTGTATATAAGCTCATGAGGTATTGTCCTGCACTTTAGTTTTCTTTCTTTTCTGTAAGTTCTGGAAGAGCTGGGACAAAAGACTATATTTCGTGAGAGTTGTGGTCTTATCGCTTCATATATAAAGGTATCTTTTTGATTGATTAGGTTTTTTTTTAAGATTTATTTATTTAACACAGAGAGAGAGAGAGAGAGAGAGATCACAAGTAGGCAGAGAAGCAGGCAGAGAGAGAGGGAGGAAGCAGGCTCCCCGCTGAGCAGAGAGCCTGGTGTGGGACTCCATCCCAGGACCCTGAGATCACGACCTGAGCTGAAGGCAGAGGCTTTAACCCACTGAGCCACCCAGGAACTCCAACTGATTGATTAGTTTTAAAATTATAGTCTGTCCTGCTGTCCCATGGTGAAAAGTTCATGGTTGTGGCTTCAAGATCTTTCCTGCTATGTTTTGGTACAATCCTCTTTTCAGATCCTGCTTTGTAAGGATCCATAAGGATCCTTTGTAATGATCTTACAAAGATCCTTTGTAAGGATCTGCTTTGTAAGAACAATGGTTCTTACTTTCCTTGGAAGTACTTGAATACAACTGGCTATAATAATAATAATTTTCCTTCTGTTTCTTGGTTGGCCAGAAATATTTTAGGAATAAATATTACCATCAAATATGTCATCTCCATTATCTGCATCTGAAAATTTCTCTCAATGTCTTCTGTGTCTTTGACATATTTGTGAGGAACTTTTGGCTACATGTGTCGGAATGATACTATCTTTCCCGTCCCACATGATAACTGATCCAGTGGTACAGTTTCTCAGTATGCCATGTATTTCTCATGGGAAGAGACCAATTATAAACCTTTGGAGAAACAGACCCTCATTTATGTATAAATATTGTCAAAAACAATCAAGCAAATAATGAATATTGAACCTGGTTAAGCCTCTAGATGTAACTCCCAATTTAGAAGAAACAGTTAAAGGTACATGCTTCAGTCTGCTAAAGAAATGGATTCAACTATGCTAATTTAAAAATGGACAGAATATATAAACAGATATTTCTCCAAAGAAGACATCCAGATGACCAACAAACACATGAAAAGATTCTCAAGGTGCCTGGGTGTCTTTAAGGGTCTGCCTTCAGCTCAGGTCATAATCCCAGAGTCCTGGGATCGAGTCCCACATTGGACTCCCTGCTCAGCAGGAAGTCTGCTTCTCCCTCTCCCCCCTCCCCTTGCTTGTATTCCCTTTGTCACAGTGTCTCTCTCTGTCAAATAAATAAATAAAATATTAAAGGAAAGAGAAGAAAAGAAAAGATTCTCAACATCACTCATTATCAGGTAAATGCAAATTAAAACCATGAGCTATCACCTTATCACCTATCAGAACGGCGAAAATCAACAACACAAGAAAAAACAGGCATTGGTGAAGATGTGGAGAAAAAGGAACCTTCTTGCCCTGTTGGTGGGCATGTAAATTGGGGCAGCCAATGTGGAAGACAGTATGGACATTCCTCAAAAAATTAAAAAATAGAACTACCTTATGACCCAACAATCACACTACTGGGTATTTACCCAAAGAATACAAGAACACAAATTCAAAGGGATATATACACCCCCGTGTTTATAGCAGCATTATTTGCAATAGCCAAGATATGGAAGCAGCCCAGGTGTTCACCGATTAAGAAGATCTGATATCTATCTATATAGATAGGTAAATAGATATAGATATTTTTATATCATACAGATATAGATATAATAGAATATTATTCATCTATTAAAAAGAATGAAATCTTGCCATTTGAAATGAAATGGATGGCGCTAGAGAGCGTAATGCTAAGTGAAATAAGTCAGTCAGAGAAAGACAAACACATGATTGAACTCACTGGTTGGAATTTAAGAAACAAACAAACATGTAAAGGGGAACAAAAGAAGAGAGAGACAAATAAAGACACAAACTCTTAATTACAGAAAATAAACTCATGGTTACCAGAAGGGAAGAGAAAATGCAACAATTCAGCAGATAAACTGCAAAGAAACTGTAAGTAAAGAAATATAAGTTTTCCAAATGTATAGTTTAAAAGAGACTTAAAAACTATTTAAATGATTGCAATATGTGTACTTCATTCGGATCCTAATTCACAGGAACTGTAAAATAAACTGTTTCTAATATTTATGAGACAATTGAAAATGTGTACTCAGAATGAATATTTGATATTAAATAATTTTACATTTTAGATGTGTTCTGATAGTTATGATTGTATTAATTAAGAGCTTTCATCTCTCAGAGAAACGTATGGATATATTGTTGGATAAAATGATGTGACATCTGGAATTTGCTTCTAAATAAAATGGAAGGGGGAAGGTGGGTGGAGATACATAGAAAAATACTGGCATTAGTTGTTCCATGTTGAGAGCTGGGTGATGGGTGCACCAGAGTCTCTCATTTTGCAGGTTTGTTTGTTTCTTTCTTTCTTTCTTTCTTTTTAAGATTTCATTTATTTATTTGACAGACAGCGCTTGAACAGGGGGAGTGGGAGTGGGAGAAGCAGACTCCCCGCCGAGCAGGGAGCCCCACATGGGACTCCATCCCGAGATTCCGGGATCATGACCACAGCCGAAGGCAGATGTTCAAACCACTGAGCCACCCAGGCACCCCTCGTTTTGCAGGTTTTGTATATTTTTAAATGTTTCTACAATTCTTAAATAAGATTGGTATTTGAATTTTCATCCTGGTTCCTCTTCTCGATCCTTAACATCCCCAAACAAGTTGCTTCCGCTGTCTAGGCCTCCTCGGTTTTGTTGCATCTTTCACAGAATTTTCATGAGAATTCAGTAAGTTGTTCTATTGTTCTACAAAATAATCTCCTACCAGAATGCAGAGCAGGCCCTCCATTACCTCCCTGGAAGTATCATCAGTACAGAGATGAAAGGGTGCAGCTCCGATTATCTTGCTGATTATTTAGTCTATAAATCTGTGACAAAGTGGTTGTTTTTTTCCTGGATAACATAATTATAATGCATATTATCCCAAAAGCTGAAATCTGCTCTGCCCACGGATCACATACAGACTTTTCATTTAAAGCTCTTATTCCTGGGTTGGCTCTTCCTACTAGACCCTTGGTGGTCTTGTTGCCTCCGTCATTGTTCCCACGAAGTTCAGGGTCTCTAAAGAGCTTGTCTACCAAGCTCTGCCTTTGGCTGGTCACCCCTCGTTTAGCAAGCATATATTCCCCGACAAATTGCTAAGCTTCCCTAAAGCTGTTCTGGTCCATTTAACTCTAGTTTAATAGTTGCAAATGGTATGCTCTTTTGGCGACTTTGTAAACTATCAGTCTTTGTTTATGCTGGGGTTTTTTTTTTTTGGTCAGCATTATCATCTTTAGAATCAGAGGGGCTTTGAGTTCAGATCAACTCAGACACTAACCAGAGATAACTAAGAACATTTACCTTAGCATTCCCTTGCCGCCATCTCTTCATGTGAAAATGCTGAGCATGAAGTAGACCAGGGTAGAAATACTAGAGCTAAAGGTGCTTTCAAGGTGATTAAAAACTTTATTTCAGTTGAAAATTGTTCATTGGAACTGAAACAAGTCCTCAGAGAGTATGAAGCCATTAATAACCATTAATACTCAAACTTAAGTATATTTTTACCTTTAGCTTTTAAATAAAAAAACTTAAATTCTGTCTGTGTATATGATCTTCTTAACTATATATGATTTTAACTAAGTCACTGTTATTGAAACTAATGAATTTTATAGTCATTCCCAAATTATATGGGAAGTAAGATAAGCATTTTAAGTGAAATATTGATTAGCCAGGTAGAAGTTGCTTCAAAAAAAGATATTCTACAACAGAAAGAAAGCCATCGAGATATGATTCAATGCCTTTCTTACAATCTTTAAGTACAAAGTACAAAGTACAAAGTTTAAGTAACTATGAAATAAAGTTGTAAATTAATGTGCATATAATTGATTTGACCTCTTAAGTAGTTTGCAACTGTTAAATAATGACCTTCACAGGGATGTGTAATATCTGTGGACCTTCTATATATTATACAATTTATGCCTGTGTTTCTCATTATAAATGTATATAAATCCATTTTATATACATATGGAGATAATTGCATTTTCCAAAGATGGTATTAATTGTATCTCCCATCCTGGTCCCAATATTCAATACAAACTAGTCCCAACCCCACCAAAAGATGAGGTCAAATTCTCCTCTTGTGGAATTTGGGATATAATGTCTCTATGACCTAATGGAATGGGCCAGAAGAGACACACAGCATGACTTTGGAGTCTAGGTCAGAAAAGGCTGTACAGCTGCTACCCAGTTCTTCTGGGACACTTGCTCTGGGGGGCAGCCAGGGGCTAAGGGCTATGTAAAAATGCCTGTGTAAGTTGAGACCACCCTGCTGCAGAGGCCACGTGAAACACTCCAGCTGACAGAACAGCTGAGCTCACAGGGAACAGCAGCACCAACTCCAGCTACAAGAGTGAGCTGTCTTGGGTGTGGAACCTAGGCTAGACTCCCCATGGCCATGGCCCCAGCCAACACTTGACTGCGATGCCTGAGAGACCCCAAGTGAGAACAGCCTTTCTGAGATCTGCTCAAATTTCTTGTACTTAAATAATGAGCAAAATAAAATTATCTTTTTTTTAGTCGCCAAGTTTTGAGATAAAATGAATTCAGCAATTGTAACAGGAGCAGAGTGGTTTTCTAAATGTAATTATTTTTCAGTGAGTATCCTTTAATATAACTCTATATTTTCCATTTAAATGCATTATTTCGGGCGCCTGGGTGGCTCAGTGGTTAAGCCGCTGCCTTCGGCTCAGGTCATGATCTCAGGGTCCTGGGATCGAGTCCCGCATCGGGCTCTCTGCTAGGCAGGGAGCCTGCTTCCTCCTCTCTCTCTCTCTGCCTGCCTCTCTGCCTACTTGTGATTTCTCTCTGTCAAATAAATAAATAAAATCTTTAAAAAAAAAAATAAATAAATGCATTATTTCCAAGACTAGTCTGAATTATTTATTTGTCCCCCCAAAATCTGTAAATGGAAATTTATCTTTTTAAAAATAGGATTATTTATTGAAGTAAATAAAATTTTACTCAAGATTTTACCAGAAAATCATTTCTGAAATAAAGTATTTGAGAATTATACTTTTTTTTTTTTTCAAGTTGTCCCAGTGATGAATAGCATGGTTCTGCTAGCAAATGTCAACAATCTGGTAAACATCATGTTGGACAAAGGCCAGGTTGTCCTAAGACATGATGCTTTCTTTTCCCCTCTGTTCTGTGGCAGGGGTCCAAACTCCAAGATTTATTCTTGTTGGTTTCCAATAATATTTTTTATAATGCTGTCTTCAATTTAATAATTAGGACAGTGGTGATACACTTCAGTATTTGGCACGTGACATGACATGTTGGGAGCCCCGGCTCCATCAAAAACCTTTCCTCTGCTCAAGGCAGGCATGTTCCCTTATTTCCCTCTTAAAAATGGCAATTTGATTGTGGTGGCAGTTGGATTAGCTTTCAGAAATAGGAGTTTTCTCTCCTTCAATTCAGTTCTTTTTTCAAATAAGCCCAAGGAAGGTTGAACCTTTCTGGTTCTACGTATGGTCACCCTCAAAACAAAACAAATGAATAAACAAAGAAAAGCAAAAATACTGTGTACCACAGCTCCATGACTCTTAATTCCCACTTAGCCATGTTCCCTCCTTTTCCCAGCTTGACAGAATGAGGAAGTTGTAGAACTATACACTCATCCAGCACTAGGTCCTGGATATGTTCACTTACTCATCAGACATTTCTTGATGTTGGACTATCCACCAAGTAGAAGGCATTTTATTAAGTAGAGGATATACAAGAATAAGTTCTCACTATACTTCCCTTCTGGTAGAGAAAGTAAATATATAAATAGATAAATAAAATAGACTGAATCATGATTATATACTATATATTTGAGTAACACAGAATAATCAAGGCAAATATCAATTACAGCGAACCCACAGACGTAGACAAGCTGCAGAGATCACCTCAAAGCAATCTGCAGACTAAGTCAAGGGTTTATTGAATCCTGAGTGTCGTCGTGTAGTTGCTAGAGAGCTCTAGAGGGCTTTCTCCTTTTACCAAGACTGGATTGAAAACCGGATTAATTCTTCTTTATCCTTATTTTTAAGGGAATTATATAATCTTTTTGCTACTCTTTGAAGGAGAAAACTTCAGATTAGAAGGTCTCCTGCATTTCTTTTACCCAGGGAATTGATATTCTCACAACCTGTCCCCATCCTGTCTCCTGGAGCCAGGAGGATCATCCAGAAGAGAATGCCTCACAGCTGCAGTCTGATCAAATGCCCTGATCCCACACAGCTGCTGTTCTCTCCCTCCTGGGACTGAGAAGGAAACCAGGGATATGTCAGTTCTCAGTCAGGTCAAGAAGACAGATGCTTCCTTTGGCTTTCTCTGACTCCTCTCTTCCTCCTCCCCACCTTTAACCCCTGGTGTCAGGAACATTGGCCATCTGGGTCACATGAGAATTCTTCCTGCTGTGTCTAATGATCTGCCACGCTCCACACTACCCAATATGCATTTAGGCAACCCACTGGGCATGCTCTGCACACAGCTCCTTCCCTCGCCACGTCTTAGGCACACCCTTTTGATGCATCTGAGACTCCTAATGAGGGTCACCCTACGTCCCTGCTGCAGCAGAGCCAGATACAAACTATAAAAGCAACTGAGCTTCCGGCATTCTCTCTGCCCCTCTACAAAATAGCCCTAATTTATTCTTCGGAGTTGATTTCACAGAGGAAGTCTAATAGTTCACATATAAAATTTGCTTCTGGAAAACCAGTTTTCCCAGATAAGAAATCTGTCCCAAGGGGTGGCTACTGACAGAATTTTCACCAGTTGAAGCAAAATGATTAAAAAGAAGAAAACAAACTCTATGCAGTGTAAAGGGTGGTGGGTTTTTCTTTTTCTTTCTTCCCCTTTTTTTTTTTGTTGTTGTTGTTAAGGCATTTTTAAATCAAAAATATCCTTTGCCATATGAAGTACATTTTAGGAACCAGTAGTGATTTGCACTGGTTTTACATGGCAAAATAAAATGTTACATCTTCCAACATCATCTCTGGAGAGCCAAATATGTGGGTTGGGAATCATTTATGATTATAAAATATACAAATATTTTACTGTTATCTATTTCACCTAACCCATTTTGTTCAAAGGAATGGTGTTTGGAGAAGGCTGAATTGCTTGATAATTGTATAATTTTCTAATACGTGTCTATTTATAGTTGGAGGGGGTGTGGTCCTATTCAAGACAGAGGGGAGAGAAGGTGCTACTTTGTATTCAACTCTATAGGCCATCCACTTCTCAGAGATTCTCAGTGTCAAAGAAATATAAAAGAACATTATGAGGAATAACCTCATGTCACTAGCCAACTTTGTCTGAAACGGTAAACTAAATAGAACAGTATGGTAGACACTCTTATCAATATTTTCTATTCTTACCTAATGAAATGTTATATTCCTATTTATCCAATGAAAATTTCAATGTAAAGCAGGACTTGAGTTCAGAGATGTTGAACTGCAAAACCCAAGTTCTTGCAACTATTAAATCATTTTAAAAGCTATTTAAATTCTTTTGAAATTCATCAAGGGTTTCCTGGGTGGCTCAGCAGGTTAGGCATCTGAGTCTTGATTTCGGCTCAGGTCACGATCTCAAGGGTCTTGAGAATGAGCTTTGCACTGGGTTCCAAGTTTCGCATAGAGTCTACTTGAGGATTCTTGCTCTCCCTCTGCCTCTGTCTTTCCCCCTACTCTCCGTCTCCCTCAAATAAATCTTTAAAAAAAATTTTTTTTAAGATTTTATTTATTTATTTGACAGAGAGAGATCACAAGTAGGCGGAGAGGCAGGCAGAGAGAGAGAGAGAGAGGGAAGCAGGCTCCCTGCTGAGCAAGGAGCCTGATGCAGGGCTCTATCCCAGGACCTGGAGATCGTGACCCAAGCTGAAGGCAGAGGCTTAACCCACTGAGCCATCCAGGCACCCCTTTAAAAAAATTTTTTTTAAAAAGAAATGTATCAGTAACTATTACTTTAATTTGGAAGAACAGTCAAAAAACAATGCTTCGGCTTATTTCACCTACCAGGGTTGATCTGCCTTTTAGCAACAAGATGGAAGTCAGTACAAAATAATGCTACCTGGTAACACTTGAGCCAAAGATGAATGGTTACCTAGTAACACTTGAGCCAAAGAGTACACATCTAACTAAGGGAACTGTTTTCCTTCAAAACAGTACACAAAACATCATTCACTCACAAGATCAATATTAAGACACTTCAAAAATATTCGGCAAGAATGACTTACATTGTAGGCTTATTATTTTAAGGTAACCCATAGACTGTTGAATTTCTTTTTTTTTTTTTTTAAGATTTTATTTATTTATTTGACAGACAGAAATCACAAGTAGGCAGAGAGGCAGGCAGAGAGAGAGAGAGGAGAAATCAGGCTCCCTGCTGAGCAGAGAGCCCAATGTGGGGCTCGATCCCAGGACCCTGGGATCATGACCTGAGCTGAAGGCAGAGGCTTTAACCCACTGAGCCACCCAGGCACCCCAGATTGTTGAATTTCTTAATCTTACATTTATGTGTTTTATAATTTCTACATTTAAGAGGAAATTGCTTTATGTCTCAAGAGGATAGATTAAAAAAGAGAGAGAGAGAGAAAGAGAAGACAGGGATCTCATTTAGTTCTGGCTCAAACGGCAATCTAAATTACAACAAATTTAGCCAAAAAACTTGGCCAGTATCTATGGAGTATTCATTACTTTCTTTGACAGGTGAAAATATGTTTATTTTCTCAATCCCCCATGCTAGAGAAAAACATACATAATGCTACTCTGATAAATTAGAATGAGGAGAACTAAAACAGTCCATGTATCTTCTTGAACACCTCAAATTTTCCTATGGGTTAATTATTCAATTCCAATTACACAGTTTTTACTTCTTAGCTTTGATGTAGAACTGCTTAAAAATTTGATGTTGTTTAACTTTGCCAAAAATACTTCTTAGCAGCAAAAATAGTCAAACATTTTAGTAAGAATTGTTTGCTTTTATTAAATATTGTTTAGTTATAAGATGGCAATGGACTACTGTCCTTCAACTCTGTAGCTCCCCTCTGCTCATTAAAAGCTCTGGCAAGGATGATCCTTAATAAAACATTAGCCCTTGATAAGGTTAAGCATTCACTTTTCTCATCCCAAAGTGCATAACATTTTCTTTTCTATTAAAATAACTCAAGTTTCATGTTCAGATCACTAAATAACTAAAAACAAAAACAAAAAAATAAACTGCATGTCTTTACGATGAATAAGATTGGCTATTTCTCCTTCCTTGTTATTTTCTACATATCTTTCACCTTTTACTCTATACAGTCACCACATATAAAATATATGTTGAGAGTCCACTGTGAGCCAGGCACCAGACACAAATAATAGAATATCTATGGCTGGCTGTGATCTTTCTTCAGAGGAAGATGTCAAGGCTCCGAAGAATGCCAAGAACATAAACTGAGAAGTTTGATGGTAGTGGAGAGTGTCAATAGAGTGTTTTCTTCAAAGACAAACAGATTATTCTTCCTTTTCAAGATGTATTTTCTGTTTTAGAAATATCTGATCAAAACCTTCCATAATATATTTAAATACGAATTTAATAAAAACTACAAGTAACTTAGATGAGACTACTACTCATGGAAACTTAGTTCCCTTCATGCAGTAGGATTTCCCAAAAGAAATCATTAGTATAATCTTTGCTATGTCCTTGGTATATAGGGTCAGTCAGCCTTTTCAAGGAATGCTATGCACTCTGGGCTCTTGGATAAAAGGTAACATGTAGAAAACGTCCTCATCCAAAAACAAACACATACATGAAATAAAATAATAACAAGGACATCAAGGAAACCAAGCCATGAGACACCCAAGTCAATGAACTTGACATTTCTGGAGACTGGATTTTTCTGTTTAGTTTTGAGCAATAGGCTTAGGCCTTTTTTTATGAGAGTCAACTGGAAAACTATCTCATAGGCTTTTATCAAACTCAAGTTTTATAATTTATTATATGAGCAAACTATATTTATGGAAAATAAAACCAATGAAGTGACTGGACAACTCTTTCCTCCTTAAAAATATCAGCTGGTCATTGTTGGCAATATATGTGTTGGAAATAATCATGGATCCCTTTTACCTTGTTTCCAGAGGCAAAATGAGATTTCATTGGATTCACATTTTCTTAGGAACTTGGCCATTTCAATAATTTTTTTTAAGTTTACCCCCAGTCTATCCATCATATGGTGATTCCAATGTGCAGATATTTTCAACTGCATGATTCTCCTGCCTATACTAGAAATGCAGGTAATATCCAGATGCTTACAACAGTTTCTGTAGAACTTGAGAGTGATCTAATCCCCCTTGTAGCAAATATACAATTCAAAAGAGAAATAATCACCACCAATATATCAGACTGACAAGGACCATATTTGTCTTCCTCACTCCTTCCTTGCCAGGGCCTACAAGAGATCTGACCCATTGTGGGATCTCAATATATTTGTTGAATGAATGAATGAATCTTGTGAAATTATCCTGTAGCCTTTTCAAAGCCTTTCTACACACTTTCCCCCACCCGGTGTTAAATGGCTTTATAATATGTCTGCATTTAAAAAGCTGTCCTGAATGTTTGATTTTGAGTTGTTACTATCTAACATGATTTATGTTTTCCTGGGTTTAGCATGTAGTTTATTCCAACTGTAGAGGTTAGTGGCAAATTTTCCTGTAAAATACTGCTAGAGAGACCATGTTCTGAATAGATACAGGGTTCCCAAAAGAAGTACCCTACTAAAAAAAAAAAAAAGAAGTACCCGACTACACTATGGAGTTTCTTCTATTAGGAATTACACCATGACAGAGTCATTCTGTGAGGATTTTTGGTTCTTTTCTTTTTCCCTTATAAGAAAATGAACTAAAATGAGAGAGAGAGAGAGAGAGATGCAAATCAACTGTCACATCAACTATATTCATTCCCTTTGGCCCATCTGCTGGGGCCTCAAACTTTCTGGAGATTTATCTTTTGAGTGTATTGCTCTTGGAATTCCCAGACCAGATTTTTCTTCAAACGTGATAAATCAAGCTGTATACTGTGTTAGACTAAAGATAAATGTCCTGTGATTATATTGAATATTTACACCATATCTTAGTTGTAAAGATTGCTTTGAAACTTTCTAAAGAATATAAACAGCGAGATTACAAAATGCCAAAGGCAAAGGCAAAACCAAGACCCAGAGATTAGGGGAGTATTTTGGTACTTGAAAGATAATGTTTTGTTCTAAAACTTTACTTGTTTTGCTTCTGATAACTCTGCATACTTTACAATTTAGTAATGTTCGAACTCTGTTATCTGGGCTAAGCCAAGAGTAGAGACATCACCCAGGTTTTAACATCTAACATTTCTTGAAAGCAAATCACGGAATTAAAATAAACCATCCCTTTTGAATCGTGGAACAGGAGACATTATTTGGCTCAAAATTTCATTTTACATAAATGGGACTATGAAGTTCAGAAAGATTTTTTTTTTTTTTAAGTGACTTGCAAAGGTGATGGAGTCCCAATTTAAAAAAGAAAGAAAAAGAACTCCTAACTTCAAAGCTCCTTCTTTCTATGCTAGCCAGCTTCCTGCACTTCTCCATAGGTGGCGCTGTCTCTCACATTTGGAACTGCAGAGATGAAAAGGGAAAATGCTAACCTCACCAGGAAGCCATTCCTGTGAGTGAAGCAAGACAGGTAGAGAGAGCCCGCACCTACTCACCCAGATCAGAACACTGGACAACTCGCAGGTGACACTGACAGCGGAAGGGACACATAGGTCCTAGAGGCTCTAGGGCAGACTCCACACCGGGGTGCTCTTCTGGGCCTATCCCAGAAGCCTCATCTTCTAGCATAAAGTCAAACAAGCCTCTCTGTTGGAACGGCCCAGCCCAGGAAACTTGTGCAAGCAGGAGGAAGATGATGGTGGCCTTCATGATTTATCTCATGTATTTTCACAGCCAAGGAACCTAGGAAACAAACGAAAGGTTTAAAAGAGTCGCAAAACCTGGGCACTGCGTTATCTTCTGAAATGCTCCACAGTAGAGTGAGTGTAAAGTATATATATATATATATACTTTGTTGTGTGTGTATGTATGTGTGTATATATATATATATATATAACAAAAACAACAACAAAAAAACCTTTCATTTCTTGTTAGGAAGCAGAACACTGAAATGTCTTTGAAAGGTATATAACGGATTACATACAGCTCTTTACTTAGGAAAAGAAATTTGAATGTAATTTGAATCTGCCTGCTTGAATTTGGGGTCTGGATTGAGACAGTATATTATATATTCACATCATTTGCAAACTTGTTAGGATGATAAGCCCTATTGGAATTCTCAGGGCTCACTCAACACAAGTCAGGCCACAGTCAAATAAAATCTGGTCTATAAACATGAAAGATCTTCAATTCCTGTGTCAGAAATCTCTCTGGAAACCAATCTCATCTCCCCATCCCACTGTATTTATCTTGGTCCAGAACTTTCTCATCACTCCCCAAACTATCACAAGAGCTTCCAAATGGTCTCAGCCTTGAATATTTGTTCTACTCCTGGTCTTCCTCCACTCTCCTGCTCAAATCATGTTCTGAGAATTAGATTTCATTGCCTTCCTCTTCTACGGAAAACTCCTTGTTGACTTCTCAAGACATGCCAATAAGGTCCACATCCCCTCTGTGGCCTGTGAGACCATTCGTAATTTGGTACCAACCGATGTTTCGAGCCCAGTTTCTCTGCATCTCCTCTCTCTCCTCCAGTACCCTCCTCAACCCTGCCACTCAAAGCTAAGTGCCATTTAAAATACCTACCTTGCCAGATGGCTGTAAAGACTGAAAATGATAATGGACTTCTCTTGTGGATACCCTGGCTCATCCAGGCAGGACACGGCTTCTTCCCTCTTCTGTGCCCCAAAGCACGTTGCTCTTACCTCTTTTAAAGAACTTATCACATTATACTGTAATTTGTTTTGTATGCTCGGTCTGTCCCCCCAACTAGAAGATGTACTCCTTCAGGGCGTGTCTTATTATTCTTTGTTCTGTACCCAGGCCTTGCACAACATTTTGCCCATAAATGACTCAATTGACCATCAATTTATTAACAATACAAGTTATTCAGTTTGTTCCAGGCAACCAGTGGGTCTGATTTCTTAAAACACAAACTTATCTTTTTTCAATATCAAGTCTATAGCCTGAGAAAGGTAACAAATGGAAAACCTTAATTTGGTGGAAGCGCAATTCATTTTTTAAAATAAATCTATGTGCCAGTTTCTCAAACTGATCATTTTTTATTAAAGCAGCAAACATATATGGGAAATCCTGATTTTTATAAGACTTACATGTTATCTGGTTTTACCTAGAGGGCAATTTTGTAAACAAACATAAGTACAGTTTTGACAAGTCCATATCGTATTCATTCGATAAACATTTACATACGTACATCTGTCTTTGAGTTGGTGTTCAGCTGGCTGAAGGGAACTACATAGATCTGAGTAACAAAAAGTAGTTGATCATGTAGAGAACACGCAGTTTATTTTTTACTTTATATGTTTTAAAACCCTATGGAAACTGTTCTAAGGATTCCCAAAACACACAGCAGATGTTACCTTTAGTTCTCCCACACCTACTTTGAAGTGTACACTTATAAGCATCATATTAAAGCTGCCCATCATAACCAGACTTAAAAAAATGATTTTTAGTCATCAGCCAACTGTAACACATGCAACAAAACCAACAAAACCAAAAAACAAAGAAAAAAACACACCACTTTGGATGCCCTGACCTCAATGTATCTATCTACGTAACTTCTGGAAATTCCTAGCTAGATGCACTAGAGAAGGAAAAAAAAATGTTTTTGAATTTCTTGCGCTTTTGTTCTTCAGCTTATATTTATTAGTGAGATATGTGTAAGGCAGTAAATACGCAGTACAGGCATGTGGCTTCTCATTTTAAAAATACCACAAAGATTATTATTCACACTGCCCCTTTAAATTCAGTATCAGGTTTTCTCTGGGAGCATGTTCCCACTCAGTTACTGCACAGGCTTTTAACGGAGACCCTATTGTTTTGGCAGTGTTCCCTTGGACTCGATCTAAGGGAGTGGTTTCTGTCTGTTTCACATTAAAATGTAATGTTTACCGTTTACCATGGTTTGCTAGGCTTGCATACTTAATATAATTTTAGAAGGAAAATGAAGCAAAGTAATTGCAGATTTAATAAATTGCAATGAGAATTAATGCAGATGTCGTTTTTTGATCTTTTCTCCAGAACAGAAAATGCCTGGTTGTTTCACCAACCCCAAAAAGGAAATCTTGAACGCTAGCTCAGAGGAATATTATCATTTATATGTGTTTACTCTTCTTAAAGTTGTGCAAATTCTCTGCACAATATTTTTCTTGATTTAAAGCTGAACACAAGCAGGGAGTTTATGGCTTCCATTACTTATTTTATATCACTCGGATGCATGTGTGCATGTGTGTGTGCGTGTGTGTGTGTGTATGTGTGTGTGCATTTTAACCCTGAATGTCCTGGAGAAGAATAATACGTCCAGAAACTTTATACAGATTCCCCCAAGAGATGATTTTTTAAATTAGTGTCATCATACTTGAAGACCGAGCATCTTAAAACAATTAATGGGGACTGTTGATATTAATAATTTCTTAATCACTTCCTTCCTTCCTTAGTATATAAGAAAAATAAACAAAAAAGTGCTGATGCCCTTGCAGAAACCAAGGAGATTATGAGACAATATACTGTCCAAATTTCACTGAGACTGTTTTAAGCGTTCTCAAAAAATAGGACTCCTTCCTAGATGCTAATTGCTAACTAAGTATAATGTCACTAGTCCACTAAAGCTAGTCCCCACAGTTTAGAAGTGTTTCAACAAAAATAATAATTTCTAGCTCCTTAAACTGCTTCAGCTCATTAAATTAACTATATCATTCAGTTCAGCATTTGTAGGGTATCATTTATGTCTTTGGTATGACTTTCAAAATCAAATTTAACCCTCAAGAGATAAATAAAACTATAACTACAGAGCAAAAAAATTCCCCAGCACTAGGTGCATGAAAAACCTCAATAATAATGGAAAAAATTTAAAAACAGACAATAAAAATGGCATTTATCTATAAGGACTGCTATAGGAAGCATTTGGTTCTTTTTCTGGTCAAAATAGCAATAGGAAAAGAAAAAGCCACAGGAATTTATGTCACTGGGACCCCACTTAGCCAGTGGTCATTGTGTTACCCTGTTTGGAAATTAGCAAGAAAAATAACCTACACCCTCCTTTTCAAGTGATGTACCTTACAATAAAATTTCATTTGCATTGAAAATACTGGCTGGGTTTTTTTCTTTCTCTGTAAGGAATTATGTAGCTAACTCTGAGATTATCTTCAAAAAGCAGCATAAGTATTTTCAATGTTTCTTTTCACCTCTCTGGTGATAATTTCTATTCTTTTCTAGGTTGTAGAAATATACATTTATTTGACTTCTGCAGCTAAGCACCAGAGTTCACATCTCTTGAGTTTTTAAAAGTTCTGAAAATATCAAGAATTCAGGAGGGAACTAAATCCCTTAAAAAAAAAAAAAAATATATATATATATATATATATATATTACAAATAGTATGCTGATCTAAAATATTAATACTTTCTAAAGAGGTAAAACATTTCATTAGTACAAATACAAAATATATCAATATAGACAGTCATGGTGTTAGGTTATATATATATTTTTAATAAATATCCTTGCAAGAACAGAAAGAACTAAAACAATGCATTCAACCATTTTACCAAATATTCCACTTTTGTCTTCAAGTAATACTTGTTTAAAACACTGCATAAAGATTATCAAAAGTTTAGCATGATTTTTTTTTCTTCCTTTTCTTTCTCTCCCCAAATAATTCCTTCTGTTCTCAACTTGATCAAAGTTTTATTAGTCTGCAGCAGAGTTCAGGACAATTATTGAAAACCATACCTTTTAATCCGGGGATTTGCCACAGGAGCCCTCAAAGCTGAGATGTAATTACACTAAATATTCAGCCCAAGCAAAAGAGTTTGCAGGTGTGGAAAGGAGGAGGGGGTAGGTGCTGCTCTGTGACTGTCACTAGGTTGCAAACCTCCTGCTTCTACTCCATAGCACAGTTAAAAAATAAGGTTTCCCTCAATGAACACAATCCGGCTGACACCCACATTAGATCATATGGTAATGATATGTGTCTTGTATGGCTGCCAGAAAGTTTATCGGCCTTTTTTCTCCCTGTTTGCTTTATTCCTTTGGCATCTGCTTAAGATTCTAAACTGCTTATGTGGTATAGAGGGGCAACTTGATTTGAAATTTGTTTTATTGTGTCGATTCATTTCCTGAAAACATTCTAACTAAAGGGTTTGCTTCCCCACCCCCAGTCTTACTCCACTATCCACCCTTTCTAGTCTTGTTTATAAGTAACATTTAGACTTCCGAAATGACAGTTTCTCTGGCTTTCGTGATGTGCAAATCTGGCAAATGGAACGAAATTAATCTTGTGGTTATTTTGAATGTGGTCTGCAGAAATACATGAGTAGTTTTATATGAAAATACTCTTTCAGATTCTTACTTGCCCTGGGCTGTTTGTGCAAATTCAAGTACTCTGCCGTGGAGTTTTTCTACGTATTTCGAACGTATTTCTAAAGCGTCCTGGAAGAAAGTCATGGTTTTATATGAGAAGAATGTCACTTTTGCTGCTATTATTATTAATTATTATTATTATTTCATTACTCGTAGTTTACAATCTTTCTTGTCATTTACTAACCGTTGGGTTTCTTCTTATTTTTCTAAATAAAACACATAGATACTAGAAATTGGTAACTTTTTAATTTAGCCTGCATATGAAAATTTTGATTTTCATGGACTCTGCTTTTATATAATCCAGAACTTTGAAAAAGCAACAGAGTCTATGGCTCTTTTCAAATTTCAGTAAACAGAAAAAAGAAAGTGTAAACACAAGGAATGCTATTTATTTAGCCACTGCAAAGCTTTTTTGAGTTTTTGTAATTCCCTGGCGGGGTGCTGTTTAATTCTCCCCCTGTGTGTCTCTGTGTTTTGACTTGTATCTTTATGCCCTGGCCCTTAGGCTGTTGTTACCAGGTGGAGACCTGAAATCGACATCTGTGAAACAGGAGAGGATAGCCCTCCCATCATCCATCTTCCCTTTCCCACCTCTAGCCATCCACGGACCCAGTTCTACAGCGAATACTTTTGCCTTGGCGAAACTTGAAGGAATTAAATTCTTGAGTGGGTATCTGCAGGAGGGGAGGGGGTGATATTTTACGTTATTTTCCAAGACCCGCCTCCCTAATTTTGCAATGTCTTACCCCACATCTTCTCTTTGACATTGGAAATACCACATGCCCAGTTATTCCGATCTTTTAGAAAAAAAAGCCAAGTATTATTTTCCCTGGACTTCGGTGCAAAATCCATGATCCCCTTATGTGGACTTAATTATGTTTTCCTCTTGAATTCCTCTTGCATCCATTTTTTTCATATGACATGCAATCCCTTCTTCTTCATGTAATAGCTGTTGACAGACATGTGTCACTCCAAGGAAGGAAGGGCACCATTTTCATTTGTAGAGTCCCTGCACCAGCACAGTCATGGTATATAGTAAATTCTTAAGAAACCCTTGGTGAATGACCACATAAAGACAGTCAGAACATTGGCTCTAGATCCCACCATAATTATTGTTTTGCCCAGCCCCCGGTTTGCTCCTTATCAAAACCCAACCCTACCGTAGTGTATATGATGAGTAATGGCAATAATTGTCATCGAAGAGAGAGAAAGTGGGGGGGGGATAAGGGTATGAAGGAGAAAGTGGAAGAAGAAGTAGGAAAGGAAGAAGAAAAGAAGACACGTTATCTTGATACGTAGATCATCTTACTTTCATAAAGCAGAGGCATTTTGGTTGCCATTTACATCTGGGTTTTCTTCCTCTGATAGTAAGACAACATACTAAATCTCTCTGAGTCTCAGTTCCAATATCTGGATAATAGGTAAAAATTATGACCTACCTTAAAATATTGGAGAGAGGATGAAATGAAGCAGTATATAAAGCACAGAATTCAGAGCATGGCCCAATAAATTAAGCTCTCCATAAATGTTAGCTTTTATTGTTTTCTGATGTATGTCATAGCAATCCTTTGAGAACAGCAAGGGAAATCATTTTTACTATTTCCATTTTACAGATGAGTAAATGCAAGTCCAATGATCTGCCCAAGTTCACGGAGCTGGTAAGAAGCATAACAGAAACTAACACCCAATCTTGCAACTATTCTAGTCTTCTGTTATTGTACTAGATTTTAAGAAAGACCAAGCTCTTAGTAAAGAAAATTAACTAGCAAAATTCTCGGATAACATGTCTTTGCAGACTAGTTTAAAAACTGTGACCAAGTTACAATTCTTTAACATTTGTGCAAGAACATACATTTCCATTTTGTTCTAATTTAAGAAGAAGCTTGCTTCCAAAATCCCAAGGATTTTACCAAACCTCATCTTATTTAAAATCCCTTTAACCGGATGTTAAGTTGTATACATTGTCACACCCACTTTTTAGGTAGAAGACACTAAGACACAACCAAATCTTATGCAGCTAAATCACAAAGATGCCATGGGGCTATCAACAGAACTCAGGTCTCTTGTAATTCTAGTGTGAAATGGAATACTTTTTGAGGCTAGAAGCAGTGGTTGTGCAGAGGCTGCTGAAATTTATCCTGGCTTGGAATGTTTGGGGGTAAGGTTCACCCAAACCTTGGCTGACTTATAGATATTTGAAATATTCAAATTCAGAGCACATACCACATCTGCTGTTAAAACCACTTAAACTATGATTTCTACTGACAACCCACTAGTTAGCAGGGTAACTATATTCTCCATGTTGTCAAAGTTCATTTCAAGGCTAGTCACTCTTTCTCCCCAACATCAAATAAAAGTGATTTAAATTGTACCTGTATATTAAAGATGTGAAGAATGCCAGAGTTTAGAAAGGTCTCCTTCAGACACCCTTTTATTTTCTAAGAGGTCTGGAAGCAAGTGATTATCTTCACAAACCTGATGTGACTGGTTTATTCTTAGACTGACTCTTCAAAGTCAGGTCAGGGACTGGAATGGGTTGTCTGGCTCTTTATTTTGCTACCCTGGACAGATTTTCTCTTTTAGCTGAGAAAGAAGGTTCAGGTGCAATTCAAGGCAGCCTTGAACACAGGGTGGCTCGAAACACAATCTGGTAGTAAAAAACTATTCCGTTAGCATCTTTCTTTCCCACAAGCCTCCTCTTCCCTGACCCATCATCACTTTGTCCCATTTACATGCACTTGTATAAATAACTTAACCTCTCTGTCCCTCCAGTTTTAAATCTATAAAATGTGCATAAGCATAGAATCACATACTTCATAGATTTGTGGAGAGGTTTCAAATAGGTTAAAACATACAGCGTTTGGAATCGTGACTGACACCTATCACGTAGCACGTGAGTGTTGCTTGTTGCTTCTGTTGCTGTCACACCTGGGGTGGTGGTGGTGCAGAACTTTCCTCAGAAACTCCAGTCTGGCGACCAGAGCGCACCCTTTCCCCAGCCCGAGATGCCAGAACTCAGCTAAGCCATGACAGAGTCAGAAAAGCAAGGACGTTGCAGTTAGATAAGTTTGGGTTTAAACCTTCCCTTTGTCCTCGTTAAATTACTCTCTGCCCTTCCTTACACATAACATTTCACTGGGTTCCAAGTCCTGTTCCAACGCATTCATGGACTTCGAAAGGAGCCAGAGACTCCAGGTGAAGGACCTCTACTCTGGGAATAGAGACGAGGACAGGGTAAGCTCTGAACTAAGGCAGGGCGAAGGTGCCTCTCTTTCACCACAGGGAGGTACTCAGTTCCTTCCTTCTCTGCCTCTCCTCTTGAATGCTCAGGAGTATCTCTTTTATCAGTGACACTCGAGAGATTTTTATTCTTTTCCTGAGTTATCAGTTTGTGCTGGGACAACAAGGCAACGTTTATTGAATATCTAGTAGTGTGGGCAGAGAACATAACTCTCTATTAAATACAAGGAAATTTCTAGTAATTTGTCCATCAATCAGCAAATACTAACTGAGGAACCATTATGAGAGAAAATATTAATATTAGGCACAATGGAAGATATTAAGAAATAAAAAGTACAATGCGAAAGGCATGACCTTAAAGAACTCACACCAGTAAGGAGATAAGGCATAAACTATATACATATATATAGCAATAGGTTTAGTGTATGTTTATTTATTTGTATTTATGTTATATATAATATGTTATATAATACAATAATGACATATATATTATATATAATATTATATAACAAATATATGTGTTATATAATATATATAATAGCATTTCAGAGTTTTCATCCCAGGAAATTCATAATGTTATATAACTATAATTCCTAGCCAAAGTAAAGCATGATATAATTAAAAATAATTGTCTTAGAAAGGGTGAGGAGGGATAGGGGAGAGATCATTTTACACAAGGATAGTTAGGTAAGTGTTTATGGAGAACAAGGTACAATTTGAGCTGCTGAATCCTGAGGGATAAAAAGAATGTGAAAGAAAAGAGACAGCCTTTTAGTCTGGCAGAACAGAGCTATCAAAATCTTGGCAATGAGAGGCAAAAGACAATAAATAAGTCAATGCGGCTTAAGTGGGTGTTTTCCTTCAAAGAAGCCATGAGCCCTTTTATTACCCTTGAATATTCAACAACTGCCGTGGTACCCGACATGTTGAAGTCACACAGTAAGTGAATGCTCCCTGTCTGTGGTAATCACCAGCAGCAGATAAGGTAAGAAAGGAGGGTAGGGTTTGTGAAAAGTTCCCCATAGGGCACTCGTGTGTTTTTTTGTTCACCAAATACATTTGCTGATTTACATTTGCCAACTGATGTGCCAGAAGCTGGATATTATCAAAGGTATTTGAGTGAAGTAATAGCATGATAAAAGTTTTATTTCAGCAAATAAAATTTAGCAACTTCAGGCAAGGTGGTGGGAATAGAATCAAGGAAACCGGTAAGGGAGGTATTGCTTTGGTGCTGATGTATTAATATCTTAGTAATGGGAAGGTGGACACGGTGAAACAGGCCCACTGCCCAGGAAGGGGATGTGATATATTAAAGACAAAGGTTTGGAGCCCCCATCCCGTGCCAGGCACTGTGGTGTTCTTCAAAGGTATTCTCCCAATTAAGACCATGATAACCCTATCATTTAGGTGCTATCATAATCATCTCATCATCAATGCTTTTTTTAAAGATTTTATTTTTAAGTGATCTCTTCACCCACTGTGAGCCTGGAATGCACAACTGGGAGAGATTAAGAATCACATGTTCTACCAACTGAGCCAGTCAGGCATCCCCTTGTAACCAATTTTTAAAAGCACAGAGCTGAGGCTTCCAGAAGCCATGAACTCCACACACTGTTGCCAGCCATCCTGACCACGGGCTTTGTCCTGGGAGCAAAGGCAGGGAGAGTAAACTTCTTTGCACCCATCTTTATCTCTGGGAGAACATTCTATAAATGCAAAAGAGCATCAAACAAAAAGGATTAAGCTCACTAAAGCCCTTGATGGATGCCAAAATCCTAATAAATTAACGATTTTCTGTGAAGTCAGCTTTTAGGGCACTAACATGATATGAAACCTTGATGGTGACTCTTGTGCAAGTAATGAGGGAGAAATCATACAATATGAATTATAGGATTAAAAAAAGAGAAAGGATTAATGTAGAATCTTTCCCTCTGAATTCATACATGGGGAAAACTTTATGTGGAATTCAGGTTGCTCTCCCACTGAGTGATGGCAGACTTGTCATTTTACAGATGAGACCAGCTCAGGACATGCATATATTGGAAGTGAGGGTAAACTACAAAAGAGAGAGAGAAAAGCCAGACATTTCCTGGAAGACCACCTGCGGGCCCAGCTCCTGCCTGTTGACTTACTAACTGACTAGTGCTGCTGAAAGCAAGACCTGCTACCATAAACCACTGAAGTAAACTCTGTTGGCAGCTCTGTCCTTGCTTTTCAAACAAAGGAAAACATCCTATGTGAAGATGAAAGTTGAGTTCAAGCACAAAATGGGATAGAATAGAATAATGTGCAATGCCTGAAGTGTAGAAAGCAAAAGAGACCCTGTCTTTGTAAAATTCCCTTAACAAAGCTCATTTCATGAGTTTTTCTAGGAGGTAGCCTCATATAATAGTTGAGCACACAGACCCTGGGGCCAGAAGGCTCAGGTTTGACCCTTGACTCTGTGGGGTATTTCTGTGTGACCTTGGGCAGTGTCCCCATGCATGATAAAATAGGATAAAAGGAGGAGGATACAATGAGTCTGTATTTGTAAAGGGTGTAGAATAGAACCATAGAGGATAGGCTGTGTAAGTCTATGTCAAGGACTGAAAATGTCAGAATGGACTGAGGATTTTAAGAGATTGTTGTCTTCTCCGTGTTGTTTTTTTCTTCAGACTCTAGCCTGAAAGTTATGTCCTGTTTAGTTTGGAACCCTCAACTGCAGGTCATGTCTGTGCAATGTGTACTTACTGCATGGCACCTATTTGCTCTGTAAATATTCTCCCTTCAGTTTACCCTGTAGCCTAAGAAAAGTGAACGCTCCACCCCAGAATACAGCCGTCTAGGATTTAAGTAGGCAAACAAATGAAAGGTTCTGTTCTAATGTCTGTCCTGTAAAATAATGACTTCATTTAGGAACTTTTTCTGAGATCATTATAGCCCCTTGAGAACTATTTGATTTGATTCAAGTTGTCCCTTTAATAGCAGTAATTCGTTCCTTGTAATTTGCCTTGTTGAGATTAATTCTTTAATAATTCATGAGATGAATTTTTTGATGCAGACATATATTAACATGACAACAAAGTGAAACATGCTTTCCCATTTAAGTCACAAGAGAGGTTTTATATTTGGAAACAATCCCGTATTTTGAGTAAATCCACTTCAAATACTTGAGGAAATATTACTGTTCAGAAATAATTTATGTGCCTATTTTTTATAGAAGGATGTCTAAGCATATCATTTATAAAAGCATTAAATCACCAATATGCGAGCTTACTTTATAATTATGAGTCTATGGGGATAAAGAAGAAAATTGAGGCATGATCACATTTGGTGTTTCAGGTTTAAATCTCTTTGGAGCTTTCTTCATCAAAAGGTTGGCTTCTCATGAAACATCTTCATTCCTGGGGGCCAGTTTCAGCAACTTCCCTAGCATTACTCATGGTCGGAAACAATACCCAATCCAACTAGAAAGAGTATTTAAGTCTTCCCATAGACCAAGAACCCAAGAAGTGTGTGCTATCAAAGCAGCTCTTTAAGCAGATGATTTGCTAACCTTCTAAATGATAAGAACACTGTGTGCCTGTCTGAGGAGGGGAAAACCACATAGTAAAAGTGGCTGAGAGATTCCAGGAAATAATTGAGATTTTTTTTTTCTTTCATGGAGCTGCAAATCCTGATGTTTGCCAGCTGGCAATTAAAATATGGTGATACCAATGTCACATTAAGAACTATTTAATGATGCCATTGCAAAGTTGGTGGTTTCAAACTCCATGTAGTGTGTGTGTGTGTGTGTGTGTGTGTGTGTGGTAAAATTATACATAATGAAATTTTTTCACTTTCTATTTTAAGTGTTCAATTTAAGGGCATTAAATACATTTATGGATTGCCTATTGGCTCAGTTGTTAAGCATCTACCTTTAGCTCAAGTCATGATCCCAGGGTCCTGGGATCGAGCCCCACGTCAGGCTCTCTGCTCATGGGAAACCTGCTTCCCTGTCTCCCAGTCCCCCTGCTTCTGTTCCCTCTCTTGCTGTGTCTCTGTCAAATAGATAAATAAAATCTTGGGGGGAAAAAAAGTACATTTATAATCAACCATCACCATGTCCATTTCCAGAACATTTTAATCATCCCAAACTGACACTCTTTCCCACCAAATAATAACTCCCCATTTCTTTCTTCCCTTTGTCCTCAGTAAACCTTATTCTACATCTCCATAAATTTGCCTATTCTAGATACCTCATTTAAATAGAGTCATGTAACAAATTTCTGATTTAGAAAAAAAACTTTTTTTTTTTTTACTAGTTTAAAAAATGCATATTTAAATGGGAAGATAGTGAAATAACAGGAAATTACCACTGGCAGTGAAGAATCCAGAGCCATATTGCTTCAAGGGAAGTGTTTCTTCTTGGAGAACAACACTAGTCTCAATCAATAAATCCTAGTCACTGGGTCCAGGAGTTTGCCATGTTTATGTCAAAGATGAAATTTAGACACCTAACATTTTAAATTCAAATCATTACCAAACAAAAACACAACAATGAAAACACACAGATTTTTTTTTGTAGGAAGTAATTCACCACGAAAGCTTTAATATCCCAAATGTTTGCTTACAAACATAGCGAATGTAATCTGAAGACCAGCTAATGCATTCGGAATGATGGCACTGGCTCCTTATCAGTAGGCATTTCTTTTTGGTTCTTTGCTCAGTACTGATAACCAAGCTTCAGTAAGGTATCTGTGTCTTGTCACGGTAGTCCTATGAAACAAGGAACATAAGGCTATGTTTTATGATCATAAAATACAGTTAAACTAACTTGGCATGGTCAAAGATGTATCTCACTAGAAATATTTTCTACAGTAACTAGCTATTTTTATGAAAGTACTAAAAACAATATTTTCCTGAAAGAACAGCATGTATTTCTGTAAAATGCTTTTAAATTTTCTTTAAAAATAGGGAGTATGTTGAAATTAAAAGCAAGCCACTTAAATGTTTAATTCCAAACAAGAGAAATAATGTAAGCCTTGTATAGAGACTTTTAGGGAGGAAAAAATTCAGTTCTGGACAAAAGCTACCTTGGGAGAAGTGAAGTTCCTTTCTTTCATAATTTAAGAGTCATAATTCAGTTCACTGCAAACTGTATTTATGTTAAGGCATCCTGGATGTGGGTACCAGAATGAAATCTCCATCAGAGCAGGGATATGGGTCCCTTTTGTTCACTGCTCAATCTCTTATGCTTAAAACAGGCAGGGCATGCGGCAGGGCCAGGTAGTTATTGAACATTAACCCTTAGGACCTAAGGTTCCACAACTCAAGGCACACACATTCATTCTTCCATGTTACCTGCCCTTAAACAGCTAGAACCTGACTTCCCCCAACAAAGTCCTCTTAGATCGAGAGAGGATTAAGTCTCTGTTCCACTTAAGCTGAGTATCATTTTAGGTAACTTCACCCAGTAAGAGCAGAGTGACCCAGTTAGAGTAGTTTGGAAGATCTCAGCCCTTCCAGCTTCCCTGCCATATTACAGAGTCGAGACATCACCAAACCTGTTTGTTCTCTAAAGCCCCGCAAATGACCCCCAGGTCCCTACACATAGCATTGCAAAACTGCAGCTGTCTAAACTTCCTTAATGTACCTCTGTACTTCCATTTCCATAGCCCAAGACTTTTCCACACTGCATCTTTCCAACACCACTGTCATTTCCCCTATAAGTCAGTGACTTTCAAAACTCAGACAGATTACCAACATCATAAATTTTTGTCATCTCTATTTTATTCGATGATTATGTATTTTACTTATTGATTATTCATTATTTACTTAATGGTTATTGTTATTATTCTAAATAATAATAAAATCTGCAAAACCACATCATCATATGATAAATTTTCTGCTACATGCTTAAATACATACATAATTATTCTAATAAAACTATTTATTGATGTATCATGTAAATTCACATTGCCTGTTATCAATGGCAGAGGCTTTACTTCTTGGAAAATATTTAATAAACCCTAACCCAATACTTTTAAACCAAATTCCAATATTTCATATTTAGTATGATGTTAGTATGATTAATCCATAAGATGTCAGACATATACATATTTGGTAACTTCCTATCTAAGGCCACTTTAGTTTGGTGGGATCAGGTCAGAAGCATATCCCTAGTCCTTTACATTTGTGAGGTCATTCAAACCTCCTTCCGAAATGTCACGGAGAGTGCTCGCTTCGGCAGCACATATACAAAATGTCACGGAGACTCCCCATAACAGCAATGTAAGGGCTACACTAATCTTATTTCCTACATGTTAAAACTACTCTAACTCAGCTGATCAGCCACTCTGCTCTTACTGGGTGAAGTTACCTAAAGGGAGTGTCTAGTCCAAGTCTCATGGGTGCTCTAATGCCCTATAAATCCCACATTAGGTCTTCCCTAACAAACGCTCTTATTGAATGCCATATCCTATTTCCAGTTCGGCCACTCAGGATTTTCCTTGAGGACATGGGACTCTTATGGGTGCATATTGTCAGAGAGGTCTCAGGTCGGATTCACCAGAAAGCGGATCTTGAGACAAAGCTTACTTGGAGGAGGGTAATTGTTTCTGTTCGCAGAAACAATCCTTGTAAGGGTGTGAGGAAAGCAGGATGAGACAGGAGAAGCAGGGCTGTGTTGGCAGTCAAAACCACAGCCTCAGCCAGTCAAGTGGGAACTTCCGGAGCTCAGAGGACTTGATACTTAACTTGAGTTTGGCAGTTCTATACCCTCACATGAGCCAGATGCAGTGTATGAGTCGCCCTTATGCAAGGGGAAGCTCCCTTCCCCAACGGGGCCATGTTGGGAACTGCCAGCTGTCAAAAATTCTGGCAGCTACAGGCGTGAGTGCCTCAGTGCTGAAGAGAACTGGGCAACGGTCCACAATGGCCTCCACGAGGGCCTCCAATCCTATCATGTCGGGGAAAACCAGCCATGTTTTCATATAAATAAAGTGCACGGTATTTTCTATTATTTTAAAAAGGTCTTTGTAATTGTTTATCTCACTGAACTAAGGGTTGGTTGAATGTAGGGGCCATGTCTTTTCAACTTCATCATCCTGGACATCTGGCAGAAGGGGAATACAGTTGCTCAATAATTGCTTGTTAAATCATTGAAACTAAAACACTGGACATATGACACAAGTCCATAAACAAATTACAATGGATTGATGGTATATAAAAGTCATGAAATTGGCTAACAGACTTATACACAACTGTGTATACATTGTTGAGGGGATAGAAATGCCAGGTGGACTGTATTATAGAATTTTGTCACAGAGTGGGATGGATTGCAGTCTAGGCAAGGGGTTTTCAAACATGCTAACACTTGAGGACTGAAGAAAGAGGTGGCTGATTCTTCCTAAATCTTCTCTGGACCAGAACAACAATGACCTTTTCTGTTCACATGATCCCATCCCTAAGAAAAAGGTCCATAAAAATCCAATGGTTTTCATCAGTCACTTCGGAGTACATCTATGAGGAAAACACAGTGTCTTGGTCTGTTCAGGCTGCTACAGGAAAATATCACAGACTGAGTGGCTCATACATAACAGACATTTGTTTCTCACAGTTCTGAAGTCTAGGAAGCCCGGGATCAAGGCATTGGCAGATCCGGTGTTTGGTAAGAGCCCACTTCCTGGTTCAGAGACCATTGTCTTTTTCAGATTACCTCACATGGCAAACGGTGTGAGTACCTCCTCTAGGGTCTCTTATGAGAGTGTGAATCCCACTCATGAGAGCTTGACCCTCATAACCAAACCACCTCTCAGAGTCTCTACCTCTCAATACATTTATTGAGGATTAGATTTCAATATATGAATTTTGGGGGAGTACAAACATTAAATTTATTACACACTGTACTCCAATTTCTTATATTTACAATTTTCTCTAAAGTAAGATAGACAAATATAAAAATTAAGTGTATTGTCTTTTTTAAAAAATTTGGCTGTTTATAAGGTAAATTTTTAAAAATTTTGTCTAGTTTTGTAAGATGAAGTTGGTTTTAGGTCTTTCTTCTTTTGTAATATGTGCATTTACTGCTATAAATTCCTTTTTACCACCACTTTATATGGTATTCCACAAATTTTGGTAACTTATTTTCTCATTTCTTTTACTTTAAATGAAAATTTATCTTCTTTGACCCAAACATTTGTCTTCTTTAACCCAAAAGTTATTTAAAAGTATGTTGTCTAATTTCAAATATTTGGGGATTTGCCAGCTATCTGTTTGATGGATATCTTAATTCTACTGAGTCTAAGAACATACTTTGTATATTTTCTTATCTATTAAATTTATTAGGGCATATTTTATGTCCCAGAATGTAATCAATCCTAGTGAATGCTCTGTGTAAGCTTGAGAAGGATATGTCCTCTGCTGGTTGGAGTATTCCATAAATATCAGTTAGATCAAGTTGATTGATAGTGATATTCAGGTAAAATATATTCTAATTTTCTGCTTGATCTATTAGTTACTAAGAGGAGTGTTGAAGTCATCAACTATAGGAGTGAATTTGTTCTTATCTATCTTCCATTTTTTAAGCTTTTGCCTAATGTTTTTTGACACACTGTTGTTAAGTACATGTGAATTTAAAAGAAATTAAAATTGATTCATTTATCATTAAGTAATGCTTGTTTATCCATTATAATTTTCCTTGTTCTGAAGTATGCTTTGTTTGAAATTAGTACAACATCTTTAGTTTTATTTTGATTAGTGTTAGCATAATATATATTGCTCTATCTTTTTTAACCAATCTGAAATTTTATTTTTAAAGTTGATTTCTAAAGTGGGTTTTATGGGGCAATATGAAGTCGGGACTTGCTTTTTTATCTATTCTGACAGTCTCTGAATTTTAACTGGTGTTTGACCATCCACATTGAGAGCCATTCTTGATAGAGTTGGGATAATATCTTACATTTTTGCAACTTTATTCTATTTGTTGAACTTGTTCATTCCCTTTTCCCCTTTTCTGCTTTGGCTGGCTTATAAGTGAGCATCTTATATGAATCCCTTTTATCTCTTGTCTTAGCACGTAAATTGGTTTTTTAGAAATTTAATGGTTGCTTTAGATTTTCCAATATACATTTTTAACTAATCTAATAAACATTCAAAAAACACTATAATGTTTCACTTGTAATGCAGGTATTTTATAACAGCATTATCTGGTCCCTCCTTCCTCTTTTTATGATATTGCTGCCATTCATTTCACTTACACATAGGCAGCAGGCACACAGAGGACTGGTTGGCTATTATAAGTTTATATAAAGTTATCTTTTGTATCAAAAAAGAGTAAGAAAAAGAAAATATTTTTATTTTATCTTTATTTTTTTTTTTCTCTCCTAACACTCTTCCTTTCTTTAGGTAGATCCAAGTTTGTGGCTTTTATTACTTTTCTTCTGCTTAAAAAAAAGCCTTTTAACTTTGTTTTTTTATAGCTGTTATTGTTGTTGTTTGCATATTTCTTCAGTTTTTGTTAAAGGGAGTTATTATTTCTCTTGCACTTTGAAGGATAATTTTTCTGGATATAGAATTCCTGGTTGGTATTTTTTTTTCTATCAAAACTTTAAATTCATCCTACCTTATTTTTCCTTACATGATTTCTTACAAAAAGAAGTCCACTTTATAGAATGGCCACTTTGTGCCTCTGTAAGTAGGATGCATTTGTTCCCCTCTGGATTTTTTAAGAGTTTGCATGTGTGTGTGTGTGTGTATGTGTGTGCGCGCGTGCTCTCTCTCTCTCTCTCTCTTTTTTTTTTTTTTTTGGAGAGTGGTTCTAAACATAATATGCCTAAATGCTGTGTTCTGATATTTATCCCACCTAGTGTTCTCTGAACCTCCTAGGTCTGTGGTTTGGTATCTATAATAAATTTTGGAAGACTTTTAGCCATTATTACTTATTACAGTTACATGTATGTTACATCTTTTAACATTATTCTGCAGTTTGGGGATGTTCTGGGTTTTTCATTCTGTTTTGTTTTGTTTTTCATTCTCTCTTCCTCAAACTTCAGTTTGTGAAGTTTCTACTGATCTCCGAAAGTTAGATCTACTGATCTATCTTCAAGCTCACTGATTCTTTCCTCAGACATATCTTGCTTACTGGTAAGCCTGTCACACGCATTTTTTGTGTCTGTTATGAACTTGGGATTTCTAGCATTTCTTTTATATTCTTCCTTCTGGTTTCCATCTCTCTGCTGTGTTACCCAACCATTCTTGCATGTTGTCTCTTTCTTCCATTAGAGCTGTTAACTTATTACCAGGGATTTAAAATATCCCCTGTGATTATGCCAACATCTGTTATACCTGAGCATGATTCAAAGCCTTACTTAGTCTCTTTAGACTATTTTTCCTTGCCTTTGGAATGCCTTGTAATTTTTTGTTGAAAGCTAGGCATATTGTATCAGGTGAAGGGAGCTAAGGAATAAAAGGCCCATGGCATGAGGATTTACATTAATGTATTTAGGAATGGGACTATATTTATACCTGCTGTGGCAAAAGTTTCAAATTCTTCTAGTGTCCTTGGTTTATCTCTCCACTTAATTTTGGATTTCCTAATTACCCTTCCTCAGATAGAGTATGTGCCATGAAGCTCTTTGTGCTATAATCTACTATTATTATAACAGAGCTTATTATGATGAAAAAGAATAGGAGAGGGAGACCAATAATCTCACAATTAAGTCTTAGTCTTTTAGTGTGCCTGTATGTCTGGGCTGTGACCTTCACCACTATCTGTCCCCTGGTATAACTTCACCCCCAAACTTAAACTACTTTGGTAAAACAGGAAGGTTGGAGGATCTGGAGTGGTGGGAAACCCACCTTCCCTCATCTGGGATCAGGTTCTGGTAAAGCTTTTTCCCTGGAATGGTATATCTTTGTTACAGGGAACATTCTGGATATATTACTAATGATTGCTCATCTTTTCTCCATTCCAGAGCCAGGAGATCTTCCTTAGATCCTCAACTTCAGAACCTAGTGGAGTTTCTAGAGAACCCCTGAAAGTGTGACATTACCCTAAGACTGAAGACCAAGAAATTTCTCATTTTCATGGTAGTCCACATCTAGCCTTCAGTGATTGCTCAAGAGTACCATGTAAGTGTTTCTACCAGTTTATGGCCAACGTGGCTTCTGCCCCACTTAAGCAGATTCCAGCTGTGACCCTGAATTCATCTGTTTAGCTAGATTTCAGTATGGTGTTTTCTCTGAAATCTTCATTTTATTATGGGTCCAAAAGAGGTCATTGATACTCACTTTGTTCAGCTCTTTATTTCTTTCTTTCTTTCTTTCTTTCTTTTTTTAAGATTTTATTTATGTATTTGACAGAGAGAGAGGTCACAAGTAGGGAGAGCAGCAGGCTCCCTGCTGAGCAGAGACCCTGAAGCAGGACTCGATACCAGGACTCTGGGAGCATGAGCTGAAGGCAGAGGCTTAACCCACTGAGCCACCCAGGCACCCCATGTTCAGTTTTTTCTTATTGTAATAGGAGTTACTTCCAAGTCTTTTACACCTTGTTGCTGAAACTAGAAGTGTCGTACTTCTTTTAAGTCAGTGAGATTTGTTCTTCTTTCTAGCTTCCAAAATTCTATTTCCATAGTCTTGTTTTTTTCTTTTTATGATCCATTTTGATACATATTTTTAAGACTCTTTACTGACAACTTAATGAGATTTGGTGAAGAAATAGAAATTCATAAAATTGTTCCATTACCCACCACTATTTAAATTTTACCATTATATTCCCTTGGAACTCCAGGAGACATAAATTCTCCAACTAGCTCAACATCTGGATTGGTTCCTGGAATCATTTTTTTGTTGTCCATTTTCCTTTTTTATCTGCCAGGCCAAAACAGTACTTGATAAATAATAGTTACTTTTTCAAAAACATTTGCTAAATAAATGGATGGGTGAATGAATGACTGTATAAGTGAAGGGTCACCTACTTTATTAGAGTTGTAGGTATGCTAAGAAGAGACTTCTTTTCAAGCTACATCACTAATGGCCTGGTTGGGCTCGAAGTTGTTTTGGTTTTCAGATGTCAGTCTGGAAGCCTTTTCACATATGTGGATTGTATATTTACATTGAATTACTCTGGGAGAAATGACAGAGAAGCCAATATCACCTAACATTCCAATAAAATTTTGCATGAAGCTAAACAAAATTGTTTGAAGACTGTTAAAACTGGCAGAACTCATGTATTTGCCTTGGTAAAATTTTCTTCTTTGTGGTGCCTTGAGAAAAAAAAAGAAGTCTTTAATATTAAGTCCTTTCCCTTATCACAATTATATCTACATACTTTTAAAAAATGCTGTTACTTTTACAGGAAATTTCCATATATTATTTGTTAGTGTGATCCTGGCACTTAGATACTTCTTAGTAAATAATATTTTTTAATCAGTTAAATAAATAAATGAATGGGCTTAACCCACACATTTGGTTGAGGGATGTGTGTTTATTGTAAAATAAACTAACCTCTTGCTCTAGAATAAGAGTCAACAAACTTTATCTCAAAAAAAAAAAGCACCAGGTATTAAGTATTTTTTATTTTTGGGCCATAAATCTCTGTTGTAACTATTCAGCTCTGTCATTGTAGAGGAAAAGCAGTCATAGACATTACATAAGTGAATGTGCACATGTGCCAATAAGCTTTATTTACAAAATCATTGTGATACAGTCTTGTCATTTTTCTCTGCTCTATAATTTTCTATTCCTCTTTCTACTGAATATTCCCTCTGGGATGTTCCATATATTTATATATACACATATATATATATGTATATATATATACATGGCCAGATTTTCATTTATTTTTTATTATATATCTGGCCCCCATAGGCATTAAAATCAGTGCTGTCCAACAAAGCTTCTGCAATGATAGAAATGATTAATATCTGTACTGTTCCAAATAGTAGCCACTAGACATAGTGGCTCTTGAGCTCTTGATATGTGGCTAAGGTGATGGTGGAATTTACTTTTTAATTATAGTTAATTTTAATTACTTGAAATAAAATTAAATAGCCACATGTCACTAGTGGCTATCTTATTGGACAATACAGAAACACATCTTGCTACCTGAAATACAAGAGTAATGGCAGGTTCTTGTTTGGTCTCCAGTCTCATCTTTTAATGTGTCCTTCCATGCCCTTCCTGAGCTCCAGCCACAGTGTGAACAGCCTAGAGGGTCCCAGATGTATCACAGGGTTCATTGCTTAGGCTCTGAATTAGTGAAATTTACTTAACTTTCAGTATTCATTTTAAATATAACTTTTCTTTGAAGTCAAGCTTGATCTTTGTCATTGCTCTGATTCTTAGAAGTAGTGATTTTAATTTTTGCCATTCATAACATCATGTAGTCAGGACAGACTTTTCTTAAATCAACTATAACATAGGACGTGCTTGTTTATTTACGTCTTTCTCCCTTACAACACAGTACATTTAATATATTTCTTGAGTATTGGGGCACCTGGGTGGCTGCATGGGTTAAGTCTCTGCCTTCGGCTCAGGTCATGATCTCAGAGTCCTGAGATCGAGCCTTGGTCGGGCTCTCTGTTCAGCAAAGAACCTGCTTTCCCCTCTCTCTCTCTGCCTGCCTCTTTGCCTACTTGTGATCTCTGTCTGTCAAATGAGTAAATAAAATCTTTAAGTAAAATCTTTAAAGATTTCCTCAAGAAATACATATATATATGTGTGTATATATATATATATTTCTTGAGGATTAAAAATAGTGCATTATAACATTTCTTGAGGATTAAAAGTAGTGCACTACTATTTTCAGTACCCAGCACAGTGGGTACTCTGTAGATGCTTAATAAATGTTTGTTAAATGGATGAATAAATGGAGGGAAATTTGGCACTGGGATACTAATCAATTTAAAAACTGGGTAAATGATCTTATAAATATGTATTCTGAAAAAGTAATATTCTATTAAGGAAGAACCATATTATCAGTCTCTGAAAGTTTGAGAGAGTCCAATATCTCTTTCATTTTATAGGCTATCATTTTTAATATTAAGGTATATAACAATGGGATTTAAAACCAGTGTGTCTTTAAAGAACTGTGATCTTAGTTTCATTTGCATTCCATCAATGTATCTCTGAATTGAAATATACAAGGGTATTTGGGATAGTGCTGAAGTCAAATCTGAAAAGCTGTGAATGTCAAATTTACTGCCATCTGGTGCTACCATACACCTTTTCCCTGTGATGGACTTTTATTTTCATATATGTGAAAACATATATAAAAATAAATATGTATGTAATATATTTGTTCTCTCACGTATACAATTCATGTTCTGAAACTTTACAAGTTTTCAGTGAAAAAAACCTAAGAATGATGGGTTAAAATTTTTATAATGCTGTTTTGAACATAATACAGATTTTCTTAGAACTGTTAACATTTCCCAATTTCTTACCAATTGATTGCCTTTTTTCTCACTGCTTTATTTTGTAAGTAATTATTGACGAAACCTACTTGTTCCCTAAAAGAAATTCATTTCCCTATAATGTTTGTGTGGAGTATGGGGTTATGAGACCTAGAGACACATAATTTATGTGTTTGGAAGGATGCAGTGCTGCATGTTTCCACTTGCAATTAAATTATACCCTGAAGATAACAGTAAATACTACTCAAGCATTTTTTTTTTAACATACAAACACAAATTTCCTTTATCTATACTGTGGTCGAAGAAGATTAGAATTTACAAGTTATTTTTATCCTTTATAAAAAGAACTTCAGCTTCTTTTATGAGAATTTGTCTACGAACAAAAGAAATCACAGTAGCCATAAAACAGCTCTGCCAGATACTTAATTGACTTTGCCGTTTTAGAAATTAATTTTTAAGGCCACATTCATGCAAATAAAGCAGAATCTGTTGACAACTATATATTCAATGTGATATGGAAAATATTATCAATGAATGTAATATTATCTACCCAAATTATTTCCTCTGATCTCATATCTTTTTCCCTCCTCTCTTCTCATCACCACAAATACATGTCCATTGATTTTACATGGTTAAAAGGGTAAGTTTCTATGTTTAAGCATAATTTCTCTAGATAAACTCTTCACCAGGAGAGGCAATTCCTAGAAGGGTATTACTACTGTAAAAACAAAACAAGAGGTACCTGGGTGGCTCAGTCATTAATGCTGCCTTTGCCCAGGTCATGACCCCAGGGTCCTAGGATTGAGCCCTGCGTGGGCTCCCCACTCAGCAGGGAGCCTGCTTCTCCCTCTCCCACTCCCCCTGCTTGTGTTCCCTCTCTCGCTCTCTCTCCATCAAATAAATAGATGGGATCTTGAGAAAACAAACAAACAACAACTACAAAAACTCTGAAATATTGGCTTTTGGACTTGGGACTGGACAGTGAAAGGGAAGAAAACAGGTTTTAAAGAGACTCAAAAATGGAAAGAAACACAGGAGATCGGCAAAGTGGCAATCCGTGTTACCCACTCATAGTAAAAATGTACTGCTATTCCTAAGAAGATAGCAAATGAACCCAATTAATTTGTGGATTTAAGCAAGATGGTTTCTAGGCAAAATGCTGAAACTTGAGCTAATTGCTTTTATTAGCATATAAGTAACTACAAGAAAGATGGTATTTTATGTTAGACTTGTAAATGAATCAAGGCTTCACTGGTTTACGGGCTTAGAAAGTAGGGGCAAGATTCCTTTTCTGAGATTTGATAAGGATCATGTCACCTGTACCCCAGGGAGTAGCGTGGGCTTTCACTTGTCATTAAGACCTGCAATGTGCGGGGGCGCTGGGTGGCTCAGTGGGTTAAAGCCTCTGCCTTAGGCTCAAGTCATGATCCCAGGGTCCTGGGATCCAGCTCTCTGCTCAGCAGGGAGCCTGCTTCCTCCTCTCTCTCTGCCTGCCTCTCTGCCTACTTGTGATCTCTCTGTCAAGTAAATAAAGAAATTAAATCTTAAAAAAAAAGACATGCAATGTGCTTGTCGCAGCACCCCAAACACCTAACTCATCGATAGAGCCTCAAACATCGTATGTATTCAATGAGTGACCATCTTTCCAAATGATTGCTTATGATCTTTACAGTAAAATGTAACAGACAAGCACATTGAACTCTATCACCATCTGTATCGAGCAGAACAGCAGCTTGATGAGGGCAGAAACTTTGTCTGGTGGATTGCTTTATCCCAGCCTCAAAACAATGCCCTTAGGAGTCATTCAATAAATATCTGGACATTGGGTAACGGTGAAGAAAAATCCTAACTGCTAGATGGGAGAGAGAAGGCCCTGGCCAGACCCTTTTTTTTTGTTTGAAACGTGTTGGTCACGAATTCGAAATTTTTCGAATTCGTGACAAGAGACGCTCTCTGTGTGAAAGACTTTTTTCTACAAGGGTCACTACTACTCTCCTCTAACAGTCTGATGCCATTTTAGAATTCAAGACTAACTGAAACACCGTGATAGGAACATACACCCCACAATCTACCCATTTTTAATGTTTGAGCTTTCCTTTGATTACTGTTTATAATCAATCATTTGAATACTACAAGTGACGTACAGTCTGAATCTGGAAAAAATGAGGAGCAAGTCCTTCTCACGGTTTTTTGGATCATCTTGTGAAGGAAGGACTCCCCAGAGGGAAAGGATATTTATAAATGATAAAGGGCTCCACAGGAGGGACTGACTATTTGTGTTGGTCCACAGCTCTTGTGGTAAATCAAATTTCATCAAGGATCCTAACACTTATCTCTAGTAATTACTGTGGTGTTTTAGTGGTTTTCATTTGTATAATCACCTGAAATTTACCCATCCTTTCAATGGGCTATGGGCTGACTAGCCTATAAACTGTTCTTTGGAAAAAAACAAAAACAAAATACAGGAGAGTACTTTTAAGAAATCCTTTTAGGATTTTGATTTTAGAAATCAAACCACAGAGATTCGATACTGAGGGGCGAACTTTTGTACAAGGCTCCTGGGCACCTTTGGGCAGGGTGGGGACTGTGTCAGATTATCCCATGAGTGTGAGTGAGGGCTTAAATCCAGGCTTAATCTATTATTATATTTGTCTAATTATTATTACCTATTATTATATGTGTCTATTATTATATTTTTCTAAAGGTGACCCTTCCTCTAATTCACCTGCCAAAATGATTTCCTATCAACTTGTCCTTCACAAAACCTTATGCCAGGACTGAAAGCTGTTTGATTTCCTATCAACTTGTCCTTCACAAAACCTTATGCCAGGACTGAAAGCTGTAATTTTCTAATGTCCATAAAGGCAACTATTGCCTCATCAATAAATAAATAAATAAAATAAGAGGCTGGGGTTTTCAGGCATGTCTAGATAAAACTGAGGATATTACCTCATTATTAAAACAAAAGAAAATCTTATTCTGGGACAAGTAACCCTTGACATTCTTTGTTTATTTGAATTAGTTAATCTGTAAAAGCTCTTAGAATGCTGTGGGGAAGAAAGATGTTCTCTGATATGGGGAAGTAAAGGGTATAGAGGCTTTGTTGCCAGGAGACTCATTGATTAGCTTATGAGAAAATAAACTTGACCTATATGAACAAATTTCATTTACATAGAGGGAAATCTATAAATTGAGGATGTTAAAACATCAAATTCATGTTAAAAGGCCTAAACATACCCAACTCTGAAGTGGGGCTTTCCTGGAGCCAGAAGAACATGTATATTCAAATTTCAGTTCTTCAGAAATAACTGTGAATTTGTGAAAACAACATCTATTTATTAATACCGCCTTTATTTATACTGTATGTGTTTTTACTGGATGATTACTCAGAATTTTGCAAGCCAGGCTGTGAATGAATACATAAGAAAATATTTATCACTAATCACATGCAATCACTTCAGGGAATTTCCATGTCATAGAAGTTGTTCCAGATGTGTTTCTTAAGTTGTTTCTCCCAAAAACATTGGTAGAGGAAGAAAACTCGGGTCCTTAAGTCTCATTCCGAAACTCCATGTTTGTCTGAGAGAAGAAGTAGTGACCTAAAAGAGCAGAAGCCCTTTGAAACTCTTTCTAAATTTTAGCCTCCAGATACCAATGAGAGGCAGAGGTGGTCAGGGATGGGTAAGCGAGCAAATAAAATATGTCCTGAGGATCCAGAATTGGGGGTCAAAGCACAGACAGATGTATCCCGCAGATTGGTTCTTAAGAAGCAACTAACATAACATAACTTTAAAAAAATAATAAAAATAAATTAAAAAATAAAGAAACTGTGAAGAAATATAACACAGATAAACTCTTTCTTTTTTTTTTTTTTTTTTAGGATTTTATTTGTTTATTTGTCAGAGAGTACACGCAACAGGCAGAGGGAGAAACAGGCTCCCCACCGAACCCAATGCAGGACCCTGGGGCCATGACCTAGGTGGAAAGCAGCCACGTAACCGACTGAGCCACCCAGGTGTCCCTGAACTTCTTAGAATACATTGCCGTAAGTTGCTCCAAAGAGACCAAGAAGTGAATAACGTTAATTACACTTTCCTCATGTCATCCCACTTGAAGCCCATGGCACTTCATGTCCCCTGGTTGGCATTGATCCTCTTCCAGGTAGAATCCAAATAACAGGTCCAATTTCTACCCAATGGAACAAACATAAGGCAGCTCCATTTCAGGAGGGTAACATGTTCTAAAGGCCATAACCAACCAAAACTATTAATAGCCATTTTTACTAGTTTCTAAAATAGAACAAGTTAGTCTCACTGTCGAATTTTTTCACCAAATGTTTTGGTTTAGGGCTAGATTAAAAGGTAGAGTTACATGGACATGATACATTGTTTTGGAGTCTTTTGCTTTGGAGTCATCTGTATTTTTGTAACCCATTTTTACAGACAGAGCCACAGAATGACAGTGTGGCTTAAAACTGCCTATGAAGCACAATGTCTTCATGAAAACATGTTATAGAAATGCTCTTTCTTTGCCATTTGTTCAGTTTCTGCGGACATGGCACTGAGGTAAGAGGGTTCACTCTTGCATACTCCTTTCACCAAAGCCTCCTCTGTTGTGTTTCTCAAAGTATATTCGTGGCAAATAACCCATCTACATCAAATTATCTTTCTTGCCACTCCTGCATAATATCTGGAATCAATGCCACCTCAACTTCTGAGCCAACCCTGAGAACTCAGCCTTCGATTGAGTCATGTTCACTTTGGGAACAGGAAGACTGGGTGGCATGGGGTAGACATGCTTGTCTTTGCAGTATGTATTTGTTTCATATTATTGCTGTAACAAATTGTTACAAATTGAATGGCTTGAAACCACACAGATTTATCATGTCACAGAATTGGAGGTCAGAAATCTAAGATTGTCTCATCTCTAAAATGAAGATGTCAGCAGGGCAATGTTCCTTTCTGGAGACTCTAGAGAAGAATCTGTTTTCTTGCCTTTTCCAGATTCTAAAGGCTACCTGTGTGCCTTGGTTCATAGCCCTCTTCCATCCTCAAAGCCAAAAATAGCTGATATATTCTTTCTCATAGTATGTCATTCTGACTCTTTTGTCTCCCTCTTCCGTATTCAAGATCATTGTGTTTACATTGGACCACCTGGATAATTCAGGATACTCTTCCTATTTTTTTAGAACTTTATTTATTTATTCAAGAGAGAGACAGAGTGAGAGAGCATGAGAGGAGAGGTCAGAGGAAGAAGCAGAGTCCCCCATGTGGGACTCGATCCCAGGACTCAGAGATCATGAGCTGAAGGCAGTTGCTGAACCAACTGAGCCACCCAGGGGCCCTACTCTCCCTATTTGAAGGTCAGCTAATGAGCAAGCCTAATTCCATCTGCTATCTTAATTTCTCTTTGTCATGTAGCAGAACATATTCACAGGTTCCAAGCATTAGGATGTAGGCATCTTTGAGTCAGGGGGCATTCTGTCTATTACAGAGGGTGACTCAGACCTGACTCCTTATTTCTCTGACACTTGAACATGTCATAGTATTTACTGAAGACTTGGTGTCTTGAAAAGAAAAATTAGAATATCTGTGCCTTATAGTAGTGGCAGCATTGTTTGTTAAAGATTATGTGTCTGGCATGGTGCTCAACTAGATGGAATTAAATTATTTGAAGTTTAAAAGCACTGGGAGGGCTTCTGTATTCATTCTATTTCCTTCCATTTTGTCCCGGAGATGTGTGTGGTAGTAATCATTGGTAATCTCAGTAGACCTCAAATTTTCCTTGACTGAGCTATCCCAATGTCTAAAATGGGGACAGAAGTGTATATAAAGAACAGAGAGCTTCCCAAACCCATGTGGCCATTGACCTAAGCCACATCTTCTAGTATAGGTTTTATTGGCAATAAAGTTAACATATTTATTCTATCATTTTATATCTTATATACAAAATGAGTTTTATTTGTGACACCCTAGAAATTCAATATCCCTTCTGTACAGAGTTTCTAGGTCCACTCACACCACAGGCTGGGACTCAAATATGGATCTGACACCAAAGGTCTTTTTTCTTAACTATTAATCAATTTTGCCTACATGCTGCAATTATTTTAAGATTTAAATACTTTTACGAACCAATATCTCACACATAATAGATGTTCAATAGTTGTGAAATCTCTCTCACTGCCCAATGAATAGAAAGAGAATCAAGTAAACTAGAAATTTTAAAATATTGTATAAGGTAATTAGCTCTCAATGCATAGGGTAAGTGATTTTTAATTCAATGGTTGGTTTGTTCATTCATTAAACGTCCTTCATTCATATGTTCAATTAGTTTTACTTCACAGAAAAAATATAAGGTAAATGAATAACCAAACTTGGTTCTGTTTATGGCATTCATGTTTTTAAATGAACAATATAGAACACGGGAATCCCTCTTGTGTCCCTGTGACTCTCAAAGCTAACATTTCTTTTTTTTCTTTTTTCTTTCTTTCTTTTTTTTTTCCTGATGTAGAATAACACAACCAAAGAAGAAAAACTGCCTGGAACTTAAAATAAATAATACCAATTCAGCTTTGTAGCCATAATTTTTACTTTTGTTACTCCAGCATGAATTGATCCTTCTATCTGACGGTAACATACCTAGGCATAACTCCTTTTTTTTTTTAATTTTTTATTCCTAGGTATAACTCTAACAGACAGTGTCTGCATATTAGATCCCCTATAATAATAAGTAAGCAGAGCTAAGATAAAATTTTCCTTGATTAAAGAAAATTGTGGACATGACACTCTCCAGTATTAAGCTTTCCTGGAAAAGCTGATTACTAACACTTAGTAACCAACTGATAGATTTTTTCTGTTACAGCTGGTGGTGAGTTTTACAGATCAGTAGGTATTTCTCAGGACATCAAATACATGATGAGACCAGCCTGTTCCTGTGGGATTAGTCTGCACAGCTATTAGTGTTTTTGAGGAAAAACAGCGACAGATGGTGTATCATTCACTTTTGTTGTTGGGCAGATTTATACAGGCATGTGCTACCGCGTAGCTAATGTCAAAACCAGAATTTCCACGTGTAAAAATATACCCTGTTGGTTTAAGAAGTTTGAATACCTGCTGTATCATCTTATGCTGTAATAGTCAAGTAGAAGGTGGAAATCTTACCCTTTTGGAAAAATAATTTGGAAAGCACTGGCTGGATTTTTTTCACTACAAATTTTTCTGTGCCCTTTTATGCATAGATTTTTTTGATATTTGCTCTAGGGTATGATTTGCAATATAGAATCACATAATAATTAGGAGACTAAACTCTGGAGTCAGAACTACCGAGCATGAATCATTCACCCATTTGAGATGTATGACCTGGGGGAGGTCATTCAACTTCTTTAATATTTGTCTCTAAATTATATTTGCCTTTAAATAATACATGTCAGCCTCAGATGGTTATTTTTATGAGCTTTTGTAAGTCATTTTCACTTTTTAACACGATATTTAGCACAATATAATACTTATTTCACATTAGTTAGGGTTTGAGCAGAAACAGCACATTCAAAATATTGAATTGAAAAGGCTCCAACGAAGGGACTCTACAGAGGTGTGGTCAGGCTATAAAGAAACTAGATAGAATGGCTGATCACCCAGGAACCATCAGCAGTGACAATGACCATCCCTCGAAAGAAAAGGAAAGGGATTGGTATTATCAGCTTAGGGAAATCTGTAGCCTTGAGGGGTCACTGAATAAACACCGCGAGAAAGCAGAGGAAACACTCCATGGACACAACTACAGATGGCGGAGGTGGGGAGGTGAGGACAATCTATTGTACCCCCACCATCCACCCTGCAAATGACTCTCATTCATCAGACCCAGTGGAAGTCAGAGACTAAGGAAGCGCCATGATAAAGTCCAAAGAGGTCAGTCCTCTGGGGCAAGGGTTGGGACAGAGATGGCAAATAGGGGATAACCTGCGTGGCCTGCAAGTTAACAATTTCCCCTGCATGTCCTGTATCACCTCCTGCATGAATTGTGACAGTCTAGGCCTGCTGTCCTACCCAGGATCCAGCTGTGGCATCTGTCAACCCCCAATGCTCTCAGCACCAGTTTCTCTCTTTCAGCCATGTGTCATTCTTTAAAATCAAAGGTCCTGAGGTGGCAAGTCCACAAAACTTCCCTGTACTGGAAGGCTTCTTAGCCTGCCTGGTGATAGAAAACCAATGCCGGGGTGTTTGACGCGAAGACACAAAGTAGGCCTCGTTGCGTGATTCTATTAAGTCATTTCCGGTACCAGAGCCTGAGATGAGCGTCCGGACACAGCACATTCTCCTCTCTCAAAGACTCACTATTTAGTCTTTTTCTGGGTTCTCAACAAAATTCCTCCTAGAAGAGAGTGACTTTATTAAATAAAAGATACTTGGCAATAGTTACTCTCTACAGCAAATTTAATTCAGGAACTCCCTCTTGGTGAGACTTTTAAATTATTTCATCCACAAAACTATGTTAGGGGAAATAAGATCCTGGCATGGGGTGTGATTAAATGGAAAACATATTTCCATAACGTCTCTTCTCTTTGCTTTTAGAAACAGTTAGATACAATGGAAAGCAGAAAATTAAGGTAAATGTTGAACTCTATTATTCATCAGCTCAGAGAGACCACGGCATCTCACTGGATTGCTTGGTTTTCATTGGTGACCTTAGGATACAAATATGTGGCTTGCTCTAGAGATGAAATCCCATGACAGATAGGAGAATCTGTAAATTTATGTAAATTATAGTTTATCTGGGAAACTCTTACTCCTTCTTTTTTTTTTCCTCCTTTTTTCTCGTTGTCTGTCCTTGTCTCTCTCTCCCTTTTTCTCTTTCTTTGGCAACATGAGTTCTCCTGTCTTTTAATTCAGGGAAGCCCTAGGGTTTAGGTCATGACTTGTGTATTGACTAGTTCTGAGATTCTGAAGAAGCCACATAACACTAAAGAGACAATACACACTTTTAAATGTGCCTTCTTGGGGTGCCTGGGTGGTTCAGTGGGTTAAGCCTCTGCATTCAGCTCAGGTCAGGATCTCGGGGTCTTGGGATTGAGCCCCACATCGAACCCTGCATCGGCTCTCTGCTCAGTGGGGACCTGTTTCCCCCTCTCTCTCTGCCTGTCTCTCTGTCTACCTGTGATCTCTGTCTGTCAAATAAATAAGTAAAATCTTTAAAAAAATAAATAAATAAAGGTGCCTTCTTTTAAAAGCATAGTGAATGAAGTATACTTAACTTTATCTTTCTTCAGTCCAACTTTTACTGTCAGTCACTTAACTATGATCGTACTTGCACATTAATTCTTTTTTATTGAGCTCTAGTTAGTTTTATGTTCCTTGCTAACTTTGTAAAGAATAATATTATTTCAAATAATTTGACTGATAGAGTTAATTCAGTTATGCTGTTAGTATAACTTTAAAAAAAACTGTGCAGTCTCATTATAGAAGAAGGATGATATAATATACCAGATGGAAATCCACTTACTCCTTAGGGGTCAGGAATGCAAATAAAATAGCTACGTAATAATGTGGTCCAGCTGCACTTTCGGGTTTAGCAGAGGCCTCAGTTGTGATGTGACATCTGAAAGATTTTTCACAACATATTTTTCCAGCCGAAATTTGTCATGTTCAGATACAGGACCTGCCAAATTACAAAAATCTAGACAGATGCTAGGTTTTAAAAAAAACAAAAACAAAAACAAAAAACGGCATTTATACAAGTTAGGAATTGTTCAGTAACTCCTGCTCCCCCCTCCAAAATGGAATCCAACAACTCAAAGAAATATTGTTCACTGGGTCCATAAAATAAGTATATCTACCCTGCTCTAGAATTTAGCTTCTTTTCTTTATCTGAAACATATCAAATGCTCCTGATAGAGGGTATTTGCATATATGGTGTGCTTGTATGTGCCTGTGATATCCATGCATGCATGTATGTGTGCGTGTGTGTATGCGTGTGTGTGCGTGTATTCAAAATATGGACCATTATTGGGAAAACCAAAAGCATTTAAGAAATGAAGAAATGTACCCTCACATTTTCAGCACTGTCCAAAAGACCTCATCCTTGGTGGCCTGCGTCATTGACTCCTTCACACTACTGAGTCAATTGATCTAGTAAAGAATGTTATAAACTTAGGCATGAAGTGAACTGCGTTCAAGTTCAGATTCCCCCACTTGCTCGCCCTGCAGCCCTGGAAACTTTCTGGACTTGAGGATCTCGAAAGAATAAAGACATGCTTAGACTAAAGAATCTCTACAGGCCTCTGAAATTGGAAATATATTGGATCTTAGTTTTTTAATTTCAGAATTCCGTTTTCTGTGGCTTATGTTGCTCCCAAAATAGTTTCTAAATAAATATATATTTTAAAAAGTATTAGTATATTTTACTTTTTAGGGCAGTTTCAGGTTTATAGAAATTTTGTATAGGAAGTCCAGGGGTTCCCTTCTCAGATTCCCCTATTATTAACGTCTTGCATTAGGGTGGTGCATTTGTTTCAGCTGCTGTGCCAGTATGGCTACCGTAGCTAACATCCATGGTTTGCACTGGGGCTCACCCTCTGTGCTGCACAGTTTTGACAAATATGTTATGCCATGCACCCACCATTACGGTATCAGACAGAATCATTTCTACAGCCCTAAAAGTGCCCTGTGCTCTACCTTATAACACTATTTCTTTCCTCCTAAATCTTGGGAAACCACTGATCACTGATCTTTTTCTTATCTCTGTAGTTTTGCCTTTCCTAGAATATCATATGGTTAGAATCATTGAGAGTGTAGCCTTTTCAGATTGGCTATTTTCTCTAAGCAACATGTGTTTAAGATTGTTTTGTGTCTTTTGTGGCTTGATACCTTATTTATTTTATCATTGTATAATATTCCATTGTATAAATATACTACTGTTTGTTTATCCACTATCCTACTGAAAAACATTTGGTTGATCTCAATTTTTAGCAACTATGAATAAAGCTGCCATAAACATTCAAGGGAAGGTTTTTGTATGGACATAAAATTTTAACTCATTTGGGTAAATACCTAGGAGCTTGATTGCTGGATTGTATTGTTAAGGCTGTGTTTAGCTTTGTAAGAGACTGCCAAACTGTCTTAGAAAGTGGCTGTATTCCCATCAGTAAAGAATGAGTTTCTATAAACAAATGTTTTTATTTTAAGAAATATAATCTAAATAAAGTCACTCAGATTAGTTCCCGAGTATGAATAGTTTAATAAATAAACTCCAATTAGCTTATACTTCATATCAGAGGAATTCTTATTTATACAAGATAAGAAGTTTTTGATATATATTCAATGGTGTTGTTTTAGAGACTATCGTCGTTAAAATATATATCTAAGATATTCCATAGATGTTAAGCATTGTTTTTGCATAAAATAATTTAAGAACAATCTTTGCTGCATGGGATAATGTTTATTACATTTCGTGTATGTTTATATTACTGCAAGCTATTTATACAACTGATGAGTTCGAGAAATTTCTACAACATTTTTGAGATAGCTGTAAGTCATGTTGAAATTATGGAATCTCAGTACTTGGTCTACACTTAATGTTGATGCTTTCTGGTGGTCAGACATAGCTTAGTGGTATCAACATACATCACATGTAGAACCCACTGCATGTGAAATTAACTTTTCAGCTCTAAAATCTAAACTTGGAGGATGATGTTCTCTTATAATACAGCCCCTGATTCCCTCTCTACTTTCCTTTATTTATACTCCTGTTTGTATCCAAGATACAAAGAATAACTTGGCCTAAGAATGTTTGCTATAGTATCCATATTCTGGAAACCAGTAGTATATAGTGAATTTGGATGTGGATCCTGGAATCAAAGTACTTGGTTGTGTCTCCAGATCTGGAACCTCACTGATTGCTATTTAAAAATGAATAAGTCATTTAACTTTTATTAGCCTCAATTTCCTCATTTATATAAAAAAATTACTTCACAGAGTTGTTATATAGGGGTTAAATGAGACAATTTCTACAAATATTGTAGCAGCAGAGAGATGGCAAACAAGAAATGTTAATCAGTATTATCTTGAATGGTGTTGGGCTTATTTTGCTTTTCGGTTTTGCCATTGTTGTCATTGCTTTTTTAAAAGACACTTTTTGTTCTCTGTTTCACTTGTTTATAAAAGGCACTTTAGGGATCCTCTTCAAACAATATTTCTTGGCAACCCTTCACTGTTGCCAGTAACAAGCTGAGTGTGTTCTCCTTGCTAGATGAATCCTTCTCCCCCTTTATGCTAAAGCCCACCACTCTATATGATGTTACTTTTCTGTTTCTGTCACTAACATGAAAACCTCTTGATGCTACAGACTCTGTGTTATCCCTTTGTGACTGCCAGCATGGGGCACATAGTAGTTTCATCACTAGAAATATTTTAGTTGAAATAACAGAAACTTAACTGAAGTAACTGAACACCACAGATTAGTCCTGGCCTGAGGCGAGATTTGTCTCAATGTTCTCGATGACATCACAAAAGACTGTTCTTTCCATGCCTCCTCCTCACCCTTCTTAGTGCTGTTTCCACTTATGGCTGCTTTCTCATGCGGTTACAAGATGGCTGCCAGAGCCTGCCAGTGGCTACCATGTTTCTCGTGTACTGTGAGCAGAAGGAAGAACACTGGTCTCAGGAATCTCTTGGGAGAGTAAGAAAGCTTCTTTCTCAGAAGCCTTCAAAAACATCTGCCACCACATTCACCTGAACTGGGTCATATATTCATCCTTGAAGGCCAAGAGCATGGGTTTGCCTAATGGCTTAGGTCAATTGAGTCAGACTTATAACTGAATTTGTTCTTATCTTTCTTCCCTTACACAGCCTGCAACAGAGGAAGAGGAAATTAGAATGAAACTAGCATACTGTTACCAAGAAAAAGGAAGAATGAATGTACTAAATATAAGAATTACATCCTCCATTTTCAAAGGCACTAAACTGGATCTGGTGAACTACTGTATCTATGAAAAGGGGTGGTACGCCTAAGCATGATTTCCCCCCTGTTTACCTATTTGAAATGAAATTCAAATTATGTGAAGGGGAGCCAGCCTTCAATATGTAAGTTGCGAGTTGCATAGACTGTTTGAATTTTAATATGAGCTTCATGAAAGCATGATTCTGGCTTTTGCTAAATTCCCAAGTCACTGATCAGTGCCTGACACAAACAATAGAGATACATTAATTAATTAATTAATTAATTAATTAAATGAATTGATATTTCCAGTGTTTGAGGTTTACCAGTGGAAAGACCATAAATGTAGATGTTGGAGGTTAAATAAAAATCACATTATTTCTAGATTATTATCATTTCTAGATTATTAAGGTGCCCAAAAGTTCTTGGCTAGCAGCTAAATTTCCATGGCATTAGAAAAAAGGGAGCAAATGAAGACCATGTGTTTAAAAGAACTTGTTCAAATCATGTGAGCAGCTGCATCATGACATGACTGATGAAGAAATTAGAAGCAGTGAGTAAAGGACTTTAGTCTTACAAGCTAGGGGAGAGCAGGCTTAACCCCTTCTGGGCTATGCTTCTTATAGAGATCTGAGTGAGATATTAAAATCTAATTCGCAACACAGAACTTCCCTGCATAACAGTTTGTAATGGCTCTTCATCTCCATTAAAAAAGCAATCAGCCAAAATTCTTTTTTTTAAAAAGATTTTATTTTTTTATTTGACATACAGAAATCACAAGTAGGCAGAGGGACAGAGAGAGAGGAAGAAGCAGGCTCCCTGCCGAGTAGAGAGCCCGATGTGGGACTCAATTCCAGAACCCTGGGATCATGACCTGAGCCGAAGGCAGAAGCTTTAATCCACTGAGCCACCCAGGTGCCCCAATCAGCCCAAATTCTTAAAAGGCATTTGTGGCTTTGAGAAGCTAGTCCCCCTCCCCCACCCCAATCACCTATAAGTCCTCTGATTTATTTTGTGATGATCTCTCCCTCACTTACTCGCCTCCCACCATTGTTAAATTTTTCCGCTGTGGTTCAAATAAACCTGGTACTCTCCTGCATTAGGGCTTCTGCTCTAGTATTTCCCTTTGCCTGAAAAACTCTTGCCCTGGATTGTGCAAGGCTGTTCAGAGTAACTCTCAACTGGGACTAACACCATCATCCTATTTAACACCATATCCCATTCCTCCATTCCACCCAGACACTAAAACCCCTTACCATGCTCTACCTTTATTATTTCCATAGCATTTATTACTTTTTCACTTGTCACCGGATATACTTTATCATTATTCATTTTTTTGTCAACCCCCCCCAATCAAAATGTAAACTCCATGAAGAGTTTGTTCACTGATTTATTCCAAGGCATAGTGCCAATACATACTGACCAAATAAACGATTGAATGAGCTTAAACTGCATTAACCATTTATTCAAGTCAATAGTTCAGGCTTATCCCATATAGAAAAATAGTGTTAATTAAGTGTGTGTCTGTATTTTTCAGCACACTATTATTTATCTAGGTCTCTTCTATGTTAGAAAACATTCTTGCAAAAAAAAATGTATTTTGAGCCTACTTAATACTCTGATTTTTTTCCTGCATTTTAATGAAACCTAACTGTTAAATTAAACTAAACTGTGATATAATAGGCATAACAGTGACTAGTTCATAGCCAATTCTGGGTTTCTGAACAATTGCCCAGCATCCAAGTATATTGAGAAGTTTTGAGCTGAAACTCAAATATATGCTTCATTGTTTTATTGTTACCCATCATGGTTGAAACATTAGTTTTTCCAGCAAAGCACTATTTTGTGTGAGAATTTTATCTTTGATCACAGAATGGCACATATTTTTAACTGAAGAATGGAAATTTCTAAAATATTATGATCCTACATTTAAACTTTAAAAAAAATGCTAGCCAATAAATAATCTCTTTTGACAAACACTAATGCATATATGAAAAAGAGAAGTTCTCCTCGGTACTTTTTTCTTCCCCCTGATCAAAGTCTTTCCACCTAAATGTTATTAATCAATACCTATCACCAGTAATATCCTCTTGAAAAATAGTCACCTGTTCTCATGGATAGTGACTGTCTTAGTCTGTTCAGGCTGTTATAACAAATACCATAAACTGGGGGGCTTATTAACATTTATGTCTCACAGTTTTAGAGGCTGGGAAATCCAAGAGCATGGCACCTACACATTTTGTTGTCTAGTGCAAGCTGTCTTCCTTGCTGACCTCCATCTTCTTTCTCACTGTAACCTCACATGGAGGAAGAGATGAGGGATCTCTCTGGGGCCTCTTTTATGAGAACACTCAGCCTGTTCATGAGGGCTCCACTTTCATGACCTCAACACATCCCAAAGGAACTACCTTCTACTACCATCACCTTGAGAATTAGAACTTCAGCATAGATTTTCAGGCTTTGAGGGGACACTAATTTTCAGTCTATAGCAATAATTATTTGGCACTTTTATTATTAAGCTGATAGAAAAATTTAATGAAGTTATTTGGCACTGTTTTGTTCTGCAGAGCTTAATTCCTTGAAGATGTTAATTTTGTTTTGTCTTGTTTTTCCTTTTTCAGAATTCTTACTTCATTTATATCTGTTTACCATATGTTGAGAAAGAATAATGGCTAAAATCTCAAACGTTGTAACTTTAAACTGCTTATATAACTTGGTTATCTATAGACTAGTCTATGTATTTCCTTCCATCAGGATCTCTGACAGCCCTCTGTGTTCCCTATGATATCCTACATCTCTCAGAAATTCCTCACCTGAATTCATCCAAACTTTACTCTTCAAAATTAGAAAATAGTCATTATCTCATGACAGCCCTTTATTTAATTCTTACCCTTTTTAATCAACCAAAATTTTTCTTATTCCTTATATAATTTATCCATTCCTTTACTCAATCATCTCAATACTTATTTTTAGCTCCTAGTATAAACCAGGCACTGTTCTAGAGAAAGGGAACATAGTGGTGAACAATGTAGACAAATTTCTTAATGAAATTTGCTAGATGTGGCCTCTTTCTCCAATAAACCATGCTTCCTTATATTCCCATTCATGTGCAGCTCCTCTCCTAATCTTGCCTTTTTCTGTGACATTCTTGAACCATAGAATACAGGGAAGTCATGGTATGCAAGTGTTGGTCTAAAGGTTGAAAAGGATGGGAGATTCTTCCATTGCACTCAGGGTAAATTTACCTGCAATGTTAGCCCTGACTACCATGAATCCATCACGCTGTGCGAAAGACAACCTAGCTACATAAAGAGCCCGTGTGAGACCATCTTGAAAGTGAATATTCAGTTGGTGTCACCCAAATGAAATGTCCTAGTTGGTACCAATTTGAGCAGATTGGCTCAAATTACAGAACTGTGATCAGATGAACAAAGTAATTGATGTTTCCAACCACTAATCTGGGATAGATTGTGATATAACCATAGATAACCAAAACACAAGATCTTGGCAGATAAAGTTGATTTGTAAAAAGTTACAACTCATCAAACATCACCACCCCCAACTGTCCTATTATATATTTATAGATTTGGAGAAGAAAATGTATGGAATAGTAATAATATAATCAATAATAACATAATATAAAATATTAAGTTCCATCATATTAATAGTACAAATATATATTTATAATATGTTATAAATATATGTTCATAAAATTTATAAATATATATAAATACATATACACATTTTAGTCTTTCATTTATTCAAGAATTTTTAATAATTATTGAACAGTAAATATTTGTAGTTTTAAGTCAATATGTTTTGAGTAATTTGATACACTGCAATAAATAATTCAGAAGCTCTATTTCAGACCATCATGATAAATCTTGTTTTTTTTGGTGTGGTTTTTTTTTTTATGTACACCAGCACTTTTTAGAGTTGACAACATTATAACAGTTGAATAGCTATGGTAGAATTAGTCCATTGCTAGTGCTAGTTTTCTTTTTAAGTTGGTTGTAATTTTGTCTTTGTGGTGAAAGTAGATTACATCCAAGTGTCTATTTAGAAAGAGAAAGGTCATGGAAGATACAGGATGCATTCAGCAGACTCACTGACCTAGCATATACTTTCATAGCCTTGTCTATAAAAAAGATTGATAAGTGAGTTAAAAGAAATTTGGTCATATATGCCTCATGTTTTAAGTGAATTATGGGAAAACTCAGAGGTTTCCCCAGGGTCGGGCTAAAACTTAGATCTAGATTTTCTGCCTTCCATTCAGTGATGTTTCTACCTTATAAACATATAATGCTCATACTAGGAGTGTTTATACTAGGCAGGTATAGATGAAACAAGATTGGCTGTGTATTGGCTGGGTCATAGGTTCATGGAGTGCATTATGCTATTTTTAAATTTTGTCTTTGAAAATTTCTATATAAAAGTTTTAAAGATAAGTAGAAAGAGCTCATTTATATTTTAGTTTCTTATTATACCTTATAATGTATATATTCTATTGTATTGTATAATTTATAATAACCAAGTATTATATAATTTTTGAGTAAAGTAAGTAGAGACTACAAAATATTTGCCAGTTTAAAACATCCACCCATAATCATTCTAGCAAGCAGAAACTAGAATCCATTTTAGGAAAATAAGCATGCTAGAGAATCACCATTTTTCCTTTGGTAGAAAGTTCTTTGTTTTTGTTTTCATGCTGACTAGATTTCAATTATGTTGATAAAGCGTTATTTTTATGAAGTCCAAAGTGGGAGCATTTGTGATGTCATATGTACCATACTGGTTCATTTTATACTCAACCTAATAAAACATGCATCCAACAGAATTCAACTAGCTGGGGCCTTATATTACCATCTTGTCCAGTTATCTTGGCAAGAGTAGTAAGAATACAAATTGATTGAGGAGATGTACTGATTGAAAACTAAATTCTGGGATATGTCTTGTGATTTCTACAGATTTGGTACAACCTCTTAGAAAAACCTACAAGAACCTGTTGCAAGTCAAATGTTCTAAGATACATAAAGACATCTCTAAGGGAAGATTAGACTGTTAGTTACACTAACTACACTCTGTCCACAAGATTTGTTAACACATTTAAGAAAGTCTCTAGAGCAAAGATAAAAACAAAAAGAGTCTTTCTCTGTACATTTTAACTAACTAGAAAATTCAGTAAGGAGAACTGATCATTCTCTATGAATTAGCATTATTCAATGAGCTTCAGGATACTGTAGAATAAAATGTATGACTCAAAAATATGCCGTACCAATAACATTCCTGAGTGTTGATAATAGTCACAGAACTTTCCTCATTTCTTATCTGATGTTTATTGCAGAGAATAAAGGAATGGAAAAATTTTGCCAGCTACTCTAAAGACAGTGGATTGCTAAACTGTCTTTTTCCCAGAATCAGGGCTATTCTTGTGATTTAAAACCCCGCAATTCATATTATTTTAATTACTCATTTTTAAGAGCATGGTGTGTCACAAAACCTGTGGCTATAACTTGGAAGATTTATTTTTTCCAGAGTTTACAAAATGAGACAAAATATTATAGTAAAGCCACAGAACGTTACTGACTTGGACTTTCCAGACTTCAGAACCACAAACTTCCAGCCCTTTGTATGTCATCTGCAATGATCCAAGGTTGCTCACCCAGTACACATCCCCAAGTTCCCAGTTTGAGCAAACATAGACATTTGATGAGGAGCCAAACCCAGAACAGCATGTCTGGGCTTTTTAAACATGGAGTTGTCTCTGATTAAAACTAATTTATTCAAGAACCCCAGATCAGATAATAGTTCTTTCACTCTTTGAGCTCTACAATGTAGAGAACTATTGTATTCATCCATCCATCCATCCATACATACATACATACATACATACATTCATATGTTTGTCCATTTATTCATTTATCAAGTACTTACTGGCAGAAATCAAAGCTCCTTGTCCCCATGAGACCTATATTCTGGTGGATGTGACAGACAATAAGCATGGGACCAAATAAATAGACAAGATGATTTCAGTAACATTGGATGCAAATTTAATCCCAGTTCCCTTCTTAAGAATTGTATAAAGTTGATAATGTTTCTTAAAGTTTTTGATACATTAATTTCTTTATTTTTAATTTAAAAATTTTATTTATTTCACAGAGATCACAAGTAGGCAGAGAGAGAGGGGGAAGCAGGCTCCCTGCAGAGCAGAGAGCTCCATCCCAGGACCCTGGGATCTTGACCTGAGCTGAAGGCAGAGGCTTTAACCCACTGAGCCACCCAGGTGCCCCATTGATACATTAATTTCTAAGATGTTAATGGAACAACAGTTTTTCTGGATACTCTGTGAGGATTAAATTAGATTATGCAGCAAAGTGCTTAGAAAATAGCATCCGTCTCATTTGCATAGAATGTACGCTAGGATGCCTGCAGTACTATTTGTAATGTGGAAAAAAATGGAAACAATCCAAATGTCCTTGGAGGGAAATGGATTGGATGAATAATATATATAATATGTATATAGTGAAACACTGCTCAGCTATTAAAAGGCACATACTAGGTTTAAAAAAATAACAGACATTAATATATAATTCGTGTAAAAAAATGGAGCAGAAAATATACGGTATGATGCTGTTAACAATACAACATTCATCAACATATGCATGTGCCCAGCAGTATTTCTAAGGAACAGAGAAAATGTGTCTCAAATTCATACTGATGAATGTTCCCTGAGGGAAGGAAAGGACAATTTAAAGAGGCAATTGATAGGAGAATTCAAAGACTCATGCACCTTTATCTAGTATGTATTATTTGTTTTATTTTAAAAATTAAGCACATGATAAATTGAATTAAAAATAGTACGAGGGAAAGTGCTAGGGGAGATAATATCCATTGTATAGATAATTGAGATACTATATGAAAAAATGGTCATTTGAAAAACAAGTTCTTCGTATATTTGTGGCCAACCTTTTATAGGGCAATTATTTTGACAGTTCATTTTCCCTCCCTTAGCAAGGTTCTGTGGAACCAATGTGCTATTGGTCTTTGGGTAGCTTCTGTGTTTGAGGTAAAACATACTTACTTAGGGTAATCAAGAAGACTTTTTCTCTCTCACCCTCTCTCCTTCTCCTCTTCCTCCTCCTCCTCCTCTTTCTTTTTCTTCTTCTTTTTTTACTTACTACTTCATGTTTTGTTTATACACTATTTTCAGCCAGGGACTTTATCACATCTGGGACTCAGCACAAGCCTCCTGACTGCTTTCTTGAGCTGAAATAAAAAAGTCAGGGTGTTCTAGCACACTGTCACAGAATAGTTGACACATCATTTCTTCCTGCCCTCCATATTACAAAGACTTGATTGACTTTTATAGCTTCCAAGTGGCCATTCTTTGTGGGCTTTTAATATTACGAAATATACACATTTGTCTAATGCTGCCAGGGTAAATTCTTTCTGGCACTGAGCACTTAAATCCATGCACATAGTCACTAAATGAGGTTGTTAAGTTTCCATTTTCCATCTCACATGAAAAGCTACTCAAGCAGATGTGGACTGAGATGGTTGTCCCCCAAACCAAAGTTATTTGGCAAAGAAGTATCTTTCCTTACACAAGCTGGGGAAAGGGTTTTGGTGGCTAACATCTTCATTCACTGTACTTACTGCTTGAAAACCAGAACATGCTTAAAATAGGAGTAGCTGCCATGGTAGCTGTTTAAAAGCTTAATGGGATGAAAAAAGCATTGTTAGTTTTATTGCAATAGCTTTTCCTGGATGTGGTCTTATCAGGAAACAATGGAACCTATTTTGCTATTTTCTTTGGAGACACATTCTTTGTGAGATTTTTGGTATGTCTCAGAAGACTTCGGGACAAATAAGAATATACCTAGAATACACTCATTTAATGAAATCAAACTGTAAGAATGCAAACGAGAGGGGTGAAAGCCTCTAATCTTCTTTGTTATCTTCCACCACCCAGATGTTGACTTCACACCTCTGACTCTGTGCAATTCTTTACCAAAGACTAAGGGTAATGTTTAAAAGTATTGGGTTGATTTGCTTGCATGGTTTTTCACCTCTGCCTCACCAAGCCATCCTGTCCATGCCACAACCAAGTTCTTAAGCTTAGGACAATGTAGACAAACCTGACAGAGACTTCCAGGATGCCAGCAATATGTTAGCCATGGGAACAAATGAATTCGGTATTAGAAAACATGCAAGACTCTCTCAACTCCTAGAACTTGATCACAAAATCATTTTATTGAATGTTAATTCCTATATACCTGACTCCATATTTGGTAACTGGTAATGTGGCTTCTCTGATCAGACCAAACCACTTTGTCTGCTCTTCCTTTTAATTTTCTTGATACTTCTTATCTTTGGGTTATTAACTTCATGGAATTCCCTCATCATATTTTTTCAGTAATTCTGATTGGAGAGAATATTCCAAACTCACTTCCTCATAGGAAATGTCCCTAATTTTTTCTCACTTCTCTCATCAGTTCTATATTTTACACTTCCTTAGCACTTAATATGTACAGGTTTCACTCTAGCATCTGATATTTTTTTCATCTTACCTTTAATACTTGCTCTGTAGAATAAAGAAAGCATTTTTTATTTCACCTGAAACTGTCACCATCACCATAACCATCACCATCAACCTGATACCAATGCCTTGTCTTTTTCTTCTGTATCGTGCCTTTCAAATCTCAATTAAACACTGAAAATGTGGGGGAAAGTAAAAGGAGGGGAGAAAATATTGGTTATGATCATCAAGGACTAATCAAGGAAATAAGATATAATTATTTTTAAATAATGAAAAAAATTAAATAATTTCTAACAAAGAGAAGATATACACAATGTTGCCAAGAAAATCCCCTCAAAAATAAACTTTTGAAGGACTCAGGGTAAGGAGAAATTACTTCTAGATGGAGATGATGGCAAATTATACGAAGAAAGTACAATTTGACAAAAATAAATTTTAATTTATTCATTTAACATATTCACCAAGCACTCTGTTAAACACTGGGCTGAATAGAATTTTAGTGAAGAGAAAGGGATGAAAAGTCTGTGAGCAGATGAGTAGTTACAAGAATGCTTGAATAATTGTAATGGAGTCAATCTAGTGTTCATTTATCCATCAATATATTCAACAAATAGTTGTACTATTTCTATGTATTTGGTATTGTGTTCAGTTCTGGGAATTCAGGAGTGACAGAGCAATACCATCATTTTTCAAGAATTCTAAACACAGTAAGACAAAGAGTTAGGAGTCCAGGATACAAAAGGTTAGCTTCAAATGAGGCTAAAACATAATGGAGGGTACCACACACATCAGAATAAGTAAGGGAGTCAATAAAAACTTGCTGAGTAAATGATTCAATAATTCTTTCCTGGTTTCTTGTGTAAAAGGAAAAAAGCATGAAACTTTTGCTAAAGATTGCACTTTTGTGTCTTGGTCCAAATTCCATTGGGGAGGAACAGTAACACAGGAGGCAGGAAAGGCTCTGGGCCACACCACATGGACCTCTGCTGTCTGCAGATCTGTGTCCATCTGGTCAAAGGGGAAATTGGTTGGCCTGAGGCAAATATAAATGGGCCAGAGGACCATTTAGTCAGAGTTAAGTAACAAGTCTCTTTTGGGAAATCTACCTGTTATTATAACTAAAAAGTAAAGTTCTGTATTCAATGGCTCATAGCTTCGTAGCAGGAAGTTCTGTTCAACATTCCAGAAAGTTCTGCATTACTTTTCCACTACCTCAATTATTGAAAATATTCAGAGGTAACAGAGAGTTGGGAAGTCTGCCTTCTGACAGTCCCTCTTCCTATGACTTGCTCTGAAAACACTGGCATCTTAAACTAGGTGGGGCTCCCTTCTTCATTTGAAAATTTATCTCGTGTCCCTTTTAGTTTTAGTTTTGTTTTGTTTTAACAAATCTCTTGCAATAAGTTCATAACCATTTCATTTGAGAAACTTGTAATCCCGAATGCTTTTTACATCTATTTGGAATTATTATTATTTTATCACCCTTGACTTTATTCAATTTAATCAGTCTTTTTATTATTAGACTCCTAACATGTGATGTTGATTGTCTTCCCATTGTTTCTTTTGCTTTGTTTTGTTATTTAATAGTGACTGCTCTTCACCACTGACAAACTCTTCTAATATCTGTTGATACCCTTTGTTTTAGAACTCAAATAATTCCTTTTTTTGTCCTTTAAATCTTAGTGAAATGTTATCCTATTTAGTAGGGGGTCCTTAATTTTGTATGAACATACAGAACTACCTATCAAAACATTCCATCCCAGTTCATTCAGCTAGAATAGTTAGCTAGTTACACTAAACATTTTATACAATTAATCATATAATCCAAGCTTCATGCATACACACACATAAACACACACACACCCCTGACATATTAGCACTCATTGGTCTTGTTTACTTGTTTCAATATTAAGTGTCTGAGGCTAGAGATCACACCCAATCTAACTCTATTAAAATAACAAAGCACTAATCTAGATCCACATTTCTTGTAGGTGTGAATTAAATACGGAGCAATGATAATGCCATACCTTGTTACAAGACTCGTGTCCCATTATCAGAGTTAGAACTAGTTAAGGTTTTGTCAAATTTCTTGTCGAAACATGAATAGATGAGATTACTTTTTAGATGGAAAATATATGCCCTAAAAAATAAATATAAATACACAAAAAAATCATTCTCACACAACTTACAGCATTTTTTAATAAGAATACTGTAACTTTAAGGGAATATTTGAAGAAAACACAATGAATGAGATTTAAAAACATAAAATTTAGCATTTAAAAACAAATAGCACTAAAGGTATATAAAGTTTCAAATTCTATCTGAAGAAACACCATTTTATTTCGCTGTTGTACTGGTCAAAGAGGTGTTTAGGGCTGGCAGATATGTATCTTCAGGATAGGGAATATTGAAATTTTGTGTCAAAAAATAGACATTTTCACTAGCAATGGGTCAGTGGAACACTTGACATGTTAGCAAGTATCCCCAACCAGAGATTTAATCCTTTTTTTTTTGGTCTCTTTTTGTCTTTTGGAATATGAGGCTGTCATTGGCTCTGGGATAAGCATACATTATTGGGGTTTGGTTTATCCAAAACCACATATGGTAAACTATGCTAAGTAGAGGTTTAAACTTGAAAATGATGTCAAAATGCTACTTTGGTTGTAGACATGAGGGAGAAAACAAAAGAATTTGCCTCTCCACTGCCAATGTCTTCCACATCAAAAAGATTGGGTCAGAGATGTCACTGGTATGTTTCCTTTTTTATGTTGCACCTCAGAAACGCTTTCTCTACCCATTTCTCCCTTCCTATCCCCTATGCTTAAGAAGAGTCAAAAGGCTCCAACCATTCAGCCATTTTAGACTGAGTTGCTGCAGGGTTTTAGTTTTGGTTTTGGTTTTGTTTGTTTGTTTGTTTGTTTCTTTTTTTTTTTTTTTGGAAGGTCAAGAGAGAGGTATGGTCTCTGAAAAAACTCTCTGCTTAGGTCCGACTTGGTAATGAGGATCATGGTAGAGTCATGGTTTAACTGTTGACATAGCAACATATATTTTGTTTGTGTTCTGTAGTCTCTTCATTTAAAGAAGGAGGCAGACTCTCAATACTCCTTTACCCTAGAAGAGTCTGGCTAGTGTATTCTGCCTCAAATTGTCTTTTCTTTCTTTTTTAGAAAATTTAAGCTACTTAAAAATAAGACTGTGAAAAGAGGTTGAAAGAAAAGAGGGAGACAATTTTGCCTGATTCCAAAGTATAGGCTTTAATTTTATTACTAATTATAAATTTAGCAGTTAGTTGAATTCTCCCGGGGTAGCCTAACATACCATCTCATTTTCCAGTCTTGACATAACTGTGTAAAATAGTCCATAACCAATGAATGCATATTTTTATTTATTTATTTTTTTTAAAGATTTTATTTATTCACTTGACAGAGAGAAATCACAAGTAGATGGAGAGGCAGGCAGAGAGAGAGGAAGGGAAGCAGGCTCCTCACCGAGCAGAGAGCCCGATGCGGGACTCGATCCCAGGACCCCGAGATCATGACCTGAGCCGAAGGCAGCAGCTTAACCCACTGAGCTACCCAGGCGCCCCAAATGCATATTTTTAAATTAGAAATTACATGTATCGACATAGTATATATACATACATATGTAAATATATATATATATGTGTATATATATATATATATACACACACACTTTAAATCATAGCGGTAATACCATTTTCTGTATATTGAAAATCTTTAAGAATGCCTAGTATAATGGAGTAACAGCCTAGGTACAGGGTGAAATTCATTGATCACATTTTCCCATAAATACTCAGCTTCAAAATATCTGGGAAATCCAGATCTGCTATGAATGAATGAGAGAATGAATACATATATACATGCATACAAAAGTTGGGTAATTTTAAAGTGTCTCAAAATCTTCCAGCTTATTTTTTTATGGATTGCCTGGTTTTTACATAATTTCATATTATAGTAAGGTGGAGATGTTTGAAATTACCACAATTTACTTCAGGACAAATTAGATATTGCTTATGACCAAGGAAAGAGATATATTTTAAAATCTAAATCTATCATCTATCTATCTGTCTGTCTATCTATCTATCTATCTATCTATATATATATACTTTTTTGACACCATTTCCCTTGAAGGAAAAGAAACCATGTCAATTTCCATTTGAATAAGAGATCTTCTAGCCTGCCATTTCCAGACATTACTTTTTCTAACATTGGAGTCTGTAGTTGAATAGATGAAAATGTATCAGCAGTTGGGAGTTTGAAGAAATCTAAAATTTTAGAGTCTCTTGTTAGCTTAGGCATAGAGCTAGGCAAAATACTTTCCACTTTGGCAAAAACAATGGGAAAAAGCATTAGTCTCTCCAGGATGATTTTTGGTACTTCCTACTCTAGGGAAGTCCAGAAACACAAAGTGAGATCAGAATTTTACACTAATTTCTGGCTCTTCTATTTCTTCACATTCTGGCAATAAAATGTGGAAAACATATTTGTTCAAGGGCAACATGAACTTTTTCTGAACCTCTCAAGACAGCCACTCTTAGTCATAGAAAAACAGAACTTTTTGGTCCTTCCTTAACTTCAGTTATTGAAGCAATGAATGGATGGTGCAGTGGCTTCTCCCATTTGCCATCCAGTGGGGATTCATTTTCCTTTCTTTACAGATCACATTATAAGTAATATTAGGCCAGGTTCTGGATTTATAGAATTCTTGATTGAAGACATGAAATCAGTTTTGTTGCCAGCATGAAATGGCCAGTATTCCAAAAAAAAAAAAAAAAAAGTCCCTTTTCTCCTCCCAAGCTACTTAAGCCAAAAGTACGATTGAAATAGAATGATGATTGATTGAGTAGGGCGAATTCTCTTTTAAAAGGTCAAAGTCTATTATCATGCTTAACTTTATTATCCTCCAGAGTTATTTGGTTATTTGAGAATAGTCATGTGAAGGAGTTAGTTTAGAGATTGTTTATTTTATTTTATGAATGGAAAAAAACATAAATGAAGACAAGGGGCAATATTTGAATAAATGTTATATTATGTTTGCTAGAATCCCTAAAGTTTTTCAAATATTAAATGCTGCTTCTAAGGCAATTATCCTAAAGACTAACTTGATTAATAAAAAGAGGGATCTACAATTTCTGATTTAAAAAGATTTTGCATACATATAAACTAAATAGTAGGGTCTCTTTAGGAAAAGGGACATATGTTGATGAGAAGGAGTGAAGAAAAGAGCAAAGGAAGAGGAATTACCCTCCCAACCATCTGTCCCCAAACCCTCTGTTTTATTGCTTGAAGGAGTGTTGAGCAGCTTTTAGGAATTATACCTTGCTGTATCGCTGCTCAACTGAAAATATTATTACAGGTTACAAAAGACAGCCTCACATATAAGAACTATTATTTCTGGGGCCCCTCTTGGCTCAGTTAGTTAAGCATCTGCCTTCAGTTCAGGTCATGATTTCCAGGTCCTGGGATCCAGTTCTCGGTTGAGCTCCCTGCTCTGTGGGGAGTCTGCTTCTCCCTTTCTTTCTACGTTTCCCCCACCCCCTTCTTATGCTTGTCTCTCTCTCAAATAAATAAATAAAATCTTAAAAAAACAGAACCCTTGTTTCCTTCCAACTTAATTCTTTTATAGAAACCTTCAGTTATTTTGCTTTAAGAAAACAAGTGACTGATAGCACTACTGCATTTATTTATTTGAATATTTTTCAGCAATACCCTCTCGAGATTTATATTTTTCTTCCATTTTTTGAAAAGTGAATTTAGGGCTCAACATCATAGAACACCAAGGTGAGCGACATGGTTTGGGCACACACTGATGTCGATCACACTCTCTACCTGCTGAAAAGAATATGCATCACTGGCATTTCCATCGTGTGGTGGCCTCAGAAGCATCAGGTTCCCACTCCAATTTCCTTATGTACTTTCCAGGGCTTCAAAGTACCAAGAACAATTGCCTTTGAAATTCTTTGAAAAGCTGTTGAGGTTGTTTTCCAATCTTCAGGAAATCTCTAAATTAATCTGTTCTTCACACAGGTGCACACAACCTGAATTACAATCCATCAGAGAAAATTCCTCCACTTCCTGGAATAGAACATCATAAGGTGGAAATTTTCTGTCTGCAGATTCATACGACATGGACATCCAAGTGCGGGAGCCAGTAAACACTTCCTGTAAAAATGTTGTAAGTTTTGGCAGGAGGAGTCAAGATGGCGGAGAAGTAGCAGGCTGAGGCTACATCAGGTAGCAGGAGATCAGCTAGATAGCTTATCTAAACATTGCAAACACCTACAAATCCAACGGGAGATTGAAGAGAAGAAGAACAGCAATTCTAGAAACAGAAATCAACCACTTTCTGAAAGATAGGACTGGCGGAAAAGTGAATCCAAGGCGACGGGAAGATAGACCACAGGGGGAGAGGCCGGCTCCTGGCAAGTGGCAGAGCAATGGAGCACTAAATCAGGACTTTTAAAAGTCTGTTCCGCTGAGGGACATCACTCCAGAGGCTAAACTGGGGTGAAGACCGCGTGGGGTCAGCGTGGCCCCAGGTCGCAGGGTCACAGAAGGATTGGGGGTGTCTGAGTGTCACAGAGCTTGCAGGTATTAGAACAGGGAAGCCAGCTACAGAAACAGAGCCAAGGAGTGAGCTCTCAGCTTGGGGTTACCTTGAACTAGTTGCAAGCTGGGTGATCTTGGAGTGCGGCCAGAGGCCAGGGAGACGGGAGTGATCGGGCGCTATTCTCTGAGGGCGCACTGAGGAGTGGGGCCCTGAGCTCTCGGCTCCTCTGGGCCAGTGACTGGGAGGCCACCATTTTCATTTCCGTCCTCTGGAACTCTACGGAAAGCATTCAGGGAACAAAGGCTCCCAAAAGCGAACCCAAGTGGATTACTCAGCCTGGCCCCTGGTAAGGGCAATGCAATTCCACTGGGGCAAAGACACTTGAGAATCACTACAACAGGCCCCTCCCCCAGAAGATCAACAAGAAATCCAGCCAGGACCAAGTTCACCTACCAAGGAGTGCAGGTTCAATACCAAAGAGAGCAGCAGAATTCCAGAGGAGGAGAAAGCAAAGCACAGAACTCATGGCTTTCTCCCCATGATTCTTCAGTCTTGCAGTTAATTTAATTTTTTTTTCAATTTTTTTTCTTCTTCTGCTAAATTTTTTTTAACTTCTACCCTTTTCTTTTTTAACATTTTTAAACTAGTTTATCTAATATATATATATTTTTTTTCTCTTTTGTATTTTTTCTTTATTTGTTTTCTTTGTTTAATCGTTTCTTTTTTTTTTCTGAACCTCTTTTTATCCCCTTTCCCACCCCCCCCAAAATCTGGCGTATCTTCTGATTTGGCTAAAGTGTATTTTCCTGGGGTCTTTGCCACCCTTTTAGTATTTTACTTGCTCCTTCATATACTCTTATCTGGACAAAATGACAATGTGGAAAGATTCACCACAAAAAAAAGAACAAGAGGCAGTACCAAAGGCTAGGGACCTAATCAATACAGACATTGGTAATATGTCAGCTATAGAGTTCAGAATGACGATCCTCAAGGTTCTAGCCGGGCTAGAAAAAGGCACTGAAGATATTAGAGAAACCCTCTCTGGAGATATAAAAGCCCTCCCTGGAGAAATAAAAGAACTAAAATCTAACCAAGTTGAAATAAAAAAAAAAAAACTATTAATGAGGTACAATAAAAAATGGAGGGTCTCACTGCTAGGATAAATGAGGCAGAAGAAAGAACTAGTGATATAGAAGACCAAATGACAGAGAATAAAGAAGTTGAGAAAAAGAGGGACAAACAGCTACTGGACCACGAGGGGAGAATTCAAGAGATAAGTGACACCATAAGATGAAACAACATTAGAATAATTGGGATTCCAGAAGAAGAAGAAAGAGAGAGGGGAGCAGAAGGTATATTGGAGAGAATTATTGGAGAGAATTTCCCTAATATGGCAAAGGGAACAAACATCAAAATCCAGGAGGTGCAGAGAACCCCCCTCAAAATCAACATGAACATGTCCACACCCCATCACCTAATAGTAAAATTTACAAGTCTTAGTGAAAAAGAGAAAATTCTGAAAGCAGCCCGGGAAAAGAAGTCTGTAATATACAATGGTAAAAATATTAGATTGGCAGCAGACTTATCGACAGAGACCTGGCAGGCCAGAAAGAGCTGGCATGATATATTCAGAGCACTAAACGAGAAAAACATGCAGCCAAGAATACTATATCCAGCTAGGCTATCATTGAAAATAGAAGGTGAGATTAAAAGCTTCCAGGACAAACAACAACTGAAAGAATTTGCAAACACCAAACCAGCTCTACAGAAAATATTGAAAGGGGTCCTCTAAGCAAAGAGAGAGCCTAGAATTAGTAGATCAGAAAGGAACAGAGACAATATACAGTAAGAGTCACCTTACAGGCAATACAATGGCACTAAATTCATATCTCTCAATAGTTACCCTGAATGTTAATGGGCTAAATGCCCCAATTAAAAGACATAGGGTATCAGAATGGATAAAAAAACAAAACCCATCTATATGTTGCCTACAAGAAACTTATTTTAGACACAAAGACACCTCCATATTTAAAGTTAGGGGGTGGAAAATAATTTACCATGCTAATGGACATCAGAAGAAAGCAGGAGTGGCAATCCTTATATCACATCAATTAGATTTTAAGCCAAAGACTATAATAAGAGATGAGGAAGGACACTATATCATACTTAAAGGGTCTGTCAAACAAGATCTAACAATTTTAAATATCTATGCCCCTAACGTGGGAGCAGCCAACTATATAAATCAATAACAAAATCAAAGAAACACATCAACAATAATACAATAATAATAGAGGGCTTTAACACTCCCCTCACTGAAATGGACAGATCATCCAAGCAAAAGATCAACAAGGAAATAAAGGCCTTAAATGACACACTGGACCAGATGGACATCACAGATATATTCAGAACATTTCATCCCAAAGCAACAGAATACACATTCTTCTCTAGTGCACATGGAACATTCTCCAGAACAGATCACAACCTGGGTCCTAAATTAGGTCTCAACCAGTATCAAAAGATTAAGATCATTTTTTGCATATTTTCAGACCACAATGCTCCGAATCTAGAACTCAATCACAAGAGGAAATTTGGAAAGAACCCAAATACATGGAGACTAAACAGCATCCTTTTAAAGAATGAATGGGTCAACCAGGAAATTAAAGAAGAATTGAAAAAATTCATGGAAACAAATGATAATGAAAACACAATGGTTCAAAATCTGTGGGACACAACAAAAGCAGTCCTGAGAGGAAAATATATAGCAGTACAAGCCTTTCTCAAGAAACAAGAAAGGTCTCAAGTACACAACCTAACCCTACACCTAACGGAGCTGGAGAAAGAACAAGAAAGAAACCCTAAACCCAGCAGGAGAAGAGAAATCATAAAGAACAGAGCTGAAATCAATGAAATAGAAACCAAAAATAAAATAGAACAAATCAACGAAACTAGGAGCTGGTTCTTTGAAAGAATGAATAAGATTGACAAACCCCTGGCCAGACTTATCAAAAAGAAAAGAGAAAGGACTCAAATAAATAAAATCATGAATGAAAGAGGAGAGATCACAACTAACACCAAAGAAATACAGACCATTATAAGAACATACTATGAGCAACTCTACGCCAACAAATTTGACAATCTGGAAGAAATGGATGCATTCCTAGAGACATATAAACTACCACAACTGAACCAGGAAGAAATAGAAAGCCTGAACAGGCCCATAACCAGTAAGGAGATTGAAAGAGTCATCAAAAATCTCCAAACAAGCAAAATCCCAGGGCCAGATGGCTTCCCAGGGGAATTCTACCAAACATTTGAAGAAGAAATAATTTTTATTCTCCTGAAACTGTTCCAAAAAGTAGAAACGGAAGGAAAACTTCCAAACTCATTTTATGAGGCCAGCATCACCTTGATCCCAAAACCAGACAAGGATCCCATCAAAAAAGAGAACTACAGACCAATATCCTTGATGAACACAGATGCGAAAATTCTCACCAAAATATTAGCCAATAGGATTCAACAGTACATTAAAAGGATTATTCGCCACGACCAAGTGGGATTTATTCCAGGGCTGCAAGGTTGGTTCAACATCCGCAAATCAATCAATGTGATACAACACATTAATAAAAGAAAGAACAGGAACAATATGATACACTCAATAGATGCTAAAAAAAACATTTGACAAAGTACAGCATCCCTTCCTGAACAAAACTCTTCAAAGTGTAGGGATAGAGAGCACATACCTCAATATCATCAAAGCCATCTATGAAAAACCCACCACAAATATCATTCTCAATGGAGAAAAACTGAAAGCTTTTCTGCTAAGGTCAGGAACACGGCAGGGATGTCCATTATCACCACTGCTATTCAACATAGTACTAGAAGTCCTAGCTCACAATCAGACAACAAAAGGAAATTAAAGGCATCCAAATCGGCAAAGAAGAAGTCAAACTATCACTCTTCGCAGATGATATGATACTATATGTGGAAAACCCAAAAGACTACACTCCAAAACTGCTAGAACTTGTACAGGAATTCAGTAAAGTGTCAGGATATAAAATCAATGCACAGAAATCAGTTGCATTTCTCTACACCAACAACAAGACAGAAGAAAGAGAAATTAAGGAGCCAATCCCATTTACAATTGCACCCAAAAGTATAAGATACCTAGGGATAAACCTAACCAAAGAGGCACAGAATCTATACTCAGAAAACTATAAAGTACTCATGAAAGAAATTGAGGAAGACACAAAGAAATGGAAAAATGTTCCACACTCCTGGATTGGAAGAACAAATATTGTGAAAATGTCTATGCTACCTAAAGCAATCTACACATTTATGCAATTCCTATCAAAATACCATCCTTTTTTTTTTTTCAAAGAAATGGAACAAATAATCCTAAAATTTATATGGAACCAGAAAAGACCTCAAATAGCCAAAGGTATATTGTAAAAGGAAGCCAAAGTTGGTGGCATCACAATTCCGGACTTCAAGCTCTATTACAAAGCTGTCATCATCAGGACAGCATTGTACTGGCACAAAAACAGACACAAAGATCAATGGAACAGAATGGAGAGCCCAGAAATAGACCTTCAACTCTATGGTCAACTAATCTTCGACAAAGCAGGAAAGAATGTCCAATGGAAAAAAGACAGGCTCTTCAATAAATGGTGTTGGGAAAATTGGACAGCCACATGCAGAAAAATGAAATTGGACCATTTCCTTATACCACACACAAAAATAGACTCATAATGGATGAAGGACCTCAATGTGAGAAAGGACCCCATCAAAATCCTTGAGGAGAACACAGGCAGCAACCTCTTCGACCTCAGCCACAGCAACATCTTCCTAGGAACATCACCAAAGGCAAGGGAAGCAAGGGCAAAAATGAACTATTGGGATTCCATCAAGATCAAAAGCTTTTGCACAGCAAAGGAAATAGTGAACAAAACCAAAAGACAACTAACAGAATGGAAGAAGATATTTGCAAACGACATATCAGATAAAGGGCTAGTGTCCAAAATCTATAAAGAACTTAGCAAACTCAACACCCAAAGAACAAATAATCCAATCAAGGAATGGGCAGAAGACATGAACAGACAGTTCTGCAAAGAAGACATCCAGATGGCCAACAGACACATGAAAAATTGCTCCACATCACTCAGCATCGGGGAAATACAAATCAAAACCACAATGACATACCACCTCACACCAGTCAGAATAGCTAAAATCAACAAGTCAGGAAATGACAGATGCTGGCGAGGATGTGGAGAAGGGGGAACCCTCCTACACTGTTGGTGGGAATGCAAACTGGTGCAACCACTCTGTAAAACAGCATGGAGGTTCCTCAAAATGTTGAAAATAGAACTACCCTATGACCCAGCAATTGCACCACTGGGTATTTACCCTAAAGATACAAATGTAGTGATCCAAAGGGGCACATGCACCCGAATTTTTATAGCAGCAATGTCCACAATAGCCAAACTATGGAAAGAACCTAGATGTCCATCAACAGATGAATGGATAAAGAAGAGGTGGTATATATACACAATGGAATACTATGCAGCCATCAAAAGAAGTGAAATCTTTCCATTTGCGACGACGTGGATGGAACTAGAGGGTATCATGCTTAACGAAATAAATCAGTCGGAGAAAGACAACTATCATATGATCTCCCTGATATGAGGAAGTGGAGATGCAACATGGGGGGGTTAAAGGGGTAGGAGAAGAATAAATGAAACAAGATGGGATTGGGAGGGAGACAAACCATAAATGACTCTTAATCTCACAAAACAAACTGAGGGTTTATGGGGGGAGGCGGATTGGGAGAGGGGGGTGGGGTTATGGATATTGGGGAGAGTATGTGCTATGGTGAGTGCTGTGAAGTGTGTAAACCTGGAGATTCACAGACCTGTACCCCTGGGGATAAAAATACATTATATGTTTATTAAAAAAATAAATAATTTTTTTTTAAGTGTTGTAAGTTTTGTGGTTCTTACAGTGTCTGTTTCAACTGGCCAACAACAGCTTGAACCTCATACAATTTTTCCATGCCATGATCTACAGACTTTGGGGGATTCTAAAGTCTTTAAATGGTTAAATAGGGGTGCCTAGGTGGCTCAGTGGGTTAAAGCTTCTTCCTTCAGCTCAGGTCACAATCCCAGGGTCCTGGGATCAAGCCTCACATCGGGATCTCTGCTCGGCAGGGAGCCTGCCTCCCTCTTTCTCTCTTTCTCTCTGCCTGCCTCTCTGTCTACTTGTGATCTCTGTCAAATAAACAAATAAAATCTTTAAAAAATGGTTAAATATATAAAAACCTTTCTTAGCTCCTGGACCATACAGAAACAGGCTGAGGCTGGATTTGCCCTTGAGTTTGCTGACATAGTTAGAAACCGTAAAGTGGAAATTAGCCATTCTTGACCAGAACTCAAATTCTGCCATTTCTTGGGCAACCTTATACAACATAGAGACCCCTCAGTGTCTCCTTTTTTGTAGGCACAACAATGTATATTTAATAATGTAAGAATTACATAAACTTGAACTCTTACTGTGTACTCATTTAAGTAGCTTCTTTTGGGGCTATAACGTTTTCAGGCAGAGAAGGGAACCTCTGTAATCTTGCTTCATCTTCTGTATAAACCAACAATAGCCAACTACTACTTTTGGTGAATACATTTTTGCTAAACTTGAAGCCTCTGGATCATTCCCTCTCTTCCCTCAAATGATGCTGTCTCCTCCAGTTTTAACTTAGAGATTTTTTTTTCTTCCAACTCTTTAATCATGTTCTGAAATTCTTTTAAACTTTCTCAATGATTTCATAATCCTCTGAAATTGTGATGCCAAGAGTGGACTGAATTTTATGACCAAGTGTGCAGCCATAATCTTTGCAAAACCACATGAAGCATTCCCAGAATTGCTGCTTGGTATTTTCTGAAAATATAAGTATCAGAGCTAATGCTTTTTCTTTCAAAAAGAGTAGGTGTCTTAACAGACTGTTAAACATTCACTTTGCTCTTTCTATTGTAGTCATATTTGCTGTTTTTACTTGAATTCAAAGTCCTATTGATGTTTTAAAGGATATCTTATTTGATTTAATAGTTTCAACTCATTATCTCAGCAGTGCTCTTTTAAGAATTGCCTTTTTTGCTTTTATTTTCTCTTTATTTTTTAGAAACAGATATATTTATAAATCACCACTGCCAGGACACTGCTGGGTGTACTTCCATAGCAATACCTACCTTTCCCTATCCTTCCCCATTCCTAATACTCGACAACCACTAATCTACTCTCTGTCTATATCCTTTTTAAAAAAGATTTTATCTATTTATTTATTTAAAAGAGACAGAGAGAGAGTGAGGGGGAGGACAGAGGAGGAGGAGGAGGGAGAGGGTCAAGTTGACTGTGTACTGAGTGGGGTGCTAGCCCAACCCAGGGCTCCTAATCACATGGCCCTGAAATCATGACCTAAGCCCAAATCGAGTGAGACTCTTAACTGATTGAGCCACCCACATGCCCCAGCTGATTTATATTTTTGTCAACTCAATAGAGGTGTAGAAGTAAAATTATACAATATACAGCTTTTGGCATTGACTGTTTTCACTGAGCATAATTCCTTAAAGATTTATCTAAGTTATGTGTATTAGTAGTATAGCTTGCTCCTTCTTGACTGAGTAGTGTTCTATGGTATAGATGTACCATTGCCTATCCACTCATTGGTTAAAGAACATCTGAATTGTTTCCAGTTTGGGACTATTATGAATAAAGCTATTGCAAACATTCATATACATACACACACAGATATATTATCTGTGTGTGTGTGTGTGTGTGTGTGTGCATGTGAACATTCCTTCTCATTTCTCTAGAATATATACTAAAGAATTCAATTGCTGGGTCATAAAGTAACTGCCTGTTTAGTTTTATAAGAAACAGCTAAACTATTTTCCAGAGTAATTGTACCATTTCACATTTTCACAAAGAGTGTATGAGTGACCCACTTTCTTCCCATCCTCACTAGCATTTGGTTCTGTTATTATTTTTAAATTTTAGCCATTCTGGTAGTTGTGTAGTGATATATCATTATAGTTTTAATTTGAATTTCTTTAATAGCTAATGATGTTGAATATCTTTTCATATGTTTATATGCTATCTGTATATCCTCATCACTAAAATTCCTATTTACACATTTGTCCACTTTCTTTTCTGAAGTTGAGTTTTGGAGGGCACCTGGGTGTCTCAGTGGGTTGGGCCTCTGTCTTCAGCTCAGGTCATGATCTCAGGGTCCTGGGATCGAGCCCCACATTGGGCTCTCTGCTCAGTGGGGAGCCTGCTTCCCCCTCTCTTTCTGCTTGCCTCTCTACCTGCTTATAATCTTTCCATCCATCAAATAAATAAATAAATGATCTTTAAAAAAAAAAGAATAATGAAGTTGAGTTTTGGAAACTCATTTTAACTTGTAGGTACTAGACCTTTTTCAGATACATGGCTTGCAAAGAAATTTTTTCTCCAAGTTTGCAGACTATGTTTTCATCATTTAAACAGGGTCTCTCACAGGGCAAAAGTTTATAATTTGATGAAGTCCAAGTTATCAAAATTTGATGTTTTACATTTAAAGCCTGCGATCCATTCGGAGTTAATTTTTTATATGATGTGTGAGGCTTAGGTCAAGTTATTGTATGCCATAAATATAATATAGTTGCTCCAGTACCATTTATCAAAGAAGCAATCTTTCTTCCATTGAGTTACTTTTATTTATTTATTTTTTTAAAGATTTTATTTATTTATTTATTTATTTGACAGAGAGAGAGAGATCACAAGTAGGCAGAGAGGCAGGCAGAGAGAGAGATAGGAGGAAGCAGGCTCCCTGCTGAGCAGAGAGCCCGATGCGGGACTCGATCCCAGGACCCTGAGATCATGACCTGAGCTGAAGGCAGCGGCTTAACCCACTGAGCCACCCAGGCGCCCCTATTGAGTTACTTTTAAACCTTTGTAAAGATCAGTTGGCCGTATCTGTGTGAGTCTATTTCTGAATTTTCCCAACATTTCCATTTATCTGCATTTGTAATTTGTATCTCTGTAGCTTCCCCCCCCCCTTTTTTTTTGGTTTACTATAGCTAAATAGTAAGCCTTAGGTAGAGTAATTCTTTCTATTGTATTAATTGTCAAGATTATTTTAGTTATTTTGGAGTCTGTGTGTTTTTATATAAATTTTAAAATAAGCTTGACCAAAAACCTTGCTGGGAATTGCACTAAATGTGTAGATGGATATTTTTTTTTAAGATTTTATTTATTCGTTTGACAGACAGAGATCACAAGTAGGCAGAGAGGCAGGCAGAGAGAGAGGAGGAAGCAGGTTCCCTGATGAGCAGAGAGCCTGATGTGGGACTCGATCCCAGGATCCTGAGATCATGACCTGAGCCGAAGACAGTGGCTTTAACAACCCACTGAGCCACCCAGGCGCTCCAATGCATAGATGGATTGGAAGATGAATGAAATTTTCAGTCTTTCAGTCCATGAACATGGTGTATTTCTCTGTTCATTCTGTGAGGGAGGGGGGGTTCCTGAATTCCTCAACTATAATTGTGAATTTATCATTGTTTGAAGATTGTTCAGATATTACTTTAATCACTTCATAATTCTTAGACCACTTGATGGACTGTGATTTCTTCGAGCTATAATTGACACAAAACAAGGTGAAAGTATAAAGTGTAAAATGTGTTGTTTGATGCATTTATACAATATCACATTTTTTAACATTTTTTATTATGTTTACTTAGTCAACCATCAGTTAACTAACACCTTCATCACATCACATAATTATCATTGCATTTTGTGGCAAGAACATTTAAGATCTGGTCTCTTGGCAACTTTGAAGTATATACTATAGTATCCTTGACTGTAATGACTACATTGCACGTTGGATCTCCAGAAGAACGTGATCTGGAAAGTCCTTCCTTCCCTATTACAAACATTTTCCTCAGAGAGTGGAGTGACAAAGTAACAGGAATTCGATCTGTTTCATGGGAGATAAAAACTAGCTTTGTCTAGACAAAACACACAAATTTGGAGTTGGAAAAAGTAGCAAATTTCCAAAGGGGGCAAAATACTTGGCAGTCTCCAAGAGTTCAAGTGGATGAGATAGAATTAAGTTCTATGCGGTTCCTGTCCCTTAATACACACATAGTATGTGAAGGCTGCACCACATTCATTCCATGACAGACAACATTGACTTGACTTCCTGAGCTAGTAAATACTGACTAGTAGTAGTCACCATAGGCCATAGATGGAAGCAATTGTTAACTAAATTAAATAAAACCCAGTTTATCTAACATTTACACTCTGTTTAATAAACTCACTGGCCATACATATAAATAAATCTACCTTTACCATCTCATAACAGAGACTTTTGTTAAATTTAAAATAAGAAGTCTCTTTACTTAGCCTGGCCCTTTGTATTCCACAGCCACCAAAGACCTATAACTAAGGGCGAACCTAGGACCGTTCTTTCTGGTAGTGTTACTACTTAATGAATCACAGCTGATTTTCTTGGCTAAATAGTCTCAGAAGAAAGTTTTACAATGTGTCCAGGGTTCAATAATTGCTGAATCAGTACATCTTTATATAACAGGAAAATAGGAAAACTCTGCAGTAAGCATGTCGAACAAGGTTTTAATTAAAAGCAGTTCTACAGCTGGCCGCAGACTCTGCCCCACTCTGTTTTTACAAAATTTCCCAAAATATTTTATAGTAATCTCTATCTCCAATTATTATAAAGGCAGTTGCATTCTTCTGACTGATAGGGGTAAGAATCATTTTCAGCACGTATAATTAATAGGGTAACAAATTTACTTATATGTTGTAGTCAGCCAACAATGGGTGTGTGTGGAATCAAAAGCCCACCCCTATCTCCCTAGTGTATGACCTCAACTTTGGACAAGATAATAGAAATGGCTTATGTAAGAGATTAGTTCCTGATGTTTATGCACTTAAATTCCACAGAATGTGCTGTTTGTTCAAAAACAGAAATGAGCCTGCTCTTGTAGTCAATGCCTTATTTACACGTACACATGGGTCATGTTTTTAAAATACGTCCTCAAGTATAAACTCTCTTAGCAGCTTCCAATGTCCACCTCTCTGTTGTCTTCTGACATTTTCTTTCTTTTCCTCCCCCACTCCTATTTATGGCGGGTGGCAATCTGACGTTATAAAGAAAAGGCTAATCAAAAAAGCCTGTAGCCTTTTCAATTTTCAAAAGGAGAGCACACGTTTGAGGTTTTATAAGTCATGCTAAATGTCTTCAGTTCTCTGGTGACTTTGATAAATTACTTTGAAGGAGTTTTGTTATAAAGAAACAAATCCCCAGGATATATAATTCTCTCATTGCCTCATCTCCTTATTTCTCACACGATTGCCCTGGGACTCTTTGGGAACATCTGGGAGAGCTCTGATTACAAAATCCAAACTGTTTTGAGCACAGAGCAGTTTGTAATTCTGGTTTCCTTTCATGTTGAATCTTGTTGTGTTCTCATCCCTTCTTCACTCCTTTCAGATAGATGCCATGTTCCAAGATCCCTTTTAAACAGGCTAAGTAAACCTGAGTTCCATGGAGTGAAGTTTTCTCATCACTTAAGGGAAATCTGATATAACAGGTTTCATTACATCTCAATTGATATCATATAGGGTGAGGCAATTTAATAGAAAGAGAGATGAGGGATTTGCTACAGGGATTTGAGTTGCGGAGCCAATTCCTTAATATCAGTGTTGAAGCTGCAAGTATAACCCCTGTAGGAACTCGTTCACACACTTATTAGGACCTTGTACTCAAAATGTCAACTTGGATTCACTGACGTTCGAGACTGCATTATGCTTTATTCCCGTGTGTGTCTCCAGTGCCTAGTGCACAGACTGGCGTATAACACTCAATCACTGCTTCTTGAAATGAATTTATAGACAATTGAAAGATAAATAGGTAAGTTGATTGATTAATTGGTAAACAATTTTGTTTTAGACTGTGCATACCCTTCTCATTTTTAAGATAGTAGGTGTCTTTTTTTTAGTGGTGATGATGGCACGCTTCCGTGAATGCACTAAAAAAAAACACACTGAATTTTGTAACTTAAAGTGGTGAAATTTGATGGTATGTGAATTATATCTCAAAATAATGTTTCAAAATGATCTTTATTTTTGTAAATATGACCTTTGTTTTTTTAAGCCAGCTTGGGGTAGATGTTCGGTTTCTGGTAAACAAAAGCCTCCTTTCTGATACTTGGTAGGGCTTCCCTATCCTGCTTTCTGTTTTAGTTCACTGCCAGGAAGGCAGTTTGGTAGTGGTGAGGAGGCCTGGCTGGTGAGGCACTGGCCACTGGGACCAAGGATGGTCTGGAGAGCTGTGTAAAAGACCAGAGGTGCCCCCCAATTCTGAGAAGGACAAAATCCCAGGCCCTTGCAAAAATGTCCCTGGTCTTGCTGCCTCAGGACTCCTCCTCCTAAGGCTTTGAAGAAGCAGAGACTGCAGAGTGATCCCATCAGATTGGTTCACGAACTGCCATCTCCCCTCTGTCGTTCACTGGCCAGCCTGTATTGTCAGTTGTCCACACAGTACAAGCGATGACTTCCCTCGGTTAGTAAAATTTAAAGAACCAAGAGCTAACTAGACAGGTATAATTTTAGAGAATCTGTTTTTGTCTGCTATATGGGATATTAAGGTAAAATGACAAGTTGTTGGCTTAAGATGGTGCAGCCTTCTATGGAATCATAGGTATGGCTTATTTAGCTTTGCCATATGTGCCTAGGACTGTATAACCATTATTTAATGATCTCAAAACAAACTATGAGGCATTATTATTCCATCATGTAAGAAAGGAATTTTAGAGGTGCCTGGATGGCTCAGTGGGTTAAAGCCTCTGCCTTCGGGGCAGGTCATGATCCCAGGGTCCTGGGATCAACCCCTGCATCAGGCTCTCTGCTCAGCAGGGAGCCTGCTTTCCCCCACCCCCTTGCCTGCCTCTCTGCCTACTTGTGATCTCTCTCTCTGTGTCAAATAAATTAAAAAAATCTTTTTTTTTTTAAAAAAAAAAAGGAATTTTAAAAATGGGAAATTTAGATAACTTTTCCAAAACCCCATGGCTGAGATTTGAACTCAGATACTGACTCCAAAGTCATTATTGTTGGAACTATCACTGAACTGAGAGATAGTCATTAGTCATTATTCTTGGAACTATCACTGAACTGAGAGATAAAATTTTATACCAAGCCCTGATACTAGTTCTGTGTCACCTTGGGCAAATGACTTAAAATTCTTTGACATCTTTCCCATTTTGAAAATAAAAAAGGAGAACCAGTTAATAGATAAAGTCATTTTCGGTTCTAAATGTCTTGGTTGAGTAATCATAGATAGCTTTAGATAATTTAAGTCACTGCTGTTTCTTTTCTACCATATACATAGTCGTGATGAAGGCAAAGAAACCTCAGCCGTACATGAGCACTCTTACTCAAGAATATATAGGAAATAGGTGACTTATGAATTAAGTCACTTTTGACTATATAGGAAAAACAAGAATATAAAATAGATTTAAGGCAGGAAGGGACCTAAGAATGCACCCAATTAAAGGCCCTGATTTTATAAGTAAGGAAAGTTTTGGCCTAAAGAATTTATGACTTGCCCAAGTTACATAATTATTTTATTGTTGGAGATTGGACTACGTCCAAAATTTTAGTGTATTTTTCTTTCTACTACAGTGTGATATTGATTCCTTTCAAGAAGAACTTAAGATTCAGAAGAAAGACTAGAAGCATAAAGAGTGGTACACATAATCACGAAAAAAACCCTGAGAAATCTGTCCAAAACAAATCATATATGTGTGCATTCACTCCAAAAACATTCATTGACAACCTGTCTTAGGACTGCTTACATAAGGCATGGTTCCTGACAACAAATAGCTTCTTGTTTAGTGAAAGAAGCAGATAAGTAAATAGGCTGTCACAAAAAAAATCATAATAAATCCTATGATGAAAGGAAACACAAGATACTCCAAGATGGAACATCTTATCCAGACTGGGTAGGTTAAAACACTGATCTCCAGTTTTGTTTTTCTCATTTACCTTCTAAAAAGACATATATAGATTTAAACCATGTAGTTTCTTGTTATTTTAAGTGATATCTAAAATTTTTCATCAGCAATGTATATGGTTCCAAAAAACTTCAACTCCTAACATATTATAAGTATCGATTTTTAAAAAAAATAAAATTATGTTTCATTTAAATATATTTAATAAAATTTAAATTGCAAAGCAGTATGTCACCCGCTATCATTCACTCAAGTATCTTTGAGCAGCAAGCTCTTCTTTGGTGGGCAGAAATTTTTCATCCTTCCTTTTTAATCCTTGAACTCATATGCTTAGTTCTTCTATTGGAGTTTTTCAAAGGTACTGGACTAACACATGAAAATATTTTCTTGATTATTTAATATCATTTCCACAACAAAATATTTACATAGATTATGTGAATCTGAAGTATAATTATAGTGCATAATTTTATATTTAACACATAATTTGTTATAGATTTGTATTACAATTCAATTTAGTTAGATAAAATGATTTATGTTAATAATACAAATGAATTATATAAACTTAATTTATATATATTTTTTCAATTTCCTGCATTTTATGGCTCCAACTGCTAAAATATTTTGTCTAGAGTTACCATTGTAGTGCTTATTACTACTAACTAATAAAACAACAAACATATATGACTAATTTAATGACATGGATAAGAACTATTTTCAATTTTTTAATGTATTTGTCCATTAATATTAATTATTGCTTGAATAAAGAGCTTACAACATTAATTTTTTTCCTTTTTTAAAAAAAATCTTTTTAATAAAAGCTAACACCTAAAATGCAATTTACATAAATATACACGTGGGAATGGAAGAAATTTTTTAGGGCAAAAGTACCAATTAAAAATTCTTTTTTATTTATATGCCAAAAATTACATAATAGCCTACCATCAAATATGTTTAGTAAACCAAAAGCTCAAGTAGGCATTTCTTCAATTTTGCTGAAAGGAAAGAACTGAAAACTGACATTAAATTGATTTGTTATCAAGAGTTATTCATTTTCTTAATTTCTGAAAGGTATTGCCATAAAGCTTAATTAAATCTGGTCAAATTATTTTTAATTTTGCTTGTTACCCTTTCATTTAGAGGCATATTTATGAAGCCAAAATTAGGCAAAACTGGGGATAAAACTTCATAAAATTGGGAATTTTACATTGCAGTATTTTTTCCTTCTGTAATTTTAATGTTGATTGGGTGAAAATATCTAAAAAGATACGAGAAGTGTACAGAAAAACAAATCCTTCATAATTATATTAGTAATTTCTCTTTATGGTTAACAATGATTGTAATTATGTCTTTGAAATAACTTATGTGCTTTATATCAACTGAAGGAGGAGGAACTTAATTTTTTTAAAATTTTTTATTTATTTGACAGACAGAGATCACAAGTAGGCAGAGAGGCAGGCAGAGAGAGAGAGGGAAGCAGGCTCCCCGCTGAGCAGAGAGCTCGATGTGGGGCCCGATCCCAGGACCCTGGGATCATGACCTGAGCCAAGACAGGCACTTAACCAACTGAGCCACCCAGGCACCCTGGAACTTAATTTTAATTAAATGAAACCAATTCTTAAGGCACAGGACATATTTATACATGGATAACCTTTCATCCTAATCCTCTATGTGGATATTAACATCAGGGGAAAAAAGAGAGAGAGACATTGGGCCCCAAGTAATTGTTTAGCTTGCAAAAGGTGTATTAATAATCATTTCAACTGTATTATTAATTATTGACTTATATTTGTAGAGCACACAATGTTCTACAAATAATTCATAGGAATGAATAATGAGCACATGTATATAAGATCGCAAGGAATTTGCAAGGAAATATGCCTATATTTGAAAAATGGATACTCTTTTTTTTTTTTTTTTTTTTTTGAGAAAAATGGATACTCTTAAGTGTACTTTTAAAGAAGTCACCAGGAGCACCTGGGTGGCTCAGTTGGTTGAGCATCTGCCTTTGGCTCAGGTCATATCAAGGTCCTGGAATCCAACCCCAGGTCAGTCAGGCTCCCTGCACAGCGGGGAGCCTGCTTCTCCCTCTCCTTCTGCCTGCTGCTCCCCTGTTTGTTTCTCTCTGTCAAAAAAATAAATAAAATCTTTTGAAAAAAGAATGAAAAATAAATCACCGAACTTTTTCTTCAAGGGATCATACCATTTCACATTCCCAGTAAAGATGCAAGAGAATGCCAAGAGAATTACAAATCTTTGCCAACACTTGTTATCATTAGCTTTAAATCACTGGCTTAAAAAAAAGAGGGAGGGGATTTTATTTATTTATTTGAGACAGAGAGCAGGATAGAGAGCATGAGATGGGGGAGGGGCAGAGGAAGAGTGAAAAGCAGACTCTCCTCTGTGAGCAAGGAGGCCAACAGGTAAGACTGAGCCGCACAGGAGACCCTATCACTAGCTTTTAAATTAGCTACTCCTATAGGTATGTAGTGTTTTATATCATTATGTTTTAATTTACAGTTCCATAATAACTTATGATGTGGAGGCTACTTTCATGGTTTATTTACCATTCATGTCTCACTTGGTTAAAGATCTGTTCAATTCTTTTCCTCAAAAAAAAGAGGTTGTTTGTCTTGAGTTGTAAGAGTTCTTCATATATTTTGGACAGAAGTTTGTTTTTGTTTTTGTTTAAATCAGAAGTATGTCTTGCCAACATTTTCTCCCAGTTAGTGGTATGTCTTCATTTTCTTAAGAATATCTTTTGAAGAGTAAAAGATTTTTAATTTTTAAGAAGTTAAATTTTTCAATTTTTTAGTAGTTTTCTCCTGGATCTTCAGCCAAGAGTTACAAGAATACCTGCCCTAGCAATGACTTGTGCTTAAATGTTTATAGCATTTTATTCATAATAGCCCCAAGTTGGAAACAACCTAGATGTCTATCAACTAGTAAATGGATAAACAAAAAATTTTATAGCCATATAATGGAATACTACCTAGCAATAAAAATAATGAACTACTGATACCCATAATAACGTCAATGAATCTCAAATGAAAATGCCCAACAGAAAAGGCTATATGTTATATGCTTTCATTTATATGCAATCTTACAAAAGATAAAAATATTCAACACAAAGCAGATCACAGTTCCTAAAGGCTGGAGAGAGGGGAAAGGGCTTTTTATGCCTAATAAGAACAGGGGGTATTGGCTCAGAATGAGGGTGGACCATGAGCTCTGACACAATTGATCACTTAAGCATCTGTTGTGTGGGCTATGAGAACAAAGGCACCTGACAGCTAAGACATTATAAAATCCAACTGAAAGGGGGGAAAATGCCATAACTAGCACCAAGAAGTAACAATGAAGTAACAACATACGGTTGTTACTTATGGAAACATATGGGAAGTAATTGGTTATCTCCTTTTTTTAATAGAGGGGGATCCCTAATGATAAATTCAGAATAACAAGCTGAAATTCATGATTTCAAAGCACAATGAGTGTAAAGGAAAGAAAAAAAAATACATATCAATCACACTTTTTTAAGTATCGGGATTCACTCTTTAACGTTGCATCAGAAATATACTCTGAATATTCCAGCATTATACTGAGTTGGAATAATCAGTAACTTGAAAAGAGACATTAATTTCCAAAGCCAGGTCTAAAATATTTTTATTCATAACTCAAAATACTTAGGAATTATATTCATGTCTTCTGGCTCCTGACATTCATTTAAAGAGGTTACCTCAAAAGATGAAAGAAATTTAGTTAATAATGAGTTTAGGGATCTAAATACATTATTTTAAGAGGTTGAAGATTTTTAAGTTCAGAGGCAGGTGTTAGTGGACATATTTCTTCAAGTTCATGCTTCGGCCAAAACGACACGAAGGGTTGTTTGAGGGGAAATTAAAAGAGGATATTGCTCAAGAATTTAATTTCCTAAATCTGACTGTTTTTTTTTTTTCTTTTATTCCCCCCACAGCAGGTCAGCACAAAATTTCAGAATTAGATTCATCTGGCATTTTTCTACAGGAAGACTTGAAACTAAAGGTTTTATTGTGTACCTGAACATGTATTTGTTTACTGGTCTTTAAATTCATGCCTATCGGATGGTACCTTGATATGTTCTCCAGTATTTTCAGCAAGAGTAAGAAGTCAGGGGCTATCAAAAGTTGGAATCAGTACCTCTAATGTTTCTTTAGTTAATGGATTATTTTCAACTCCACTGAAAAATCAGAAAACTTGGTACAATTTCCACTTGCTCTAAGGTTAGACTGACATTAGTCACCCTTCCAAGGCTCTATCAAGCCATCTGTTTTCACATGGTGGATGTAGCATGTGATTGTAGTCCCGCCACGTGCATCCATGGTCCCTCTCTTGTGTACTTTGCTGTGACGTGGGACCTTTGGCCAAATGGCATTCTGTGTGAAACCCTCTGTTTGGAGATCTTGCATTATATGAGCCCCTGAATAGTCAGAGTTGCAATATATACATATTCTTGTGAAAACAAACACTAGCTCTTCTAGAATGAAGGGGGTAGGTGACTTGCCACAAATGCCCAGTTAGTCTTCTTAAGCAATAGTGCCATACCAAGATCTCAGTATTGGTCTCTGTGAGTGGCAGTTTGGACATTCTGAATTGTCTGGAATCTTAGTAAATGGGAGCCTATGGAGCCAATGGCTATGTCCATCTCTGCCACCGTGGTTTCCCTGTTCCTGTGCCCACTGTGTCAGTTCTGGGATAACTAACCCCAAAGATTAACTGAAGCATTTTGTCTACTTCGTTGTGCAGTAGACGCCACCCCACCCCCAACACACACTGGATGTTTTTTGGTGGATGTTAATATGCAATAGTGAAAATTTTCACACGTCATGCCCATTTCCTTGTGCTCATTCACATGTTTCTACTGCAAACATCCTTGTTTCTGATCCTCTAGTCCTTTCCCCTATATGGTCATAATGCATCCCTTGTCCATTTTTGGTTTGTACCTTCATATTATGCTGATCTTTCCATAAACCAAACTTATGCTTTTTTTCCTCCTCTTTTATCTTTTTTTCCTCCGCTTTTATGGCCACAGGTGATAGGTCACTGGAGCAATGCTGGTGGGTGCTTTGGGGATCTGGGCTGAGCTCAGACTCAGTTCCATTTTCTTCTTAAGATGGACTGTCCTGGGCTCTTGTGATATTATGCATGACAGGTCTAACGAAACTCAGCTTATACTAAACGGTTTCAGAGATATGGCTACTGGTAAATTGTTCTTCCTTCCGGGGCCCTGTTAACTGACCAGGAGCTGTTTCTCAAAAGAAGTAAAAGTGCCCTCTGCTGATGCCATGGCCACGGGCCAGAATCACTGGAGCTTGTGTCGTATTTTTTCTCTGGGGCTTGTCATAACACCACACTGCTTCTCTTTTAACCATTTACTCTTCAGACACACCTGGGCTGGATCACATGGTCCAAGTGGCAGGGCTGTTTGTACCGTAGCCTAAATTTTCTACAGATCTGTTGATTGCTTCTGGCTTTACTCAGAGCTGGCACCCTTTTGTGTCACTTAGTATATTAGCCAGAGAAGTAGACCTAGATGTAAAATCTGGTGTGTTAAAACCCAGAAGCCCCTCTAAGCTCTGTGCATCCTTCTCGGTAGTAGGGATTAAAGTGCAGAAATTTATCTTTTACTTTGTAGGTGTTCTATCCGCACACCACTCACCGTAGGTCCCTATAAATTGTACTGAATTGTCATGTCATCCTTGAATCTTCATAAATTTTTCCTCACTTTCTCTGGAGTGCACGTATCTTTACCTAGGCTTCAGAATCTTCACAAACTCTTGCTTGTTCTAACTGAACCACAAAACATCAACAATATAATGGAACAATATAATATTCTGTAGAATATTTCTCTCACATGGTTTGTATCTCTTTGGACTCCATTCTGACAGAGGCTGTGACAGAGTAACATATTTCTAGACCAAAACTGTACATGAACATTGTCATTCATCTCAATGAAAGTGCACGATCTCTGTGGGTCTTTTCTAAAGATTTATTTATTTATTCCTTTTTTAATTTTAGTTTTATTTATTCCCTTTTAAAATTTTTTAAGATTTTATTTGACTATAATAAATAAATAAATAAATAATTTCTTTGAAGATTTATTTATTTGAGAGAGAGAGAGAGTGAGAGAGAGCGAGAGAGCATGAGGAAGGGGAGGAGAGGGAGAAGTAAGCTCTCTGTTGAGCAGGGAGCCCAATGGGGGCTCAGTCCCAGGACTCCTGAATCAAGACCTGAGACAAAGGCAGATGTGTAACCAAATGAGCCACCCAGGTGCCTCCTTTTTTTTTTTTTTTTTTTTTTTTTTTTTAGAAAAAGAGAATGAGAGAGATTGTACATGCATGTGGGAGGGAGAGAGAATCTTAAGAAGACTGTTCCCTGGGGCACCTGGGTGGCTCAGTGGGTTAAGCCTCTGCCTTCAGCTCAGGTCATGATCTCAGGGTCCTGGGATCGAGCCCCGCATCAGGCTCTCTGCTCAGCAGTGAGTCTGCTTCCCCCTCTCTCTGCCTGCCTCTCTGCCTACATGTGATCTCTCCCTCTGTGTCAAATAAATAAATAAAATCTTTAAAAAAAAATGAAGAAGACTGTTCCCTGAGTGCAGACCCTGACTTGGGGCTCAATCTCAGGACCCTGAGATCATGACCTGAGCTGAAAACAGGAATCTGGGCTTAACTGACTGTTCATCCAGGTGCCCTATACAATCTCTGTGGTTCATTATTCTCTGTGGTTCATTATAGAAAAGAAGCATTTGTCAAATAAATGGCTACATACCACGTTGCTGAGACTTTATCAGCTGGCAATTGAAAGGATACCAAGTCCAGCACAGCAGTTTTGATGAGGGTAACTGCTGTGTTTGAGTAGACTATGGTCTGTCTGAGATCTGTACAATTTGCACAGGAATCAAGAGTAACATATTAAATGAATACATGGTAAGAATCATCACAAGTGCATTTTTTAGATCTTCGTGGATGGTATAATCTTCTTCTCATCTTACCCTGAGATTTAGTACATTTTTTTTAGATGTTTTATTTATTTATTTGACAGACAGAGATCACAAGTGGGCAGAGAGGCAGGCAGAGAAAGATGGGGAAACAGGCTCCCCGCTCAGCAGAGAGCCCAATGTGAGGCTCGATCCCAGGACCCTGAGATCATGACCTGAGCCGAAGACAGAGGGTCAACCCACTGAGCCACCCAGGGGCCCCCTAGTACTTTTTAAAATTTAATATCTTGATGTGAAGTGGAAAGAGGTTGGGGAGGTGTCATTGATCTTCACATGGCTTTCCTTGCTGTCATTGCTCTCATTTCACAGATCTGGGACCTAACGCAAAGTTACCCCAATTGCCAAGTATGATAATCCCAACTATACATTCAGTAATAGCCAGGCATTTCATAGACTATTAGGTATTGGGTATGAATAGATATGATATCTGGAAACCCGAAACATCATTGTGACACACCCACCAGAGGGGTGATGTACTAGGGCCAGATAATAAATGATAGGGTCCTGATAAAATCTAGTTTTCAGTAGGACCATTGAAGAAAAAAGCTTCTTTAATGTTAGTTGGAGGTCGAACTCCATCTCTGTGGGAAGATGAGGAAAGAAAACAAAAGAATTTTCTATCCTGGCAAAGCCGGTGCTTACACTTCTTACACTTCGTACCCTTGGAAAGATACTTGTGTTTCATAAACATTCATTGTTTTCAGTCCTAGGGATACAGGAAAGAATGTGATATCTCCTTTCTCATGCTATTTAGACTTATAAAGGAAGACCAAAAAATGTGGTAATTAATTGTAATTATTTCTATGTAATTCTACCCATAATATACCATGAGTTACATGCTTTGCGTAAGACCGTGATGATTGTATGCAACTACATTGGTCACATGCCCACAAAAGAGCACCTGCATGTGTTGTTCTTCTCTGTTCTTGTCTTCTATTCTCTTCTCTCTGTTCTGTTCTTCTCTTACTTCTCTGCTGCATTGTTCTCTGGAGATAGAGGGAGGAACCTAGAGTGGTAAGTATTTATTGACTCCTTAACATCCATTCCATCCTATCCCATCTGACTTTGTAAGATCCATTAGAATAAGGTGGAATTAACTTCATCCTCAGATCCAAGTGGAACCTAACTAAAATAAACCAATTCGTGTATTCTTATCTCTTCACCTTAGTGAGACTTGGTGATAACACAGGTCTAAGCCAAATAGGCTAGAGCTGTTTCAAGATCTAAGTGATCCATTTGGACTGGTCCAATCAGATTGGAGTATAGGATTGTTTTGACTGTTTGGGAAAGATCTTTCTCTAGGTGGTATGATATTCAGAGATGAGGGTCGGAACTTCTGTATGCCATTTTTCTACCATGAAGGAAGCCAGCCTAAAAACTTAGCTCTCAGATAGTTATGTGTCTACTTCTTTCAAGTCTTTGTTTTAAACCAGTAAAAATCCCCCATGGCTGGTAGACATGGAGAAAGAAGTAGAAGTGTAGGCTGGACTACAACATAAGGCCTTAAACAGCATTTCAGAATTTTAAATAAAAGAAATAAAAAAGGAGACAACTATTTGATCAATGTAGGCACAAAAAATGCAGATACAATAGGAGAAAAAGAAAATGTCACAAGAACAAAATGTTGTTGAAAACTGACCTCTGTGCTTTAGAGCCAAAATATAACTCTGAGACAGAGTTTGGGATAAAGAGGAATAAACGCTTTATTGCTTTGCCATGCCAACGAGGCTGCAGCAGGCTGTGGCCTTCAAAATATGGAAGCCTTTCTGGAGGAAGGGGCTGGGGGATTTTATAGGGAACTAGAGAATCTAGCCAGGTTCTACAGGAATTGTGTATGTGCTGCCAGGCTCCTTAGTCATTTTCAGGGTGGCACCAGGTTGCTGAAATGAAAGACAAAGAAGGGAAGAGGGGAAGATTGCAGAAGAGAGGAAAAGGTTATCTTAAAATCAAGCTTTGCTGAAGCACCAGTGCAGCCATTTTTATTTTTGTTCAACTTTGTGCTTTTAAGTGGTTTTGAAGCAAGAATTATACAACTGTCATCTGGCTGTTCTCAAGCCTGAATGTTCCCCTTCTGCCCCCCTTGGGGCCTTGGTAATTCAATTGTCAGCTGCAAGTAGGAATTTTGAAGAGGGAAAATGGGGAATTCGGAGAATTGGGGACAGTGTGGAAAAGAGAGGAGGTAAAAGAAGAAAGAATAAAAGTAAGAAAGAAAATGATACACAAAAGATTACTGAGTCATTTAATTATATTTCTGTCATACACAGAGATGGAAAATGACATAAGAAATAAAGATAGAAAAATTCATAATGCATATGGAAAGAACATGTGCTCTATTCCTCTTTGATAAACTTCCTTTTATATCCCTCTATTATTCCAAATCTGTGCCACTTCCCACAAAGTCCCATCCAATCCATGAGTGGCCCACTCTAAACAGATCATTTCTCCTACTACAGAAAGTGATGTCATCAGGATCAAATGACTCAGCATTCTACCATTCTAATTCTAATAGTTCCTCCATCCACAGATGGTTTTTTCCTTCTCTCAAGTCTCCAGAGGTGGTTTCCCACATCTTTTTGGAGGCGAAAGCCTCCACCTGTATGTACTCTTCATCTCCTCCCTAGACCTGGTTTATCTGTTTCCCCTTCAAGCTTTTATTTTCTACAGACTCCTTCCTTTCAGTTTAGATATGTGCTTGATCTCTCTGTCATCGAGAAACTTCTCCAATATACTGAATTGCTTTCTGGCTAGCTCTTTTGGGGGGAAAAACAAATCTACACTCGCTGCTTCCAATCATGCAATGTTACTGAAGCAGCATTGGCAGGTAATAAATGATCTGACTCCCAAATCCAAAAGACGGGGCCTCATGATGAAATTCCATTTTGTAATCATCCCTTCTGTGTAGAAGGGTTTCCCTGGTTTCCCCTGGTTTCCCATGATTTCCCTGACATTTTCTCTTGGTTATCCTTCTACATGTCACTCACTCGCTGGAATTTTTCCACTTGCTATTTAAACTTCTACGTTTCTGACTTCAGGTCTCTCAGTCTGTATATCTCCCTAGGAATCCTGAAGTCCCCAAACCTACATGCTGATACCTTTGTATCTCTACTTAAGACTATTCTGCAAGTACCTGACCCATTGAACTATTGCCTACTAGATGCATGCACTAAAATATCTCACCGGAAGTTGTTTTCTCTACTCAACGCTGAGCTTGTCTCTTATTTCCCGTCTCCTTGAGGGGAACACGTTCTCCCAAGTAAGAACTGTGGGAACCCAATCAACATCCATCGGTCATTACCTTCTTTCAATGAGTCATGAAAGTTTTCTCATCCCTTGCATCTACCACCGCGATAGCTTTGGGTCCAACTGTTCTTCTTACTTCCGGTTTTACCCTCCCCCATCTCTTCTTCCACATGCTGCCAAGAGGGATATCTCTAATAAAAGTGAAATATAAGTCTGATCATGTCATTTTCTTGTTCAGAATTCTCTAACAACATCCCATCACCTGCAGGATTAAAGCTAAGTTGTTGCTCAACATCTTTGGCAGACGTACAAGAACCTGCATGCTTTGGTGCTTAGGTACTTGTCCAGCCACATCTTGCTTATTAAGCAAACTGCTTAAAATTCTCCAAACACTTAATGCTGCTTTAAGGTCTTGAATTTTTGTGCATGCTCTTCCCTCTGACTAAACTGACCTTTTCTTTATCTTTTCAACTTTAGAAAAGTCCTATGTCTTCCAAACCCTGAGAAACACCACCCACTCAAAAAAAAGTGATCCCTATTCCCTGATAGAATCCATCCTGGATCCCCACTGTATTGCCATTGTATCTTAAATCTACTTCTATCCTTGCACTTCTCGCCTAATAGTGCAATTTTGTTCACCATATTTCTCCCTCATTATCCTATCACCTCACTAAAGGTAGGGATTTTGTCTTATTTTGGTTTTTATTCCCTGCACCTAGAACAGTCTGACTCATAATTTATCACAACAAATGTTGTTTCCAATAAATTAAATTCCAATGCATGAAAGATTTTTATGGCCCACAGAATATTTTATACAAACATCCGAAGGCACTTTTATGTGTAAGTTTCAGGTGGTGAGGGAATGTGGATTTATTTTGGATGCTGTTCTACTACAGAATGATTAGGACTTTTTCCACATAGTAGATTAAGAATAAAGGCCTCGTTCCTCTTTCTTCATTTTTCAGTAGGAGATGAAGCCACAGCTGAGTCCTTATAAAAAGATACCAGGGTATATGAGTGGTTTCATGAAAATTAACAGTTGGATTAAGAGTGTTAGCTAGAGAATAAGGAAAGTCTATTGTTAGGGCAAGGTGATGCATAAGGCATAGATACCAGGTGTCATTTTAATCAATTGACAGTGAACAATTTTGAGGAAAACAGGGATTAACCAAATATATTCTACAGATGCAGATAAAGAAGCATACCTAACACAAGGCAAGCATGAGGCACTGTTATTTTATACAACAAAAATATCAGATTTGGGAGTGAATTCCAACTGAAACTTGGTAGACTTTTGATAGCACTGAAAATCACCAAATAACATACATACAGGCAAATGGGAATTAAGAACTTTCTCTTAGAGCTGAAACAGTGAGAATTTGGATAATTAAATTAATGTAAATTATGAAATATGGAATTAAAAATGACACCTATAATAACATTCATGTTCTACACCCAACCTCTTCCTATTTTAGGTCATTTTCTTACCTGATGAATCTTGGTGAAGGTGGAAGATCCCCCCCACCCACCAACCATAAAAGCAAAACTTATTTTCCCAGATGCAACCTCACCAGTTTTTAACTCTTTGACTCAAAGGCATTTAATGCAGAGAAGCAGGACTGATGGGAAATACATTTTGGCAAGAACAGGACAGCAACGTAAGCTGGATCAAGTTCCAGAAAAGGCAATTCTGTCAGCCTATCCAAATTCTTGCACTCATGGTTTCCGTGCTACGAGCTGTGCTTGTACTAGTTAGTGGTTGCATGGGGGTATTTATGGGGCTAATTCCCTGACATCACTTTAGAGATTATTCTTGATGATGCAGTCTCTAAACACAAGACATTTATCTCTAAATATTCTTTAATAAATTCCTTTTCTACTTAAATTATCCCAAGTTGATTTAGGGTGTCTAAAATTTAACATCCTGATTGGCCATCTACCTTTCTAACAAGTCCAAAAGTGTATTCTTCTCTTGAGCATGTACTGCATGCATGGAGCTATATTACGTGCTAGGGTAAAAGGGTGAGCGTAGAAGTGAATAACAAAATGTAAGACCCAGGCTTGCTCTCAGGGGCAAGCAGCCCCAAAGAACCATAAACTGAGCTCGGATGATAGAAGCACTAAGTTGAAGTACAGCTTGTAAGCTGTGCTGTTCAAACGTAGCAGTCATTTCTGATGATGGAAACACAGGGGATTTCATAAAAGAGATATATTTGTAATTAATTCTGGAAGAATGAGTAGGATTTATGACAGGGCCATGGCTGGAGTGAAGGAAATGGGTATTGCTATTGAGGGATGGGAGGTTGAGGGATGATAACTTTAAAAGCAGACAAGAAAAGATAGACAATGTAAAATGTCTAAATGTTGGCTACTGTCTCGACCACAATCAAGTACTGAGGAACATGGTCCACTTTAAAGAAGACGGTCTGATAATTTTTGGAAACAGGAGAGTTCCCAGGCACACACATCAGAGGGCCCAAGCTTCTCTCACAGGATGAGTTCCAAGGGTCATATTCCAAGGCCTATTGAGGTACAAATAGTTCCATAGACTCTCAGCCTTATAGATTCAAGTTCTTTGGGCAGTAGCTGATGTGCTATAAGCCCACCTTAGCCTGGTTCTTGTCTCCTATTGTCCAGAGTTACACAAATCATGGGTCAAATGATGACTTTCAACCTTTTTTAAGAGTGAAACATATTTTTTCAAAAATAAATAATATCCAGAAGTCCAATATTTCAAACAGATAAAGAGTATTCTCTCTGGCCAATGGAGACATGGAAGATCTCACAGCCTTTTTCTCTGGACTCCTTATTCACCAGGTCATACCCTTTGACAATTTACCTTGAAACTTCTAAGAATGTAAAGAATTAAGATTTCTAATCCACCATGTTATACAAAAGTACAATTCCATAGCAAGAATGAGAAATCCCTAAGGAGGAATGATGATGAGGGAATCACGCTAATATATGTTTGATTTTTAAATGAGCTATATCAAAACCTCTTGGACTCTCCTAATCTATATTGTGATTTAAAGGGGGAAAGGATGAAAAAATAAGCTACACATATAAAGATATTATAGGAATTCATTAAAATTAAGAAGGGAAGAAGGAAAATATATGTTATAATTTGGGGAATAAAGACTTTTTAGATATAAAATAAAAATGATAATTATATTGAAGTAAGGACCGCTCTGAAGGTAAAGGTAAAAAAAATGTTATGTTACTTAGTTTATTATTATAGATCAAGGTGCAACTGGGGAAAGTTTGTCATCACTGGTTATAGAAATATAAGCATAGACAAACATATGTGTCTATTGCTTTTTTAATAAAATAATCTGTGGTAAGTATAACTGAAGTTATATCCTTCAGTGCTAACAATGTGATAATACAATAAACAAATCTTTGATTTTTGGGGAGTGAGGTGTTCAAGACACTATGAAGATTACACTCAGCTATATCAATGTCAAGATTCCAGTACCAGACCACCCAAGATCTAATTGGACTCAGAAAAGGGTGTGTTCTATTTGGATGATGTGTGTGTGTTTTCTGGAAGAAAAAAGCTTCCAGAATGTGGTATACTAATCTATACATACATGCCCTGAAGCATGTAGTGAGTTCAAGCATGTTTATTCAGTCAGCTATGCCAAACCAGGCAAGGCAAGATGTTTCTCAATCTCCTTTAAAGCAACAAATCAAAGTGTTTTCTTGGAAAGGATACTTTTAAGGGTGGTAATCTAGGGTCTTAGACTGCCACCCAGTAACTACAAAAACCTAGCTAGGTATCAACCTATGTTTTTTGTTTTTGTTTTTTTCCCCTTTGCATTATCTCTTAGTTGTGTTTCTCTTCAATTCTGGAAGGAGACTAAAATATAAGAGTAAAAAAGAAAATGTACCTGGCTGTCATCAGTTGTAGATAGAAACAGAAGAAATTTGTTTCTCATGATATAAGCAGACTATTCCCTAAAAAAATTGGTATGCCTATGTGTATATTTACATAAAGCTCTCACCATATCGCCAAACAATATTTTAGGTACAGTCAAGGTTCCTACCTTCTAGGAGGGTGAATAGAGAGGAAAAGGAGACCACCTTAGTCTACAATAATTGGCATAGAGGAAAGAAATTGGGTGATAGGGTAGTAACTAGGAGCAAGTTTTCCTTCCTTGTGTTTTCATGTAGTTAACTCATTTCATCTTCACTTTAAGGAGGGTTAGCAGGGAAAGCCTTTGTTTTTTAAGATTTTTTGTTTTTTCATTTCAGAGAGAGAGCAGGAGTATGAGCAAGGGTCAGAGGGAGAGGGAAAGCGAGAAGCAGACTCCCTGCTGAGCAGGGAGCCCAGTGCAGGGCTGACTCCATCCCAGGACCCCAAGATCCATGTCCTGAGCCAAAGGCCAACACTTAACCAACTAAGCCATGCAGACATCCCTAGGCAAGGCCTTTCTAAAGAGGGGCTATGAGATCGCAGTGCTGACTAAAGTTAAGTTACTTGCCATGTGGAAGTTCTTTTTTTTTTTTTTTTAAAGATTTTATTTATTTATTTGACAGAGAACACAAGTAGGCAGAGAGGCAGGCAGAGAGAGAGGAGGAAGCAGGCTCCCTGCTGAGCAGAGAGCCCGATGCGGGACTTGATCCCAGGACCCTGAGATCATGACCTGAGCCGAAGGCAGCGGCTTAACCCACTGAGCCAACCAGGCGCCCAGCCATGTGGAAGTTCTAAGGAAAGAATCCTTCAGGCAGATGATCAGCATATAAAAAGCTCTGAGCGGGGAAGCATTTTGGTATGATTGGGAGAGGGGCACCATGGAATGCACTGAGGAAGGTAGATAATGACATCAGAAGGTAGGAGCTGGGCAGCAGTCAGACCAGTTAGACCACCAAAGAGGCTGGGCTCAACTCCAAGATACTCAAGGGTTTTAGTAGGGAAGATGACTTAGTCTTGTTGGCTTTGTAAAAAACCAACCAAACAAACAAACAAACAAAAAACCAAAACAACAACAAGAACAAAAAACCCCCTTGTGCTTGCTATGTGGAGAATGGCACATGCTAGCAGGACCGATGGGAGCTGAGGGATGAACTGGAGGCTGCTTTTAGGCCCACTAGGAGGGGTGGTGGCTTACAGTGGGAATGACAGTCGACACTGAGAAGAAAACATATTCCAAAAAGGCTTTGGGAGTGAGATTGATGGACTTTCTGCTATTTTATATGTGACAAATGGGATGGGGGTTCACAAGAAGATGGAAAAAGCTCTAGAATGACCTCAACGTTGGTTTAAACAACACTGTCTTTTTGCCTTCCATTTACTGAAATGGGGAAAGATAGGAGGAGAAACAGTTTTATGGAAGAAAATCAAGAGTTCTCTGTTAAACCTGAGATGTTTCTGGAACATCTAATTCAAGAGGCCAAGTGTAGAGACAGATAAATGAGCAGGGCCCCCTCATATACTTATGCAGCTAATATTTTATGTGAAGGCACCCCGTAGCATCTCCCCGGGGGTGGCACTTCTTAAAAACTCTACACAAAGAGTTAAGATAATGGTGGATGCAACCTTGCTGTGATTTGGGTCCAGATTCCAAGCATCAACACCCAAAGTACCTTCCAAATCTAAATCACATTTAGAGTATCCCTAGCATAAGCTCATTTTCTTCCCTTTAAGCATTCTCATCTCTAATATACAGTATATTTCCATTATTTCCAGTTGGGCATATTTTATTGCTTACCCTTCACCTCAGGTGGCCTGCTTGCTGTTATTTTCAAAAAGATTAATCCTGGGGGTTATATTGCATAAGACTGTTCTTTATTTGACCTGAAACATTCCTTCACTCCTAAAAGACAGACAGGATGTGGCCTCATAGGAAAGGGTTCATGAAGCTCCAGCCCTACTACAGCTGGTGTCCATTCTCTGCCTGTGGCTGCCAACAAGCCTGGGAGAAGGCTGCTCTCCTCGGCATGTCAGATGCTACAGCTGGGAAGGTGCAGTTCTCTGGGAATAGCCTCTAATCGGGCCCCAAAGTGGGTGGCATGTTTATCTTTCCCCTCGAAAAACAAAAGGTCAACTAAGAACACATGTTTCTATGACAACGATAAATTCAGTGGAGACGCTAAATCCCAGCAAACGTTGGGGGGAGGTGGGTGGTGGCGGGAAGAGGGAGATATAAGGTGGCCCATTTGGAGAAGGTAGGTCTTGGTAGTACACTGAATTTCTTTTCATCTCAGCTTAGTCTCCATCTGAATTTAAAAAGGATTAAAGGCTTTGGTCACAAAAATGTGGGAAAAAATGAATAATGCCCCAAAGAATATAACCTTTACACCACTTAAGAAGGAGGTATACACAACAAACACGTGATCTTTTGTCAGTAAATGGTGCTATTGATTTTCAAAATAGGTATTTTAATTGGTAGTATTAGAAATAACTTAATCTAGTCTGCCTTCTACACTTAATTGAAAAGCCACATTTATAAATATGTTATTTAAAAAATTATTTTGGCATTTGTATTTTCAGTGGTCTGACCTAATTTATCCAGCTATGATTTTGCTAATTTTCAAGCACATGGGTACCGATAGATGAAACGTTGAAATATTTCATCAACATTCCATTCTAAGATGGGAGGAAGAGGGAAACAAAAACAGTAAGAATCAAGTAAAAAGGAAAACCAAGTGGAAGGAAAATCCCACTCAGAACTCTTAATATCTAAAAGGAACAGAGAGTGAAAAGGATCACGTAGAAGAATAATACCATCAGGACAGCATTTTGTGTCATTTCTTTCAATGTATAAAAACCGAAGAAGAAATACTTCACAAAGTATTACAAAATTTTCTCTAAATATCTCAGAAATAGCCAAAAAAAAAAAGGATACGAAATAGAACTCATTTTTATTTTTAAAATCACAAATCTAATGCGCCCTTAGTGTGAATTCTTCAAAAACTTCACAAGAATGTGGGGCAACCGTGGGATTCTCTTCACCGCCATCTCCTATCTCCACTGTAGAGTGAGTCTCTGGTAAACGTTTGTTGCATAATTTTCCAGAGTTATTCTGATTGCTCTTTAAGGAGACTTGGAGAGGAGGCAGCATGAGGTAGTGGAAAAGCACCAAGATGGAATGGTTACTTCCCAAAGTCTGCCACTCTGTGGCTTTTGGAGAATCGATTTATGTCCTTGGCACTCTGGTTCCTGATGTGTAAAATGAAGTAGTACCGGGAGAGGTAGGCTGAGGTTTACCACCATCACAGGCTGCTGAAAATCCGTAGGGATATTTTTGGCCATTTCGTTTGTCATAATAACTAGGAGAGCTACCTGATATTTGTATCCTTGAGAACAGGGATGCTTAGCATTTCAAAAGCACAACAAAGAATTTTCCCAATCTAAATCCCAATAGTACCTTCTATCCCAAGAAAAACAGGAGCATTACTGAGGTCTCATCTGATAGACAAGTCCTGAACTGTTACTGGTGATGTCTACCAACAACCACCATTTGTTGGCTTAAAAAGGGAATTTTTCAGAAACAAAATTTTTCTCAGAAAACAAATTTTTTTTTCTCAGAAACAAATTTTTTTTATATCACGTGTTTTGTTTACATTAAGATGGTTCTCTTTGTGTTCTAAATTGATAGAAAAGGTGGTTTTTAAGTCTAGAAATAGTCAATTATTTTGGTGATCTCTCAGTTTACATTTTGCTTTTAAGTTTTTAAGAAGGTCTGCTAGGAAGCCAGTTTTTTGGTTATTCTTTTCCTTTCTTTCTTTCTTTTTTATTTTTGCTATTATGTGCATCTCATTAGTAGTTCATTTGTATAGAAGTTTGCCTCTTTTATCATACATGCAAATCCCAAAGACTACAATACCTATACATGTCTACGCCAGCCTGAAAGCCTCAAAGAGGATGCGTGATTTATAAATGAGTGTTTAAAATTCAACTATTTTGGAAATTGCTCCACGGGCCCCACAGGGGCCCCGTAGTCAAACCTTTCTCCTATTAATTTTATCTTAAGAAGCTAACCTAATAACAATAATGACAGTAATCAGGAGGTATAGAACACAATTTTACATCTGTATAAAGTAAGCGGAAACTTATAGCTTATTTCTTCCAATGTTTTCACAAAAATCACCTTATGGGATACAACTAATATGGTCCGTGGGGTAGGCTAAGTACTATTATTTCCATTTTGTAATTAAGAAAGGAAAGGAACACAGCAGAGTTAACTTGACATCCAAAGCATCTTCTTAAAACAAACTAATTTTCTCCAAGGGTTTAAAAAACACCATTATGAACTTTTATGGTTTTTTTCTTTCTTTTGCAAATGCACTTAATCTGGCAAGTTTCTTTAACACAGCAATAAATAGCATTTGTTATCTTTGAGGGAAAGCCAGCTGGTCTCCTTCCTAGTCCTGAAGTAAACAGAAGGCTGCCGGCTTGCCTTGAATCTGCTTTTGCTAATTAGAGAATTTGTGGTCTGTTTCACTTTAAGAACCTTCTGGAAAATAGTAGCTCCCTCTTACCCTCAAGTTTCTATGCAGTTCTGTTAGAAGCTTCTCCTTGAGTATTCTCCTGTCTTCCATGGGGATGACAGTGAGAAGCCCAGGTAATACAGGGAGCAGGAACGAAGAATTAATCCATATTTGGAATGAGAACCATGAAGGGTTTGCATTTCTATTCTAATTTAAACTAAAACAAAGATCCAGCAAAATCCTTTGATCTTAGAGGCTTCGTGTAAATACATCTTCTTCGTTTTTCAGTTGAAAATATTGAAGATCAAGAAAAAAAAAAGCCCTTTTTCTCACCTACTGCCACTCAGCCCCCCACTACGATTTGTTTGGCCAAGAGTAAGATTTTAAAGCTTGAGCTTCCACAGCCCAATTTCCTCTCCACTTTAGCTGAAGAATATTGGGTCTTGCCGAGAGACTTCAGGCCATCTTTATGTAAATCAAGTTTGCCGCAGTTGTGTGGGGGGGGTAGGATAAAGGCAATGAAGGGAAAATAAAAGACTACTATAACCTAAAGTCAAGGTAGAATTCTGGGTAGTTCACAAAGAAGAAACATTTGGGAAAGCTACTTCTTTGTGGGAGATACTTTCAAATAAGAGATAGGACACATACTAGAAGTTTTCCCAAGTGTTAAGAATATATTCTCCATCTTCTCCTCTTTGGTAATTTCAAGACAGTCCTCAGAAAAAATGCCACATGCTTTTAACTACTTGGTTGACAGGCTGTTTGTGTGACAGCAATGTTGGCGCTGGACGGCAAAGAAACTAGGGTTTTTTTTTTTTTTTTTTTTTTAGTGCATTACACTTAAAGGTTAAAATTTCCTTTGTGGACGACTCATCAGTGCGTTCATCATACATTCAAAATTGTGAACTGCCGACTCCCCAGAGCTGAATGTTTTTCACATGACTACTATCAAGCAACAGAAAGCAGGAAAGGAAATGACAGGGAGGTACAAATGCTAATGGGAAACATGTCTATACTCTTTTCTGTTTCTCTTTACTTAACTCTCCTTGAATACTTTTTATGTCATTTTATTTACATGTTTTGTTTTCTTTTTGCCCTCTGAAGCTTTCATGGTACTGGTACTCAAATATCGAAAAATGTAAAATCTGGAAAATAAGGACTCTTCATGTTCCTCAAATTGATTCAGTATTTGAATATTCACCGTGTTTCCAGAATATGTAGGATATAAAGATGAACATGAAGCATTCTCTGCCTTTAATAAGATGGTATTAAACAAAAGCACTGGCATACATCATATAAAGATAAGATAAAGGCACGTGCCTCCTCCATACACACACTAATCTAATGCTGGACAGAGACGAGAACTAAAACACGAGCACTCCTAAAATCACCTTGTTACCACCATTTATTATTCACTGAGTCCTGGAAGAGTTTGGGAAAACAAGACATCTGTCAATTTCCTGCTTACCCTATGACTTTATTAAAGAGCCATCCTTAGATAATAAGGACTTCTCTGAAATATAAATTATTTCTTCTCTCCAAAGTCACATATGCTGACCAGAAGTCTCTACTATCCCAGGAATGATGTGGTTTTCAGGGACCACCATTTCTCCCAAGAAAACTTCCTGGAACTTGGGAAAATTGGGTAAAAAACTTTTTGAAGTCCTCTTATTATCATTTCTTGTTTTGTTCAAGGGGTTGTTTTTCATCCACATTTTTTACATCTTTCCCTTCAGGCAGTCTGATAAATTGTGGCTTTTATGCCTACCCATGGCCCCTCTTCTGAAGAATGAAATTAAACTCAAAAGGAAATTCACAATAATGATTTCTGTAATGGGAACAAAGCCAGGGCTCTGCAATATTTTATATTTAAGAATAGTTATAAAAACTTGGCATCGTTTGTGCCCCTCCCTCTAAATTCATGAGCAAGTATGATAAACGATTAATGTGTTTGGTTTTAAAAATAAAACCTTGGAGGCGAAACCACAAAACATCCTTTTAGAATTTAACAAATCCTTGGGTATTCTGTCACATTGGCTGTCGGTCATCAAAAAAATCCATCCCTTCCCCACCACACACACACACTTAACTTTGACCCTCTGCCTTCAGTTTGTTACTAAGCTGAATTGTGTCTCACCCTTGAGGTCGCTGGTTACTTGGCAGCCCTCTCTAGTGGGGACTGTTTCTTTTCCCACATCCCCCACAACCCCAGACTGGCTCTTTCCTCCAACCAGACTTCTCCCAGTCTCTCCAACTAGGTGTCCTCTCTGCTCTTTCAGAAGCTGCTTGGTCCAGGTGACTCTCCCTCCCTCTTTCTTTTCTTTCTTTTTTTTTTTTTTAAGTTTCTTTATTTATCTGACAGACGGAGATCACAAGCAGGCAGAGAGGCAGGCAGAGAGAGAGGGGGGAGGGAAGCAGGTTCTCTGCTGAACAGAGAGCTCGATGCGGAGCTCGATCCCAGGACTCTAGGACCGTGACCTGAGCCGAAGGCAGAGGCTTTAACCCACTGAGCCACGCAGGTGCCCCTCCCTCCCTCTTTCCATGAAAATATCCTTCTTTGAATATTGTGTTATTGGAACACACCATTTTTTTGTAGTTGTTGTCCACATCATCTACCAAGCTCTGGGTCATTCCACTTATTTCTTACAGAGTTTCCTATCCCAGTCATTTTCCCCAGCATTGCTTGTGTGAGCACTCATGAGGATTTCAATAACCACATAAACAACCCTTCCAATGTTCTGGCTTCTCTGTTCCCTGATGCCCTCTCTTCCATTGACTTTGTCCTTTCTTCTATCTCTGTCAACTATTTTCATGGTCATTCTTTAGAGTTTGTCATACCAATCAATGTCACTCTATCTTAATTTCAATTAGGCCACTTGGACCTCCACTTCCTTAATATCCCATCTTTAGCAAACCTACAGTTATCGGTCCTATGCATGTCACACTGCTCCTGCTGTGTCCAAACTTACCTCCTCATTGAGTTTAGATTCCATTGTCTACATTATAATCATCACTCGGCACATCTTTTTAATTCTTTTGCCCTCTCTCCCTTCATATCACCTGGCTGCCCATACTTATAATGCTGCTTAAATATGTTTTTCCACCTGGATCTACATGACTAAATATGCTCAGGAAAATAAAAAAACATCCATTGTCATTAACTTTAATGAATACAGATCATGTCATTCTTCTTGCAAAACCCACAAATCACATACAATTTCATTAGTGTAAATGCTAGTCAGCAGCCCTACAAGAATCTGGCTCCCTTCTACCTCTCTCACCACATCTCCTAGAGTGCTGAACCTGCTCTGGCAACACTAACTTCCTCACCATTCAACAAACACATTAGCACAACCTCATCTCTGGGTCTTTACGCTTGTTCTTGTCTGCTTTTGGAAATTCTCTTCCTCCAGAAATCTCACAGTCATGTTCTCACCACCTTAAGGTCTTGCCCACCTTATTAGAAGCTGCCCTCACATTCTTTCTCAGACAACTCTCCCCCTGCTGCTCTCACTTCCTGCCCCTTCCCCAGTCTGACTTGTTTCTTTTCTTTTCACACCACTCAAAACTCTGACATATTATATGATTTGTATATTTTATTAATAATTTTATTAATTTTTCCACCCCTATTAGACTGGACTTGCAGAAAGGCAGAGATGTTTGTCTGCTTCATTCACAGTGTCCTCAGACACTGAAATATACAGCATATGTATTATATGTAATAAATATGCCCCATGGTAGACATGCTATACATATATGATAAACACATTATTGATTTTCTCTCCTTTGAATAGTAAAGTACATTATGTATTTATGATCAAATCAATTCAGTATTTTGAAACCAATCTAAAGTTACGGTAATTGTAGAAGTAATCTCAACTTGGACTTGTGAGTGACTATCTAAGGTATTGTTTACTCAGCTTTAATTGGGTATGTCTTTGTCCTTCATGTAAATATTGATCCCATATTTTAAGTGAAGTGCTACTCTAATGGTGTCAGATATATAAGACAAAGACTTTAGCATTTTTTGCTGATTTATCCTGTTTATAAAAAAAAATTCTATTAATTTTGCGGTTGTTTCTTTCAGGGCTTTGCCCTCTTGAAGAAAATAAAATTGATTGTTTTATAAGAAAACCAAGCACATACCTATATCTTCACTAAGTATATCTCTGTTGAAGTCAATAAAACAGGATTTTGCTTTGCACCCTTCTCAAGTAAAGAAAAGCATAGGTTTTGGGATGAAGATACTCACTCTATAATCAAGCCATCACTCTATGTGTAACTTACTTCCTCCTGCATCTGCGTGATCTCAAAGGAACACACCAGTGTCCTTCTTTGAGTACCAGGATATGTGCATCACTATGGTCTTGCTGATCATTGCAAACTATTGCAAACTCTCAACAAACAATAAATCCCTGATGTTATAACTGTTAATTATCATTAAACAAATGAATACTTTAGCATTAAATTTCTTAATTCAACCAAGCAGAAATGTTCCTTGTACACTCTTAATAAGGAGTTGGATATGGCTTAAAACTAGTAGGAATTTGGTTAATGTACTATATTTTATCATTTTTTTGTCCCACAGTTGCTACTAATTGTAACTGTAAAATAACAGAACAATAAATTCATATTGAATAATATTAATATAATACGATAATGTGAATATAATATGAATAAATTCATATTCAAAGATATAATTCTTTCATCTCTTGGAATATTATATAAAAACAAAAATAATCACCACAATAATCATAGTATTCATTTTTTAAAAAGTATTTATTTATTTGAGAAAGAGAGATAAAGAGAGCATGAGTGGGGAGAGGAGGAGAGGGAGTGGGAGAAAGATCCTCAACCAGACCCCAGCTGAGCATGGAGTCCGAAGTAGGGCTCAATCCAAGGACCGTGATATTGTGACCAGAGCAGAAATCAACAGTCAGACCCTTAATGGACTGAGACATCCACGTGCCCCAATATTATTCACTATTGAAAGAACTGACACTGGGTACCAAGAGCAGTGTTAGTTTTTTTTGTTGTTGTTTAGTTTTGTTTTTTAATTGCTACAATGATAATCTCACTGGAGTATTATAAGGAATGACTTTCAAAAGGGAACAAGATTTAAGCTGAGACATATGATTTAGTAGAAAATGGTTAAAAAAAAAAAAAAAAAGAAAAGTAATTTGGACTTTGGATAGGGAGGAATGACCCCAGCAAAAGGAATAGCAATTCAAAGCCCTAGTGGTCAGAGAAAATACAGCAAATAATGCAGATTGTTTCATATGAAACTAATGCACATAGTTTCTAGGTGCACAATATGTGCACCTAGAATATGGACAAATGGCCAGAAGAGAGTGTTAAGCTTAGTCAACAGGTAAATCATTAAGGCATGTGTAAGGCATACCTATGCTAAAGACTAAATTTTAACTGGGAAAAAGAGAAAGTTAATTATTTCCTGATTGTTTTTACTTATTTTTTTTTATCACTGTTTATTCCTTTTCTCTGGTTTTTCCCTCTTTTTTTCCCCTCACATGTTTCTCCCTTATATTTCATGTAAATACAAGAAATGTCATTGATTCATTCAATAAACCTTTGTTGAACACAGCTACATATAAAATATTCTGCTAGTCCCTGAGAATGGTTACTCAGCAAGAAAGACCTGATTCCAACCCTGATGAAACATGAAGCCTAGTGGACAAGCTTCACATGTTCAGGAAACTAAAATAAATAGAGTGTTACTTAAACTTCAAAGTAGGGAAATGTCCTTAGATGAGGTCAGAGAAGAAAGCAGCAACACATCACCAAGGGTATTTTAAATTAGATAAGAGATTTTGGCTTTTATGCTAAGAGCAATAGGAAACCATCAAAGTAGTTTAAGCATGGAAATGATATGACTTGGGTTTATAAAATATCATGCTGGCTTTGTGTGAAAAATCAGTTAATAAAGGGAGGAATAGCTAAGGAGACATTGGTAAGTATCTACTGCTACTTACATTCCCTGCAAAAAAGATGCCACCTCAGAACAAGAAGGTGCTGGTGATAGAAGAGGACAGTGTTATACATGGTGGCAGAAGTGGATTAGAAAAGAAAATGGAAACAAGATATGTTACTTGAAAGACATTTAAAAGGTAAACTCATCAGAAATTGTGGTTGTGGTTTGCCCATTAAAAAAAAAAAATTAAATAGACAAGCACTTCCTCCTTCAGCTTCTGAAGAGTAGTTGGTGTATTTATATATTTAATATCATCTCCTTTTGTTTATCTTCTTCAGTGTGGTTTCCATTCCTCTACGCCATTGAAGTGGTTTTGATACAGATTCAAATAACCTCAATAACAAACTATTGGACATTCTCCAATCTGGTCTCCTCAATCATCATTAGGTTGCTTCTTTCCAGAGCTTTCTATTTTGTTGACTTTCATGAACGCAGAATCTCCTTTCACCTTGGTGGCCCCCTTTTCCCTCTTTTGCTAGTTTGGTTCACAGTTTTCTGTCTGGTCTTGAAATGGTGAAGCCAGTCACGGTTCAGTTTGAAGCCATCTTTTACTCTTACTCTATAGACTGTCCCTGTGCTATTTTACCCAAATCCATGCCTCTTAAAATTATACCTCCATTCCCTACATTTTTTTAAAAAGATTTTATTTATTCCTTTGACAGAGAGAGAGTGAAAGAGGGAACACAAGCGGTGGGAGTGGAGAGGGAAAAACAGGCACGGGCTGAGCAGGGAGCCCAATTAGGGGCTCTATCCCAGGACCAGGGGGTCACGACTTTAGCTAAAGGCAGATGCTTAATGACTGAGTCACCCAGGCACCTCCATTCCCTATTTTTTTTTTTTCTGGAATCCAGACTCAAATGTCACTGCATAATTAGATTTCCATTTAATTCTTCACTGACACCTAAACTCAACATGCACATTCACAGACAGGGAAGAGTAGAGAAGACTGAGGTTGATGGCTAGATGACTACGTGTAATTGAGTGTAGCAGTGGATGAAAGAGGAAGTCTTCAGAAATGAAGTCAAGAAATTGGGAAGCCTGGGCATTGGATACATTTTCCATGAGAATACTGAAGCTACATGGTAAAATCCTCAACAAAATGCTAACAAACCAAATTCAACAGCATATTTAAAGGATTACACACTGTAACCAAGTGGAATTTATTCCTAAAATGTAAGAATGGTTTGACACATGAAAATTGATCAATCTAATACATCAACAGAATAAAGAAGGAAAAGAAAAACATGATCATCACATTTGATGCAGAAAAAGCATTGGATTTCTGCACTTCTATCCAACATAGTACTGGATGTCCTAAGCAGAGAAATTAGGCAAGAAAAAGAAACAGAAGATATCCAAATTGGAAAGGAAGAAGTAAAGTTATTTCTGTTTATAAATAGATGACAAGTATTATATGTAAGAAACCCTAAAGTCTACAGGCATATACACACAACAAACAAAAACCTTTTTGTTATGGACATTGGGGAGGGTATGTGCTATGGTGAGTGCTGTGAAATGTGTAAACCTGGTGATTCACAGACATGTACCCCTGGGGATAAAAATACATTATATGTTTATTTAAAATACTAAAAAATTAAAAAAAAATCTTTTTGAGTTAAGAAAAAAAAATTAGAAGGTAGCAGGGCACAAACTCAATACACAAAAAACAACTGTATTTCTACACAATAAAAATGAATAATCTGAAAAGGAAATAAAGTAATTCCATTTATGATAGTATAAGAACTAGAAATTAACTTAAACAAGGAGGTGAAAGACTTAGATAATGAACACAAGAAGTATTACTGAAATAAAGACACAAATAAATGGAAAGATAGCTCATGTTCATAAATTTGAAGATTCAAATTGTTAAGATGTCAATACTTACCAAAATAATCTACATGTTCAATGTAATCTCAATAAAAATTCCAACGACCTTTTTTTTTTTTTTGGCAGATTGAGAAAAATTCATATAAAACTTATATAAAATCTAAAGGAACCCAAAAAATCAAAAAATCTTGAAAAAAATCACACATTTAGAAGATCATACTTTTGGATTTCAAAACCTATTACAAAGATACAGTAATTAAAATGACATGGTTCGGCATAAAGACAGACATTAAAACCAATGGAATAGAATAGAGTGCCTGGAAATAAACCCTTGAATACAAGAGTCCAAGATCATTCAGTGGGGAGAGTACTGTCTTTTCAAAAATCAGTGCTGGGAAAACTGGATAGTCACATGCAAAAGAATGAAGCTGGACCATTACCTCATACCATATGTAAAAATTAACTTGCCATGGATCAAATGTAAGAACCCAAACAATAAAACTCTTAGAGGACAATATAAGGCAAAAGCTTCATGACACTGGATTTGGCTTTTTTTTTTTTTTTTATAGGACACCAAAGGTAAGGCAATAAAAGCAAAAATAGGCAAGTTAAACTTCAGAAAATTTACAAACTTTTGCACATCAAAGAATGCTACCAACAGAGTAAAAAGACAACATACGAAATGGGAGAAAATATTTTCAAATTATATATCTGATAAAAGTTTAGTACTTAGAATATAGAGAGAATTTACAAACTCCTAAAACTAGTATAAAAAAAACCACCTTATTCAAAAATGGGCAAAAGACTTGCATAGTCATTTCTTCAAAGAACGTACATGAATGGCCAATAAGCACATAAAAAATGCTCAATAACTAATTATTAGATAAATGCAAATCGAAATCACAGTAACTATATATGTAATAATCCTAAACTAAAAGCAATCTTTATGCCCATTAATAATTGAATAGAGAAATAGAACAGTGAAAACAGAGTAACCAGATATATGTAACATGAATCTGAAATACATAATTTTGCCCCAAAACAGACATAAAAGAATAGACATCAAATTGTCCCTTTTGTGCATTGTTTGATTTTAAAAAAGTAAAACATGCAAAAAGCATAACTATATACTGTTCAAAGTTAAGATAGAGGTAGCAATGTGGAGGTGGCATGGCAGGGCACATTTTGAGTGCATGTGACATTTGCTGATTTGAAAGTGATCACTTAGATGTGTGCTTGGGGTTAATTTATTGAAGCGTGCATTTATATTTTCTTGTAATTTTGGGGGATACACTCTACTTCTTAATTAAAAAGAAAACATCCTAATTGTCATAAAACTACAAATACCTAGAAACAAAATTAGTAACATAGGTAATTGTCTATATGAAATCTATAAAATAAAACCCGAATAAATAGGGAGATGATATAAGTTCTAAAATAAAAAAAAGCATCCTACAAATTGATGAAAAACAACCAAAAAGGCAAGAGTCAATAACAAGTGGCAAAAGATATGGACAGGCAACTTGTAGGAGTGCAATGCTAATGTTGAAAAAATGTGAAAGGTGTCAACTACATTTCAAAAGAAAACACAAGAAAATGCAAGTTAAAACCACAATAACATTTTTGCAAATTTTTTAAACAATACCCATGATATAAAGGTCTAATGGGGGAAAAATAGGAACTTTGCCACATTTCTAGTGGGGGACAGAGTATGTTAACTGAATTTTTCTTGAAAATAGTCTGGTAGTATCTATTATAATCAAAACATCATAAGCCCTTTGTTGGCTCTATCAAATGATAGTGCCATACATAAAACTGTAGGTACAATATTTTTGTTTGTTTGCGCCATCGCTTACAATGACAACATCATGAACAATTTGAATACCCATCAATGATGGAATAACTCTGTTTGTTACATCTAGGGCTGTCCATAATTTATTGCAAAATAAAAAAGAAAGCTGAAGAGAAATATGTTTTTTTCTAGGTTCTGTAAAAACACTGTCACAAAAACCCATTTTCCTGTATAGTGGCTTGTAAAAGACATGTTTAATCTATTACTCTCAGAAGAATGGGAGTGGCCAAGGCTAAGAGTCAGCTGAAGAAATTTTTAACTTGTTTTTTTTCCTCTTTTATTGTTTCAGTTGTTACAATGAGCACTTTATACACACACACACACACACACACACACACAATTTTTAACTTAAGGGTATTTATAAAGAAGAAAGTTTCCTTCTCAGATCAAATATATGACACTTTTCTTTCTTTTTCATAAAACCTCATACTTTAAGCTTCACTCCTTTCGAGCTCCAGTGCCAGTTGTTTCTTGTACACTTTCATTAACTTCCCTTGAAACTGGTCTAGCTATGCCAGCTTTCCTTTTATTAAGACGGTTATTTACATGCTACAAGTATTTACAGCGTGTTAAGATGGCTCTGCGGCCAAGTTTAAAAGGGGATTCTGGTAAATCCCTTCTGCTTACAATGCTTTTATCTATTACTACTCTGCCGTTCATTGCTCTCCTTCTGTTTACTTAAAGATTTCATCTAAGTTCTTTATGCTTTGCCAGGACCCAAAGGCACACTTTTCTCTTGATGCATTCCATAGTACTATTCGCTGGCTTGATTCTCTAAGAGAAGATTCATTTATTGAATCACAAGGACTCTAGATTTAACCCAAGATAAATGTTTAATATTGCTTCGGGTCCTGGAAAGCATTAGATGCTCTGTGAAAAAGTGGCTCAACCTTGAAGTTAAAAGGAGCCTGTTTTGAAGTTCCAAATGCACATTCCTCTTCAGTGTACTCTATCACCATAAGATTTTTGTACCCTGAGCTCACCTTGACAACCCAAATCTTCTTACTGGGTCAGCTTCTTTCCTCTGGGAATTCATGGAGAACACAGACTCTAAGATCCCTCATTGTTCTCACGCCTAAAGCATTATTCTTATTTCAAATTCCAGGCTTTCAAAATCACAATAGCCCAAATGTCCTAATGGCCAAGCACAAACTCTTCTTATGGCTCTCCAGATGCTACAGAGATGGTTTAAGCTAGAAATTTGCCTTATACCTCTCCTTCCTCAACAGTGTTGAAGAGTCCTGTTCGTGGCCCTGCTCTCCTTTCTGATGACCACTAGCTTACTTTGGCTTTTTTCATGTTTCTTCTGATGATTATAAGCTTCCTTTTGAGCTTTGTACCTCTGGTCTTCCTCAATTTCCAACACACTTCTGCAAAAATTATTTTTTGAGAAACAAAACCCCAAGCTTCTCAATTTCCTCCAAAAAGAGCTTTGATGTTTCCCTAATACCTATGAGGAAAGGATTGATGATCTTAACATGTTAAATGTGTCTCCCAAATAATTTCAGCCCATCTTTCTGACCTTGACACCAATATTCTACCAGCATTGCCCACCACCAAGGATGACAGGCTCTGCCATACCCTCTTACATTTGGATACACCATTTTCTTTGTAAGAAGGCCTTTCTGACCTGGTTTTGTGTGGTGGATTCCAACTCATCCTTTTAGATCCTGCTCAAGGGGCACAAGGTCTGAAGCCTTCCTAACTCCTTTAGGCAAATAGCTGTTCTTCATTTCTATCTCCATTTTATTGTCTGGAATTCTATTGTGGCATGTATCAGATTATATTTTAACCATCTGACTACATACTTGAACCTTCCTTAAACCATGGGTTCTTCTAGGCCAGTGATAACAAGTTTAAACCCAAAAGTTGGATTCAGTTTCTGACATGAGAAGGAGTCCAGTGTATACTTATTTGAGGACTTTAGGAATTGCAGAATACGCACATTTCTTTCACAGTAATCAGGAGTCTCAATATTCCATAAAGACTCTCATCAAAACTTGACTAAGTAAGATCAGGAAATGAATCAGAGAGATGCCTCTTGTTATTTTATTCGAAGAACATCTTCCAATAAACCTGTTAAGATTCAGTGGAAAGTGACATGCATTTCCCTCATTTCAATTGTGGACTAAATAATATTACCAAACATCCTACTCTTAAAAACTGAAAATTTGGTTTCTAGACTGCAAATGTCTCAAACCTTTGACTCCTTTCACTACAACTAAATAAAGGTTGAATTTTGTTTTTCACTCAAATAGTTGATTTTACTCCAGGAGTTCTTAGAGAAACCTCTTATGTCAGTGAATTTGTGTTCAGAATGCAAACTCTGCTGCTCAATTTGTGATATTTTTTTCCTACACTGTAACTATGATTTGTTTTTTATCATTACGGTATATAGCCTGCTCAGGAAATCAACAAAACAAAACAAAACAAAAACAAAAACAAAACCTTTTGTAGGTACTATGCTAGAATATATGTATATATGAAAAGAAAGAAAGATTTGAACATCACCTCATACATGTACATTTCACATAAGGAATCTGACACTTAGAAACCCCAAGTCATTTATTAGCATCACTCTCTCACTTATCCAAGTTCACAAAATAAGTGGCAGATAAACAAAATTCAAATTCAGTCCTTTATAAGCTCCCAAATTTTATATTCATTCTGATTTGGATTTCATCCATATCATTTATTTCCATATTGTTGGGGTGCCTGGGTGGCTCATTAATTTACATCTGACTTCAGCTCAGGTGCTCAGGTCATGATCTCGGGGTCCTCTGATCAAGCCCCATGTTGGGCTCCTTGTTCAGCAGGGAGTCTGCTCCTTTCTCTCCCTCTCTGCCTGTCCCTCCCTCTGCTTGTGCACTCTCTCTCTTTCAAATAAATAAATAAAAATCTTTAAAAAAATTTATTTCCACATTGTAAGTCATATTGTGTCAATAATTAAGGTTTTAAGTGCAATAGAGAAATGAAAAAGTTATAATAAGATATTTTAACTGAATTTTAAATTATGTCTCAGTAGCATAGTTTGACTTCAGCTATAATGTTCATCTTCTAATTATATGCCAAAACTACTAGCTAATTGATTTACTTTATATTTGGCTATATTGTAAAATATATTTAATTATTTAAAGACTAATTGTTAAGACTCTCAAATTAGACTATCATTCCACTTTCACAATGAAAGTAAGTGGGTCTCGATTTTTTGTGAACATTAAAAAAGGTTTTAATGTCCCTCAGAGTGTTTCTATTTCTTCCCCCAAACCATGCCCCTCCAAAATCAATACCGGAGAGATTTATATAGATGAAGAGGATAACATTTGCATTGATATAAAGAGAAAACAGAACATGATAATGGGTGGGTTGAGAGGAAGAGTGGTAAGATAAATGGATCAGGGGACAGTAAAGATTTAAAGAGGATGGCATGTACCACTGAACAGTTGCAGTAACATTTTCCAAAAGATATGTAAGTGTAATATATTTTGTGAAATTTCATCACCAACCTCTGTGCATTCCTAAAGACATACTGAACACTTTTTTGCATATAATTTCAAGTTTCAATTTCTGTTGATTATTCTCTCCTGAGATATACTAGATAGAATGTTATAAATATATTTCCAAATATGTCTCTAACTGTAATTTGGAACTTAAGTGTCTTAATTTTTAAATACACACACACACACACACACACATTTAAATACATATATACATATTATATATACATATATATACATATTATATACATATCTTTAGAGAAATGAAACAAAATAACATGTACATGTTTTCAATCTACTTGTGATTAGCTAGGTAGTCCTAAGAATATCAGGTAATTTCTTTTTCCAATTATCTATTAGTAAAGTGAGAAATAAAATAATTGTCTTACCTTGACCATGGGCATGGAAATTTATCTGTGTGACCATGATGCATGCTGGAAAGGAGACTGGTGAATTTAAATAAGGAAAAAGAGCATGGTAACTTCAATAGCTATTTGTGAATTCCAAGAGAAGCTAGGATGCTTTAAAGCAATATTATTGGGATCAAATCACAAAATACTTGAGTTCATTCAAGTGATTCTCATGTACCCTCAAGTTTATGAATATTACAGCACACCGTGCTTCTTATACTTTACTGTGATACATATTACCTAGAAATTTGTTAAAATGTAGATTATAATTCAGAAAGTACGCAGTTAGGTTTGAACATTTACATTTCTAACCAGCTTTCAGGTTATAGCACTGGTCAAGGTACCACACTTTGAGTAGCAGAAGGCTATTGGTTTTCACAGTGATCAGAGAGATCATAAGAGAAGTAGCACTGTGTTAGTTAAGAGTCATTCTATCTTGACAGTACAACAAGATGGTAATTTGTAATTTGGATAAGGGATATGAATCTGGGTTAGTAATATGAGAGAGTAGCTCCCCTCAAAGGGTAAAAGGTGCCCAAGAACAGATTGGAAAAAATTTCAGGTAATCTGTGTTGAGAAAAATCTTGAGTATATAGACTACAGAGGCAACTGGTAAAAGAAAAGAACAAAGAAAGAAATAATGAATGAGCTGGGCAAAGACTGTGGAACACCAAATGTGTGTACAGAAGAACAAATTTGAGCAAACTTCTCAGTAATAAATCAAAATGAATGGAGACAAACAGAGTTGGTTCAGCTTCAGTGACTGAGAATGAAATGCAAACTTAAAAAACTTTGAGTGTTAACATCTGCACAATGTAGGGATGACCCAAAAGCCATTAAGAGAAAGGGACACAGGATGAAGGAGCTTTTGAAGAGAAAAGGAAAATTAAGATGTTTTTCAGGTGGTGGCAAAACAACAAGGCGAAGGAAAGTCTTTATGGATGTCATAGGTCATCTCTTCAAGGAATGTAACCATCACTGAGGATCACGGACAGAAGAAGGAAGGCCATCTGAATCCACTGGGAAGGAAAAGGAAATGGGAGAAGTTATCTAAAGAAGTAATTAGGGAGAGGGGCTATAGAAAATGAGATGACTCCTGCTGGGTTTTGAACTGCAGTAACCAGAAAATTCAATGCAAAGGCTGAGAAGAAATAGATCTTGAAGCCAAGGAGAAATGTAGAAAAAGAAATGGCCCAAGGGAAACAAAAATCACATTCAAAGGGTGCCTTTTACAAATTAAAATCACAAAGTTTATTATTTTTATGACTCACTATTAAAAAGGAAAAAAGATGACATCAGTTCAAATTTTAACAAATTCTAACTAACCATGTTAGAGACTAATGGAAAGGGATTGCATCACAAGGAGATAAATTAGTTTTAAAAGTTGGAAAGAGCAAAAGAAGTGCAAAAACATGGTAAAATAAAGTGGCAGGGCAAAGCGTAATGACCAAAGACCAAATGGTTGGAAAGCATGATACAGACAACACAGCGAATGAAAAGAGTCTGCAACGGTAGAACCAAGAACTCCACTCATGTGGAGGAAGCTGGGGAGATTCCACTCATTTCTGGCACAGACACACTGGAGCATATTTGACCCTTGGCCTGGTGAACAGCAACAGACCTTCCTCTCTCTTTTAGTTCTTCTCCCACCTTTACTCACTAATATCAATATATTGTCCCACTTTCTTTTGAAAGATGCTTGAGACTTTCAGAAAATATAGAGCTGGACAGTTGAAAGTGGTAAAACAGAATTTTTACTTTTTCTTTCAGGAACTATTCCAATAGCAGAGGAGAGTTCAGTATAGAACTGGGCTCAATTCCAAGTACAGCAAGAGCAGTGGGGACAAGTCAACATGTAGTTGACTTGTCAACATCGGGCCAACCTGTAGATCAGGGGGATTGGAGAATGAAAAATTACTAAGTCAAGACATCAAGGGTAGGGGGGATTCTTGCTGAAGGCAGGCCATGATAATTAGCTGTCACCTCAGGGATGGTAGGGGATGAGGAATGTGACTAGATATTAAGAGTGATCAGATCCCAGGGTTGGGACTCTTTATTAACTAAAAGGACCTAGCAGGATTCTTGCTAAAACTGCCTGAGGACAAGGTCCAAAGATGAGGCCTAGTTGAAAAAGGGACTTACAGGAGCCCAACTAAAGTTTAGTCAGGGAAAGAGTCTTTGTCAGTCAGAGGATCAACTTTCCTCATCAAAATAGAAACACTCTTTCAGGGTGCCTGGGTGGCTCAGTTGGTTAAGTGCCTGTCTTGACTCAGGTCATGACCTCAGGGTCCTGGGATGGAGCCCCTTGTCAGGTTCCCTGCTCAGATGAGAAAAAACAGAAATACTCTGCCTTGAGTCTGCTGTTCTTCTCAGTGTTGGGCCTCACTTTTCCCCTAAGACTGTGTTCCTTTTTCTCTTTTCTTTTCTTTTTCTTAATCACTGCCCACAATATGCTAAGGCTTTTCCCTTTTCCTTTCAGGTCCTGGTAGATGACAGTTTGAGCCTCTGATAAATGAATTTGAGTTATGAAAGTCATGCTTAATAGTCGTTTCCATCTCATCCCTTACATATACATTGGCAAGACTTTAGTAATGTTTACACAGGAATTACAGGGACAAAAAGGAGATAACTTCATTTTGAGGGTCTTTTCAGCTGCATATACTCCCAGGAAAGAAGATCAATCCTATGTGCTAGGCAGCACTATAATTTTTAAACATTTACTTGGTCTTGGTCCATATCCAATTGTGCCATTACTCAACATTCGCAAATCTGTATCAGAGTTAATCAGAGGAAGGAGAGGAAATTGTCCAAAAGTAAATAACCACATGAATCATTACTGATTGTGATGTATCTCATTAAAAAAAAAAAATTTGAGAAGTGCAGAAAAGTAGGGCAGAGGAAAATGGCTGTCATGTTAAGGACAAAGGGAAAAAATGATCAAGCCTTGGATATAATTTTTAAAAAATAATAATTTTAGCAGAATACACACTCTGAAATAGCTGGTGTCTTTCATAATAGTCATCAGAGGAGGTATCATACTATGATGTTTCCATTGCTCAAGACATTTTTGAAACACTTCCTGGGAATTTTCATCAGGATCACTTCATAAACCATATAAGAAAATCATTCCCATAAAAATTATAGTCATTGCCTGCATATTTGCACATTTCCACCATAGCATCTGGATCTTTATTTTTTAAAACAAACAGATAAAAATACTTATAATTGAAAAGTGTACCTGAGTGAGTGTAGATGAAGCAATCAACCTGGCATGTTGAAAGTAAACTTAAGTGAGATTGAACATGGTTTTCAATTTGAATTGTTTTAAGCAACAAGTTTCCTGACTTCTTACTGGTAGTAATTTCTTTTGGCATTAGTTTTACAAGAAAGAAAATAAAGCTCGATTCATGATTTATTTGGAATAAACAGGATCAGATATTCCCTTTGTGATTTCTTTGGGCATAAAAAGGAAATAGTTCTACCAAAGATTAATTTGGAACAAAATATTAATACATTCACTATTGTCAAAGCAGTCAGCTGTGTAGTAAACTAAATCTCTGGCAATTTCAGAATCATTATTCAACATGGAAATTATAATGCATTTCTCTCTCACCATGAACAAGATGGGATCCCTATAGAGGCATATCACTCAGATGTCTGGTTTAGCAAAATCTGTGCATTGTGTCGTATATTGATCATTGTGTTGAGTATTAACACAGATCTTTGTGTTCTTTCCTCCCAGTGTGAATCAAAACCACTTGATGGGAAATTATTTTTTATAAGGGGAGTATTGAGCATAACCACATGTGTAGATGATTCAATTTCTTTGGTATGGATTTTTTAAATTATAAATTCCCTGACTGATTAGAAAGTATGCATAACAACATTGAATTAAGAAGATGCCATTAAAAAGTATGTTTCTTCAACAAATTCCTTTTAAACATTGATACAAAATATCTTTTTTCCCCTTCATTTTACACTTAAAGAGCTCTTTGGTAACTGTGTGGGGACAAACCAAGGAGAAATTGTCACTGAGTTTTGAACAAAACTGCTGTCTTTGCTTTCCATCTACAGACACAGAGTTTATGACAACATCCAGTCCTGACCAAGACGTTTATATTCCTTGAAAAAGAAAACAAAATGGGCTTGTGTATAACTTACAACTTATAAGAAAACGAATATATCATCTTTTCAAGGAGGTCAAGTAGCTAATAGGATCCATTCATTCAACAGAGACCAGCTTAAGAAAGGTTTCGATGCTATGCAGGAAGAAGCCGGATCGCACTGGCAACCAATAAAGGGTTTTAAGCAATAAAGTGGCATGACATGTCTAAAATCCTCAGTTTGGCGGCCGTGAATAGATGACCTTGAAGGAGAGCAACATCAGGTAAGAAACAATCACAATGGCTGGGACAAACGATGATGGGGTGAGCAGGGAGAGACTTGGATCTCCGCCCATGGAGCTCGCAGAAAGTATTGATAATTAGATATCAGAGGAAGGAAAGCATCAATATTCTGGATAATTCCCCATTGTTTAACTTGACTAACTGGAATATATAATGTTGCTAATTCAGGAAATGGCGAAGACAATGAGAGAAGCGGTTTGAAGAAATGAATCAAGCATTCTCCGTTGACTGTATTAGGCCTGTGATGCTTACTGGACGCCCAAAGGGAGATCTCCAGGAGGCGGTTGAAAAGACATGTATGATGTGAGAAGACGAGACAAATGATAAATGAAAACATCAAAGTCATCTCCATATCATGGGCATTTTAAGGCTACTTAATTAGATGAGTTCAACCCAGAAGAATAAAAGCAGGAAGGAAACTCGAAATGTTCATCCATGTAAAGGTTGAGTAGACAGGAAAGAGCAAGCAGAGGCAAAGGAGAGAACAGTTAGAAAAGAGGAGGAAAACTAGAGGAGCCTGTGGTGTCCTGGAAACTTCAAAAAGAAAGTCTTTCTCAAACAGAACATTTGACAGTGGCAGAAACAGCTGAAAGGGCAGCTATGGGAGAGCACGCATGGAAGCATCTAGTGCACTTCCTGGAACTCAGCAGGTACTCAATAAATGCCACTTCCTTTCCTTTCCTCAGGCTAGTCGTAGAGGTGCTAGTGTGTAGTGAAGAAGAATAAAGGCTTAAGAGCCAATCTGCCTCAGTCCAAATTCTTCCTTGGCTGCTCCATAGCTATATAACCTTATTTGGGTCATTTCACCTTTCAATGGTTTGATTCCCGTATTTTAAAATGGGGGCCAGGGCGCCTGGGTGGCTCAGTGGGTTAAGCCGCTGCCTTCAGCTCAGGTCATGATCTCAGGGTCCTGGGATCAAGTCCCACATCTGGCTCTCTGCTCAGCAGGGAGCCTGCTTCCTCCTCTCTTTCTCTGCCTACTTGTGATCTCTCTGTCAAATAAATAAATAAAATCTTTAAAAAAATAAAATAAAATAAAATAAAATAAAATAAAATGGGGGCCATAACAGTGTCTACTTCATGGGGAGGCACATTGCAATTAGTCAGTTAGTTAGTTAGTTACTACTACCTATTCTATTTAATTTCTTCCATGTGATATATTTTTAAAAATCACCCACATTGTGCCTATATCTGCTTTTAAGGACTACTGACTGGGACTACTTCGGGGACATGCAAAAGGAAACAAACAAGGGACAGTGGGACAGCGGAAGACTAGCAACAGTGGAAAGCTGTTTCCACCCAGAAGCCCAAAGGGACAGGAGGATGAAATGGTGTTATCAGCATGCATTGAGGATTAGAATTGCACAAGAGTAGTTTCCTGGTGGGAAAGAAAAATATGCTTATTACCAGCGACTGGTGCTTATAAAGGGAGGGAGGGAGAAGTACATCAGTTATTCTCCTTTTACCTTGATTTCTCAGTCTACTGGGACCTCTGACTGATTCTAAGCACAAGCCAGCTGGCAACAGAGCCAGTGAGGCAGTTTGCAAAAATTAGCCTTCTAAGACCCAGATAGGGTAGAGAAGAGTGGAACATAGACTAAGCGAACAAAGAAAGAACAACCTAGTATGCTTTGCTATTCTCTAGTGTTATGTTCTTAACCAAGTAAACGATACCCAGATAAGGGTGATTCTGCCCCATTTCAATACCTCCTGCCATATCGGTGGCCAGTCCATAGCCAATACCCTCAGCTTCTAAATTACCTTTCATGACATCCAGGTTTTCACAACTATAAAACAATATGGAATCTCCTTAGTACTTTGCTTCCTTCTCTCTCTCTCTCTCTCTCTATGTATATATATATACACACACACACAAATATATGTATACATATACACACATATGTATAGATCAGTTAAAAAAGTGTTTGTAATTTGTATTGTATATTATAAAATGAAAAGCTTGTTCCAAACTTTTCTGGAAAATAGGCCAAAATTTTTGTCTATTTCCAAGATTTGGATAGAATTCCTTGATTTGACTACATCCCACAAGAATGCCTTCATTCCTGTTTTTTACTGGAAACTTCTAAACTGTTGACACCACAGATTAAAAAAAAAAAAAACAGATGGGCAAGTCTCTATGACCTCATTTTATGTTAAGGATACAAATATTCATCCAGATAAAAAACAATGTCTCTATTTTTTTAATGTCTGCAAATAAAACAACTTGCAAAAGTCATTTTATCCATTCATCCATTGCTTGCTTATTGACATTAAGTAGATCTATGGTTATGGTGGGAAATTCTTCAATCATCAGTCATTCTCAGTAACTGAGGGGATTTTTTTCAATAAAAACAAAAGCAAATTTTTATAAAAAGGCTCAGAGTTCAAAATGCCTAAAAATGTGTGATTAGAGATATTTGTCATAATCATGACAAGATGAATGAAAATCCTTTTCAGTGGAAATAACATCTCTTTCTTTTTTTATAAAGAATTCTTTTCTTTAATTTTACAGCAAAAAAGAAAAGAAAGACAGAAAAAAAGAAAGAAAGAAGGAAAGAGAGAGAGAGAGAAAGAAAAGTAAAGTATTTGGCATAGAGTAGTACTGAACTTCAGCCAGAGGAGAGTTTGTTCAGAAGTTCATCCCTCCTTTAATCTAGGCAAGTTCAAGCTACAGCAAAATTATAGTTTTAGTATCCCTTGAATTTCCAATGGGTTCTGTTGAGAAGGAACTTCAGAAGATAGTGACTCTACACTCTTCAATTCAAGACAAGACAGCATAAAACTCTTTACTAGTTAAATAATATCAGAAAAGTAGTTTGCTATTTTTCAGTATCATATTTGTGATTATCAGACCTTAACCTGAGATGCAAAAATCCACCATCTTCCCAGTTAAAATCTTTTCATAAAATAATGGAAGCCATTTACTTACATAGAATGAGCTAGCAAATACTATTTTGTCATTTCCAAATGAGTTAATATAGCTCTTCATATGACTAGTAGTATCACAAAATGGATGATAATTATAAATTGCATTTTGACAAACACAGAATCAGAAAGAAGCAAAGGTCTTTCATGGCAAATCAGTCAGTAGTTATCACATACCAACTGAGTACAAAGTTATATGGTCAAAATAATAAAAGCAAATTATGTTAGTTACTCCTTTTCTCCATTTATCAGTTTTTGTTGTTGTTGCTCAAGAGTTATTTATCCAAAGTAATTTTTGTGTGATGTAATTTTATTAAATTTATATGTCGAGGAGAAGTAGTACGGTTTGGTTAGTGCTTTGCTCATGGCAAAGACATGTAATAAACAGGTTATGTACTTTAGGATCTGTCATTTTCTCTAAGGAGAGTAGAGCCATACTAGAGGCGCTATGACAATGATCAATGTGTGTTGTCGGTATTCGCAGAGCGTGAGCCCAAGCAACAGCCAGGCTTCATGGAGTACCTGAGAAATGAGCTGATCTCCCAGTGAAACTGAGTCAGCCAGTATATAGACCGCATGAGTAACTTGTATTTAAAAGAAAGGTCTAGAAAGTGATGATCTATTTTGGTTTCTCAAGTACTTTTCATACCTTTGATTTAGAATTTGTCTGTTGTATACAAAATGTCCTTGTAGTAGTAAGTGCCATGTATCTCAATGTGATCAAAATACATACTCTGCAGAAAGAAAAAAAAAAAAAAGTCATCTAGTTAAAACGTGCTGTGGCTATGAGACAGAGGTGTGTGTACTGCAGGAATGACCAGGAGAAAGTCTGCTTTGAGCTCCTTCACTCGATGGAGAGATTTCCAAGCTGCAGAACAAATACTAATGATTCCAGCTGAAATCAGTACAAATGTCATTCTAAATAGGCAGCCAATTTCCAAGTGTTGATTATTCAAGAATATTGTGGATTTTTCTAATGCTACAAAATACTAACTGGGATACATTTTAATAACACAAATCTACTCTTTAGCTGAACATACTTAGATTTTTTTCTTATTTTTGTAGCAAGTATTAGGATTTATTTACTCTGCAAAATATCCAGCTCTAGTCTCACTAGCAGAGAGTTGTAAAAATTCTCAAGAAAATGACAAATTTTATCTTTGACCCAAATTTCTTTTTCAAATTACTTTCACTAGTGATAACACATTCTAGAAAAGAATATTTTGAGTTATTCTCTGACACACAGCTCTTAGGGAATAAAATTACTAGGTCCTATGTTATTCTTATTAGATTCTTTTAAAAGAAAAGTGACTGAGGGAAACAATACCAGCAATATTTTTATTTCTTTTTATTATAAATACAATTCTTTTTATTGTGTTTTTCCTTTTTGCTACATTTTTATTATAATTTATACTTAATTCTTTTTATTATATTTTTTACTTAATTTTTCAGATGAGAACATTAGAGTCCAGAATTGTAGTCATTTGCCCAAATCCAAGTAGCTAAGGAGGGTTCTGCTGTAAAAAAGTTAATTTCATCACACTGGAGAGTATATTTGATTCAATGTGTGAATGTACTTCTGTTATGCAAGAAGAGTACATTTCAAACATATGAATGGAATTTTTGATGATGAGAATCTTTGAACTCTATGATACTAGAGGAAAACCTTAGAGGGGAGGAACAAATTACTTGTAGATAAGAAAGGGAAAATTCTTTGAATTGACGGATTGGATGGAAAAAGGTGTGAGGTGCTAAAAAGTGGAAAAGTCACCCTAGAGAGAATGTCTGCTAGTTTGTTTTATTTGTCTGTTTTGGCAGGAGGGTATACCAAAGTGAAAAAGAGGATAGCATCAGGACAGTGCTCTACGAAATATTAGGAACAAGTTTCGGTCAATTAAATCCTGTGTGGCAAATTTGATGGGTAGGATAAAAAAACAGGACAGCATTATTGAAAGTTTCCATTGATGAAGAGAAGGAAAATCTCCAGCAAGGTTCACTTTATAAATAAATGCAGTGTCATCCTACTATAATACAGTTTGTGATTAAAAAAAAATAATTGCAAGTGACACAGGATACCTGAGACCTCATGAAAACATGAAAATTAACACTTGGCCGATAATGTATGTGTGGGGGAAAAGGTCTCTTTCCTACCAACCGTCATACTAAGTAGCAGGTGGTATGGGTAAAGCCATTCCAAAGAATAAGCTACAGAGATAGTAACGGGCCCAGTTAAAGCCACTTGACGGATGGGATGGTGGTGTCAAATTTCCATGCAAGGGCCGCTCCAAGAGAAAATCTATATAAGACCTAGAGTTCAAATAACATCTGGATTTAGGTGTGCCTGAATGAGTCACACTGTTAGACCAGTCATGGGAAGTACTGAAACTGACAAGTGGCTTGCTACTGATGTTCTCCTGACTGCCTGCAAACAATGTGATTTTATTCATCTGCCAACTGATAAAAATTATATCTATCCTTTTGTTTTATAAGAGCAGCATTGGTTTCATTTACACTTGAAATGTTTAACCCCTGAGAGTTCCAGGTACTGACAGAACACCAAGCACTGATCAATTCAACATGAGGATCTTTTTTACATGCACTTCACTATGATCTTTGAAGAAAAACCCATGCAAATATAATTCTGTCTTTGTTCAAAGAAATTCAGAAGATGGGGCTTAAAAAAAAAAAAAAAAGAATGTCAATATATGCAAAACACGACTTATTTGATGATTCATTGGCAGATATTAAAAGAAATTAGAAGTTGGCATAAACCAATCTCTACTCTGGGTCGTTAATGGATTAGGAAAAAAGACACTGGACCTGATGTAAAAACACACGGATTCTAGACTGAGAGTAGGTTTTTTGGTTTTTTGTTTGTTTGGTTTTTTTTTGTTGTTGTTTGTTTGTTTGTTTTTTTACCATCTGTATTATTTTTGGGCAAGTCACCAAATCCCTCAGAATAAACTTCTACCTATTAATCTACACAGTTATGCTAAGAATTCTTGTTTTTCCTAATTCAAATGGCCTGAGATGTTCTATCTTGATTGGGCTCTGAACCCAGGTTTTCCTCCCAACCCATTCATCGTCACTGAGCATCCAATGTTTCCTTTTTAGTCATGCAACATTTAGTCGTGCAATATTTGTGTCATGCTAAGTATTTACTGGACATTGTGAAATGGAAACGAATGACGCACACAAGAAGGAATAAATAAGATACCCACAAGATTTATTAAACAATCCAAAAAAAAAAAAAAAAAAAAGAGGAATATTTGAGAAGGCATAAGTAGGAAGAGAAAGGGGGCAGGAGAGGACATAAGAAGATATAAAGCGGCGAGTTTTCCATAGCCGGCTACAGAGTTGCTTAGGAACCCACATAGACTACAAAACTATGGACAAATACTACACCCTGGATTAGCCCATCACAGTATGTATCTGAGTTTGTGTTGTCCTCTGTTCATACTCTCCACAGTCAGTGATCTAGAACAGTGCTGCCTAAGAGAACTTTCAGCAGGGATGGAGAGTTCTACGTGCGTCCTGTCCCATACAGGCAACCTCTAGTCACGGGTAGCTGCCGAGTACTTGGAATGGGGCTAGTGTAACCGAGGAACTAAATTTTTATTTTAATTTAATTTTAACTCAAAATGCAATTACATAGTCCCATGCGGCTGATGGCTACTGTATGGGACAGCGCGGATCTGTGATCTACAAGGTTAACGAGCGACTGGCCATATTCCTGTGTGGAGCAGAGGAAAGCTTCCAAGACAGAATTGTGGCTCAAAATAATATGTGTCTGGCAAAATGAACCATTGTTATAGGGACTTCACTTTTCAAAACCACCCGAGATTTTGTTTTACAACCCGTGACTGACTTAATACATCTCTTCAACAGATCATTGCCTTTTGTCACCAGAAGTGGAAACAGAATTGAGTTTGCTCCATGGAACGCACTCCTGTAGGTTTCTGGGACTCAGTTTTCTCATCTGTAAAATGAAGTGTTGGACTTCATCAGATCACGTTTAAAATTCTTTTCAGCTGCGGGGATTGGGAGCAAGCCTACACGAACCACAGGGAAGAGCTTGCATGTTTGACTTTTAAGTCTCATCTGTGAATTCCAGTCTCATCATCAGAATCTCTCCAGCATGTTTCCCCTTTCCCTTTGTGCCTCTCACTCTTCCTGTCTGTCCACAGTTCAAAAGATTTCTCCTGTCCGAATGATTTATCCTTCTTGATTTATGCTGTCAGATAGGTCTGTTTAGATAGAGTCCAGACACACTCATGTGTTGCTTACGCATTCTAACCAAGAGAGACAACTTCAAATGGATCAAGGTTATCTAAAAGAAAGAATGAGAACTTTAGTCAAAGATCAGAAGGAAAGAATAAGATGATAAAATAAACTTGGGATAAAGAATTCTAAGGTTTAAACCAAACCAAGGCAGGAAGCATGTTTTTCTTTCACAAAATCAGACGAATTCTTCTGGGAAGGGTTCTTTGAGCAGCAAGGAGTTGCAGTTGCAGACATGCAGATCTTTGACGTGGCCACTTGGAGCTTGTCAAAGAGAAACAATCTGAAAATTCACTCTGGTCCCTCTGGCTCCCCTGGTTCGCTACACCCTGAGAAAGAAAAAGATTACACAAGTGCCACCTTTTGGACAAAACGGCAATAGCAACAAAGAGGTCAGCTATTAAAGAGTATTAATTCTAGCTCATTCTTAAAGGCAATAATGAAGAGGTAAATCATTTTAATCTTATCATAATGCTTGGAAGTTATATTCTACATAGGTCTAGAAATCTTCCCACTTTAAAAATATAAGTAAAGACTGAATTAAAACCTGAATTTGTTGTTTGTCATTTTTAAATGGTGTATTTAAATAAAGTAAGTATATGTGACTTTGTTTTAAAACAATATGAAATAATCACAAAAAATAAAATGCTATCCAAAATATGGATGTCATGGTTTTCTTTTAGCCTGATCATGCATGTAGATCTACTGGGAATGTTAATTATTTGCTCTCAGTTACTCTGCCCTAGAGAAGATAATCCTTAACTTTAAGTAGTATCACCCCCCTTTTTTTTTCAGTATTAAGAATGGAAAACTGGAGAGGCAAATACCTTTATTTTGTTATAGACGGAAATTCTTTCTTGTTTTTATCTAAAACCTGGGAGCGGGGGGGATGGCCCCAGGAATCTGCTAAGTTTCTCAGACTTGTAGAGTCAAAGGCTTTAGAGTTTAGAGGTACATGGTAGAGAATAATATAATTATCATTTAACATGTGCTAATACCCTTTGCATGTCCCAGACATCATGGGCATGCCCTCCACTGTCATACTGACCTCTGAGCAAAAGATGCTGCAAGTGACAGTAGCCAAGGCTAACCTTTAAAAGGCTTCAGGGATGGAGGTAGAAGGATGTTGGAATTTATCAGAAACCACATGGAGATACCCACAAATCTGACTTAAAAATAGTTCTCACTGGCCTGACCCATTGAAGTCATAAGTATAAAATAACCCTCTGTATTTAATGACTCATTCTCTCTCTAAAGAACCTTTCAAACATAATCCATTAAAGAGGCATGAGGGCAACTCCAATAAATGGCTGATTGCTTCCATGGGTCCCTGAATTCATTCTCTCCAATTTATTTTGTTTGCACAATCACATACACATTCAAGAACTACAATTTTTGTAATGTTTCCCTTAAGTTGCATCCCAATTCAGATTCTGCCTTTTTCCCTAAATGAAGTGTCATAAAGGCTGCTGTGATTTTTAAGTATGAAATGAAAGCTGCCTTTGCTAATAACAGCCATGATATTCTGAAGAACCTTCTTCAGTGATCATAGATGATACACTATCCTGACTCTTTGTATATTGCTCCCTTCCCCACCCCACCCCGTAAATTTTAACAAAATTATTTGCCCTCATATTAAATATGTGAGAGGCAGATCGCTGAAGCAGCATTTTGTGTCTTACGCCCTGCCAACATGGGGATGTTAAAATTACTCAGCACGCCCAGCTGTGGTTCTCACTTGGCTCTCCCTTTCCCCAAACCTCAAAATAGCTTACAATGCCACGTACCATATGTGGAGTAATAATTAGGCTTACCAGGGTGCTTTCTGTTGGACAATCTCTTTGGCATAGATGAAGCCATAAAATCCAGCTTTACACAAAGTTATCCAATTTTTTTGCGAATGCTTTAAAGATCATAACTGTAATATCGCTCGACAACTTGGCATGCTCAGAGCTGACTAATGGGCACTTTTGAGTCTAGAGTTTAATGCATTTTTTTTCTTTTGGGATATATGCCAGAATTTGGGAATCAAATCAATAGCACACATCCACAGTCCTTGAACCCTAAAAACAAAGTGAGGGCATATACTTTAAAAATATCACTCAGAACTGATTTTGCAAAAATAATTTGGAACTTCAAATGAAAAGTAAATGCAAAGACCTTCCAAAGAAGTTTAACATTTTGAATGAGCTTTTGGGAGCGAGAGACAGTATCATATTATTTTCCTAATTAGAATTCCTATATCCGGTCTGTCCTAATGGATGCATAAACCTCTTTAATTTGGCCACACACAGTCTGTTTGGGATTGCCCTCTTGCATTTAATTTGCACCCCAAACAATCACAAACCAGAAACATATGTCGTAAATCATGTGTCTTCAGATTCTGCCACGTTGTTGGTATAAAACAGAGATATTATCAGAAATGACTGTGAAAAATAAAATATTTAAATATTTATAGAGTAAGATCAGGATGGCTTAAACTTGGTTTTAGAGATCAACTAAAGGGGATGGGCTCAGAAGTCGCCCTTTAGACACACACAACACAACAGCGCATATTTGTTTATAAAAACAAGTCTAAGGCAGGCTCCTTTCAGAACTGTGAGACTGATAAAGGGAGAAAAAAATTAGAAAAAGCTATTTGTGATTATTTGATAAATTTGTTTTCTCTAAACTATAGCATCCACCAAACCCTTATTTCTTCTGGTATGTGTTTCACTTTGGTATTTTTTTTTTTAAAGGTTTTATTTATTTATTTGAGGGAGAGAAAGAGAGCGAAAGAGCATGAATGGGCGGGGAGGGGCAGAGGAGAGGGAGAAGCGGACTCTTCGCTGAGCAGGGAGCAGGACACAGGGCTCAATCCCAGAACCCTGAGATCATGACCTGAGCCTAAGGCAGAGGCTTAACCCACCGATCCACCAAGGTGCCCCTCTTCTGATACGCGTTTATTAAAATTCATAAAGGACATAGGGGAGAGAGAAAAAAAAAAACCCAGAAGCATAAATTTCACATTGCACCTATATATCCAAAATGTTCCCAGTAGTTTTGCAGCTTACACACTAGTCTATTTTGTAGTTACCCTTACATACTGTAGCCTACATGTGTTTCAGCATGGAAGTAAGCAAGTATACAAACATCATGTTTAAAGTTTTTTTTGAAACTCCTTTTTCTGTTTTCAAAATATAAAAAGTATTAGATACATGTACATACACATACATGCATATGTATTAGATACATGTACATACACATAATACTTTGTGTGTGTGTAATTTGGGATCCTCCTATTTTATACTGTGTGTGACAAGGGTGGGATTTAGACACAGCGTGGTGCCATTACCAGGAAATGCATAGCCTTTTTGGACCCCACTAGAAAATATTATAAAATTAATGCAAATAATTAAAAGACATTTATATTCTCAACAGGGAAACTATTAAAACACAGAAAAGTCGTTTGTCTACTTACACTTCCGCAAAGTGCAAAAAAATAATATTTTGTTACTTAAAATGATACAGTAGGAGATCATGGATATTAAATCAGAGTGCAGGCTCTGAACCTTATTTCCACCATCTTGTAATATCTAAGATCTTGTGATCCTGAGAAATCATGAAACTCTCAAAGCCCTAGGTTTCTAGAGAAAAACCTGACTCCATGGGTTAGGGTGAGGATTTAGTGTGGTTGCAAAGACATATCTTTGTTTTTCCAAGTAGCCAAGATTCCTTGTAATTTCCTGTGCTATTTCCACAGGGGACATTTGGTAAATATTTATTTTGCTTATTTGAAAGTCTAAGAAATTTTCACTGAAAGCACCCTATTGCACAAGGTGAATGAGCACTAAGTGAATGACTTACCTAATGTTGAAATGGAAATGAAGAAATGCCCTTTAGAATGACTTTCTTGTTTTTTTGTAAACAAGCTCCTTCTGAAGTTCTGCAAAAAGGCCCTTCCTCCAGTAGGCCCACTCAGCACAATTAACCACCATTACCCCAGATGCATTTAATCAGTTTAAAATGCTCAAAAGAACAAATCACTTCTAAATTTGGCCCAACCATATTTTATGATAGCAGCACATGGGTCATAAGCCTTGCCTTGCCTTTCATTCATTCATTCATTCATCGTTCACTCATTCATCCACTCATCCATTCGTTTATTTGTCATTTAGTCAGTCATTTATTCAACAGGTGGTCACTAAGATTTGAGTGTCTATGCGCGTTGGATTTCTCTGGAAAAATGGGAGAAGAGCAGGAGATCCAAGTGTGTATAATTGTCCTACTGAGTATCTCAGAATCTTGAGCAGTTTTCTCTGTTCCCTTCACACCCTTGCATTTGACCTGAGCAATCAGAGATGAAGAGGATGACCCCCTCCATAGCTATTGGGTGTTTCACTGTCCATGAAGGGCTAAGAGCTCTTTTCAGCTTGATAACCCATGAGGCCATGACTCTCAACTCAGAAGGGCTCCGAAACATGTCCAGGCTGATAAGTGAAATTGGCCTGGATGTTTATGCCTCAGAAGCAGCTTACTCTGAAGACATTGTAATCTAATCTTGCATTTGTAATTTTTAAATTTTATTCCATAAAGAGGGCTCCAAATATTTAAGAGTTTCAGGCCACACCAACCTGGTTTGTTTCTCCTATACCTGTACTGCCTCTTTTTATTTTGTTTTGTTGCATTATATGAAGTTACTGCTTTTAGCAATCATTTTTAAAATACCCAAACCAGTGGTTCACAACAATACCATGCATGATAGTTATATAGAAAAATTTTTACAATGTGATTCCCAAGTTCCTACCTACAGAACTTCTGCTTCAGTAGGGTTTGCAATCTTAAGAATATGTATATACACATACATAGTGTATAATATATAACGCATTTATAGATCATGTGTGTGATATATATGAATATATAATACATGAATATATGTGATCTTATATACATCATATATACATAATATATATTATATATGATAAGTAGGTGTGTATGCATTTGATATTTGTATATATGTATATATTAGAAATTGCTAGCTTTCTATTTGGAAATGATGACAATTGCAAGGGATGAAGGAGGGGTAGAAAGCTCAGTTTGGCTAAGAGCTGTTTTTCCAAGTAGCCTCTGAGTGGAGATATTTGATAAATGGTATTTATACATTTGGAGGTATTGACTGCACTCAAATCAGCCCTGCCATAGACACAGCTAATCATTCACAACTGCTCGGCAATGACCTTGCCACTACACTCCAGCTCCAGATTCACAGTGCCTATAATAAAAATGATGAAGTCATACACATTGGCCCTAAAACAAACTGTAAAGGGTCTCCACATCTTCACTTTGTAGACTCTGATATACAGCACTTTTAGTCCTTTTGCTAACTTGCCTTATTTCTCCATCTCCTGCATCAATTTTCACCTCTGTTCCTTCCACAGAACTCCTAGTTCCCTCCCAGCAACCTGGTTCTACATCATTCCCCCAGTTTCCAGCCACCTAGCTTTCCACTTCTCCAGTCCACCTGCCATAAAGTAGACACTGCCAACAGTAATGGAAACCTTTAGAGATACCCTCTACTGTCTATTATTGTCTATGATCAGTCAGATTTATAAGAGTTACCTTTACATTATGTAACCTGTGACCTCAAAGAGACTGGCTCAAATAATACACCATGGCCTAGAGAACTACAACATTCAAATAGTATTTCACTAATAAGGACAATGGCTTTCAAAAGAGTACTATACTCTCCTCTTTTCTGTCCCGTCCCACTGTTCAACCAAATCCAGGCACGGATCAAAGATTCTGGAAAATACCATCCCCTATAAGTTTGAACCAATTGAGAACTGAAATGTAGTCAAGACTCAAAATAAATATTCAGAGATCTTGAATATAGTGGAATAGGAATGTAGACTGATGAGTAATAATAGAGTATATTAAAGGGTTAATCAAAGGAGTTTAAAGGTAATCAACACTTAACAAGGAATTAATTAAAGGGTTGAAAATAAGTCAATTTTTCCACCCATTCTTTTAATAAATAACAAAGATTTCTTTAGTCTTTACCATATAATACTACCATTTTTATATTAATTACAAGTTAGACTATATTTGATAAAATACTTAATCCCTAATACTATATCATATTTATTACTGAAAATACAAATTACAACAATTTAAATAATTCTGTGATGTACTAAACTGGTTAAATTATTTAAATGATATGCATTTTGCATATATACAATCATCTTCTTTCTTCTAAAAGATTTATATACACAAAATATTTTTCAAATGATATAAGACCTCGTCATGTGTATTATTTTATAAAATAAATCTTAACAAGATGATATGAATGGTTCTAAAACCAAAATATATGTTATATATTACTTTCAACAACACAGCAATAGCTACAAATACTTAAACTTGATAGAATGACCCACCACCACCACCTGCTGTTTGAAACAGAAAATTCAATTGAGTTCAATTTACAGGACTGGAAACTCAAAGCTTGGTCTAGTTACAAATTATCATGGGGATAAAGTACCATCAATATCATTATCTCTCAGATTTTAAGGTTTTTAAATAATGTATTTTTTGAGCATGTGTGCAGATTTTTAAATATACCGGTATTACAAATAAGGAAAGAGACAAATTGAACAAAATAAGGAGAGCTAAGTCAGATAAATACTTTGAATTTGAGCTCTCTGTTGTACTCTAAAGATAAGGAGAATTTGGATTTTTCTGCCAAGAAATCACATAAGCTTTTATTCTTACTGATTCCATAGACTATACATGTTTATTGTTCTGTATATTTATTACTGGTTACTGGTACATTGTTAATGTAATGCAGAGGGAAAACAAGACTTTTTCTTTTTCTTTTTCTTTTTTTTTTTTTAAGAATTTGTTCATTTACTTACTTATTTATTCAAAAAAGAAAAAGAGAGAGAGAGAATGATTGGGGGAAGGTCAAAGGGAGAGGGAGAAGCAGGATCCCCATTGAGCAGGGAGCCCTCTTGACTTAGTGTTCAATCCCAGATCCCCACTGAGCAGGGAGCCCTCTTGACTTACTGTTCAATCCCAGAACTCAGGTACCATGATCTAAGCCGAAGGCAGCCACTTAACCAACTGAGCCACCAAGATGGCTCAAACTAATTTTTTCTTAAGACAAACTTGGATTTGAAATCTAGCCTTTCTACTTGTTAGCTTTGAGCTCAGTCCATTTATGCAGCCTCCCTAAACCCCCTGCTGCAGATTTTAAAATATTGGGATTACGAAACTTTGAAATAGTAAAATGTGAAGCACTAGAGACACATGTTAGGCACTAAATAAATGGCATCTCTGATTGTATTATTTTATCCACAATTGATATGTATAAGAAAAATTTTAAAGCCTAGGTTTCTATACTTTCAAATGGAAGTTTATTAGCACTTCTGTTTCTGCCATGTGTTGCTATGTGCTTAGGTCAAATTGACTTAATGGACTTCCTTTGTCATCTTTTGAGTTCCCTATATACCCTTGGTTACAGAGTAGAACAGTATCACTAAAATCCCAAATTTGGGAAGTTCAGATCAGCCCAGACCATGGACAAATGTGAGGGTTCTCATGAAAACAGAGGAAGTTTTGTCTTTCAAATAAACATCAAGTGTAGAACTTGAGTCAGACAGTCAACCTGACAGAAACATGAAATTTACTATAAACAAGCATCATGATTTCAGTCTACGATCCAGTTGGAGATTATCTTTTGACTAGGAGACTGTGAGAGGAGTACAGACAGGCCAAACACACGTTTGTGAATATATCTGGATTCATCTGATGATACAATATCACTTTGGATAGCACGAATCTCTCCCTCATGGACAAGCTTCCAACAGATTTTAAAGAGTAGACTTTTATCCTGTTTTCTGCTGAAATCCCATAGAAAGTAGCAATTGCTTTAGATGTCATTATTATCTCTAGAAAAGTAACATTGTGAGTGGGGCCATCACTATGAGTGTTCTGTACAAATTCAATTAGATGAGAAGAATGAAATAGGTCTGTATCATGGAGATCTTTGGTACTACATAAAATTATGTAATGCATGGATGAAAAAATAAATATAGACACAGATGGGTGGATAGATACATGGATAGACAAGTGGAGAGGCTTCAGAAAAGAAGTTTACCAAGGGAAAAATAAGGAAGCTTGCTCCTTCCAGTAGAATTCCAACTAATAAAGGTAAAAGGAATGATAGAAATAGGAAATCACTATTTGGAAATCACCCTAAGTAATAACAGTATCAGGTAAGAATTATCAATGGATTGGTGGGTGAAAGTATAGTGAAAAGCAGGATGATTAAATTATCTCAAAGCAGTTTGCAACACAATATTTATTAATTACAAAGGGAAAATGGTAAGTTTATGTAGGAGAAAATTGGCAGATAACATCTTTACCAAGTGGACACAGATGAATCACCCTCCCCTTAATATAGCACATGAGGACACACTGAGAACGACACACTACTCCTATGGTGCTCTTGCTCAAAGTGCATAACTTGAATCTAATAATAAGGGAACATCAGACAAACCCAAACTGAGAAACATTTTTACAAGGCAACTGGCCTATATTCTTTTTTTTTTTTTTTTAAGATTTTATTTATTTGACAGAGAGAGACAGAGCACAGGCAGAGGGAGCTGCAGAGAGAGGGACAACCAGACTCCCCACTGAGCAGGGAACCCAATGTGGAGCTCAATTCCAGGACCCTGTGATCATGACCTGAGCTGAAGGCAGACACTTAACCAACTGAGCCACCCAGACACCACACTGACTTTTATGATTTTTTTAAAAAATATTTTATTTATTTATTTGACAGAGATCACAAATAGGCAGAAAGGCAGGCAGAGAGAGAGAGAGGACAAATCAGGCTCCCTGCGGAGCAGAGAGCCCGATGTGGGCTTGATCCCAGGACTCTGAGATCATGACCTGAGCCGAAGGCAGAGGCTTAACCCACTGAGCCACCCAGGCGCCCCTGACTTATATTCTTAAGAAAAAAAAAAAATCTAAATCATTAAAAGACAAAAACTGAGGATCTGTTTCAGATTAAAGCAAGATAAGAGACATAACAACTGTATGAAACATGTGATCCTGGATTACGTAAGAACATTACTGGCACAAATCACTGACTTCGAATATATGGCTTCTGGATTACATACTGTTACTATTAATGTTAGTTTCTTTTATTCACTGTAATGTGGCTAAGTAACAGAAGATGTATACTAATGTATTTAGATGTAAGGGGTATTATGTCTGCAAATTACTCTCAAATATTTTAGAAAAAGAATATATAAGTATATTTATATTTATATTCATAGTCATACCCATGGAGAAAGGGGGAGAAAGAAGGAGAGAGAGACAGAATGGTTAAACAAAGGTGTGTTAAAAACTGGGGAATCTGGGTTAAGATCTATCAGAATTCTTTGGACTAATTTTGCAAATTTTGGACGTCGGAAATTATTTCAAAATTAAAAATTAAAAATGGTGAAAGAAAGATAAGGAGGACAGAAGCAAAGGTGGAGGCATGGGAGGAGGAGGAGAAGGAGATGAGGGGATGAGAAGGGCCGACCCTCTTAGAAGGTCTTACAGCAAAAACTTCTCATTTCCAAGTATTCTATAACCACAGTAATAGAAGTATCAGTTTATTGAATGAGGATGATTTGGATGGGAAAGAGGAATAAAGAACCCGGAGATGGAGTCTGGGATGAACTGCACATCTAACAGAAAGCATTTCCTGCACTGTAAGCTCTATGAGGGGAAGAAAATGGTAGGATTTTGCTCACTATTGTTCATCCGTTCTGATGCAATGCCCAGCACCTAAGATGTGCTCAATAAATGTATGTTAAAGGAATAATGTACAATTTCTACAATTCCTGATTTGTCCAACTTGTATTCTCCTCTTTTGCAATTATCCTCACATCTTCCTAAATCCTAGTTCACTAAAGATCCCATAAGTATATAATTATTCAACCTGAGCAACCTTTGCAAGAAAGGAAAACTAAATTACGCAAGACCGAGAAAGATGAAATCTGACATGACTCAGTAATGAAACATGGGCACCTCTTTGCTGGCTGTGATAAGAGGAAGTTTTGTGGTTAACACATTCTTTTCCCCCTGGTGAGCAACTGTTAACTGCCTTGAACATTAATTTAATATCAATAGCCTTAAACAGCAGTGGAAGAGTTGTGGTTAAAAACAAGAAGGCTGGTGGAGTGTGGTGTTCCAGTTCAAATCAAAATCCGAGGTTTCAGCAACATCTAATTTTTTGGAATGTGAGTGGTGAAATTTGAAATTATGACCATAACTGGAAGTGCCAGAGAATGCTAGAGAAGTTGTAATTACACGGGACACGTAAGCCCGCCTGAGGAACAACATGTGGCAAGAAGTGTCTTTAATCTGCCTCACACACTGAATCTCCCTTCTTGGTGACATCCACATTTTCCTTTATATTAGATGGTAACTAAGTGGGCCAAGTCTGAGCATGTCTGGGAGCCTTCACCCTAAGACACGTCCATCAATAAGAGTTTTCAGGATGACATCAAAGGAATATCACATTTCCATACTCTATCCATAGATGAGAAATGCAATGGAGAGACCTTCTGCCAAAGCCAACCAACTCGCACACCCAGTGACACCTCTGCAGTGACCTGGAGCACAAGACTAAGGAATCGGGATGACGGTTGTGGTAGAGTTTGATGTTTTGAAGTTTTATTTTATTTAATAGAATTACTGAGACACAACTGACATAAAATAATGGCACATATTTATTGGGTAGAATTTGGTGTTTTAACATTTATACACACCATGTTTTAATATATAGACATCCATGACACCATCACCACAACGGAGAGAGTGAACAAGCCTATCACCTCCAAATATTTCCTCCTGCCCCTTTGTAACCCTTCTCTCTTGCCCCTCTTCATCTTCCTTCCATATAAGGCAAGGACTTACTTGCTTTCTAACACTACATACTCATTTTCATTTCAGAAGATAGAACCATACTGTGTCCTATTTTATATAAGCCATAGTTTAATTTAGCATAGTTATTCTGCTGACATTTACACCCTCTATGCTGTAGTATAAATTCCTTTTCACTCTAGACTGGTACTCTATTTTATAATACACAGCAGTTTATTTATCCATTTGTATGCCAATGAACATTTGGATTGTTTATAGCTATTAAAAATAGGGCTGATATGAACATTCATGTAAAAGTTGTTCTGAAGACTTAAGCTTTCATTTCTCTTAAGTAAGTAGGAGTAGAAGAGCTGAGTTTATGTTTAAGTACTAAAGAAACTGCCAAATTATTTTCCAAAGTGGTTGTATCATCTTGCATTCCTAACAGGAGTGTATGACAGTTCTAATTTCCCAAGAACTTGGCCAACACTTAGTAGGTTTGTTGTTGTTGTTGCTGTTATTTGCCCCAAGAGTAGGTCTGTTGTGTTTTGATTTTGTCCTTTTTTTTTTTTTTTTTTTGCCATTCGAATAGGGATATATTGTTAGCTCATTGTGGTATCTCATTAATGTTTATTTCTAAAATAACTAGTGATAGTGAACATTTTTTAACATGTTTATACGCCATCAGTATATGTTGTAATGATTTATTCAAATATTTTCCCCAGGTTTCATTGCATTGTTTTTCTTCACTAATGTTTTTAGCATTCTTTACAGTAGTCTCCCCCTTATCCACAGGGAATATGTTCCAAAAACTCTGTGGATGACTGAAACTGTGGATACTACTGAACCCTACATATACTGTGCTTTTTCCTATACAGAAGTATCTATGATAAGTTTACAAATTAGACACAGTAAGAGATTAACAACAATAGCCACTAATACAATAGGACAATTTTAGCAATATGCTGTCATAAAAGTTATGTGAATGTGGTCTCTTTCTGCTCTCAAAATCTCTTATTGTACTGTACTCGTGCTTTCTGTGAGGATGGGAGAGGATAAAACACCTAGGTGAGGAGATGAAGTGAGGGGAATGATGTAGCACAGCGACTTGGGGTTAGGCTATTACTGACCTTCTGACAATAGGTAAGAAGGTCACTTTCTGGATCACAGTTGATCATGGTTAACAGAAACTGTAGAAAGTAAAACTGTGGATAAGGGAGGACTGCTGTATATGTTCTGAATACATATCCTTTGAAACGTACATATCATATGCATGTATATGCCTTGTAAATATTCTCTCCCTGACTGTGACTTGCCTTTTCATTCCCTCAACAACATATTATGAAGAGTAAGTTTTTTTTAATTTTTATTTTTTTTAAAAGACTTTATTTATTTATTTGACAGACAGAGATCACAAATAGGCAGAGAGGCAGGCAGAGAGAGAGGAGGAAGCAGGCTCTCCGCTGAGCAGAGAGCCCGATGAGGGGCTCGATCCCAGGACCCTGAGATCATGATCCGAGCCAAAGGTAGAGGCTTTAACCCACTGAGCCACCCAGGCGCCCCAAGAGTAACTTTTTTAAAAAGATTCATTTATTTATTTGAGAGGAAAGAAAGAGAACAGGAAGAAGTGCAGAGGGTGAGGGAGAGACAGACTCTCAAGCAGACTCCCCAGTGAGCACAGAACCCAACATGGGGCTCAATCTCACAACCCTGAGCCGAAATCAAGAGTCTAGACTTTTAGCTGACTCAGCCACCCAGACTCCCTGACAAGTAGATGTTTTTGATTTTACTGAAAGTCAATTGATCCATCTTTTCTTTTGTGGACAATGTTTCTCTTTTGTTTTAATTTTTTGTGTTGTTATGGCATTGGGGTAAGTATGAATTAAGAGGGCTTGTTGAAAGGTGCTGAAAAGCGCATCTAAAATTTTATGAAAACTTTCTACCACAAGTTGTACTTTAGAACCTAAACACCTTCTGTTGATGTGAATACAGACCAGGAGGTCAATAAAACTTCTAAGATTGACACCTTAGATTCCTCACTATTGGTCTTCATTACTCTATGTGGCTGAATCCAGGGAAGCCATGAGCTATGGAGGAGTTCCCTGTCCATGGCAACTTCCCTTACAACCGAACGTGTCAGGAAGATCAGAATACCAGTTCAAGGTTAGTCTGTCAAAACCTGCATCAGACAGAAGGGCCCTTGGGTAGCATAGTGCTTTGAGTTGCCTACTGGACAGGAAACACATTAGGCCCCTAAACAACAATATGTTCTGAAATGAAGTGGAAATTGTAAAAGCATATCACGACACATCAGAATCACCTAGTGAAATGCACTATTGAAATAGAAAAGTTCATCAGAATCCTCTAAATCAGTCATCTTTTGGATTACACAGTAAGAATGAACTCTACTATTAGTGGTAAGCTATTGTCTTTTCAAGACAAAGAAATCTTCAAAAAAATGCATGGGGACTTTTTAAAGCCTGGCTCAAATATCCTTCAAAACCATCTTATTCTATTTGTTCTAATGATATACTTAGCAGGTATCATTATACCAGCTGAAATGCACTTAATTCACTGGATGATAGATGTAAGAGTTTAAATTATTTGTCCAGTGAGCAGGTATAAATTGAGCCCCAGTAGAGTTCCAGGAACGATTGTAGGCATTGAGGATACAGCAGAGAGCAAAACATATATTAAGTGGTGATCAATGCTAGGAAGAAAAATTAAGCAAGGAAGGAAATAAGAGGTTGATAGGGATGTGCTATTTAAGTAAGAGGATAGAAAATTTATCTTTAATAACATTTGAACAGATATCTAAAGAAAAAGATGAAGTGAGCCATTTTTTTTTTTTTTTTAAGATTTTACTTACTTATTTGACAGACAGAGAGGCAGGCAGAGAGAGAGGAGGAAGCAGGCTCCCTGCTGAGCATGACCTGAGCTGAAGGCAGAGGCTTTAACCCCACTGAGCCACCCAGGCGCCCCGTGAGCCATGTTTTTTTTAAGATTTTATTTATGTATTTGAGAGAGGCAGAGAGAGCCGGCGGAGTGGGGGAAGGAGCAGAGGCAGACAGAGAAGCAGACTCCCTGCTGAGCAGGGAGCCCCATGTGGGGCTCAGATCCTAGGACCCTGGGATCCTGACCTGAGCTGAAGGCAGAGGCTGAACCAGCTCAGACACCTGAGCGCCCCCAAGAGCCATGTTATTATCTGGGGAAAGAAAATCCAGGTACAGAGAACAGCAAATGCCTAAAATCCAAAGCAGTGGCATGTTTGGGCATGTTCAAGAAACAGTAATAAGCTAGAGGGGAGCGTGCAAAGAATTAGACTAACTCAATGGAGATCTCTTGTCCTCCTCCTACCTTCTATCAAATGTACCTCACTTCTTCTTAAATTCAATAACCTCTTTGCAACATAAATTCTTTTTAAAATTCTGATTTTTTTTTAAGTACCTGTCCTCAGTGACTTTTCACATATACTTTGTGGATTTCAACGTGTCTCTAATCTTTGGGCAATCACAGGTACAGCTCTGAGCTGTTCAGAATCAATCCACAAAATTTCAAGGGGGCTTATATTTCAATTTCTCATCATCCACTCAAAAATATAAGAAGGATAAAAGGAAAGACCTGAATCCGAACACAAGAAAGATAGATAAAGGCTGTATGTTTGTGAAGTATTCCTGGGAGTCAGTTTAGAATCCTTAACAATGCTTGTCATTATAAGAACAACTTGAAATATAAAACTTGTCTATAATCATTTCTGTTAATTTACTGTAACACTTAAGTGGTAAAAAAGAAAAGAAAAGAAAAGAAAACATTGTCAGGAATTTCTGCCTTACAAAGTTGTCCTCCGAAATACACTTTTAGCTTTTTTCTATTTACAAGAGTTCTTGCAATCTTTTGTTTCTGGTGTTTTTCAGTGAAAAGAGGAAACAAAACATGTAAATTATTTATATTAGCCAAACAAGGGAGACGTTTGTTTATGCAAAGCCAATTCCATCCACAAAGGTAATGCAACAGTTTATAAACACTGTTTTGGTAATACCAGGTTTTTACCAAAGTGCTGAACTAAATTTCCTTTGCTCTGTCTTTGTGACACATCAAATAGTTTACTGATTATGTGTGGACCTTAACCGAAGTCAATTGTACGCCTCCGGTTGTAAAAGCATGCTTGCAGTTTAATTAAGACCAGTTCCATAATTAGTTGCCGGACCATTCATATTTTTTGCAACAAGGTATGTGATACTTCTTCCTCCCTGGTCATGAGTTTAAGGAGAAGAGGAGAAGATAAAAAACAGGTTAGGTGTAGCAAGGCAAATCTCCAGTCAGAGATAAAGTAAACAAAAGAAAGGAGTGGATAGGATTCATTCTACGGCAGCTAGGTTTCCTTTATGAAGAACACCTTGTTCAAAGGAGCCTTCCATTTAAGACCCTTGTAATAACAAATGGCTGATTCAGAGTCCCTTTTGGTGGCAAACTCATAAAAACATGAGGAATTCCTGACCCAGCGAGTAAAGGAGTTATGTCTTCTCTAGAAATGGATGAATTCTCTACACAACCTTTATAAATTTACTGTATTAACATTATTTAGACACAGTGCGTATGGGGAGGTAAACAGTGCACACAAAATCTTAGGAGACCCTAGTCTACTGTTTTATAAAACCTTCATAGAATATTTATAGAACGGAATGGTTCTAAATACTCACATTAGTGATACCGCAAATATGTGGTCTTCATGTCACCTTGACATTTACCATCCTACACTGGAAAAAGTGAATGTTCACATTAGTTTCACTTTCAAATTATAGTTCGGGATACTCAGTCATGCGGCTTAAGGTACAAAATTAAAAAAAAATAAAGATATTTTGATGATCTTTAAATAAATATAATTCAGTTAGAATTCAGCTTTCTGAAGATAAGAAAGAAATCATATCTAGAATTGTGTTGTCTTCTCACCCACCAAGTTGCAAGGATATATATTACTTCATGAAAAATGGTTATTTTGGAGTCTGCATGCCCAAGCATTTTCTCTGCTTTTTTATTACAGAAAATTCAAGGCCTTCAGGGGAATTCATGGATCAAGAAAAATAATACATTCTTTCCATATTATAGAATATTTCTATCACTAAATATAACTCAATGCCAATTTCTGCAGTATCCATCTATATTACAAAAAGCCCAATAAATACAGGAGTTGGAAACATTTGTAGATTCTTGAAAGATTTCTGATGTTTAGTTGGCAAAAGTCACAAAAGGTTGAATTTTCCTCAAAAATACTGATATTCCACAGAATTAGAGTGAACTTTACTGTGCCTTGTGAGGATGAGTATAAACAGACAATATTTTCCTTTTTTAAAAATCTTCCTTCTGTTTTAACAGTGACTTAAACAGAGTATTTATGTTGCCTATCTAAGTTTTTATCATAGCATTGAGGGATACAACATTGTAGCAAGTTTTCTATTATGCTTTTGTTGTTGAGATGGTTGTTTTCTCTTGTCTACAGTTTCTACAGTTTTTTTTTTTTTTTTTTTTTAAGTAGGCTTCACACTCAGTGCAGAGCCCAAAGCGGGGCTCGAAATTATGACCCTGAGAGCAAGACCTGAGCTGAAATCAAGAGTTGGTACTTAACCAACTGAGCTACCCAGACACATTTTTTTCTCCTTATTGCTCCATTAGGTTTATATTAAAAATATATGTCCCTTCTCTTTTTCATCTGTGTGGTTACTTCTCTGTGTGTGTATGTTCAGGGGTGGGGTTATCCCAATTCTGGGCATTTCTCAAAAGTGCACCAATGTCCCATGCCTTATTAGGTTCTTACCAATATTCAGATTGTCACATCACTGAGTTATAGACAGTCTTGAGGGCTAAATTGTGTTCAAAGCCTCAGCCATGCTTTGCTATTAACTGATAAACATGTTTTTTAAAAACCCTTAATTCAGTAATAAATCACTGAATCATCAATGGCCTAGAAGACTTTAGGGAAGAGGAATAACCCTAGAAGTAAGTCATAATGGATCCTAGTGGGTTTTTGGAGGGCTGTTTGCCCTTCCCCTCCTCCCAAGTCCCATGGAATCCTGAAAGAACATTATGCATTTCCTCATCACCCATGAGGTATAAATTGCAAGATCCCCCTGGTAAACAGTGTAACGATTCTGCCTTGCAGGGTTCCACAAAAGACTCTGAGAGTGCACTGAAGGTGCTTCTCTTTTGCACTTCCTTAGAGAACATACACACATTTACACACACACATTTTTCAGGCATAGGAAATATTTGCTTTCTATAAAGGAAGTGCTTGCAGCTATAAATCACGCTCAGTGCTGACAAAAGACCAGCAAAGAAACCAGTACAAAAATGTGAAACAGAAATGTTAAAAAAGAAAAAAAAGTCACTCTGAAATTGTTTCATTACTATGAATATATTCCTAGTCACTCAGTTAAAAAAAAAAAAAAGAATATGTATCTAAAAAAAAGATATGTATCTAAGAAAGATCTAATATAAACTAAAAAAATCTAACATAAATTGAAACTCCTAGATATAAAACTATTTAAAAATTAGAGAAAAAGCATACTTCACCTTCTAATCAATGGCAAATGGTGAATATATCTGAGATATACTTTATAAGAAATAAATATCAGTTGAAATTTTTTTTTTTGAAAAATGATGTCTGGAAAATATGGCATATGAAATACTTTACCTTCCTTCTTGATTCTGCGGGGTTTGGATCACAGTTTGTGGAGAACAGAAGTTGGCTGGGCAAGGAGCAGCTGAGATTACCGGCAACCCTTAGGTGCACTAAATCTCTTAGATTAGAATTATTCCCCATATCCCTATTTCTGAAATAGTCAATTTTTCAGATTGGAGCAAATGGAAGATGCAAATTTCTTGATAACCTACTATAAGCATTTCATATAAAATGTACACACCAGCCTCTAGACTAGGATTCACCATTGTCTGTTCTAAGAGTAAGGAGACAATGACTTAGAGAGATTAAATCATTCGTCCAAACTCTCGCAGCAAGCAAGTGATAGGGCCACAGTCAATTCATCCTCAAGTCTATGTGATTCTGAAGTCGGCAATCTTTCTCTTAAATCCTACTGCTTTGCATTTCATGAAGACTGATATATTCAACACCATGGAAGAGTCATCTCAAAGATCAGATGCCTATGAGATGGGAAAGGTTAACGACATTCCAAGGGGAGGGAGAGAAGGGAAGGTAGGTTCCTACAGGGCGCACTGTGAACAGTGAGCATTTACATGATCTCTGAAACACCTGTGATGGACTCAGTTCAGGGCAGAGTAAGAAACTGGGGTAAGGACAGTCTGTTCAGACCAGTGTATGACTGAAGAGTTGGAGACATCTAAGGGAAATGAATGAATGAATGAATAAATGAATGAGAACTCTACTATAACCTGCTTGATGCCTGAGTCAGACCTGGGTTTGTGTCTATTTGTCTGTCATGTGTCCTGTTTACTGGGCAGTTGGCAGCATGCCTTGTCTTCCCCACCGATCATACTCAGTAGCCTCTGCAACCTCTGGAAGGCTGAAGTCAAAGCCTGAAGCTTCTTTTTCTTTGAAGACCTTGGGGACACAGCGGTCAGTAAAGCTGGCTAGCTGATAAACTTTGAGAGGGCCCCAAAGCACAAAAGGAAATAGTTTGTGAACGCAGGCATTGATGGCACAGCAAGAATTCTCCCATTTATGGAAATAAGGCTGCCCAGTGGGTAACTAGTGCTCACCAGTACTAGAATCTCCTCTTCTCCATCCCTCCATGAAAAAGTAGATAAAGGGCAGGAATCCTATAGTTCTAAGGTGTTCTGTTCCAGTACATTCCCTACCCTAGGAGGGCTGCTGAATCTGGTCTTATGAGACAGGGTAACTTTCTATGAGGGCAAGTGGAGGGACCCTGGATCAGACCCACTTGTTAGTATCCTTGACCCTGCATGTATCCTATGTGATTTTTTTTTTTGTTGTTTTATTTTGGGTCTATTAGTAACCCAAATCTATTCCAAGGTATCATTCTCTCCAAGACTCCAATTCAGACCAGCTTTCATGGTCCAGCTTAGTTCAGGTGAGATACAAATTATTGATATTCATTGTAAAGCACTTTATAACTATCAAGGTTCTATCTCATATCTAATTTTATTTTTCATAGTACTCTCCTTGAGAAATAAGATATTATTTCCCAGTTTTCAAGACATGGCAACTGAGGGCCAAAGTTGCCATATCTCCTTTCACAACACATCACTAATACATTTGGAGCTAGACCTATGTCTCACGGCTACTAGACTGTCTCAGGCCCAATATTTTACAAATGACCTAATGAGAATATTGCAGAGATCTTTTTTTTTTTTTTTCAAATGGTAATTTCCCCAGTATTGGGAGCTTTGGAATTCCCATTATGTGTCAGCACATTTCAAAACAAATAGAAATGAGGATAAGATCTGACTGGTAGAAAAAAAAAAATCACAGAAACTTGAAAAGATTTCTTTTCAATTTTAAAAACACAAGTAACGAGAACACCGTCTTGGAATATGTTCTAAAAAGGGAGTTTGAAGACAAAATTGATCTAATTAGGAAAGTGTGAAGAAAATATCCAAAAAAACAAACCATATACCATGTAATAGTCTGGAGGCAATAAAGAAAAGCTGCCTTGGTTTTTAGACATGAGAAAATCATAATTACATAATAACTGGCACTAAAACATTCCCCATTTTAGCTCATCAACAGATTTTTCGTCTCCACTGGCTTGAGAAAGAGGTAAGTCAGGGAAGATGGACAAAGGTCTGGCACCTAGTCAAAGTTTAATCAATGCTTATTCAATAAATGAATGAATGGATGGACAGAAATATTGCCATAGACACGGCTGAGAAAAGACACGAGGAGATGCTTTCTTCAAACATAGGTCTTACTCTGTGCTATCCTACAGTTAATTCCTCAACTTTTTTTTTTTTTCCCCTTTTTATCTCTTTTTAACTTCTCCTTTTCTCCAGCTGATGGATTCATAGGTGTTACCTAGCCCTGCATAGACTGAAGGAGGTCCAGTGGAGTGAAGGATTAAGGCATGGTGTCAGATCAGTCTTGAAAGATGCCAGCTGCAGAGAGTATGCAATATACCACCTGCGGTTCAATGAAGCCGCCATGATTCCCTGCCTTCTAGTAGCTTCATGTCTACTCACTCATCTAATTTTCAGAATTCTGGTAGGCAAGTATTCCTACTTCCTGTTTATTTATCAAAAAAGAGAGACAGAAGTTCCATGCAGAAAAGGCGGCAGAACTGAAATCGTAACCTTTATCTGTCTGAGTTCAGTACTCCCTGCTATCTTTACTAACTCTCAGACCACAGGAATGACCCAACATCTGCATTTTGCATATGAGAAACGAGAGGTAATTCGACCGATACCTGAAGATTACAAACTAGTGATGGATCTAGGTACCTTAAATCCTTTTTTGGTCCTCTTTACATTTATACCAAAGCTAGCCATTGATTTATTAGTTGAAGACCGATTTTAAAAAGCATACCATACCTACAGATTTAGCATTCTTAAAAAACTGCTGCATAAATAAAAGGCAAATGAGTTGTCCCTATAGAGCCTTTGCCTCCCATACCACATCATCAGGATTAACTGCTGCTGCTCACATAAAAAATCCTGATGGCAGTCAGCCCTGGAGAATTTGGCTGGAGGCTATTGGTTCTTGGCCTCCCTTGTCTAGGTAGCTGGCTACCTTGGGGCCTAGGCCATCAGTTTCACAAAGGTTGCAATCATATGCATATAATACATTTTCTTTTTCGTGTTAGGTGGCATAAAATATAATTTGCAATTCTCCAATTCATCAAAAACACAAAACCAAACTGAATCAAATTTAATCTTCTTTTCCCACTTCTCAAGCAGTAGTATTCCAGTAAAAGGTATCTAGGATTGTGCTTTCAGTACTCTACTCAGCATCTAAATCCAGAATGTAAAATTCAATAGTTTTTAAAAAGATTTCTTCAAATCATGTGACTCTAGCTTGTGTTAGTTTTCACATATTTCCTAGTATAAATTTGATCTCAGGAGGATAGATATTTTGATTTACTTAGAGGGAAAAAAAACCGATTCCTAATTAGTTATTTAAATAAGCTTGACAAAGCTGCTGTCAAAGTCATCTTAAACAAAAAGTGATTTTGGAATACTTAGAGTCTTGCAATTTAAAAGGAAAAGGAAAAATAGAAACTGGCACACACTTAAAAACACTAATTATAGATGGGTTGCTGAATATTGCCCCCAAAAGCAATAGAACATTCTTTCCTTTGAAATAATAAAATAATGGCATTAACAGCCCATAATCACAGTGAAAAACTGGAATAACAAGAGAGGAGGAAAAATTCCAAGGTGAATGCCAAACACCAAGGTAAAATGCAAAGAATGATAATGGCTCCTTGCTTTTCAAAGATGAGTTTTCCAGCTCTTCCGGGAGTAAGTGTAAGAGGAGTCACACTGGTGGAAAGCCATACTTTGCCACACCTAATGCTTCCTGAGAACAAGTGCAAGAATCTTATCTGGTAGTTATTCTGGAATATTTGCCCTCAAACCTCATGGCTTACCAGATCAGAGTATGGATATTGCTGTTAGTGGCTAAACTGCAAGTGTCCTCTGGTCCTAGAAAACTGCCCTGAAATCTTAGACCCTTGGAACTCAAATATATGGCCCCCATGGGAAATCAAATACAGGCCAGTCTTTGTCAGGAAGAAGAGGTAGAAGTCCCTGGCTGGCCTTGCAAAGATCATGAAATAATTCATTTCACGTCTGCCTTCTTGCATGCTGTAAATTTTTTTTTTTAAGATATTTTTTAATTTATTGACACAGAGAAAGAGAGAGAGAGGTCACAAGTAGGCAGAGAGACAGGCAGAGAGGGAGGAGGAAGCAGGCTCCCCGCCGAGCAGAGAGCCCGATGCGGGGCTCGATCTGAGAACCCTGGGATCATGACCTGAGCCAAAGGCAGAGGCTTTAAGCCACTGAGCCAGTGCCCCTGTAAATTTTTAACTTGTATCTTGAAAGGGTAGCTACTAAATGTAAATGCTCCTGGACCCACCCTGAGCCTGGTAGGCTTAATCTCAACATCCTATCTATGATGATTCTGTTAGTAAGGAGAGCTGTCTGGAGGATGGGTTGAAAAGATGTGGAGAACAAGTGGGGGCTTAGTGTGGAACAGCACAGTGATTACTCATGCCTGCTGATGGCAGGGGCAAGGGAGAGAGGGATGGAGAGACCTTGGTGGAGGGAGGAAAGGCACTTAGAGCGATCAATTTCCAGCTCTATTTTAAGTCGTTATTAGTGAATAAGTAACAAAATGTCAAGTGAGAAGTTATGAAGTCTAGTTTTATCTATTATCATGCCCAAAGAAATATATCTTTATATTTATGATGCGCTTGAAAGCAGAAAATATTCATCTAATAGACAACACTATAATAGTCACACATCTTATGGGAATGTATTCTAGTTTGACAGAAATAAAGCTAAACACCCATTAGGAGAGCCCATGTTAAAGACATTCATCATGGGGCATCAGTGGCACTTACTTTTGTATTGTAATTAAATGAATAATGAGCCAGAGACTTAAGTTCTAGTCCAGTCATGTGAATTTTTGTTTTGAGAGAAGGTGAGAGAGGGGGTCAGAGGAGGGGCAGAGGCAGAGGGAAAGGGAGAATCCCAAGGAGGCTCCATGCTCAGTGCCGAGCTCCAGCCCGTGCTCCATCTCCCACCTTTTGATCATGGCTGAACCCAAGAGTCCGATGCTTAACCAGCTGAGCCACTCAGGAGCCCCACTCACATGAATTTGAACGAGTTGCTTCTTTTTTCCTTCAACTGTCCCCCTACCATTGGCTGCACGCTTTGGTCTGCCTCAAGCTGTCATGGGCAGTACTTTGACCAAACGTGGTGCCAACAGTGCATTCGGCGTCCCCAGACCAGGCTGTGGATCCTGTTGGTTTGCCTTTCAGGGTGGGGCTGCTAAGCAGTTGCTACCTATTCTTGGTCTTAATAATGAATAACAGCCAGCCACAAATGTTTGTATTAGCGACTTGTTGTGACACAAGCAAGGTTTAACTGGAGTAGGTGTCATAAGGCAGAGGGTTATGGGTCCTTCTCATAACTAGAGGGGAGTTGTGGAGAGTTGGGGGCAGCTGGGCTCAGCACTCACCTTCCCGCCTTGTTTCTAGAGGGTACTGTGGGAGGTGGACCCGATTCCTGGCACTCGCAGTCCACTGGCGGTGAGAGAATTCAGTCACCAGGCTTCACTTAAAGTGAACGCCTTTTGTTATTAACAGGAATAAAGTAAGAAGCCACTTGGGGTGATCAATGGCAGTCTCTTCACAGTAGACTTCAAGTCTAAAAGCAAAATTATAGGGGCACCTGGGTGGCTCAGTGGGTTAAGCCTCTGCCTTCGGCTCAGGTCATGATCCCAGGGTCCTGGGATCGAGCCCCACATCGGGCTTTCTGCTCTGCAGGGAGCCTGCTTCCTCCTCTCTCTCTGCCTGCCTCTCTGCCTACTTGTGACCTCTGTCAGATAAATAAAGAAAAAATTTAAAAAAAATAAAATAAAATAAATAAAAGCAAAATTACAATTGCCAATTTACAATCTTTCAGGATACCTTGTCTTCTAAACACGAGCTCTGGGCTCTGTCCAACCTCTGTCTGTCAGTTGTGTTCTTTACTGACTAGTGAGGCATTTTTAAGAATTAGCCTTGGTGGTAAAGGCTTAACTCTTGATGACATTTCTGCTACGGGTTTGAATATACAAAGTGCCACCCTTTGTTGAGAGAAGGCTGTCTGACTGGGTTTTTCCTCCATTTTTTTTTAGCTTGGGATAAAAAAATGTGTTGTGCTTCCAGCCCTTTACCGTTTCCTGGGATGGGGCTCTCAGTGAATTTTAGATTAAAGCCAGGGAAAAACGGCCCTTGTCTTCTTCTTTCTTTGTTTCCAGAAATGTTTTCTCTAGTTTAGGAATATAGGAACATATATATCTCAATGAAAGAAAGTGCTCAAACTGAGGCCAGACTTAAAAGTAATCTATGCAACTTGGTAGAAGGAATATAAACATTTAACAATGACTGTTTTTAACACAGATTCAAATCAAGATGAGGGAATCTTAGGACATCACCCTGATGACTTGTCTCTGCCTTTTCTCTAGCTTCTGGATAGGGTAGAGAAGTCTTGCCAATGAGATTAGTTGTAATTGTGAAATTACAAGCACAGTAGCAATGGTTGCAACTGAAGGAATAAAATTTTCTGTGTTTAGGGTCACCAAGAGAGCCAGAGTAAGACCACACAACCATGAGGGATTTGGTAGAGACAACGGGCTCCGATTTGTCAGACACATCAGCAATCTCTCTTTTCCCTACTCTGGAGCAGAAGTCAATTTCAAGAATTGAGGCAAAGAATAAGTGATCCACAGGTGTCTGCCTGCACTTCTTGTTCCGCTCGCTATTTGTTAGCAAGTCCCTCCCCTCATTCATCAGTGTGCTTCTTATCTTTCCATTATTGTAGATACAGGAGTCAGTGACCTTAGCAAAGTTCATTGGCTTCTCTGCCCTTCCCTTTCACTGTCTGCAAAAGGGAATAATAACCTTTAGTACATAGTGTTGTCCTAAGAATTTAACTAGTTAAGTATTAGGGTTCTGAGCACAGTCCCTGGCAGTTAGCGGTCAATAAATAATAGTAGCCATTACATTATTCCCTCTATTTCCCGAGACCTAGACCCGAGCCTGGCACATAGAAAGTGCTCAGTACGTGTGTATTAAGTATATGAGTCTGACGTGAACTCTCACAGAAGACTGACTACCTCTCCCCTACCCCCATCACTCCAGTGTGCTTCTAGGAGATGCTTAGTACAGGTACTCAAGCTGCAGGTGCTTACCGGGAATTCAACAATGAACAAACCGGCTGTCTGCAGTAATGGCGTGTAGAGTCTGATGAGGATCCAGTCTTTAATTTTGGATTTTTACAGTTGGTAAGGTTGCCCTGGCATGGACAGCAGACTTCGGTTTTAGGCATTTAAATGAGCTCCTTTCTTCATCTGCGTTTTTAGCACTGGTCTCAAGTTGACTGTTCCTCTTGCTTGCACTTATGGATGGCTGGCATCCTAAGACACTTTCTCCATAAGGGAAACTCAGGAAGTCACACTGGGAAAGGGACATGGTGAATTTTCAACTATAACAGAAGGTCTGTCGTTCAAAAATTTCTGACTGTGGGCACTTGCCTTGGACGCAGCTTTCCTCAGAGATGCTGGGGTTGCAGCCGGGGGCACTGAGTTAAGCTGCATCGCCATCTAGTGGTCAGATGATGTGCGCCCAGAAGAAACGTTTTGAATGAGTAAGTGAGTAGGATTCCCTAAGGTAGAGTTGACAGGAGGAGAGTCACCTTGTCTACTTCCCTTATCTGTACGAAAGAAAAATGAATCCAGAAAAAAAGGGAAAGAAATGACCCAAACTTTATGGTACAACGAGGTAACTGCAGTACTAGTCCCATTTAGTTGCTATATCCTTCAACAGTGTGCACTGTGGAGTACGTGACTTTGGCTGAACACTTGAGGTTTTCTTCCCATGTAATTACATAACCCGCTGTGAACCTGAGTGATTTTACTTTTAAAATGGGGATTATATGAGGGGTGTGCTTGGGTGGCTCAGTCAGCAAAGCATCCAACTCTTGATTTCGGCTCTGGTCATGATCCCAGAGTCCTGGGATAGAGGCCCACACTGGGCTCCCCGCTTAGTGGACAGTCAGTGTCTCCTTCTCCCTCTACTCTCTCCCTGCTCACTCTTTAGCTCTCTCTAAGATAAGTAAATAAGTCTTTAAAAAATTAAAAAAAATCAAATGAGGATAATATGGCTTTTGTGGTATTTGAATAATAGAGTATGTGTAAGAGCTTTATAAACAATAAATTATTAAAAAGAAATCTAAGGTATACACTTCTTTTTCAAATTTTTGGCAAGGAGACATTTACGTCTCCTTTAAAGCTGCATTAACAGTTGAAAACAACTCATTTATTCCTTGTCTACTTCCAGGAGAATGAAGGAGAAGCTGCCATGTTATTATCACAGAAAGGGAGGATACAAAAATTAAGAAAATACAAACACTTTACCCTTGAAGAAATCAGTCTAATAATGAAGACAGACATTATAGATACAATGTGCTGTGACGACAGATATTAGTATAGAGACTGGTGCTAACTTTACAGTTTGCACACAAAAAAGACTTCACTTTTGTCAAGTTGTGGGGGAGAGAGATTGCTGAGACAGAAAAAGTTTCATATAAGAAAAAAGAAACTTGATATGCAGTCAGAGAATTACTAGTGGTACGCCAGAGAAATGGAGGGGAATAACTGAAGATGAAAATTCTAGGTGTGGAGGGATAAACACTGAAAAAGAAAACTAACAGAAAGAACAAAATTATCCTGTAGTCATGAAAATATTCAGTTCTGGTACATAGATCTTCAGGACCCATAGCTGTCGTTCCAAACACAGGACAAATTACTCTGGTTTGGAGCTAAAATTGCATAACTTATAAAAAAATTTGATATTTTGTTTGCTTTTATAAAAACTAAGATCATTTTGAATTGTGGAACAGCATATAAGCCAAAGAGTCCGTGGGAAATGATGAGTGTTGAATGGCTTCATGAAAACTCTTCTAGATTAGTCTTTACATTAATTTCTATATTACATGTTTGTCTTTCAGTTTTGTTTTTTGTTTTGTTTTGTTTTGTTTTAAGTAGCCTCCATGTCCATCATGTAGCCCAGTGGGAGGCCCAAACTCCAAATCCTGAGATCAAGACCTGAGCTTAACTGACCTGGCCCCCCAGACACCCCTCAGTCTTTCAGTTCTGTGTGTTAACAACTTTTGAAACTTTGGGGGTTTTGTTTGTTTTTTTTTTCCTATGTCTTTCATCACATCAAGTATTTGGAAAAAAATCTTAATGGCCTAGAAGTCACACTTTTCTCTTCTCACATCCCTTCTAGTCTTCTTCACCATCCTCTGACATTCAGAAAATTGCTTTTCAGAAAGATTGACTGAAAGTCATCTATCCACATATCATTCATTCCAAATGGTTCCCTTCTGGGCTATCTCGGGATAGGAAGTGTTCATTAGTCCTTCAAAACATGGCAGTAAGGATAATTCTGTCCAAAAGATGTTTCCACATACCATGAAAGCCTAAAATTATATTCTTCCAGGATGTCTTCCTATGCTTCTGCATATCAAAGAGATAGAAAACCTTAAGATTTTTAGTCAAACAACAAGGTAACAAAATAAAAAAGAAAGAAATTTCATTAGACGCTGGGAATAGGAACTTCTCCATCTAGTAGAGTTCAGGCCTCTGTCATCATGATGGTTCATAAGGAAGATGACAACATGCAGCTCTATTGAGAACTTCTTACACTCAAGAATTTCACTGACATAGACCAGTACAATGGACTCTGGACCAAAGGGGCCTTGAACAGTGTCTTTGAGAGCTTATTAAGGCTAATCTGGAGAAGTAAGGATTGCCAATATGTATGGCCGAAGAGGACAACTCAAAAGCAAACTGTTTACATATATGCCTTGTGGGATTCTCTCAATCTTAAAAGGAATCTTCTAATTATTTCTCTGACCCCTGTCAGCGTTCATTAATTAACAGAAAATATTGTTACAGAATATGAATTACTTGGTAGTGTTAGTCTATTCAGTGACATGATTATTCCCGGCAGAACTCTGAAATGTCACAAGTAACAACACCTTCAGGTGCCAGCTGCCTCAGAATTGCTATTGTTCCTTGGCAATCACCCGTGCTGCAGTTGTGGGAAACACTGGGCCGACTGTGTCCCCACAAGGGGAAATCACTCCATCTGAAAAAAAATCTCACTAATTACCAATGTGCTTGGACCTATAAATCAGAGGGAATGAAAAGCTTTCTTTGGATTTCGTGGCTCCTATAGGAGATTTCACTGACTTCTCAATTACCCAAGTAAAGTTGGGGCATTCGTTTCAAGGAAGGATAAAAAAGACAAGTGCCACTGGACTTCATTTCTATATCTCTACCGTCCTCCCTGTATCCCCTGTACTAACCCTACTATCTTCTTCAGATGTTAACTTTCAGTCCAAAGGAGGACCATGGGCATGTCAATAGCTTCCACTAGCATACTATTCTCTTCCTGGGTTGATATTTCTGGCCTAAAAATGTTCCATCACAGAAAGGTATGTGGGGCACCTTTTGAATTATACCAGAATGAATAATTCATATGCACATATTCCAATGCTTAATTAGATTCCAAATGTCAATAATAGGCAGTTATAGTGGCAGCCTATGATTCTAGCATATAATACAGAAATGGGGGGGAGGGTCAGAAATCTAGGATCCCTAAGGGGCAGTATATATTTCTGAGAGTGAAAAGTGGCTGTACATAGTTCTGTAAGCTAAAGACTAAGGTGTCTCCCACCCATACCCATGTAGGTAAATATCACCTGCACTGCCTTAGCTCACATCCCACCGTTACCATGTATAAGAGGAGAAGGGTGTTAGTAGCCTGAAACAGAGACTAGAAATAATAGCTGTTTACCAAGAGAGAAATCTTGAATCTTCCTCACATAAAATAAACCCAGAGCTATAAAGTCCTGTCTGCTTAATTATCTCCATGAAGTCTTTCCCTATCTTTCTCTTTTACCATCTTGCGTATGTGACTTCTATCCTAAGGTCATCTCCTGGTCCAAAATACCCACTAGACCCCCAGGCATCTTTTATACATCTCCTAATCTAGAGAGAAGGAAAAATAGAAAGGAAAATCAGTCTTTACCCAGCCTGTCATCTGTTCATTGCCACATACCCTGGACTTATTTGTGGACACATCTCTAATCCTTCGAACCAGAGGGTTAGAAACTTCCAATGATGGAATAAGTCATTTGTTGAAAGTAATTTCTACTAGACATGAGGAACTCCCCTCTTGGCACCTGGCTCTCCCACAACCACACCAGAAATGATGTCGCTGGATTTTCTTCTCATTTTTACCATCTGGAAAGATCCTGGTTTGCACCTGATCTCTTCTTCTTGGTGAGTATTAGAGGAGTAATTCGGAGGCATCTTTTTCAATGTTCAGTTTGCTTTAAGAATATGCTATGGAAATTGAACTTTCTAGGTTCTGACAGTTTAGTGCAATGCAGACCACAACGGGCAATGCTGTGTCAGGTAAAGAGTCGGGTCCTGCAAGAAGACAGAGTATTGTCCAACACTGAGGGTTTCTGGATGAGAGGGAAAGAGCTCCGGGCAGGAATCTCACCCTTTATCTAAAATGTGGTGGGAGAATCAAGGCACAGGAGGAAAACAGATTTGACCAAGTTCAGAAACTTCACTGGAGTGGGTTTTCATGCATAAGAAGATTTAGAAGGAAGACCGGTCTCATCGAGAGAGTTGAACAAGGATACTAAGAGCTTTCTGCGGAGAACGCAGCAGTCTCTGACGCTAGTGCACCATGTACCAGATACACTGAGCCAAGTGGGGATGTGAGGGTATGATCCAGACAGAGTGCCATGTGCCTGCAGGCCAGACCTCAAACCCCACTGTTGAACCTCTAGTTTGCAAGACGAGGCAGAGGTAACTAAGACCAAAGCAATGAGGGAAAGCAACTTTGGGAGAGGGTTCTCTCTGCCCCCAGAATAGGCCTGGGGAGATAGGTAGCTGTCTGCAGGAGAGTGATGTAGGTTCGTCCAGCACACTCTAGGAGGACCCGGGGAAAACATCCTTCATACCATCTTCATGTTGCTTTGAAAGGGAAAGTTACTGTCCTAGAGAAAGAGACTGAAGGCCCTTCCTACTTTCTAGAAAAGCGGACCATCCAGAGAACTAGATATCGTTCTGTAAGGGAGCAGTTTTCTCCAGGAGACATGGAGGGACAATCTTTTGAGATGCCTCACGGCACTTTTCTGCCTCTTTATCAGTAGTTCACTTTCCTGTTCCTCTCTCCTCCTTATGGACCTGTGCCCAGTGCACCTGGAGAGAAGTGTGACCTGGCAGAAAGTGGAGAAAAAAGGATGGTAACTTTCTAATATGAGAAAATCTCTGGCTTTTCTTCCTCCTAGCATGGGGGGAGTACTTGGTAGAAAAAATTTCTCCCAGATATTAGAAGAGAAGGAAAGACAGAGAGAGTAGGGATAAAAGAGGTGATGATACTGGGATTCTCTTTATGGGAGTGGGTATGAGGGGGTCACATGGATAAGAATGAAAAATGCCATGGAATAGAGCTACCCACAAAAGATACTGCTTGTATTCCCAGAGGTTGTAGGGGAATTGAATCAGCATACGGCTAACTGCCCAGCCTCAGCCCCAGTAAGGACCATGCACAGAAATTGCCCTGGGTCTATGTTAACTTTTCTTTTCCCTAGCATTGGGGGAGGACTTCCCTCTGCAGTAGCGAGATGCAGATAGAGAGTTCCTGTGCCATGACATTGGTGGAAATACATCATTGCATTATAGACAAGTCCTCAGAATGGCCTTCCCCGTTATCTATTACTTCTCCACTTCCCCAGTCACATTTGATCCCACACCTCTTACCTCTTTTTCCTGACTGTGTGCTTTTCTCTTCTACCACAGGGCATTTGCACATGCCATCCCCACTGTCTGAACCACTGCTCTCACCTGTCTACTTGCCCCTTTCACTCCTTCCTCTAAACACACATATGTTTAAGTTACAGTCATCTTTCAGACCTCAGAGGAAACAGAACCCCATTCTGAGATCTTAAGAAGTGTTAAGATGCTCATGTATATGTACACTTGAATTGTCATTCCTAAGGAAGTATACACCAGACCTGCAATTAGGCACACATAATTGTTAGTGTGATTACCTGATTAATATCCCTCTACTGTACATGGCTCCAAACACACCGGGACAGGGATCATGTCTGTTTGCCAGCCACTGTCTGTCAGCACTCAGTGTAATACATGGCAAGTAGTAGGTGCTCAGTAAATACTCTGTGAAGGAATATATGCAGTCTTATCTAACACTGTCCCTGGCACGCATTTAATAGTGACATATACACATACACACATCCATAAATATATATATAAATACAAATATATATGTATATGTGTGTGTGTGTGTGTGTATATATGTATATACATATATGAACGAAACAAGTTTACATATTTTAAATAGGTAAAGTTAGGAGTGGATTGTTTAAGATGCTGTGTGGTAGAGTGGAAGGAACACAAACTCTACAACAGATTAGGATTTAACTGCCGTTCTTCAACAAACTGGCTGTGTGAGTTTAGGTAAATCAGCTTATTTTTCTAAGGCTCAGGCTCGTCACTTGAGAAAAAGGATAACAATGCTGGACTTGGTTATCAAATTCGAAAGAGATAATGTGCAAAAGCTGCCTCACCCAGTGCTTTGTCCATAGTAAGTGCTCAACAAATGGTGGCTATTGACATGACTGAATTGGTGTATCGTATGTGTTAAACCAGGACAGAGAACTCAACTTAGTTTGCCTCACAAAAATAGTGTCAGATGTATAAGATGATTCAATAAGTGGTTGTAGAACAAATAAGTGAAAACATCATTTGGGGAATGACTTGAAATCTCTATTGTGTGAACAACTTGTTTTTCAGGCGTAGGACAGAACAATGCCGAGTTCTGCCGCTAGGTGTCGATAAACTCACACTGCAAACACAAGGCCTGGCTTCTGGTTCCGCTGTAAAATTTTCTCCTAAGAGGAATGTTAAGGCACTACTACTATGGATAAGCAAAGTTATGTGCTCAGTTGGTAATTCAAAAGTTTCCAGATATACAGCAGCATCTGTCAAATAAATCAGATTTTCTTCTTCCCCCTTCCTTCCTTCCTTCAATACCAGGGAACAAAGAACAAAGCCTTTACTTTGGTTCTCCTAATAATTTTATAAGACATGCACACACATAAACAAGAGAGTTCAGGCTGCTGGAGCTGCCCAAAGGCTTGGCAGGGAACAGGAATTTTCTGCTCTAGCACAACACCTTCCACCTGCACGGACCCCAAAAATTGTTTATAGGCTGCTCCACCTCTTTCCTCATTGTGATTCAACTTCCTTGACTCTTGCCCCAGTTCATCCATGATTCAGAGTATTTCTTCTGCTTTATGAACTTAGCCCATCCACACCTTCTCCCAGGAATTCTACCCATCCTACCCCACTCCCTTTAACCCCCTGGACATCTGGGTAACAACTCATTTCTTCCTGGGGTATTTAGAAGCTGTCCACAAAAATGTTTTATTTTTGGCATCCCTCATTAGGTATGGATTCTTGGTTACATACTGCATGACTTTGCTAAGGCAGCCAGAACAAAGAACCCGGGACGGGTAGCTTAAACAACAGACTTATTGTCTGACAGTTCTGGAGGCTCCAAGTTCAAGATCAAGGGGTCAGCGGGCTGGTTTCTCTTGAGACCTCCTCCCCGACTGGCAGACAGTCATCTCCTGTACCTTCACATCGTCTTTTCTTTGTGCATGTCTATGTCCAAATGTCCTCTTCTTGTAAGAACACCAGTCCTATTGAATGAGGACCCACCCCAACAGCCTTATTTTAACTTCAGTTCCTCTTTAAATACCTTATCTCCATATACATTCCCATTCTAGGTACTGAGGGTTAGGACTTCAGACTTCGGACTTCAGCCCACAGCTATACCATATAGAGTCCCCAGATCTTCTCAACACTGTTTATTGCAACTGTAATTATTTTCATGGCTAAGTCATTTTTTTAATGTCTAGCATATCCCTATTGTTTCCATAAGGGCAGGAGTCAGGTCTGTTTGATTGAAAATACATTAGTATCTGAAACTGCCTGGTGCCTAGTACCTAGCAGGTTATCCTCTCTACGGCGCTACTCAAATCATCCTTTGTATTATGATTTTCCATGTAACTCCAGTATCTGGCTCACAGTGGCTGAGTAAATATTTAATTAAAGACATGTAATAATTAGCAACTGAAAAGAATGCTCCAGACACTTTTTTCAAACTGTTTTTTTCTCGAAAACCAAGGACGTACTCTCTTCAGCATGCCCACTCACCTTTGCCCCCCCCCCCCACCAAGGCATATTTGCATTGGCAAGCAGAGGAAGGACCTTTCATCCAGTCAGGTGCACTTCGGAATAGCTAATTAGTCTCCGCTTAGGTATAACACAGGGTGCCTTTGACAGCTTGCTAACTACACAAGCTGCGCTAGTTTGTGAACTCGGGGGTTGTCCACGGCCAAACTCAGTGCTCCCCTGGGGCCCAGACACTGGAGTCTGTGGCTCCGGCTGCACTGCTCCTCGGCCAGCTGCCCACCTCTCTGTAAGGCAGGACTATATGGGGCAAGAGTAAAGGATACATGACCATCTGTGACCCACAATCCCTATCTTTCTGGACCTGCCTCCAGTACTCTGGACCCTGAATTTCCCCAACAAAATAGCCCTGAGATTGCTTCTAGGACGTGTGTAGATCCTTTCCCTAGATTCATCCTACTGAGAGCACTCCGGATCCAAGAGATGGCAGGAGAATCCTCATAGCTGGGACGGAGCCAGATGTGGAAAGAAAAGGGGAGCAGGGCATGGGCCAGGGGTCCCCAACTGATCTCTCAGCTCTGTCCTCCAAGATATATGGGCAGGGGACGCCCTGGTGGCTCAATTGGTTAAGCGGCTGCCTTCAGCTCAGGTCATGATCCCGGGGTCCTGGGATTTAGTCCCACATCGGGCTCCTTGCTTGGTGGGGAGCCTGCTTCTCTCTCTCCCTCTGTCTGCTTGTGCCCTGTCTCTGTCTCTGTCAAATAAATAAATAAAATCTTTAAATATATATATATATATATGGGCAGGCCTGGATATCTCTGTGTATTTTATACCATGTCTCATCTAAGAAATTATACGACAATCTGTAGAAAAGTTTCCCAAGACTTGGCCTTGGGAAATCTTCTATGTGGGTTGCCTAGAACCTGTCAGGCCTAAACTTAAATGCCAAATCTACTACCACTATCTGGGTGCCTTTAGATAAACTGCTTAGACTTCCTGACCTTCATTTTCCCCAAATGAGGGGAAAAAATGGATTTGGGAGTAGCTAAATAAGTTGATATATTTATGACAACATTTTAAGTGATGTTCCTTGTTGCCCTGGAATTGAACATTAAACACTCAAAACTGAGGAGGAAGAGGTATTATGTAACCCACATTCAGAGGAAATATCAGTTAAGTAAGCATCCATAGTCAGGGCCACAACCCTCCCACCGAGCCTATCAAGAGAAAACCAAACCCTCTCAGCTACCTCCATCATAATCCCAACACTTCCCCTCAGTAGAACCCTGGCAAGAGTTATTAAAGAGTCATGGGAACGCAAGAAACGTAAAATACAGCAATTTAAAAATGCATACAAAGCCAAAAAAGCAGCAAAAGAAACACTGGTAATGAAATATGGAAAATAACAGGCTGCTATTCATAATGAGTCATAAAATAAATGACAGCAATGTACAACTTTGGCATTTAAAACATATTCTTTGGGGGCTATTGGTAACCAAAGTAAGAGATCAGACTGGGCACATGCACCAAGAGCAATGAGGTCCCATTTTTGGTTCCTGACACCAAGAACTCAGAAAAAAAGGTGAAGAGATTATCAGTCGAATGGGGCACATCCTGTAAAATGGACTAAAGAAAAGAATTTGATGAAGGAAGAGTCATGAAAACAACTTCCTTCTCTACTCTAAGTATCTGAGTTTTTAAGTATGAGTTTTCAGGGCCCAGTTGCACAGTCTTCGAAACATCAGAGGAACTGAACTTCTGGAACAGTAATAGGATTTGGGCCAATGATACAAAATTTAACCAGAAGTATGCTCTAAACATCTGAAAGAACTTTTACCATTATACTCTTCTGGCACTTTCTGTGAGACCATAAGCTAAAGTACCTGACACACTATCCTGCTACTGAGGAGAATTTGCCAAGAAAATGTTCTCATTAGAAGCAGTTTATCCAAATTAGGAAGGTGGTTTACTGATCGGAATACTGAGCTAAAGAAAGACACCTAATTCTAGTGAGAATATTTTAGCCTTGTGTTCAAATCCTGGCTTCTCCATCAGGTGCACGATTTTAGGCAAATCTCTCGAAATTTCTGAGCCTCCTTTCCTTCTTAGAAGAATGGGAGATCACAATCTCACTTGGCAGATACGCCGACAGGGTTCACAGTGATCTCGAATGTCAAGGCCCAAGGGTGAGTCGTGCCCAGAGCAAAGGGCCCACCGGCTCAGGCTGTTCCTGGCCCAGCAGCCTTGACTCTCTGCCATACAAATACAACGGGGACCATCTCAGGACCATTTACATAACCAGTAATGCCTGAAATGTTAATATCCCTTCACATTTAAGAAGACCAAATTGTTCGTTCTTATACCTTTGCAAATTGCCATAATTTTCCTCACATCTGGAAGAAAAGGAGGCCTAGAAAAATCAAGTTGCTGATTTCTTTGGCACGACACAAAGGATGAGGAACCTAATCTAGCTGTTAACCAAACGTGGACTCTTTCCTTTTGACCAAGAAAAAGCTAAAGAGAAGAAAGAGAGCTTTGTCAGAGATGCTCTATTAAACTGATCAAGTACTTTAACCCAGAAGCCAATCAGTAATGTGTTTACTTAGGTGGCCTGGGTGCTGTGGCCACACCCTGCTGCAGGGTCCTGGCTGGGACAGCAGGTGGGAGTTGCTCACAGTTACCCCATTCTCTGAAGAATTTCTCTCTTTAAGCCAGCACTGCTGAACCTAGAGAGTATGTCCACCCCCACTCCACCCTTCTACACCCCACAACTAATGACAGACTGACCATAGATGAAAATGGTGGTGCACACACCTCCATTATGGGGTTCCATTAATGCTCCACAGCTCCCCCAGAGGATCAGGCTGGAGTAGCTCCAGGTCCTTGCTTAGCTCCTCCTCCTCCTGCCCTGTCCTGCCTCTTTCATTTCCTTCTCTTGGAGGTTCTTGCCCAATTAAATAGCTTCAATGAATTCCCGTCTCCAGTTCTGCTCCCAGGAAACCCAATCCAAGACACTGGAGAAAGGAGATTATTAATGATTCATTTTTCTACTAATGATTACTTTAATTTTTTTAAAAGATTTTTATTTATTTGACAGACAGATCACAAGTAGGCAGAGAGGCAGGCAGAAAGAGAGAGGAGGAGGAGGCAGGCTCCTTGCTGAGCAGAGAGCCCGATGTGAGGCTCGATCCTAGGACCCTGGGATCATGACCTGAGCCGAAGGCAGAGGCTTTAACCACTGAGCCACCCAGGTGCCCCTGATTACTTTAATTTTTGAAACAAATTCAAAGCATGAAAATCAGGATTCAGGTGTGATGCAAAAAAGGAAAGTTTTTTTTTTTTTGAAAGATTTTATTTATTTATTTGAGAGAGAGAGAAAGAGAGCATGAGCAGTGGGGAAAGGCAGAGGGAGAAGTTGACTCGCCGCTGAGCAGGAAGCCAATGCAGGGCTCAATCCTAGGACCCTGAGATTATGACCTGAGCCTAAGGCAGATTCTTAACCGACTGGGCCACCCAAGTGCCCCAAAAGAAAGCATCTAAAATGTAGAGTTTTAAAGCAACTTTAAAATATTTTTGTCATTTGAGGGGCACCTGGTTGGCTCAGTCAATTAAAGATCCAACTCTTGATTTCAGCTCAGGTTATGATCTCAGGGTAGTGAGATGGATAGGGTTCTATGCTGGTGTGGAGCCTGCTTAAGGGTCTCTCTCTCTCTGCCTCTGCTCCTCCCCCTTCTAAAAAAAAGAAATCAAAACTGTTTAAAATCTTTGTCATTAGAAAGTAGAAAAACTGTAAAAGACTATGAATGGCATCTTAAAATGTTTAAACCATTCCTACTGCACTTACCACAGATCAACATAAGCAGAGAATGGGAATTTGCCATATAAAATAGCTCATTAAATTTCTCAATGTTATTATGGTTTAAGGAAAAATACTTTATTTCCTCCCTCTCAATCCCTAAAATTTAAGCCTCGTGTTTCCCAAATTTAGAGAGACTATTGGTGACTTCAAGTGGCCAATAAGGCAAATTTTGGTCAAAACTCCCAAAGAGGGGCGTCTGGGTGGCTCAGTGGGTTGAAGCCTCTGCCTTCGGCTCAGGTCATGATCCCAGGGTCCTGGGATCGAGCCCCACATCGGGCTCTCTGCTTGGCGGGGAGCCTGCTTCCCTTCCTCTCTCTCTGCCTGCCTCTCTGCCTGCTTGTGATCTCTGTCTGTCAAATGAATAAATAAAATCTTTAAAAAAAAAAAAGAAAAAAAACTCCCAAAGAGAATTAACAGAGAAACCTGCCATCCTAATGCATTGGTTTTCTGTGTTTTAGAGCACTGATGGTCTGAACACTTTGTCAACCTCTGCTGATACAACTATACGAGATCTCAGAACTTAGACATCCTCTTCTTATTGCAAGACTGAAATTGAGTATTTTCTGGTATGCCATTCAAAGCCTTCAAGAAAAGCTGAGCTCATTCCAAAGAGGCATGGGAATTCAAAACGATAAAGAAAGAGAGAATTAAATAAGAGAAACTAAGGTCTTAGCAGACTAAATTACATGATGTCCAGTTTCTATGGTGTATTTAATACCATATATAAGGTATTTTAAATACTATCTCATAACTAAACATGCAGAACAACTCACTGCAAAGTACTGGCCTCAGATACTGGATTGTATTTCTCTCCTTTTTTTTTTTTTTTTTTTTTTTATCAGAACATCTTGTAACTGTAAGGTTTAGTGTTCTTATTAGATGCATTATCCACTTTCCTTTACAGACAGCCATCTGTACAGATACATTTTGAAGTTACTAGCAAAACTGAACATCATATCTAAGAAACCTGCCATGCAGAACTCAGAAGAGACGCTGGGGGGTGAAGAACTTGAGCCCCAGCTGGTCACAGTGCGGTTAGTCAAAACTGATGAAGGACCCCACAGATCCTAGGATGTCCACTACAGGTAGAATGATTGTGCCTCCCTCTTTGTCCTGGAAAATCCCAGGCATGCTTCTTCAACGTTCTGCACCGTGCTCAAATAACCTAAACTGAGGAGAAGAGTAGTGGAGGATAAGATAAATTGGTTAACCCAAATCATATTTTTGCTATTGGGAAATCTCCTGTCTCTGGTTTTAGAGAGTTAAGGATGCCAACAAGTGTCTGCTGTGAGAATCCGGAGGTCAGAGAAGTTCACCTACACTGAAATAAGCAGATTGCTTCCTCTTCTTTGATTCTCTTCTTACTTCACCAGTAATATTAATTCCCTATTTTTGAAAAGGGTTGTAATAGAAGAGACTCTTGTATAAACTGAACTATTTTGCATTGTTTTCTGGTAGAAAATATTTGATCAATTCATTGTCTTCAGACTCCGGATTTCAACCAGCCAAAGACTGTTTATCTTCTTGGAGGGTTTTGGCAGGTTTTTTCTCCTTAGGAAATGAGTTGGAAAACATCAGTGAGACTTCAAAGCCATGGCTCGAGGTTATCTTCTGATTTATGAAAAGACTGTTTCCATCACTTATCAGAACACTGAGTCCTTCCTGTGGAACTGCAATCCTAGTATGTAAATAGAATCAGGGGGTTGCTGGTTATCTTATTCATTGTAAGAAATACCTCTCCAAAAAGGTCAACGCATGACAGAGTTTAAAAAGCTGTGTGAGGTATAAAAGGATGTCTGGGGAAGGTGCAATGTTGGAGATTGGGAAACACAGCCTTGTTTTCCTTAATTCATGCTCAGTGTTCTAGTTTTCCAAACTAGGGTATTTCTCTTTCTCCAGAGTTTCTGTTGATTTCCTCTATTTCTGATTCCCCTCACTCTCGATAACAGAGAGTCAAGAGCAGTAGATCTCACTCTGACTATACCTCTGTTATGTTATCTGGGTTTCAACAAGTTACAGAACCTCTGAAGTCCCCAGGTTTCCCACTCCTTAAATGAAAATAAAAATAAATAAAAATAATAAATAAATAAATAAAAGTCCAGATGCTGCCCTCAGAGATTCTGATGCAGGAGACTCTGGTGAGCTTGGTAAATTTATGTATGTGTGTGTTGTGTGTATGTATGTATATATAAATATAAATATACATGTACATATATATACACATAATCATACATATGCATATATACACATATACATACATGTACATATACACATAAACATACATATATACACACACATATACATATACTTAGAAAGCTGTCTGGATGATTTTATTCATGAGCTAATTTCAGGCTCATTGGACTATCTCATATCTAATATTAGACAATCTCTGAGGACTTTTACAGGCTTACAAATATGAAATCTATTCTACTGTAATAGAAAAATTTGAAATGAAATAATTTCCACTACTCATGGTTGCCGATTCTTCAAATGGCATCTTCTGAATTGTTCTGTGTATCCTTGGTAACATTAAATAGCCATTCATTTCAATGGGTATGGAGAGATGAAAGAACAGAGAAAAAAAATCATACCAATTAAACCTGCCTTTGGAATTGCACAGTGTCTCTGGACAGAACAACCTTTTGCTTTTTACTCAGTTGTGTTGTTACATAAATGTATCAACCATGATTCCCTCAGAATAAGATGGTTGTACTTAAGTGAGGTAACTGAGGGAAATCGTACAAAAGGAACATCTACTCAAATGCGGACAGCGGGAAGGAAACCCCAAAATTGTCACTCTGAGGAGAAAGGGGAGAGACATTACCAGCACCTAGAGATTGGGATTGCTCAGTTAGAGTCGTGGCCTTTATTTAATAAATGGACAGGGCGCATCGGCAGTCACCTGGCAGGAAGAAAGGCTACTGAATCCCAGCCCTCAGTTTCTGCCCTTCTTCCAATGTGCCGCTGATGTCTCCTGCCTCTCATTGACTCTTCCCACCCGGGAAAGAGAGAGGCAAGGGTGATGCCATGCCTATGTAGCATCAGAGGCCTGGGGCACAGAGTAAAATGTAGGGGGATCTAGAGGGACAGGAGGTAATTGCCTGCACAAGACCTAGCTCTTCCCCAGTGGTTTCAACCCCCATGATTTGAACATCAGGATCTCATGTTTGAATGTGGTTTCTTACCTGATTCACACAAACGCCTCCTGTTTAGCTCCCGCACCCGGATCAGATGTCTTCTGTTCTGTAAAGCTGTCCTTTCCCCTTGCCCACAGGCAATAGCAAAGCTCTCTACGTGCTAAGAACCACCTTGTTGAAGTTTCCTTTCTACATCTTATCTTAGGCCCACACTTAAACTATTATTGAATCTCTCATATTTTGAATAATCTGTATCAAAGGGTCCTTGATGTTTTTGGTTAAAACAAATTGAGGGGTCTGAAAGAATAGACCAGTTTTGTTTTGGTTTTCAATGACATATGGCAGCGTCCACGGCAGATCTGCTCTCTCTCCTCTTTGTCAATACCCAAGGGAACACGAACCACAGGAATATCACTGAGTGAGCACGGAAAACCAGGTGAACCTTGCAGAACAGCCTTTCTGCCCGGGCCTTCCAGCTCTGACAGCCTGACGCACACATCCCCGCCACACAGGTGGATGAGTCAGGAGAAGTGGGACAATTCCACGAGGGGATTCTAACACCTTCTCCATCTCTGGCCTCCCCTCTTTGTTCTAATCTCCAAGATATCCAATGTCCATGTCACTGAAGTACTTGAAATGTAATAATTCTATGTGCATGCAGTTTTGTTTTCTTTCCGTACAGTACATTTCAGTTACACATTCCTGTAGATAAAATCTGATCACTAGCATTGAACCTGGAAAGCCTCCTACTAATATTGGAAAGTCACTTCTTAGAAAGGACAGTTTTTGATAAACATATTTGTTTTTGTGGATTCTTTTGAACATTTATTTCAGATAGCTTTGAATTTCTTTACAGAGTACGAGTAAATGAGATTTTAAATTTAAAGGCATTATTGTATTATCTGTTTTATAGAAAACTCTCAATAAAGAAGTTATTGTATCATGGCAATGACAATAGCTTACATATGTAAAACCATCATATTTTATGAGACATACTGTCTCATGTACTACTATGAAGGACTATTAGTAGGACCCTTTTATTATAAACACATTCAAATTCAGTTCTTTGGATTTCCAAATCTGGTGAGGTTTTACTATATAGTTCCTTCTATGGCAACCAGTGGGTATTCCTCTGTGCACTTATTTTGTCATAATATCACCTTTTATTTTCTCACACCCATGAGTTCATGATGCCTCAAATATGAAACCAATCTCTTTTCTGCCTAGGGGACTTTGAGAAACACTTGGGAGGGGGTTGGTATGCTGTTGTGGCAAACCAGGTTATTTTCTCCACATGGACCCATAGCTCTGGGTATAAAGCTCCTGAAATCTCTTGGCACGTTACCAGCCCTCTGGGTTCACATCTTAATAAGTACCAAGGATTCCATTTCTTCTGATCTTGGAGTCTTGTTTGTTACTGCCACCTGTTATAGGCTGAAGCATGCCCTCTAAAAATTGTCATGATGAAAAAAAAAAAATTGTCATGATGAACCCCTATCCTCTAGTACCTTAGAATACAACTGTATTTAGATGTTAGGCTTTAATGAGATAATTAAGTTAAAATAGGCCATTTGTGTGGGCCTTAAGTCAGTATCACTGCATCCCTAGAAGACGAGGAAGTTAGGATTCACAAAGGGACACCAGAATGTGCACGCACAAAGACCACAGGAAGACACAGCAAGAAGGCGACCATCTGCAAACCAAGGACAGAAGTCTCCAAGATGTCAACCCTACTGATACCTTGGGCTTGGACTTCTAGCTTCCAGAACTAGGAGAAAACTAATTTCTGTTGTTTAAGCCACCCTGTTTGTAGGCATTAATGTTACGGCAGCCCCAGCAGACAAGCGGCTCCATTCTCTCGAGGAGGAGTCCTAACTGGAGCTTACACATGTTTTCTGGGTTATACTTCTTGCTCCCTGCCAGTCAGCGTAGTGGAATCCCAGAGGCTCCCGAACGTCACGCTCCCAACTGTCTTTCTTTCCCCATTGGTTTTATTCTGACTCCCTAGAACGTCCTGACGTGAAAAACCTACCTGTCGCCTCTGATGTTCGTTATCCTAGTGCCTACAGATGCCGTGGTAGGCTTTGCCTGCCCTCTGATAAGAGATGTACACCATTCCTCACCTTCCAGCATGTGCAGTACCAGCCTCCCCGAACTCCTCTGGAAGTCTGAATAAGCTCTGCTATGTTTCACCTCTAGGCTGACTCAGTACATCTTGTCCTTGGACTGAATCTCTGTCCACTCCCACCTCCCCTTTGCCTGGCCCATTCCTACCCATCCTTCAACTCTCCTCTTAGAAATAACATCTTCGAGAAGCTTTTTCTCAGGCCACCAGACCGAGTTAGCCCACACATCCTCTTCTACCACCCAGCACATCCATCTTATTATATCGTGGCTCACAGGTTCTCAAACCTCAGCATCAGAGTCAAACATTGAGCTTGTTAAGACGAAGACTGCTGAGCCCCAACTCAGAGTTTCTGGCTCAACAGATTTGGGAGGAGTTCAATAATTTGCATTTTTAACAAGTTCCCTGGTGACGCAGATGCTGTTGGTACTGAGACCACGCTTGGAGAACACTGTGACAGACAAACAGCCTATTTCCTTCCAGTAGCCTCCCCCATTTTACCGCCAACAAATTGCACTCTCTTTAAGGCTAAGGGTTTTCTTTCAAATCGCTGTGTGCCCAAGATTTTAGACGATGTCAGAAGCACGAGACCTAGTCAACAAATGATTGTCTAATATGTAAGTGAATGAACATAGGGATTCTTTACCTCACAAGAATACTTTTTAGAATAAGAGTGTGTTTAAGATTTTGTACCAAGGATGTTTAAAAATATACAAATAAGACAATCCGTACTCTTTTAGAAAAGGCTGAGTGCCTAAAACCATAATGTTGTTTATACTGGTTGATACATACACAAAACTGTTTTTTTTTTTTTTTAAGATTTTATTTATTTATTTGACAGACAAAGATCACAAGTAGGCAGAGAGGCAGGCAGAGAGAGAGGAGGAAGCAGGCTCCCTGCTGAGCAGAGAGCCCGATGCAGGGCTCGATCCCAGGACCTTGGGATCATGACCTGAGCAGAAGGCAGAGGCTTTAACCCACTGAGCCACCCAGGTGCCCCCACAAAGCTGTTTTATTGAAGATTTGACTAGGGTTATTTTGCCTCAGGGAAATGTTGTAAAATGTAGAGCTGAAAAAGGAAAATGCAAAATAAGATGCGAAAATGAGGCATTAGGAAAACTGGTCATTAATGAACACAGAAGGAAGCCAGAAAGAAATACAAAACAGAGGAGCCTCCAAGACCGGTGATTCCTCCACTGGTAAAACTCCAAATCACAAACCAGAGTCTAGAAGATGGAAGAAATAAAATGTAAGGGCACTTGCTTACACTGTGGTGGTCTTACCCTAAAGGGAGCAGAAACAGCTGTGCTCCCTCCCTGCTCAGTTGCTTTATAAGCATACTTTTACCAAAGTTTTACTGGGCCCTGCAGCCCTTGAACCTCCCTCCCAACCTCCACTTCATGGTCCCATCAACCCATTATGGCAGGGAGCACCAACGCAGGGACCTCACGGGCCGCATGTCACAGACTCAGCTGCAACTACATAAATAGTGCTCTGGGGCCACTAGAAAGAAAGAGTAGATGTGATTTACCAGCTCCACAGCCCTCTTTCCAATGTTTTTCTTTGACTTTCATAACATGGCAAGACAATCAGGTAAAGAGCCTCATTGGGCTGACTAGTCAGCTCACCCCCAATTTATGTTCCTGTGGACTCCAAAGAGCAAAACAGCATCACTTCTTGAACATCTGAGGGGGTGAAAGGGTCTCATGGGTTTACTGACCCATTGAGTTTATCTCTGGTCGTCCAGGAAATGGTGAGCGCTCAGGTTCATGTCACTGGCAAAAAAGCGCTTTCTAGATGCTGATTCTCAGTGTCTGGAAATCGAATCCAGTCTTCAAGCTGGTGTGAAACTGTGATCAGTCTCACGGGGACACCTTCTGTCAGCACTTTCCTCTTTGATATCCTTCAGTGTTCTGCTCGGTCGACAGCTAGGGCACCGACAGGTCTCAGCAGGGCAGGGGCATTCCTGGTGGACTCTCATCAGAGTACATATTAGTAATACTTTTCTTCTTCTCTCAAAAGTGTCCTGGCTCAGATGATCTATGATCACTCCATCAGTAGCTTTCCACATGAGGCTTTTTATGATCTGGTTCCACCTTGATGTCTCTTACCATCTTAGGCTGTCTCTACCCTCTTGCCACCAGCCATATTGAATTAATTATTTTCTCAGATAATTTTTTCTCTCTACCTTTGCCTATGCAGTTCCCTCTGCCTGGACTGTACTCTCCTTCACCACTCAACTAAACCATTCTGTTATTAAACACCTACTGAGCCTCCACGTTGTCCTTTAAAGGGCTCACGATGCCTTCTGTGAGTGACGCACTCCTCTGTGGGGCTCCTGTTGCACAGTAAACACGCGTTCCTGCCAGCATGGGGTAGCTTATCTGTAAATGTCTGCATGTCAGTCTACATCCCAGTGATACAGCTTTCTCACAAAGAGCAGTTATGTCTTTTCAGCTTTACCTGGTATCTCAATGTTGAATGAGCAAACAGATATAAAGGAGATACCCAATATGACTTAAGGGAGACAGAAATAATTTGGAAACAATCTCTACTTTTGAGAGTTTTCCAAAACTTTGGTCTGAGTGCCTAAACCAACATGGAACAACATAGGCCCCGCAGGGATCTGTTTAAAAGCTTCCCCAGATCTACCAGTCGTGTAGGAAATAACACATCTTTCTCAACTGGAGAAAGCCGTGTGATTGCTTCCTTGTGTGTCTTTGTAACTCGTGTTCTTTCTTACTGCCTAAGTGAGCTCATTTAACCTTGTCAGGAGCCCTACCAGTACTCTGGTAGGTCTAGCCTCATCTTCCTCCTAGAAATAACCAATGAGAAATTCCTCCTAAGCGTTGATGATAACTCTTGCAGCATCCCTTCCTGCTCAATTTGGATGGACTGCATTAGGCTTGAGCTATGAGTACACTCTCCATCCACCGCATAATTCATGAACTGCAGCCTAATTCTGAACAATCTGTATGACTCTTGATACTTCTGGAAAGTAATAGTGCATGAAGACAGATGAAAGCTTAGGACGGGAGCTCTAAAATGGATTGATTTGGGGTATTTGATTTCTCTCCCAAATTTTTGGTTCTTTAAATTCTAACATAGGTTGAAAGGTTGGATATCAACATGAGTCTTCTGCCTTTCTCAGCCTCTAGCATGCGGAATGCCCAAACCTTGTATATTTTCTGTCAGAAAATGCTTCAATGTCCAATTTCCCAAGCTGTCTCATTGCCTTTTGATACCAATGACTACACTGAAAGCTGACTGCAGAAGGTCTGAGATGATTTTAATGAAGGAGGTTGAGCCCCAGAGGTTAATGGGATTGTCACTGTGTAAAGAGTAATGCTTTTCAATGGTGACAAAGTGATACTCAACAGCTTTCAAGTCACCTCATCCATCTTCCATTTGGATTGTGTTTTGCTACTGATGTAAAGTTTAATATAGAGTTGTCCACAGAGCATCCTGACTCCTTTCCCCACGCTGACCCCAGCAGTACATGTCAGCCAGCATCTGGGCACCGCAGCTGTGAGACTTTCCAGAAGCTTGTACACACGCCTCTTTTTCAGGGGTAATTTGCTGAACAGCACATGTGCTCACCTGAAGAATGCCCTCTGACCCTACAGGCATTGCTCATAGCGTGATAGGTCCTATAAAATATTTAATCATGTATTTTATTATTTTAATCAAAGGAAGCATAACATTGACATTTCAGTAAGTAAATGAAGGAACAAAGCAAGACTTTACCATGGACATCAGTATGTACACCCAAATGGAAAACAGATTTATTAACCAAGGGCCTATCCAAAACAAACCCAAGTCACTATGTGTCAAGACAAACTACAGTTGTTCTACTTTTAACAGCTCCACAGAAGGACATAAGAGGTGTTCTAGCCAAAAAAAAAAAAAAAAGTTTAAGTGACTTTCACAGCATTTTTCCAACAGTCTTGTGTTTGAAATGGGCATTTAAAAGCATTCTTTTGTAGTTCTGTCAGTAGTGACCAACAAATCATCCTCACCTAGAAAATTAGAGAGGCTTTCAAAATGCATGGAAGAGGAAAGAGCTACCACTGGAAGGGTCAGCTGTAAATAAGACCTCTTTGGCAGGGCGCTCTGGTGGAGACTTGTAATGGTGCCACTCTGTGCTTTTGCTTTCTGTTCATTTATCCCGCACATATTTTATAGGGAGAGGAGGATCTCACCTAAGAGCTTTATAATCTTTTGGATTACGAAATTCATGGTTTTAAGTGATCAACACCTAGCCATGCCTCCTTCAAAATTATCCACATCTAACTATATGATATATCTTCATATGATTAATGATTTTGGAGGCCCATGAAAAAGAATACTTATCTGGTATTTACAGATTCCCTTGACTTGCTAAAATAATTTGCTCTACTTCTACATCATTTCAAAATTATTTGTTTTTTGTTTTTTGTTTTTTGGTTTTTGGCCCACCGAAGTTTTCCCTCACCTTCTTCCTATGTTTTCCCAGTATTTTTTTCTTAATGTAAAAGGCATGAAATAAACTCTGTTTTATTAAAAAAAAAAAACCCAAGAAATATTGGGATTTTATTCTATTATTTTGAGACCTATTATCACACTCTCTAGTGTTTCTTTTTGAAAATATAATTGAATTAGTACTTACTATATAATGTAAACACAATTATTTTTCTCATTTGGGAAATATATGTTAAGAGTAAATATTAGCAGTATACAATGTATCTTCTGATAAAAGCCAGAATTAAGGTGGTACAAATTCCAATGGCATGTTCTATTTTTATTTTAATCTTTATGTTTCACTCGTCTCTCTGACCATGTTACCCTCTTTGTTTCATAGTTTTCAACTCTTAATGACATCTACTTGTGTCTGAAATGTTTGTCACAATAAAATCTTCATTTTCCCCACAGCATTTGACTCATTCTTACTACAAGTATAATTTTGATGGTTTGTTTTAAAACTGTTGCCGCTGCTTCTGTTTGTAGGCTTTAATTCCTAAACACTACGATTTACAAATGTCCGTTACCCCCGCATGACGTTATACTTCAACTTAAATCATTTCCCCCAAACTTTCTCTTATCCCAACTTTGGATATCCTCATGTCATGAAAGATTCTGATTTTCTACAAGAGCCTCAAAATTTTGTAGGAAGGTGGGGCGCCTGGTGGCTCAGTGGGTTAAAGCCTCTGCCTATGTCTCAGGTCATGATCTCGGGGTCCTGGGATTGAGCCCCACATTGGGCTCTCTGCTCAGCGGGGAGCTGCTTCCCCTTCTCTCTCTCTGCCTGCCTCTCTGCCTACTTGTGATCTCTCTTTCTGTCAAATAAATAAATAAAATCTTAAAAAAAAATTCTGTAGGAAGGTGCTTTCTTTTACTCACTACTAATCCACTCAATCACGCATATGGCTCTAATTTTCTTCTCATGTTTTAAAGTTTTCATATTAATGTTTCACAAAAGGTCTGTCCAACAGTTACCATTCAAAAGATTTCTTTAAAAGGCCAAGGAGAGCATGAAGGGCAAAAATTAAGCCTATTTAGGTGAAAGTGGGAAGCCAAGAGAATATTTGTGCAGGCTGACTTTCTGCACAATAAGCTCAACAAAACTCATGAGATTCACACAGGAGATTTTCTATGGGGCCATAAATTAATCAGATTGAACCAATGACAGTGCAGGAACACGATGAATGTGTTCTGTGGTATGTTTGGGCACCTTCCACACACTGTGTGGCACAGTAACACACACACATACATACACACCTAAAAATGAATAATTTTAGCAAAAGCTGTCGTATTTTCAATTTAATCCAGACAGAGAAGAAAATGTTCTTGAATTCACTCCTAATCCCAAGCCTGGTAGATAAGGGGGGATTACTTGAGGGAGTGAGGGTAGGCTTAGTCTGAGGTGAAGCTACACAGAAGGGAGATATAAAATAAAACTTGAAACATGGAAGCACTTGCTTCCATGAGATGGGAAGAAAGTAGGAGATGCCAGAGGTACCCTGTGACAAGCTTGGCTTACTGCATAGTTTTGCCAGCAACACTGGAAGCTCCGTTCCTCTAAGAAAATGGCTCCTTCCTCACAGGAGAACTATAGTTTGGCTTGTTACAATTCTGTATGGCTTACTGGCTCTACACTGGTAGGAGTGAATGGCAAAATCCAGTTCTTTCAACTATTTCACAATTAACCTTGGGACAATTATCTACCAACTGGTAAGCACGCACTTTTTACAACTTCTCTCACAGGCAACAGGACAGTGGGCAGGTAGAGGAAAGAGAAATAACCATGAGTGATGCGCACTGGGTGTTACAGATCAGTGATGAATCACTAAATTCTACTCCTGAAACTAACATTGCACTGTATGTTAGCTAACTGGAATATAAACAAAAACTTGAAACTTAAATAACTAAATAAACAGAGTTCAATGTCCCCAGTCACTTGGTATTTCCTTTATCCATTGGGCTCCCAGCAAGCACCTTTCCCTTTTCTGAACATCCACGGGGATGTAGGTAAAAGCAGATCTGCATGTTTCTCCTCCACGTGTCTCCTTATTTCCAATCGACAAAGGTCTCCACCTTCACAGAAAACGAAATGTACACCATGGACGTTTAAGACTAACCAACTGCTATGGAGAGAGGTTGAGATACAAAAGGAGGAGACACTTTTTAGTTTATGTCTTTTTGACTTTTGGAGTTTAAATAGAAACACACAGAACTGGAAATAAACAGGATTCAAAAATTGCTATTATTATGACACATTTGTTTTTGGGACAGGAAAATATTAAACTAAGGAATTGTTCAGATGACCAAGTCAGGAGCAAAAACACCTGGCAAAGGGAAGCATGAAAATCAAATGCCAGTTTTGAGGAGAAAAATTGCAACAGATTAATTTCTGCTGGGGTTCAACATGCTATGCCATAGCAAACAAATAGGAATCGTGCTGGGTCTTGATTTGTCAGATTCCTTTAATTTACTAAGACTGCATATTAAACAAAATTGTTAGCAGCTGGTTGTCTACAAAAACCTAGCTAAACTCCCGGGAGCTATTGTATAGCTGCCTCCTTAAAACCTGTCCCAGTGTGCACCAAATTGATGTTGGAATGAAAAAGATAACTCTTTCCAAAGTGCCTTATTTCAGCTACTCAAATTCATCTTCAGAAACCCAGGGGATATTTCTCCGGAACATTATATTCTGCATTGCTGAAAACAAGGATGGTTTCCTCCCCCAAACTTCTTTGTGCTCCTTTAACTCTGGTACAATTTTTCATGAATTCCTTGGCCTATGCCCACCATATACTTGGCCATCCTGGCTCGCAGAAGATCACCACAAACCACTTTTGTAATCCCAGGCTTAGCTCCTGAATCTTGTGTCCCTCCTAAAGTCTTCCCATATTCCCAAAATGCCTGTGATCCAGATTCCCTACTCACACATATGGAAATGGCAATCTGATGGCTGACAACAAGAACCAAAAAAGGAATTTTTCTTAAAACAACCAAACAAATCACAACAGTGCGTGAAGTCACAGTCTTAAGCTTAACTAATAAATATTGGGAAAATCTCCCGCCCGAAATGCATTTTAAGAACTGGACATAGATTTAGCTTTTTTTTTTTTCCTTTCTTTTCAGGAAGAGATATTCCTTCTTGCTAATAAAATTTATTGTTTATAAAATTCGGTTCAGTTTGGCTCTTTTTACCCAGTTAAATAGATGACATGAAAAATCAAAGTTTCAGCCCCAACTTTTCCCATTCGACAACTTTCATTTTCTGATTTAGAATAATTAACAAATCATGTGTTTCAATGCTTTGTCACCTCAAGAGCATTTGGGGGACATGTTTCTTTGCCTACTGAGTAATGTCTTAATGAAAACATGCTCAAAAGAATGCTTCATCTCCACACATAAAACACACGGAATATTTATGATTTTAATTGCTACACACCATGAGCATATTCGTTTGTACATTTATATACATCTCTAAAGGGCATGTGGGAAGGATGATTTTATGACTCTATAATTCACAATGAACAAGTCACTGAGAATTTCTATTAACTCAAGATAAAAATTTATTTAAAAATATTTGGGAAAAAAATCCTTAGGTTTTTTTTTTTTTTCCTCTATATGGTAACAGGCATTTTTGCGTGTTTGTGAACAAACTAAACAATATAGTGCATTGCTTTTGGATAAAAAGGTGATAATTGACTTTCTTAGACTTTTTGCTTCCTTGCTAAATGGATAATTCGGAATGGGGAGATGCAGTTCTATTTCCGTTTGTTGTTTCAAAAAAAAAAAAAAAAAACCAAAAACAAAAAACCCCACACATGCTAATGTAACAGTGTATGAGTAATTAAAGGAAAAATGCCAAACACACCGTGACATCCAAAATACATTTAGCTGTTTGCTTTTACTATACGCTACTTTCCTTCTCCACTTACCCCCTCCAAGACCAAGTATTTTTCGAGTGAAGCTAAAAATAGCCAGCCAAGCCTAACAACTGGTTTCTGATTGGCTCAGAGCAAAAGCGACTCAACCAATGAGAGCTTCTGGGAACAAAAGCAATTCTTTTGTGTGTGAGATGCTCAACCCACGTCAAAACAGCTTCGGGCTGTAGAAATGATTTTGGTAGAGATTTAACAAGGTAATAATGCATTTCAGCCCTCTGAAAGGTCTGAAGCAGAACAAAGGGGGTAGTGAAATCTACAAAACAAATGGAGCGCTTAGGCTTTCATGGGATGAATCATCTGGGTGCCTGAGCTACACACATTTGCAAACCCAGAAAAGCAAGAGCGCTAGGATTTTTTCCCTCCTTCCTTCTTCCTGATATTTTAACAGTTTTTGTTTTTGTTTTGCAAGCGTTTTCTCTTCCCAAGGGAAAAGCAATCAAAGGCGTTGTATTATGACTAGGCACACGTTTATTATGCTGATTTGCTGATGAATAGAACGCAACTCGTCCACGATTCCTTTAAATCGCACAAAGAGAAAACAAAGACTTTTGTGTCTTGCATAATAGGTAATAAACAACCGAAACTTTGGAGTTCGGTTCTGAGGCATCAAAAGCAGCCCGTGTTCTCAAAGTCAAAGCAATTCCTGGTTAATACTGCGATAGCTCTCAAGATAATCAAAATAAAAGGGGACTAGATTGCAGGCAGAAGCAACGATCTCCGGGAGGTTTGGCCGTTTTCTATACGTTGTGCCTCTAGGGGTCGCTGTTACACAGCTAACGAATGTCTTCAGAGCCTCTTTCCCCCTTTAATCTTAAAAGAAAGGAGAAACCGGGCTTGGTAGGTGCTTTTCAGGTAGGACAAAAGGGAGTTTGAAACCCTTAAGCAGGGTTTATGGTCTCCACTATGAAACAAAGCATCCCTTAACAATACAGATTACTTCACATGCAACTGAAATGCTGTACAGGGCAAAATGGTGCTTCAGTAACCACTGGAAATGTTACATAACACATAAGAGCTCATAAGCTATTTCATGGCTTTAAACTGGTTTTATTGAACCGGTAATTCGAAGATGGCGTGACGCTTTATAGGCTCCAAGTTTTCAGGAGAGGCACAAGGACGCACACTTTCACCTCTTAGGTAGGGAACCTGTACAGGTTACAAGCCCCGTGTACTGTTGGCAAAGAAATACAGGTAACGAATATATTTCTACGTGTTCTCTTCCCAGAAAAGTACGGGTTCACACTCTTTTTCTTTTTTTGTCTTCAATAGAGCTTTTATGATAATGAGTGAATGAAACCTGAAAGGTTTTTTCTTGGTGTGGCATAAAAGACCTAAAAAAATCAAACATCTCAGGAAAATGGAATCATAGTTTTATTGTGATCAGGTGTAATCAAGGAGCAATATTTTTTGAGTTACTTCTTTAAGAAAACAGTCTGTCATAAAATATCGCATTTGCTAATTGTTGGTCCCAACTGTCTTTATGAGCTTGTAATAGATCCTTTGTCATAAAACATGCAAGGGGTATGTGTTGGGGTGGGGGGTGGGGGAAGGATTGGCTGAAAGGAATATCCTATACACCTAACGATACAGAAACTGGACTGATAGTGCACCATTTACTCCCCTTCCCTTCCCTTCTCTCCCTCCTTTACTTCTCTTTCTTTTGTATATGTGTGTGTGTGTGTGTGTGTGCGCGCGCATGTGTTCAGTTTATTATAGTCTCCTTTGGAAAAGGGAAAGGAAAAAAAAATCTAATTAAGACATTATGAATAGATGAAGTATCTCTATGCTGAAAAGCACAGCTAGGACTGGGAGCTGTAGATAATGAATCTATGTGAAATCCAGAGAATCACAGGCAGGGCCACAAAGTTAGCAGGTTTATAGTCCTCGACAACTAAATCCTCAGAGAACTGTGTATATGTAGTTTTCAACATGAGATGTCTGGGGGAAAAATGTAGGTTTTGTTCTCTCGCTGTACTTTTGTGTTTTATAGTGTCGGCTTTATCATATCAGCCCAGAGCCAGTTAGAGGAATCCATCACTAACGATGTAGCTAGAATAGCCCATGGAGGGGTGGGGGGGGTTGCTGTGGGTGGCTCTTTTAGAAGTTGGATGGAGCCATTGACGCAAAAGAGGCCCTGGTACCTTATCTCCCTTTGCCTGTCAGCTGCTAAGTTGCTTAACCCTCAGCCCTGAAGGCTGCCACTGTGTCATCCTCAGGGTGCGCAGTGACTAAGAGAGGGGAGAAAGAAAAGCAAAAGCCTCTTGCATCTGACCGTGCAGCTCTGAAGCTCGAGCCACAAGCACACAGAACGTTACCTCCTTCACGATTCTTGAGACCTAAAGTAGCCCTCCCAAGAGGTCAATGCTGCTTTCTTTCCACAACTGATCATCAGTAATAAAAAACCTTATAGGAACGTCTGCATAGAATGTGTGTTTTTAAAAATATTGTTATTTTTTTCCTATTTTCCCCCTCATCTCCCTTTCATTTTGCACCCATGCTTTCTCTTCTAGGGGGAAACAGATTCTGTCTCTGGTTCACCCCTTCAGGGAGGGATGTGGTAAGGCAGAAAGCAGAAGACTGGCTTTGCTTTTCAGGCCTACCCTGATAATTCAGAAAAGGGTCTCACTGCCTGTGGGACTGTAGATCTGGAGGCCTCATCTCTGGATGAATGCTGAAGAGGCAGGATGACTCCCGAGTTGAACGTGAGGTATTGGAAGCCCAAAGTGGGGAGGCAGATACGGGGAAAGGTGATCACACCAAGGTTCTCAGCCAAAAATTTCCACCTAAGAAGATTAAAGAAGCATCTGAGAGCTTCCAGACCTTATGCGGGACCTCTTGAATAGTGACAAAGTCAGAAGTGACCACATAAGCTGGGAGATGACAGGTTCTTTCCTGTTTTTAGGAAAATTCAAGACTCCCACTCTCTGATGCTATTTTGGGAAGGCTAGAGGATTCCTTGACAATCTGATGAAATTAGGCTTCAGAGTTAAAAGTAGGTTAATTTATGAAAAATAATACAAGAGCCATTTCTTGCATATCTGAGATTTAAATCATATAAAAGCCATACTTAACATTTTCCAATAACTATGTTATTCATCACTTCATTTGCTCCTGAGTACAATCTTAAGGGGGTTAGGTATTTATCATTTAGCACTAACAAAGCACGCCATTCTCAATTTTGTGATGAGAATTTTGTAATCCTTCACAATGCTCTCTGGGATTTATTTAAAATTATTATAATCTCCATTTAATAAACATTTTAAGGGTTTATAAACACTAGGATCTTTGGCAAAGATCATTAAGGGTCTGTTTCCAGGGCCAAGACAAAATTGATCATTGAGGTACTCTCCTGGGTAATTTTATTTTCAAATCCTCCTCTTTTCAGAATTACCTGTATTGCTCATGTTTTACTGTTCATGCTGGAAACAGAATCACTGGAAAGAACACTGGCTTGGACGTTTGATTTTAAGATCAACCATTATGTAAGTACTTAGGATTTAGTTAGTTTTATGTGCCAGGGAGAAATTGGTCATAACCAGGAAGCTAGGAGATCAAATCCAAAAGATATAAAAAAATAAGAAACCATAGCCATACCCTGTGTGGAAAGGTCTGGCCACTAAGACTAGAAGCCTAGTAATTCTACAATTAGTAGAGTTGCTTCTCTACAATTCATAAAATTACTTATACAAAATTGTGGAAGTAATTTTCCCAAAAACGTCTACAATGATGACATTATGAAGAGACAAAATATCTAGATCCTGAAAAGCATAGCTAGAACTGGAAGCTATAAGTAATACATCTCCAATCCAGAGACTCACAGGTAGGCCCACAAAGTTAGCAGGGAATCTTGGTTACAAATAACCTAATTAGTTAGGAATCCATGCCCCAGAAGAGAACCAAGGCACCGATAATGGAGCAGTCAATATTTAGGAAAGAATCATTTCTTAGTAACTAGGGCAAACAGCTGTGGATTCTCAGTTCTATATTAGGAATTACAAGTCAGTGGCATTCTGGCTGTTGTTCTTTTATTGTATTTGTCAGCTACTAGGCAAGTTCAGTGAGTAAGAAGCACCCTTTTCTGTGAAGCTCATAGCAGCCTGAGAGTCCTTCCCAATAGTCCCCCAAGAAAATATACATGATCCATTGGAATTATAATTTGGGGTCTATATCAAGCAAACAAGTTAATAGCTTTTTGGAGAATGAAAATTATGGTTCTATAGGGTAGGGTGACCATCCATCCCAGATTTCCCAGAATGGTCCTGATTTCCACCTCTGGTTGTAGCACAATTACTAATAGCATCCCATTTACTTTTAAACATGCCCCAGTATATACTATATAATATAGGGCCCCTTTATTTATGGGTCAAAAAACTTGGCATCCAAGCCCTACTTCTGACAGGCCATGTAATCTTAAATTTGTATAAAATCTGTTAGTCAAATCAGTGAAAAAAACAGGCACCTTGAGTGTTCGGTACCATGGAGACAATACTCATTTTATGCATATCCACAAGGTAAGATAGAGACTAGGCTCAGATTCCCTTCTAAGAGAAATGAATACCTACATTGAAAACTAAAATAGAGTGAGTAGTGACAGAAGAGGGACTGAAACGTGTTTTGTGTTCTTAGGACCAGAGGCTCTGAGATGTGGTAAGAATACTTTATCTAAAGTTGCTGGATAAGTTTCAAGTGACATTACTATAAGATTTGTTCTTGTATTTGTTCTCTGAACACACAAATATGCCTATGATAAAGGAGAAAGGAGCAAAGGTGCCACGTGGACTCCCACTCCCGGTTTCCTACTCCCTAGGCAAACATCACCAATTGATCATGGACCATTTTCTTCTCAAAACAGACTCAAAGTAAGAATCTTCATCAAGTGCTTCCCAACAGCCACACCAGTTAAATAGAACTGATATGAGAGCTGAAACCAATTTTCTGTTCATCTTTGGTCTCTTATATGTCAGATCCTGTACTAAGAGATGGAAATATGGAGAAGCATAAAAATTCATGGCTTTGGAGAGGCTCCCCATCAACTGGAGGAGACAAACACCTACATCATTTATTGCAGTGGTAGAAGGACTCAGAAAGCTTGTACAGCAGATACCTTTCACACCATTGTCTACTGACAAAGGACCTACATAAAAGATGCTGAAGGATTATGATGAAACTCTTGAGGTGGTCCAAGGAAAGATGTCTTTGCAGTTAGGGGATATTTAAATTGGAACTTAAAGCATAACTAGGAGTAATCAGGCTAAGAAGGGGTAAGGGTACTCAAAGCAGAAGAAAAAAATAGCATGTTCAAAGTCATTGTAAAACAGAGTGAATGGAGGTAGAATGGAGGAGCCGTGGGGGCAGGGGGAGTGAGTGTGTCAGGCAGGTACAGAAAAGTCTGATTTTAAGCGGTTAGTGAAAAATACAAACTAGAGCTATGTCCACACTGAAAACAACCAAGTAGGAATTAAAACATTCATCAGTTGATCAAAAATCCTGCCTACACATGAAACTATTGTGATGGAATCTTATTTTTTTTCAATGAACTAAACAATAAAGAATTCATTAAATCAACTCCCCCACCCCACCCATTTTGGCTTAATTTGGCCACAGATGCAGATTTCATTATTTCTTACTCAGTCTTTGGTTTCTTTCTTCTCAAACTCCCATGTTAAATAGAGAACAGACAGCCCTATCTTTCCTAATATATTAGTCAGGTTTTCATGTTTATTTGTTTTTCATCCTAAGGTCATGCCAACTTTAGCGGCCGTATCTGCATTTAAATCTAGAGTGTGCATTTGCTGAGGACAAAGTGAAAAACTGCTGTGGTATTTTAGCATATGAAAGGTTCAGTTCATGATTTCTAACCCTCAAGTATATTGGAGATGCAGCTTGTAAGTTTTCTTGCCCCAAAACCCACAGGACCTCCAGATCAATCTTCAGACTATTTTATTGAGCTCCATTCTTTGGAGTCATTCTGTAGTTGTACCTACCTTTCCTGGTAAAATTGATCTAGTTTTATGGACTGGACCTCCACTAATTTCAATCCCTGTTTGTTACAATGTGTATCTATCTACCTTAATCAGCTAGTTTTGGGTTCTAAACTACTCATCCGAGCACCCCCAAAAGCTCTCTTCATTTCCGGTAACCCAAGTTCTATTCCAAGCACCCTGGGGTTTCCTCCTTGAAACCTAAAAATAGTTCCTCTTTTTGTAGATCATAACATCCTGAAATAATTAGGTGTATGCCTCTTAGGAGACTATTCACTATTCTGGGTTCATATTTTTAATCTAAGTTTTGTTGAGACAAAAATATGTTTGAATCTATCTATACGTGTGATGTAGTTTGTAAATTTAAAGGTAGTTTTCCCCAAAATAGAACATTAAAAATAAATCAGGTTTTTTTTCCCCCTAGTCAAAGGTTCCCCCCCTTCTCCAGCTATAGTTCTCTGATGGTTATAACTGATATGAAAACCTCAAAATATTTTGGGTTTGGTTCAGATAAGCATCTGTGACTTTGAATGTTATTCCAAACTCTTGAGTCCATAAATTAAAAATGTATGAGCAAATGGCTCATGCCAGATTTTTGCTCTCAGATACAATCAACTCCAGCAACAAAGCATGCGAATGACAAATGCAATATAAATTTTATCTGACCTACAGGCAATCTCATGCTTATGAACAGGTTCTTTTCCAAGAGTTTTTCTGTAAGTTGCTTAGAACCCAGAATCCATTACTCACTGAAAAGTGCTACACTGATGAGGAAACTTGGCCAGCCCATCTGACCTGGGCATGGCATACCAAGTCTTCTAACTACCCTTGGTCATGGACTCTGAGTTAGAGAGCGAAAATAGTGTCGTTAATTATTCAACTTCACACGTATGAATTCATTTAGCAGCTACTCAGAGACAAAGCAGTACTTTCACTCAGAGTTTATGAGAACCAAGAGGCTAAGTCTTTGCACACAACATTCAGTGTGTAGAGACAGAATTTGAATCCAGCATTCTGACTCCAGAAGGGGTTGGAGGAGGTCAGGGAGGGTTGAGGAGGGTAGAGAATAGAAATGAGGGATTGAGAAGAGCTAGCTATGCAGGAGTGCAGTTTCACCTCCACTGCTTCCTGCCCTTCCTAATTCCTTTGTAATCTTCTCTACTATTTCTCATTCTCAAATCCTCTTTCTTCCTTCCTTCCTCCCTCCCTCCACTCTTCTCTTCTTTCCCCCTTTCCTTTTCCTTTTCCTCTTACACCACTGTAGGTTCTTCTATTGAAAGTGAGTCGGGGTGGGGGGCATCTGGGAGGCTCAGTGGGTTAAAGCCTCTGCCTTCGGCTCAGGTCATAAATCTCAGGGTCCTGGGATCGAGCCCCACATCGGGCTCTCTGCTCAGCAGGGAGCCTGCTTCCTCCTCTCTCTCTCTCTCTGCCTACCTCTGCCTACTTGTGATCTCTCTCTCTCTCTGTCCAACAAATAAATAAAATCTTAAAAAAAAAAAAAAGTGAGTTGGGTAGTAGAAAGAACAAGATCGTAGCTAGCTTAGATTAGGGTGACCAGCTGTCCTAATACGTGCATGGTGCAGGGATTTCTGGGGATATAGGAGCTTTAGCTCTAAAACCAGGAAAGTTCCTGGCAAACGAGGACTAGATTGGCCCCCTCGGTGTGTGTATAACAGGGAGAAGACTTCATGGAGAGATAAAGAGGAAGGAAAATAAGGACCAAAAAGAATTCCTCAGAAGCAGTGGCCACGGGAAATCTACGTGAGCTGAAGTTGAAGCTGCTGGGGCAGATTTTGAGCTTTAAACTCCAAGGGCCTTGAGAACATTACGCAGAAGTTTCTGCTTGATCATTTCTGCCCAGTTAAATACTACAGAGACATGTTAAGTTTTGCCCTAAACTGGGTCACAAGATCTTGAAAGAGTATGGGGCAGGAGACACGGAAGCAGCTTTAATCTGATGAAAGCAATGGAAAAAACAACTCTGTTCAGAAGTTTCCTCATTCCTACTGGAAAGAAATATTTTATTCAGATTACTCAGTGGTATTTTATGGATTTTTTAAAATTTAGTGATTAAAGGAATAAATAATATTGCTATCAACATAAACTTCAGATACAGGTAATGAGTCGCATCGTCATGATTATCAAAATATATTTTACTAAGAAAGTTGAAATACTATAAAATTCTATGCTACCTAGTATGTTCTGGCTTACTCTATAAATATGTATTTATTACTTATTTCTTGACTTACTGCCCTTATCTTTCTAAGATTATAATTGGTCAGTTTTTTTAGCATTTTAAAATATTAAATGAATAAAAACTTGTTTACTATTATTGATTTTGAATGAGCATTTTATTTCATGAAAGTGCATTTTGAAGAGGTTTATAATGAAAAAGAAAATTCCCAAGGCTGCAAAATAATAACTTTTGAAATGCGTTATTGATTGTCCAAAGGCCCTTATCACATATTTTAAGGTTTTTTTTAAGAGAAATTATGTTTTAAATAGATAAACGTCTTAGAACAGTCTTTATGAAATACTTTTCAAGTTGGACAGCAATGCAGTCTGTCTGGACAAAACCATAAAAAGTGGTCAAAATCTGAAGTGCCCATCATTCATGATTTTTATGATTAATACTCTGTATTGCCATGTATAGCAAACCTGAGTGTTTGGGTTTTTTGTTTGTTTGTTTGTTTTGTTTCATTTTTGTTTTTACTAATTTCTTTCTCTGGCGCTAAAAAGGAAAAAAAAATAGGCAAATTTATACAATACCTTTGACTTAAACCTTAGTCAAAGGTTAATATTAGTCAACTCTTGATATAATATTAGTCAACTATAAATTATCAGTGGCTTATGACATAACCATTTAGTTTTTGTTTATATAGTAGGAGGACTAAGGCCGGCTCCAGCGCTGCTGTGGCCAACTGAGCTCAACTGAATTTTGCTCCATATGTCTTCTCATTCTGGATCTAGACTGAGGAAGCAACCGCTCTCTGGGGCATACTATTTTCACAGTGGAGAGTAGAAACTGAAGCATGGAATATGCTTTGTCCATGGCCGTGGTCGTCGCCAGCCTACACAGTCTTTGTAGAGCATTGCCTCCCAGATGATATTTTGGCTTCATCCTTCAGTAGGACATTCCAGTGTTCTTCTATCAGTCAGACTGGCCATTTCTAGATGGCATGGTATGTGATACAACCAGTGCATCCCATTTTCATGGCCTACGCCTCTACCCCTTTTACTGTGAACTGTCTTTCACTACATTATTTTGAGCATAACTCCAAGTCTGTAGATCACATTTTTTAAAAGATTTTATTTATTTATTTGGCAGAGAGACACACAGTGAGAGAAGGAACACAAACAGGGGAGTGGGAGAGGGAGAAACAGGCTTCATGCTGAGCTGGGAGCACGATGTGGGGCTCGATCCCAGGACCCTAGGATCATGACTTGAGCAGAAGGCAGATGCTTAACCAACTGAACCACTAGGGTGCCCCCTAAATCAGATACTTTTTAAGCTTCCTGCTGCTGGTACTGACTGATGATCTGAAGTTAGGAGAGGCAAACCCAGAGAATGGATGCCTATTCCAAGAGTAACAAACCACTGCCTCTTCCAGAAAAGAAAGGGCCCAATCTAGTCACGTGGTCTGTTGGTCTTCTCAGGAACAATGCTATGCAAGGGCTCAATGGAAGTCCATATATTTAGTGGTGGCAATAGTTAGGATGGTCTTGGTATGAAGGAATCTATGCTGTGGGGCCCAGCCTTGACATCCATGTCGGCCACTATGGCTACTCTATAATGTGCCCACTGTGCCTATTTTAGAGTGGCCAAAGATGAAGACTGGCTAATATAAATTAAGACATTTAAAAAGAAAACAAATAAATAAAAATCCCCCCAAAACAAAAACTTGGTTGTTCAGTGCCTCTTTTGTGATGAATGTTTTCTAATAGAATCAATGTGATAAAATAAATTTTATACTTTTGCTCACTCTCATGTATCCATCAGCATCTTTCTATATCCAATTTCATTTTGCCTGATTTCCTAATCCTTTTATATCCAAATCACTGATGGTTGGCCAGGCTATTTGGCACCTTCCAATAAATCTGTGTATCTCCTTATTTTAGGCCTCTTCCCATTCCGCACCCAGTGGATGACCAAGTGTACTATTTGAAGTGCTGCTTACCGGAAAAACTTCCTCTAAGGCAATTTCTGATATGAGGGTAGTGCAGCCATCATCTTGTTTCAACATATAACTCTATACCAAGCTGAAATATCCATAAATCAAGTTCAGACTTTTTTTTCAGCTGCTCCTATGGGACTCCTGTCCATGACCCGAGAAGCATACTGAGGGAGAGAAACTAGTTCAACCACAGGGGACGACAGGAGAGCCCAGATTTCTTATGCATGCAGTTTACTCACACTCTCTGGCCCTGCTCTGCCAGATCTAAGATGTGTCACTTCCATTTTATGATGGACCTACTGAGCCCAACTGGGAAGCTCAGGACCAGTGATCACTTCTTTGATTTGATGGTCCAACATTCCATTTTGACAAGTGCCCAAGAGCTTTCCAAGAGTTGTTTCTTAAATGGTTTATAATTCTCTAGTATAAACAGTATGGCTTTGATCCCAAATCTCAGAAGACAATGTTTTGATTCTCTCCCTGGCTCTCGGTGTATACTTCAAACTGTGTCTTTTCTACAACTGATCTCTTCAGCCATAGAAGGTCTGCTGGATTACACAGTCCAAGTCACAGGGATGCTTGCACTGGAGTCTAGACCTGCTACAGAGCCTTTTCCAATTTCAAACCCCACAGCAAACCTAGTAGTTTTCTGTGTTACTCAGTATATGAGCCAGACTGGTTTTAGATGTGGAATGAACTGTCAACCGAGCTTAATGAGGCCTATGAACTTTTGTGCTTCCATCTTTGTGGGAGAGATACAAAATACATCAATTTGTCTTTTACTTTGAAAAGGATAACCCAGTACTTTATGGACACATGGCACCTAAGATCTTAATAGAAGTAGCAGGTCCCTAACATTTTGTAGGTTTTTTTCTCACTTTGGAGCCTGTATATATTACTAAGACTTTGAGCTTGTTAGCCACTTCTTTCTTAACCCGCCTTGATCAATTTGAGTGTAATGGGACAGTGTTATGTTCTGTGAGATGTCCTGATGATTTTGATCTCTTTGGACTATATTATGACAGGGCAGGAGAATTAATACAGGCAAGAGAAAAAGATGTAAATATATATTGTTGAGGGCTCAGTGTGAATGCAAAACTGTTTCTAATCTCCTTTTCTGATAGTATAGAAGACTTTCTGCAAGTGAATCCCTCTTCATTGCCCCTCCAACCTCGTGAGTCCTTATGATCGTTGCAATCTCCTGATTTCCAACGGCTAAACACTACTGTCTGGGCTCAGTTTCTTCAAGCTCTCCATCATTTCCATTGCCATAAACAAGCTGAGCTATGTCTTTCTACCATCTTTTTTCCTACTGTCATCCCTGATCTTTGGAAAAGAGTCATGACTGAGTAAATTAGTGATTGTGATGTCTCACCAGCATATTACCCATAGTCTTGATGAATTATGTATCTTATGGACTCCCTCATGGAAAATATTATTCTCATTTCTTGGCATGACATAATATCCCATTCTAACATACTTTCCAGAGTCTTTTTCTTCTCTTATGCCTCTACCATCTTCCATGGCAATTTGGGAATTTCAACTTTACCAAGACTGTTTTTAAGGATTCCAAGGCTCATTTTAGCAGCAAATTTCCCCTAATCCTTGGGGTCTTTTCCAAGGCATTAAATCCCATGTTTCAAAAGAATGCTCCCTAGTCAATAAACTCTTGCTTTTCCAATCATCAGTATCCCCCTTTTGATCAAATACTCTGAAAATCTAATCCCACAGATATTCTTAAGACTCCTGATACTACATGACAGCTGGTTCTTGACGATTCATGGGGTCTTTTCTTATTTAGCAATCCTAGTATATTTACATCCCATGGCTGGATTATGTTGGACTTTAACTATGCTTTTCAGTTTAGAAGCTAGGAGAGAAGGTTGGGCCAACTTCTGAGGGATGTACTTTCAACCTTATGTGGCAGCAGCCCCTCAAGTACCTCCTGCATGGAAAAATGGTGAGCTCTTAGAGGAGAATGGTGGGCCAACTCTGCAGGCTTCCAGATTATAGATCTTTAGGGAAATTCATTCAGATATTCCCATTCTAATTTTTATGCCCCAACTTTTCCTAAGTAGGGCTCTCACCTTGGCATAAGAACACTTTTTAACTGGTATCCAGTCATCTTTGCAGGTCAGTGGCCCTAAATATCAGATCCTAAGTTTTCTCTCCATTCTCCCTTTGCAAAATATAAGGAACTCTTTCTAAGCTACCCAAGATGTCATCTAACTTTCATACTTACGTTTGAGCTATTTTTTAACCACATTCAGTTCCTCATTATCTCTCTTGTGATCTACAATACAATTTGCTAATAATCAGCCAAATCTATTTTCTTTGCTCCACGTTTCTCTAATGCCTGAATATTGTCCTTGCTGGAGCATGCACATTTACCAAGACATTCTTCAAAGTCATCACTGATGAAATTTTTATCCATTGGACTGCAGTTTTATGCCAGAAACTATCTATGATCCAGAGAAGAGAAGAGATTATTTTCTGGTAGGTGGCAAATAATCCAGTTGCAAAACCTCATCTTATTCACTGATATCACAGACCACTTCCAGTGTCGATTGTGTTAGTTAGTTCTTCTGGAAAGCAGAAGCCAAGATTGAATTAAAAGTGCAAAAAGTGTATTGGGAAAAATACCTGTGAAACACAAAAACTCAAGAGAGACAGGAACACCCAAGGAAACTGTGGTGATGGTCGGCTCATGTGAGAGAAGAGAAGCAATGCTAAAAGACTGTGTAGGATGAGCCTCACACAGAGATGCAGCTCTGAGAAAATCTCAGCCAAGATCATGGGAACTCCTTTGGAAAGAGGAAAGACTGCTCTTTGAGGAGTCCTGTGCTGCCTCAGAACTGAGACCCTCTTGTACCGCTGCCATCCATATTTGATGGCTGAGCAATGTCCAAAAAGCATGGGGCCTTGGCTCAAAGTTGAGGCCTAGCTTGAAGGCACCTACACCTGGAGACTGTCATCCACCTGTTCCTTTTGACAGGTTTTCTTGCTTGCTTGCTTGTTTCCTTCTCTCTCTCCCTCCTTCTTTCTTCCTTCCTTCCTCTTTCTTTCTTATTTTTCTTTCCTTCTTTCTCTTTCTCTCTCTCCCTTCCTCCCCCTCCCTCACTCTCTCTCTCTCTCTTGCTTTTCTTTCTCTCTCTCTCTTTCCCTTCTTTCTTTCCTCCTTTCCTCCCTCTTTCTCTCACCTTTATTTATTTGTCTTTCTCCCTGTCCCCTTCCCTCCCTCCCTCCCTCCCCCTCTTCCTTCCTTTCTTAAGATTTACTTACTCATTTGAGAGACACAGAGCAAGAGAGAAACAGAGAGAGAGAGAGAGCAGGGGAAGGGGCAGAGGGAGAGAGGGAGAGGGAATCTTAAGCAGACTCTGTGCTGAGCACGAAGCCCAATGCGGGCTCCATCCCACAACCCTGAGGTCATGACCTGAGCTGAAATCAAGTTGGTCACTCAACCAGTTAAGCCACCAGGCTCCCCTTGATAGATTTTCTTTTCTTTTCTTTCTTTATTTCTTTTTTAAAATTTTTTATTTTTTTTTTTTACTTTTTTCAGATTTTATTTATTTGAAAGAGGGAGAGAGCACAAGTTGGGGAGAGGGGCAGAAGGAGAGGGAGAAGTACACTCCCCAATGAGCAGGGGCCCTAACTTGGGGCTCCATTCCAGGACACTGGGATCATGACCTGAGCCAAAGGCAGATGCTTAACTGACTGAGTCACCCAGGTGCCTCAACAGGTTTTCTTTTGAAAGGAAATCTGAACAACAGACCTCCATGGCTGCCCAAAAGACTCACTAATATAGAGTCATTTCAACAATTTATTCAAATAGCAAAAACTTGTGTTATAACACAAAGCAACTCCAAAAAGTATGAGAATAAAGAAAATCACCAAATAATTGTTTCGTAATAAACTCCTTTTCACAATTTACTTTTATCACCCTTCCTGTACTTATAATTTAATATCCTTCTATTTTTGTCCCCTGGTTTGTCAAAAATATCCCATCCTTCTTTATATCTTCTTGAAATAAAACCGACACCATTATATTTCTTTTCTTCTTTATTATATTGTTTTTACATAAAATATTTGCTTTTTTGTTCATCTTTCTAGTGAGAAAAATCTAACAGCCACAACGAGAAAATGTTCTACACATACACAAACACACAGGTACACACCTAACTTCTGCAAAGTTTTGAATTATGAGAAATAAAAGAAACATACTATTTGGCACCTTACTGCAAGAAGCTCCCACTCGGCTAATCAAAAGGCAAAATTAGGTTTTCTTTTCTCACTCTTCCTCCTTCCATCCCCACTATCACAAAAATAACACTGCTCTTTGTGAAACATAAAGGCAGTATCCTCTTTCCAGTCTCCTTCTAGTTCCTGCTAAGAGAGATTAATTTGCCAGGATGTGAGGATGTTGATCTTCATGAAAGCTAGTCTCCTGCCTAATTAAGAAAGTTTTCTCATTCATATTACTAGCTAGCTTCCTGCTTCTCCTTGATGATAAATAATTTTGTGCTGAATGAAATAAATTGTTCATTCAATCGTTACCAGAGCAAGCATTCCAATCAGAAAATACAGAACATGATAAAAAACTTACCTTTTTTTAAAGCTGTAACTATACATACCATCTCAAAGTACAAATCTCAAATGACCACATCATAACATTTTAAATCATATTTAACCAAAATGTATTTATTATAGACTCAAAAAAGTGATTTTAAGCATTTTTTTTTTCTTTTCAAAGGAATACTCAAAAATACTTCTGTGTGCATGATGCTATTTTAGGAGCCTGACTCGCTTCCTAACAATTTGATATTCTTAACCAAACACACAATGGTTCCAAATCATGAAATAAGTTTATTTTTATAATCACGTCATTGTTCAGTTCTTTAGTATTATATACCAAGCATTAGGCTAAATACTCTGAAATTTAAACACCAAAAATATAAACTGGATCTATGTCCTGAAATATGCACTAGATGGCATTCACTCAATTTTACACAAAACAAAACAAAACAAACAAGCAAGGAAGCTATATAAAAACTGATGGTCCAAAATAAAAGTAAGCAATCAATTTTGTACTAAGTAGGCGACTATTATATATGGCTGGACATGAAAAATGCAAAAACCAGAAGACATGCCCCTTGGATGAAGACACATTCATTTCATTTTGTTTTATGAGTTTAACTTTGCACCTTTTACATATCTCAACATAGAACAAATTATGGGTACAACCATTCCTCTTGTTTTTCTCACCCATCCCAAACCTGGCTCTTCTTCTAAAATAAAACATGACTAATGTGCCTTAGTTGGGCACATGTGCAATTATATTGGTCCTTCTAGTTTCATTGTTGCCTTAGAACACTCTGCAATGAAAGACTATTCATAGTGAACTTGTCCTCCTGGAAAGTGAAATAAACGTCTTCTGTTTAAGTCCTGAGGCACACAATAAAGTCAGTAGAAATTTCTTCACAATCTCTTCCCTTTATGCATGTTATTCCTCAGCCAATTTTGCATGCGACCAAAGTTGGGAATGACCCAAGACTTAGATCAAACCATAAGTGGAAATAGCAAAAAAAAAATAATAACATTAACATCTGTTTGGAATGTTAGCTTCTTCTTTAGAACAAAGGAATTTTAAATGTGGTGAGGTGATACAGAGCAGAGGTTAAGATTAAGGACTTCTGGAATCATACTGACTGCAGAGTTTAGTATAGTTTACTTAACTCTTTGAATTTTAACTTCTTAATCTGCTCAAATTATCAGTAATACTTTCATTATGGGGTTGTTTTAAAGATCAAATTAAATTATGTAAAGACTAACATACTACTTTGCACACAGTAAGTGCTCAGTGAATTATTATTATTATCAGTATAACACACAGCTCTACAATATTATACTTACTAATAAAAAATATTTGGCAAAAATGAATCTTTGCTTTTAATGTCCTACCGAAATATATCAAATGCTAGAGAAGTTATTTAAAAATGGATTAGAACAGGAAATCATTTACTAGAAATATGTTAAAATAAATGTATGTTAGAATCCCAAGGTCCATTTGGTAATATAAATAAGATAATTAAACAACAATAAGATCAACCAAATGAATTAAAGGCATTTCTAAATTGTTGCATAAAGTGAAAGGAAACAAGAAGAAAACTCTTTGAAGTCATGGATACATCTAAATATCTTTTCACTTTTTAATTTTCCTATCTGAAGATATATATGAGAAGCTTCACAATTTGAAATTTATAGCACACATACTTTATTTAAAATGTTTTGGAGTGGAAGCCAATTAGAAGACACATAAAGAGTTTGTGGGTGGGATAGTACCAAGGTGACTAAGGTCTGGGATTAAGTCTTTGTCCAGGAGAAAAGCTTTGAGAGAAAATTAGGCCTTATTAACTGGACACAAAGTTTCTAGAGACCTAGATGATCCTTCAATGTATTTAGATCACCTGCGGGGTTAGTTTCAATATGTATGATGTGCCCTAATATTAATACTGTCGTCTATGAATTTAAGATTAGCAGCTTGGGCCAATTTGCAGTAAGAACCAGGATGGGAGCCTTATTCTCACATCCCCAAATGCTGACTACAGATTGTAAACTGAGTTATCAGGCCATGTCTTTTCTGTTCACAACTGCATTTCCCTGTCTGCTAATGCCAAACATACAGCAGGCTTTTCCTTTGTAGAATTAAGTGCCTAATCAAGGTATTAGACTTCAACTCAGTTGGATGCCAGTTGGCCCTTTTGCTTCTACTGATGGGGTTTTCAGTCTTTTCTGGAACTCAATCCCAGATTTCTCTCTGGATCTGGCCTTTGGCTACTTCCCTTTAAGCCCTGGGCTGCTTGATACTTCCAAGAGAAGTGGTTCCAATGTATAATCAAACCATTTCCATTTGAGGTTAACAGCTCAACATAATTTCTTGACTCTCCCTCTAATTTGTTATTCAAGAGGCACTCCTCTCCACCTACCCCCTCCATCACTACCATGGGAATGGCCTCTGCAGTTTTACAACTAAGAAACATTATAAACAAACTGCTATAACAGCAGAGAAAATTTATATCTTCCCAGAGCAAATATTAAATCAATCTCTGTGCTTAGCTAAACCAAATAATTCCTGACTTTGCGTTTTGCTCTCACAATCATAAAACTGTGAATAAAGACAACTAAAGATGGTAGCAGAAAGAGCTCACCTATATTAATCTAACATAATCCCACAGTGTGATTAATTCTGGGTTAGAAAGAGGAGCCAATTCGAACTGCTAAATTAGATGATTCTAGCTCAATAAGAATTTCCTTATAGGTCTTACTTTCTAAATATTATTATTTTTATCACTTTGACAATTACTATCTTCCTCTTCTTATTTGTCTACCATACATCTTTTTTAGGGAAGAATCTGTTCAAATCTTTTTCTTTTTCCTTTATTGTGTTTGTTTCCTAGTAATTGAATTTTGAGAGTTCTCTATATATTATGGATATAAGTTTTTATCAGATCTGTGATTTGAAAGTATGTTTACCCAGTCTATGGCTTATCTTTTCAATCTCTTAAGAGATAAGTTCCTCAGGCATGTTGGTGTTCTCTCTGCAGAGGAAAGTCTCCTCTCTCCTCTGTGACTTTACAGAGCACAGGCTTACCTATTATTTTTTTATTTAGTAAAATCCAATTTATAATTTTTAAAAATTGATCATAATTTTCACATTGCATCTGAAAAAATTTTGCCTAAGAGAACTTACATGGTTTAAGATTTTACACTTCAGTTCACGATCCATTTTGTGTTGGTTTTTGCATAAATTGCAAGGTAAGGACAATATTCTTTCTTACATATGGATATGCATTGTTCCAGCACCATTTTTTTGGGAAGAAAAAAAAAAGAAGATCGTCACTGTCCACTAATTTCTGGATTCTATCATAATTATCTATTTGTTTACATTTAGGCAAACCCCACACTGTCTTGATGGCTGTAGATTTATGATGCCTTGACATCAAATAGTATAAATTTTCCTGGCCTGTTACTCTTTTACAAAAGGTTTTTAAACTCCTTTTTAATCTCTTTTCATTTCTATACGAATTTTAGAATTATCTAATCATGGTAATGCTGGCAACACAGAATGTGTTATGAAGTATTCCCTCCTTTTCAATTGTCTAGCAAAATCATCTCTATATAGAATTAGTATCTATTACGTCTTCCACAAATGTTTAGTAGAATTCATAAATAAAGCCATCAAGGCCATTCTGGATTTGAGGGTGCTTGATAAAGAGTGCAAGAATTCATCAACTTGGAGGTACTCTCGAAGGACAAGGGTTTGAAAACCTTGCCCAGGGTCCCTGAGGATGTGGCAAAATTTTTGCTAAGGTAACCAGAACATGGAAAGTGATGGCCAATGCTGAGCAAAGTGGGATTGCTTGATTTTGCCTAGCAGAGATCTACTCTATGGAAGTAATAATGCAGCTGAGGGAGGTGGACCCACTGGAACCAATATCTGAAGCCAGAAGACCCATCAGAGAATTGTATTTTATGGGAAGTCCCAGAATACACCATGTGCCAAGACTATTAGGAATGCATCAGTGATTGTGGCACAAGCTTCACTTACGCATTTGGTATTGGTCCTTCCCTGCTGATCAGAGCTGGGCTTGTTAATATCCTTGAGGACAATGGGACTTAAAAGAAATAGAGGCCAGGTGGCAGCTTTTAACCACCAGAAGCCAGGGGACCAAAATTACCATTAAGTCTAGCGAGGTCAAGGGGGCAGTGAAGGGGTGTGACCTCCAGGGAGTTATGGAGCTGGTTAATAGAACACGGTGTCTCTAAGGGCAGAACAGACAGGCAGCCAAGAAGATGGCTGATTAACATCTACAACCAGAAATAATCAAGAATGGAGGGATAGGAGACTGAAGGCAGTCTTCCAGATACAAAGCCACAATTCCTTTCACAGTTGCTGAACTGGTTTTCAGATCTGGAACCCACTGACTAAAAAATTAGCTAGTTCTCTAGCATAAAGGATTCTGCAACACTACAGCAAGTAAATAATGTAATAATTCTCTCAGTCCTTTCCCAAAGGGACTCATGTCCACTTACTAAAGTGATGGTACACTGACAAAATAAAACTCAAGAAGTGTGAGACACAGGGTCTGAGCTGACTTTAAGAGCTAGAGATCCAGAGAATTCCCATGATCCTTTTATTGGAACTGGAGTTTATGGAAGCCAGAAAATGAATGGAGAACTGACTAAAGTCAGGCTCCCGGTGGGACCATTGGATTTGTGAATCCACACATGATCTGCAGATCATTTCTCCAGATCCTGAGTATGTGGCTGAAATTGATAGAGTTGGCAGTTAAAGCAACTCCACGCTGGATCCTTGGCTGATGGGGTAACAACTATCACAGTGGAAAATCCCCAGTGGAAACCACTGAAACTAACTCTGTGTGGCCAATATAGCAAGTTTAAAATTACATTACATTGAGGAGTGAGGAGAGCACAGGAAAAATCAGTGTGATCCATAAAAAACTAGAAAGGTGATCCCTGCCATACTTTTGTTTCATTCACCAATCTGGCCCTGAAAGAAACAAGATGGATCCCAGATAATGGCTACTGCAAGCTGAAGCAATGAGTACAGATCACAGTTGCAGCTACAGCAAATTAATAAGGCTCCATGGAATGGAGCCATTGACTTAGCAAAAGCATTCTTTTGTATTTCAATAAGAAAAGAGGATCAGAAACAGCTTGCATTCATGTGCAACAGTATTCATTTAGAGTTTTGAATCAGAGCTATATTAACTGCACTCCTTCCCATTGACAAAATAGAGCTTAAAGAGCTCTGGATCGCTGAGCACTCCACAGATCATCACATGGATGCATTCTATTGACAACAGCATGCTGCTTCCAGAGGCAAGAAAGGGTGAACATATTAGAAATCTTGGTTAAGATAATATGTACTTCAGACAGCAGGAGATCAATTCTATGAAGATTCTTAGACCTGTCACTTCAGTATAGTTTTAGGAGGTTAGTGGTCATGGCTGTGCTTGGACAGTAACTCAAAAATAAAAGAAATTACTGTATCTTGTATCTTCTGATAAGTCCCTTAGGGTTATGGTGACAACACATCTATATCAGAGAATTCTGTTCTGGCCCATTTGCCTGCTGATATGGAAATTCAGAAAAGAAGAATTTGGAGAAAAAAGGGCTTGGTAGTATGTCCAGGCTGTCAAGCCAACAGCACAATGCCTTGGCCACATGTCTTAACAGACCCTATGGTGTCTGAGGTATCAGAAGTAGGAAAAGATGTGGTATAAAGCTGATGACAAGCACCAGTGGGATAATCACAGCCCAGACCCCTGGGAGTCAGGAAGAGTAAGACTATGTCATCCAAAGCAGAGGTGACTGACATGCCTAAGTTGAAATGTTCAGTGAGTTATGCCTTTGTATAATCCCATATGCACAGGTAGAACCCATGACTTGCTTCTAGCCAATAGACTATGGTAAAGCTACACCCTAGATTAAGTTATGCCATAGCAAAGGTGTTGAGACAGTTACCCTTTTGATTACATCATGTTATATAATACTCCTGTTTTAGCAGACAGGAGCAAGATTCTGCTGATGGCTTTAGAGAAGTAAGCTGCCATTCTGTGAGAAGGTCTTGTGGTTGGGAGCTAAGAGTAACCTTTAGCTAAGAATGGTTCTCAGAGGACAGCCCACAAGGGACCTCAGTCTTTCAACTGCAAGGAATTGAATTGTATGTGGGCAATAATGATGTCTGGATTGTGTGACCTTGGGCAATTGTTTAACTTTCCTAAGTCTCAACTACCTCATTTTTAAAATAATAAAAAAAAACATAATGAAAATTGCTGATACATAATTAACAATTACTACATGTGATGTGAAAACTAAACCAACACACTTTTCTGCTTTTGTGGTAAACAATACTGGGATGGGCAAAAACAAAAGTTACATGGGCCATGAAATAGTTTTTCTTAGAAGATAAGTTAGCCAGAACAACTTATTTAACAAGGCTAAATGCTCATGCATCAATACTTCTCCCCAGACCCTTTCCTCACTGTGCCCACCAACCCATGTCATAAACTACCCTATCCCCAACCAGGCAATGGATTTTTAAGACTCCTCATAAAATCATTGGTCCAAATTTTCATGCCACATATAGGTGTGTACATATATATGTAAACATATATACACACATACATGATGTTATATGTATATATACATTTTTTGATATAATATATATATTTTTTCTCCTGACTTCCCTGTTCTGAGACTCTCCTAAGAATGGTATTTCCCTTTATAGCAGTAGGCTTAATAAATTGAGTTATGCTGATTAATCTGGCTTTTGGAAGTTTCTTTTGGGGATTCACAGATGGCATAGGCTTTCTTCTAAGAACCACATATATATTAATTTTTTTAATCCTCAAAGTAGCCCTATGAGTTAGATATTATTATTATCCACATTTTACAAAAGCAGAAATTGAGATCTCAAGAGTTTAAATAACCCAGGAGAGTGCTTTTGTGAAGATGAAATGTAATAATGCAGAAGGATACAGTATAGGTGCCTAGCACAAAGTAAGTTTTAGGAAATATGACTATTATTTATTTTTCTTTTACATTAGTAATTGGAAGGAAAAAATAATCACCTCACCAGAGACATCTCTACTATCATTACCATGAATATCTTCATGCTGGGAGAATTGTATACATTTTTCCAATCCCCAAAATATTTGGTTGTAGAGATACCATAAGGTGGGATATTTTCAACATATGTATGTGTGTGTGTGTGTGTGTGTGTGTATATGTGTGTGTCTGTGTTTGTGTGTGTGTATATATACTGTTATGTGAACACACACATACTGTTATGTGAACAATAACATATATTTATAACATATGTTTGTTTTCTGGTATTTCCTTTTTAAAGACCTCTATTTTTTATATCCTTCCAATCTTTGATCTAGAGTGGGAATATGACAGTCAGAGAAGTTTTGTATTATTTACAGATCTGAGGAGGTAAGTGTTATTAACTATGTATCATCTGAATCAGGAATCAGGAATTTTTTTTCTGTAAAAGTCCAGGTAGTAAATATTCTGGGTTTTGGCCTCTGTAAAGTTCTGTCACAACTACTCAACTTTGTCATAAAGGCAAAAAAGTAGCCGTAGGTAATACAGAGATGAATGGATATAGGTATGTATGTTCTAGTAAAACTTTATTTACAAGAACAGTTGGCAGGCAGTTTTTAATCTCCAAGCTGTAGTTTGCCGATAGCTCTTCTAGGTGCAACTTTGAAAGCATCCAGAATCCTGTCTTTTTTTCTTCCTTGATTTTCTGCCCATGTCTAACAATCCCTAGAAGTGCTCGCTCATAGATGTAGCATTGCTTCGCCATTTATGGGCCCCATCAATAACTCTTCCGGTTGTCATGATATTTAATATCGCACTTTGGTAGCTTTTATGACAAAATAAAGATATTATAAGTAAAACCTGGCTGGGAAACAACTCGGTTAGCTGCTGAACTGTGTGAGATCTGAAAGTCTGGATGGTATAATGCTGGCGTCGTCTGGCCGTCTTTTAGAGAAGGCGGTCTCTCTATGAGTTTAGACAACAATTTCACTAGGGATAAGTGAACTATTTTGTCAAATTCGGCACCCAATCCAGTTTCATTATTTTAGAACATAAAACTGTTTGGTGATTAGCTTTGTTTACACTTGGCAAAGTATTGCTTCCTCTTCTGAAGGGGAAAAAAAGGACAAAAAAAGCTCATAAAAATTTCAAAAAGCTTTTGACTTCAAATAGTTCTTGCAAAACTGCATTTGGATGAGTTAAGTGTGGAGGAATCAAAACCATATGGATTATACTTCTTTTAAAATAAACACTGATTTAAAAATCGAGGGAAAATTCTTGGAAAACTAGGCTTTACTCTTCACAGACTCCAAATAGTCAAAAACAACGTTAAGAAATTTGATAAACCCAAAGCACAGCTGGGTTTACCCATTCTTAATTATAGTGTTTTCATTGTATATCATGTAAAAATAAACAGCCTCAGGAGTGGCCTACATTCAGTTATTTTAGAAGAGTGTGGGGATTTTCGTATATCTTTGGAGTAACCTTTGCCCAAATCCTGGATTTGAGGTAAATCACATTATAGCATTTGAAATGTTAAAATATTAAGCCCTTGTCACTCATCATATTTTATTTTAAAAAACCCAGTCTTTGCCCCCAATCAGAATTAACAAAATTTTGAGAAAGACTTATTACAGTTCTCATAAGGTGACTTATTCTGATGTAAATCTATACATTTAAGTATTTAATCACCAAAAAAATAACAAAAAATCTAGCTCTCTTACTTAATTAAATGACATTTCTGAATGGGAATTAATGACCACCATAAAGCATTAACACCAATTCTTCTTGACCACAATCTTCATTCAAATGGAATCAAATCAACTGACCATTAATTCACTCTCTACCATGTCGCATGGAACTCTGCTAGGATGAAGGGTTCAAAAACAAGACACTGTCTCATGGAGAAACAAAGAAGAAAATGTGGTTAAGTAGATGATTACAGTGTAATGTATATTTGTCATAACACATGCAAACATAAATCCTTATGACTCCAGAGTAGAGATGACCGGTTTCCTGGAGGAAAGAGTGAAGATTTTTTAGATGAAGGGACATCTGAATTGGTCCCTAATAGGTCAGTATCCATTTATCCATTTTTCATCAGAAAAAGGGACAGTACATACAAAAATTGGGAAAACTTGGGTGAATCTGGAGCACTTCTATGTGGCTGGAGGACAAGGAGGTTGTGTTAAGGGGAGGGATGGCCAGAGATAAGACTAGAATGTCCGACTTAGCCTCATAAAAAAAGAACTTTCTGAGTCATATTACATCTGGAATTAATGGGCAGCTATGGATGGTATTTAAGGTTACTATGAGATGCAGGGAGAAAAACAATTCTGATAGCTGGAGGATAATTTTTAGGGATGTGAGTGTGTGTGTGTGTGTGTGTGTGTGTGTGTGTGTGGGAGGAGTGAGGGATGGGATTGCTCAAAATAGGACTGGGATTCTCAAAAATTGCATACAGGCTACCGTAATATAGCATTTTGACAAATGCAGCTTTGACACTATCACTAAAAGTAGGCTCTGTGAGGACAGGGACCATATCTGGCCTCCTTCCCGCAGTGTTTTCCGGCCTTGGGACAGCAGGTCTGGCACATAGGCAGTGAGAACTGGTCCAAGGAATAAATGACATATGGGAAGGTCATGTTGTATTGATATTAACCAGTGTGATGAGTCATTAATGAACCTCAAGTCTAGAAGATACATAGAAAGAATGATAGCCAAGAAACTAAATTTTAAATTTAATTTGGAATTCATTTTTACCAGTCTGGGAGAAAGAGGACATAGCCTCTTTCTTCATGTACCAGCCCCTTCATTCTCTCAACTCTTATATGCTTCCTCACCCAGCTTCTGTTTGTTCCCCTGTGGTACTGTGTGCCACCTCCCAAAACAAACTGTCCTCCCAGTTAAAGAGATGCAGCACTGACCGAGGGAAAATTAAGAAGTAAGTGAAATTTTGTCTTCTGAACTCTACTCTTCCTTTCTTTTCCTCTCCTCCTTGAATGACATACATGCCCCTCAGCACTGCCAAAAAGCAGCGTGAGACTTCTGGTTTCCAGTTCCACATGTAAGGAAGTTGGGAAGTCACTGCTCTGCCTTAAGAAGCAAAAAGGTAAAAAAAATATGAAAAATCAATAACCGTTCTTAGATCTGTAAGAGGAGGGAAGACACAGGGCAAACTGCTGCCCCTATGATTGGAGAGTCAGACGGCTGTTCACAGAGCTGATGGAGCAGGGACACCCTGGCAGAAACTGCCTCAGGAGCCAGTGGCACAGTGGGAAGACCTAAATTATAACTGATGAATTGACAGAGGCTCAGTGCAGACCACTCTTGAGAGTTCAAAACTCCAGGGCGACCCTACAATCTTGTGAGATTTACCTCCAGGAATAAAAGCTGATTCTCATAGAAAATAGAAGAAAAAAATCCCTTCCTGCTTTTGGTAGAGGTAAAGGAAAAGGCACCATTTTGAAATATGCCAGAGCACTCTGTTCTTAACAAAGCCTGCTATCAGCAAAACTAACCCAGAGCCTAACCTGCTGGAGCATTATCAGAATATGACTTGGAGAAAAGTTCCCAACTCTAGTCTACTCTAGCCATCCTGCTCACCTCATTGAGGAGGGAAAACAACAACAACAACAACAACAACAACAACAACACACACACACACACACACACACACACACAAATGAACAGTTGAGAAGCTTTTGTGAGGTTCATAGTCCAGAGTCACTGAAAGATGGAGACCTAATCACAGGACTATCTCCATGACCCTCATATCTCACGACCACATTGCTAAAGCCTATTTATAGCAGTTCTTTTACTCAGCACATCATGCCTGGCTATCTGGAAAAAAATTACAAGGCATACCAAAGTCTAAAAATACAATTTGAAGAGACAGAGCAAGAGAAGAATCAGACATGGCAAGGGTGCTGGAATTATCAGACCACGAATTGAAAACAACCACAATAACATGTTAGGGGCACTAACAGGTAAACAACATATGAGAATGGACGGGGAATGTAAAAAGAGAAGGATATTCCAAGAAAGAATCAAAAAGAAATGCTTGAGATAAAAACAACAATAACAACTGTAACCCCATGGCTGTTTCACAGCTGAGGAAAGAATTTCTCAGCTAGAGGATATATCAATAGGACACTCAAACACCGAAAAGCAAGGAGAAAACAGACTAAAAACAAAGGGAAAAAACAAAAAAACAAAATAAAGCACAAACAAAAACAAAAAACAAAAAAACCAGAATATCCATGAACTATGGGACAGCTACAAAAGGTGTAACATAGGCATAAAGAAGAAGCAGAAGGAAAAGCAAGGAACAGAAGAAATATTTGAAACAATAATGACCGAGAATTTCTCCAACTTAAGGTCAGACAACAGAGGACAAACCTAGGGAGCTCTGAGAACACCCAGGAGGATAAATATCAAAGCAAATTATACCTAGGCACTTGTTTTCAAACAATATAAAATCTAAGATAAAGAAAAAACATTTGAATGAAGCAGGGGGTGGGGAACTTGTGGGGGGTGAGAACAGCTTACCTATAGAGAACACAGATAAAAATTACATCTGACTTCTTTTCAGAAATCATGGAAGCCAACTGAGAAACTCTTGTGAGGTTCATAGTGGATTGAAATATTTAAAGAGGAGAAAACCAAAAACTACCAACCTAGAATTCTGTACCTTGCAAAATTATTATTCAAAAGTGAAGAAGAAATAAAGAGCTCCTCAAGCAGACAAAAATAGAGAGAATTTTTTGTCAGTAGACCTGCCTTGCAATAGATGTTAACAGATGTTTTTAAAAAGAAGGAGAATAATATAGGTCAGAAATTCAAATCTATCTAAAGTAAGGAAAAGCATTTAAGAAAGAATAAGTGAATGTAAAATATATCAGTGGTTTCTAGGGGTATAGAATGGAGATGAATAGATGGAGTAAAGAGGATTTTTAGGGCAGGAAAATTTCTCCCTACAATCCCATAATGATAGATACAAGGTATTCTACATTTGTTGAAATCCACAGAATGTATAACACCAAGAGTGAACCATAATATAAACATTGGGCTTTGGGTAACTATGATGTGAAAATGTAGGTTCATCGTTGTAACAAATGTCCCACTCTAGTGGGGGATGTGTATTGTGTGGGAGGGTATGCATGTGTGGGTACAGGGTGTTTAGGGGAAATCTCTGTACCTTTCTCTATTTTGCTGTGAACCTAAAACTGCTATAAAAAAAAAAGTGGAATAGGAGAAAAAGCAGTATGAAACAGAGACATGAATATAACTCTTGTTCACCTTGTAGTTGACTGAGGTTTGCTAAACCTCAGTTTCTGTATTGCTAATATGGACATAAAAATAATGGTGAACATGAAAATATTTATTTTAATAAGTGCACACCCCTTAATAAGTGTTAATTCTTTTCTTTTCACCCTTCTATCCTATCCCACAGCATGCTGTAAGCCAGTTCCTGTCTTCCTTTTAACACAAAAGTGATATATTTTTAGCTATAGGCATTTAAATGGAAACTTAAACTCAACTATTCAGTTAGAAGATTTCATGTCTAATTGTGATATAAATGTATTTTCTTTTTTTTAAAAAAAAAATTATACCAAAGATCACCTATCTCTCTCTCAGGTAAATAATAATTTTCAGGGAGGCTCCAGCCTAAATCCCTATTTAAGAAAAAGAAGCTTCTGAAAGGACACAGTCTAGCTGAAGTATGTAAATGAAGACTGACTTACAGACCTCCAACTCCAGGCCCCACCACTGGCCAAGGATCCAGTGACTCACCCTTCCCATAGGCCACACCCAGTCAACTACGGAGCATGATGGGAAGACTAAGACGAGGAACTCCTCCATAGTTGGCTTTCACTTAAGAATTCCTGATGGCCTTGCTTACACTCCTTAGATTGTAGGACAGTGTTAGGATGCTTCTGCTCAATCTCCCCTCCCTTTATTCTTCAGCAGGGGTCAGATCAGAATCATGTTCAGATGTTTCTACCAGTCTCTTCTAGATCCCTCTCCATTTCCCCCCTAGGAAGTGGTCCCTCATAAAACTTTTGTAAATTTAATTATATCTTGGTATTTGTTTCCTAGGGGACTGGAATAACACACTAACCAATGAGAAATTTCTTTCACTCCAACGATGACTATTAAGGTCTTTACCTTCAAAAATCAAACTTGCTAACAATCTTTAAATGACAGCCTGCACTGTCAAAATGAAACAAACACACAAAGCATGAGTTAGCATGCTTACTACAGTGACACACAGGGTTAAGTTCAGTCTTCAAGTCCATTCCATACTCCATAGTCCATTCCTATCTATCCACCCACCCACACTCCTCATACTTCAAAGGGACTTAAATTTTGATGCTCTTTCATTCATAACATGCAAATGTTAGGTGTCTTTCCCAGTTTTTCCTCTTGTATTTAAGTTGAACCTAGCTCCAACCTCACCTCTCAAGGCCCATCTGTATAGTTTCCTTAGCACCAATTCCTCCCAGTAGTCTCCTGTGCAGGAGTCCCTCCAAAACAACTGTTTTGTCTACCTGTGTGCACATGGCTGAGTGATAGAGCTAATTGTACATCTGGTCACATTGTTTGTGATTCCTTTTTGTGTTCTCCACAGTGCTTAATAAAGAGCTTGATACACTGTAGATGCTGTTTCCTAAAAAGACAAATCAGTCAACATTATATAAAGGAAATAGAATGGATTTTGGAAATGGGGTATTTGGGTTTAAATCTCAGATCCCTCACTTACTAGTTATGTGACTTGACGTAAATCATGTAATTTCTCTGAAGTTTGTAAAATGGGGACCATAGAACTCACATTATAGAGTCTTTAAAATGAGGATTAAATGAGATAATTTATTTATTTTCACTCTTCCTACTGAGATCTTGCTATGAGCCAGTCTTGAGGATACATCAATGGATGAGTGGGTTAGGGTGCATATCCCCCCAAAATTTTGTTTTAGTTGCATCAAAAGACAGTAAAAAATTTGAACAAATTAAAATATTAATCTAATTTACCAAAACCTTCACAGCAACACCAAGATGTATGTTTAATTGAATAATTGAGTTCTATAGGCTATCCAAGTTGACACCCAAAACTGACTATCACATACTCTAAAATGTTAATTCCTTTGCCATAATGGCTTAACTTACAGCATACTTTGGAGAACCTGGATGTATGATAAGATTTCCAATGAAAATCATTTTCCCAGGGGCTTTTAGAATATCTCTCATAGCAAGATCACAGTTAATCAGGATTTTAAAAAGAAAGTTGCTTAATTTTCCTAAAATGAAACATCACATTAGTCAATCTTTCCTGTTGTACAATTCTATACTGATACAGCTAACCAGGCTAAACTTTAAGCCATTCATTATTCTTAAGTATATTTAAAAAATAGTAGAAAAGATTTTAATGCTCTACAACAGCCAGCAACCAGAAAAATATCAAATGTCTTTAAATGATTAATAAGAAAAAACTATCTTTCCTTCTTTTGCAGTATCTCATATTTTTTATTCCAGATAAATATGTTTTTAATATTCATTACATTGATTAAACACCCATGCCTTCCATTTAGAACAAAATTGAAAGCATATTTATTTTGCCAGTAATTATTAAGGAGCATGTGAGTTGAAAAATCCAAGTTAAAGTCAGTGTAGAAAGTTTGTTAAATAAGTCGCCTGTAAAATGAACTCAATAAGATGTACCCTTATTCCCTTTCATTATTAAACATGAATGCTCTTATGTTTTTCTGTTTTCCTTCACAAAAACAATTTTTTTTAAAGTTAATGGATGCTTTTTCCTTTTTGTCCCCCTTACTACTTAAATTCTAAATAGTATAGTCTAAGCTCTTGGTTTCATAAATGTGGATGGACCTTTATACCTCTTGCCCCCCTTTTCCTGTGGGAAACAAGGAACATCACTTCTAGTACTGTTCCATAGAGAAGGCAGACACCATATTGGTCAAAGATGGCAGAATTTAAATAAAAAAGAAAAAAAGCAGACTAACCCCTGGACTCACTGCAGTTTATTATTGATTAGACCACTCTGTCACATCAACTGGAAACTAGAATCTGAAGTCATTCTTTCAGGTGTGAGGGAGTTCGATTTGAACCAACCGTTAAAAGATTTTTAAGTGCACATCTAGCTCTCAGTCTGACCACAGTTTTCGGCATCCTCATGCAGAATACTTCCAGTCATCTTGAACATACCAGCTATAAACCATAATTGGTACATCGAGATCCAGTTTTTCCCTCTGACCACAGAATAAAAGGTTGGAATATTTCTGTATTTCAGAAGTCTGCTTGTCTCCAAAGTGATTTTGCTTTCTTAGTACAATTTCCACCTCTGCTCTCACCCTCAAAATTGCTTTTAAAACTAAAAGTAATCCCATTCATTGCTAGGAAAGAAGTATCTATCGAGTTAAGGAAGATAATGCTGAAATTTTAAGACCATTATAACTTATTGATGAATAGTTCAGTAACAATGAAAAATCTGAATTAATATTTTATTGAATAATATATGCTGAATCCCAAAGACTGAAAAAACTGTACAAGAATAGAACAGAAGAGGAAACTGAGGCATGGAGGATACTTGAATTACTCAGGACCCTCTGCTAGGCATGGCAATTTATTACTCTCCCAGGCTCCTGGGGCTTGTATCACCAGGTTTGCCTGTTTGGTAAATGACACACATTGTAACTTCTTCCATATGATACATGATGTGCAAAAGCATATTAAAAGTCTTTAAAGTCACTCATCTTCAGCTTGTGTTGAAGATTCTTTCTTTTCCTTCCCTCTTCTTTCCTTCTCTTCCCTCCCTCCCTCCCCCCCACCCGTACCTCCCGCCCTCCCTTCTACCCTTCCTTCCATTTTTTTTTTTTTTTTTGCCAATTAATATCCCGATGTGCTAGTGTTTTCTAGAATACATTTTAAGAAATAGTATGCTAGAGGGGCACTGGGGTGTTTCAACCGGTCAAGTGTCCACATCTTGATTTTGGCTCAGGTCATGATCTCAGGGTCACAGGATGGAGCCCTATGGTGGGCTCCAAGCTCAGCTCCGAGTCTACTTAGTTGGGATTCTTTCTCTCCCACTCCCTCTACCCCTTACCCCATTCACACTCAATAAGTAAGTAAGTAAATAAATAAATGATAAATAAAATCTTTAAAATATATTATGTTTTAGAGTCTGCAGCTGGTATAAAGGAGAGTCAAAAGTGGTATTTCAGAACCAGGGAAATACCGTCTCTAGCTTTCTATAGGGAAAGAAAGATTTACAGATAGGGAAAAAGACAGCGATGAAGTAACACCAAAAGACCAAAAACTGTAGGACTAAGAAAAAGAGCATTGGTTTTTGATTGGGTTGGGGAGCAATTACTAATGGTATAAAGCTGTGGGCAAAACTAGATCTCAGGGATGTAAGTAATGAAAATGTATTGAGAGAAATTTCGCTCTATTCATTTGGCTATACAAGAAAAGAGACGATTCGTTAGGAAAGACAAATGTGTTAAGTGAACTGGATATTGTTTATTTGAAAACAGTTGAAGCTTTCTATTAGAAGTTAGCACGGAAGGATTGATTGAGAGAGAAAAAAAATAAAGATCAAAAAGCTTCCAGTAAAATAATTACATAAAAGGATGTAGGTTTATCTTCTCTCCTTCCCAAATCCAATATTGTTAAGATTGGATTGGAAGATTCACTATCATTAAGATGTCAATTTTCTCCAAAGTCTTCTATGGATTCAGTGCAATCCCTATCAAATCCCACCAGGCACTTTTGCAGAAATTGGCATGCTGATTTTAAAATTCATATGGAAATATGAGTTACCTAAGAGAACAAAATTTTTTTAAAAAGGACAAAGTTGGAGAAATAACACTACCAGGTTTCTGGACCTTAATATATCTATTATAATATATGTAATACAATATAAATAAATATATGTTTTATAGCTATATAAATTTACTAATTATAATGCTAGAGTAAGCAAGTTAGTGCATTTTGGAGTCATAGTAGAAAAATATGTCAATATTCCAGAGATTGAAGAGAATTTGAATCTCTATATTGAGAAATCTTCCTGAATATCCAGTAATATCTATATTTATATAAATATTGTTAAATTTTAGAATATCCCAACCCTAATTCCTAATAGCGGGCCTCAATATCAAGATCCTAATTTCTTTTAGCTGATAACATCTGGGAGTTAAAAATTCCCCATTTTTTTTTTCCCTATAAATCCCATCAGGAGATAGGATTATTTAAAATCAGGACACAAGTATTTAAAAAATGTATATAAACTCTTTTTTCTTCCAGGACTGCAGAAAAAAAAAGAAAATAGGATTGATGACCTTAGAAAAATGGAAATGTGCAAGTTCTCCCTCTCTTCCCCAACAAAAAGGGACTCTTGATACCAATTTCAGTAAAAGAGTAGAAGGCCCCTATAGCTGCAAGGGAGAATGTTAAAATGAAAATCTGGAGAAGAGATGTCCTAGTATGACCACCATGTGGATAGAGACAAGTCAATTATTCTAAGTACAGATATCTGGGATTAGCCATAAAGTGTTTCGGTAATGCCCAATTTTGCTTAGTTGTTTTGAGATTGAATTTGGAGCAAATATTGCTTATCACCTTGTGAGGAGTTGCAACCCACTCAACGGTTTGTTTTTTCAAGTCCTTGGCAACCCTAGCTCCGCTTGGGCATTCTAGCAGAGAGCAGAGAAACAGGGCAGGAAGGTACGACAACTCAGGGCAGTCCTGCATCCCGCTCTCAGGAGAGCAAGGAACTGCCAAGACAACCATCTGGGACTCTGAGTACCAGCTCAGTGCCCACCCCAAGAAACTTAGGCTCAGCTCTGCCTTGAAATCAGCCAGGGAGGCTTCTTTGTCATTGCTTTTTCAGGTGACATATGTTCAAAGAATTGTGTGAAGTACTGAAGAAAACCAACAGAGTAAGTGTTTGGCATTTTCATAATTCTTTTTTTTAAAAAATATTTTATTTATTTGACAGAGAGAGAGATCATAAGTAGGCAGAGAGAGAGGGGGAAGCAGGCTCCCTGCTAGATCCCAGGACCTTGAGATCATGACCTGAGCCTAAGGCAGAGGCTTAACCCACTGAGCCATCCAGGGCCCCCATTTTCATAATTCTTAATTGCTGGCACTTCCTAGGACTTGCAGCCCTTTTTATTATCACTCTTCATCTTGTATCAGAAGAGTTTTCAAAACTCAACTGTTGAAAAAGATCTGAAAATCACATTAGGACAGATGATGGGGGCACCTGGGTGGCTCTGTGGGTTAAGCGCCTGTCTTTGACTCAGGTCCTGATTTCAGGCTCCTGGGATGGAGCCCCATGGTGGCCTGCTCAGCAGGGAGTCTGCTTCTCCTTCTGACCCTCCCCTCCGCTCATGCTCTCTCTCTCTCTCTCTTCTCTCAAGTAAATAAATAAAATCTAAAAACAAAAGGAAAAAAAAAAACACTGATGATGTTATTCTCATAGATAGTTCATAGTACTCAGCCTCCTCAAACCACAAATTGCATAAATTGTGTTTCAAAGAGAAAAATCCTTGTTCAATTAGAACTCCAGGGATGCCTGGGTGGCCAGTGGGTTAAGCGTTGGACTCTTCATTTCTGCTCAGGTCAGGATCTCAGGGTTGTGAGTTTGAGGCCCACATGCTGGGGTGCTGGGCATGGAGCCTGCTTCCGATTCTCTCTCCCTCTCCCTCTGACCACATTCCTCATGATCAGAGAGGACTTCTCTTATTAAACAGTGTGTCATGAACTGACCACTCCTCAAAAGAAATATGTTCACAAATCCATGAAACATTCATTTATATTCAATCAAGGTACATTTATAGAGCACTAAAAGTAGGCTTGGCAATATAAGATGTTCTGGAGAAGTAAAAAAAAAAAAATTAAGAAGAGATAGAAATATCACAGAATACTTAAAATAGCACTGACAAAGTAGTACTCAAATGGAAGGACAGAAGAAAGCGTTGTAAGAGCGAGCACAAGAGGAGATCCTTGGAAAAGCTTCCCTGAGAGGATGCCGTTTGAACTGCTTCCTGGGGATAAAAGGGAGTTTGCCTGAGGAGTGGAATGTATCACAAACAGAAAGACAAGTATGTACAAAGGTACGAGATTAAGGCTGTTGTGTTTTTAAAATAGCATGGAGTGTCCTGAAGTTGAAACGTAGGTGTATGAGGCATGGAGAAACAAAGGGACATAAAAGCAGAGAATTAGATTCAGAATAACAGTTAAAAATGAAAATAAGTTTTCATGTTTTTGTTTGTTTGTCTGTTTGTTTCATATATATTGAAGGTAAATAAAAAGGAGCCAAAGGAGGTTTCTAAAGAAAGAGCTAACGTGACTAACCAGGTTAATACATTGGAAATATGGCCGTGGTAGGGTGGGGAGGTGGCCCGGAAAGGGCAAGTAAGCAGTGGGAGGCAAACAAAAATGTAAATCTCCAAATTAACATTTTCTCTCTTGTAAATATTTGCAATTCCGGAAAAACAAACGTTTTGATGTACAGAGGAAATTCATGACGCTTTCTCAAGATCCAGAGTTGACAACAAATGTGCTTTTGGAATACTGACTCTCGAAAGGGACATGCCTGGAAGCGATGGGGTGGGGAGTGAGCTGGTAGCCCAGAACCGTGGAGAGGGGCATCTCTCTGGAGTCATTCAAAGTGCAGGGCAAAATAACTGCTGTCATAAATAAATGGTAAAAATTCTGGAGGACTACTCTGTTTTGTGTTAGACCTAGAACGACTTACTCTCTGACATGTGTTCCAAGAATTACTTTTTCTTGATGGAAATTCATTATCATGTTATGAAAAAACTTTACCATATCTCAGGTCTAATACTGTTTGGACAGCTACCTTCTAAAGGCTAATGAGAAAAGCACTCTTTATGGTGATTTGGGTTAAGAAAAATGTCACAGGATTCTTTAGGGGGTAAAAAAAGAATTAGGTTTCAGTGGATGAGATTTATAATTATAGTGAAATTTGCAAAACTGCTTGCTAGAAGAATCCTGTATCCTGGACTGCCAACACGCTCTCAAAAAATGCTCCAAAAAGGGTCACTCTAGAAGGTATGAGAAACACTTCTTCTTTTTTTTTTTTTTTAAGATTTTATTTATTTATCCGACAGACAGAGATCACAAGTAGGCAGAGAGGCAGGCAGAGAGAGAGGAGGAAGCAGGCTCCCTGCTGAGCAGAGAGCCCAATGCGGTACTCGATCCCAGGACCCTGAGATCATGACCCGAGCTGAAGGCAGAGGCTTTAACCCACTGAGCCACCCAGGTGCCCCATGAGAAACAATTCTTTTTTTTATTTTTTTTTATTTTTTAATTTTTTATAAACATATATTTTTATCCCCAGGGGTACAGGTCTGTGAATCGCCAGGTTTACACACTTCACAGCACTCACCAAAGCACATACCCTCCCCAATGTCCATAAACCACGAGAAACACTTCTAATGCATCTCATGTTGGCCCTTTAAACTCATGAACTGAACTGACCATGTGACTGACTGATCACTGAAAGCGCAGAACTTAGATATTTACATTCTCAGGGCCCCGATGTCTTGTGAAATGGTTGATCTTGTTCACTATATTCTTCTCAAAATAAAACCAAATTGCAAGATGTGAGAAGACCTCCTTCTTTTGTTTTTCAATTGACTTTCAAGTGATGGCTCATTGAACACTCCCCAAGGGTTGTTATTTTGGTTCTACTTCTTGTTGGTAATGTTTGACTTAAACAATTCAATTTAAAAATTAATACTCACTATGCGTTAGAGACCATGCAGAACACTAACTCAAGGTAAAATGCTGGTGGGGATGGGGGTTGGTCACCACTTTGAAGAGGTAGGAGGCAAGAGAGGTCCATAATTCTTTGACTACGATTCTGAAATGCAGAAAGCACTGAAAACAGATTTGTCGGCAAGATTTGCCTTGCAGTGATGGAAATGGGGTTATTTATGATCTTTATCCTAAGTAATGGAAATATTCATACATTTTGCTGTATAGGTATTAGCATATTTAATTACCGGGTGCTGTGCCAGACACACACTCCTAGCAATGTTACATGATACATGGCGTATGTCTTGTATTACCTTTCCAACATCTGAAAAATTCCAAATTCTGAAACACATGTGACTTTGAAAATTTTATAAAGGGATTATGAATCTCTCTTTCCCTCTTACAAGGTTAAACCTTCCAATAGGTGAAATCAGCTGTGTAAATAAAACTATTAGCATTTACCCTAAATCTTTTATTTTATAGACTACATTTAAAAGGAAAGCCTCCTCAGACCTCCTACACAGTTTACTTGGTAGGCTTTAAAAACAAAAAGCCTCATGATATGTAAAAATAAGTTTCTCTATGCTTTCCAATGTTATTTTTTCTATAGTGCGAGTTGTGTTTTTTTACACCGGTTCTTCTTCCCTTTTGTTACCTGGGTTTGGATGATGCAGATTGTGTAGAGGATTTTCACAGAACTCCAGCGACCTGGAGAGCCCACGTTGAAAACTGTCATTTGAAAGTACTGTTTTAGGTGGTATATTAAGTAGCACAAAAGCAAGACAAAATACTGCCCCTTGCCTTTGTACGTGGCACAGAACCAAGACCTTTCTTCATTCTTAACTGGGACCCAAGTTAAATTGATTCCTTATGTGCCTGGTGTTTTTCAGCTTTTCAGTTCATCTTATGCAGTCACAGAAATGAATAATAAAAGTTGAACGAAGGCTAATAAGAGAAAACACAACAGGATTCAAAAGGAGATAATTAAATTCTTCAACTGTGGTAAGGACAACATTAAAAAATATGAAGATATTGTTTTATCTTTTATAGATTTTAGCATACCTCTTTATCATCTGCACAAATGCAGCTTCTTAGCCAGATCTTGCTTCATCAAGTAGCAAAAGCAGAGGCTCGGTTCAAGGCTTTATTCATAGTTTTGAATTCAAGCCACGAGAAGAATGAAACAAACAAACAAACAGAAAAATCTGCTAGCCATTGAATCTAAGTTTATGATTTTCAAGACTGGACCTCCCTTAAAATTACCTATTTGTATGTAGATGAATGATGCTAACTTCCCTAATTGAACATTCAATTATATATGGAAAAAAATAAAAGATTTACATCCTTGGGTCACATTGCCAAAGATTAAATATGAAACACCAAACCTACTCTCACCACATGTTTTATGTACGATTCACTTCCCACTTTAACTATATTCTCTGTTTCATACAAACTGTCTGTTCCGTATAATATTCTTACCTTTGGTATAGCCCATAATGAGCCATTGGCTTGGTAATTATCCATATTCTCTATAACTCCAGAATCAAAATACATTTGATAGATGTCAAATATCTATTCTTTAAGGTATGTATTGGTAATAGATTGCTTAGAGAAGTATGTGTGTGTGTGTGTGTGTGTGTGTGTGAGAGAGAGAGAGAGAGAGAGAGAGAGAGAGAAAGTTTGTATGTATTTGACGTCCTCGATGCTTGCCAACTATCTGATGTGAAGATCTATAAATTGGGCAGAAGTTGGAAAGGATTATAGTTCTTAAATAAATGGGTTTAGTTGTAGATGTGATTTTTGAAAGGTAATTTTCAAAAACTTTTCTATGGAAACTAAAATCTTCAAGGTGTTTTGTAAAGGTCCACTGACATTTGATTCCAATTTAATATTTTAGCTGTATTGAATTGTTAAGATACACATTCAAATGTGTTCTATACTAAATTTTAACACAATTTAGACCACCTGCATGTTGATTTTTCTTGCCAGATTAATTCATTTTGGGCCAGGCCTTAATATAAAAATCTTCATTACCATCGCTGGGACTATATTTGAACTTGCAAACATGTGTCCTTGATTAAGATGTTTATAGCTTTGTGCTTTTTTTTTTAATAACTCACATCTGTACATGACTGCACACACACACACACACACACACACACACACAAATACATGGTTGTATCTTATTTTTTGTAAGAGTCAACATGTTCTATTTTCTAAACAACCCAGTAAATCATAAAAATAAATCAGATGCCAAGGCTGATTTGACTTCAGCAGTCACCTTAATTACTGTCTGAAAGTTTTGTTTTTGTCAAACAGATTTTCACTTCTTTTCATATTATGCATTTCCATGCTATTTGAATACTTACAATGTATACTCATTGTTGCTGTCAGAAAAGTAAAAAAAAAAAAAAAACAGACAAAGAAAAATTATGGGATAAAAGCCAATTTTCAACTTTTTTGCACTAGATTTATTTTTAAAAAGAAAAGGTCCCCCAAAACCAAAAAAAAAAAAAAAAAAAAAAAGAATATATCACTGCTAAAACATTGGAGCAACACTTTGCTGAACAGATTTTAAAAATTGTACTTATAGTCATGCTAATTGGTAACTGATAAGTACTCAGGCAACAGATTCAAATTGTTTCATCTTCTTTCCTAGTTTTGTGTGCCTGAGTAAGGAACTAAAGACCATTTCTAACCTACTTCTCAATAGTAAAGCAAAATTAGTCACCTCTGTGGTTGTTATAGGGTTCACTTAGAACATTAAACATTGTTTCTGGCTCTCAATAAGTCTTCAATATATGGTATTTCATCATCAAATATTTTGAAAGAATGAAACATGTTACAGTTGTTTTAAAAACCAATCAGTTAACGATGTATAACGTGTGGTTGCTCAATGCTGTACTGTGGGGGGAAACTCCACAGCACTTTATTACCTAGGTTTTCCATAGCATTTATTCAGACATGAACTGGTTAAGAGCCGGGTTCTACTGAAAATATGCTAAGATCAATTATATTTCACATTTTCTCAACTTCTCTAAATTGAATTTCCCAGTTTGCAGATGGCATTAAGCTTTCTCTGAGTGAAATGCCAGGCTGGGGGAGGGGATGCACAGTGTTATTGTGAGTGGGTGGAAAAGTACTTGGATGAGTTCCAGGGTGAAAGGTAACCAGTTGAAAGGGGAAGAAAAAAAAGCACTACGGGATGCCCATGAAATGATTCTTTTGAGCAACTCCTCACAAAGCAGGTGTGGGGAAAGGGTAGCCATTATGGAAGATTCCCCAATGAAATGAGCTCTCAGAGCTGCTGACAATACAATGATGGGCATCAACAAGTTCCTGGAAACCAATCAGGTGATTTATTTCAACCTGTATTCAAAACCATGACGTATCTACATCTGCAGCACAATTTGTAAAACTGACCACTTTGATAAGGAAAAACAAACAACCAAATACATCCAAGGAACTGACAATTGAAGTAATTGTGTGCTTAAGGCGATTTTTTACCTTAAAAAATTGAAAATGCTCTTCCCTTTGAAATGGTATATCTATATATACAGATAGATTAGATATAGATATAGATATGCTTACAATCATGCCAAGAGTTGTCTGGAGGCAAATCATGATTATCAACAGAATTTGTTTCATCTTGCCCTTCAGAGAGTACTTAGTGGTGCCCTGCCACAAGGCAGACAAGTTAAATTTGCCTGGTGTATGACCATTCACAAAGCGATTGTACAGCTGTTATCTCCCTTCGCCCTCAAAAGAGTTCATAGGAGCTCCTGCGCAGTAAGAGGGAAGACTGGCTGGCGGGGAGATATACGAGAGGTTTCTGCAGCTTCTACCCAGCCATTTGTATGATTGAACACGGTCAATAAGGACAGCATTCGGTAGAGAGGTAGAGACCTTCCAGACAAGAAAATATTTTTTATACATAGGTCTATGAATTCTCTTTGCCATTTAAAGGGTTTTTTAATATTTTACCCCAACATGTCCATATCATTGCATGCTTTCTATAGATAAATTAGCTTCTTATTGCACACGGTCACTCATTTTTTTCAGCTCTTTTTAAAAACTAAAATTTATATTTGGGACCTTATGGTCTTTCTTTCTCACTCCAGTTTTAAGCTTAATAAATAAAATTCTATACATTTGAGGTCTTCCTCTTCTTTATATTGCCAAAGAGCATTCAGAATGCCCAGTAACCGATTTTTCTATTATATCAATTCATTTTGATATTTTGTTTTTTGTGATACGGGATAATGGGATCTGAATTAAGACCAAAAGCAATTAACATTGAGGTTATTGTGATGCAAATCAGAACTATACAAGGCTGGCCAAATGGCCTGAACTTCTTGTTTATTTGGTTTTAAATCATCTCTGAACACTCTTTTTTTAATAACAGATTTGCAGAGTACAGGTGGAACTAACTGTTTGGGTTAGAAACCTCTGACTTTTATTCAAGACTGTCATACTGCGAAGACAAATGATGCACATTCCGTGCCATAAAATACTCCAGAGGTGCTTTATCAGGACACAGGAATGCCTGGAGTATTAACTTTTATTAAGACGGCACTTAGTTCGACCTGCTCTCCGTGAACCCCCTTTCAATGTCTCCTCAATTGTCAGAATCATACCAGTATTATGCCAGAAAGTCTTTGTTCTCCACTGGCTGATGCAGCTATTTCAACATAGCTGAATACTGGATGGTGGTTTAAAAAATGCCAGCAAGCACACACTCAAACACACCCAAGAGAGCAACAACGGAATCCAGTGTGAGATGGTCAAATGCAATGTTTTTATTTAAAAAAATCTATCTTTCCTTTCTTTGTCTCTTTTTTTCCTTAACTCACTTTCAGCTGTGATTCTCATGCCTGTTTTCAAAACTTTTGACCCAATTTTTCACATTAGAAGTTTAACACGTTCTGTTTACTAAGCAAAGCCTTTCAGATCACCCAACAAAACTTAAGAAACATATTCAGAGGCACCTGGGTGGCTTCATTGGTTAAGCATCAGACTCTTGATTTAGGCTCAGGTCATGATCTCGGTCATGAGATCAGCCCTGCCAGCAGATTCTGCACTCAGAGCGGTCTGCCTTTCCCTCTCCCTCTGCTCCCCAACCTCTAACCACCACCCCCACCCTGTCCTACTCTCTCTCTCTCAAATAAATGCATAAAAATAATATCTTAAAAAAAAAGAAATACATTTCAAAAAAAAAACAAAACCCAAATGATTTATTATAAAGGTTAGAGAAAAGGAGGCTCTGAACATAGGTAATTGAAACAAAATATATTCTATTTTGGGGATTTCGGAAATGTTGAATTCGATCTTTCGATGATGAAGTGGTCTGTGGAATCAGTTAGTTCCTAATGTTTCCTGCTCCTGTTAAGCATATAAAGACCAAGTCTGTTAAAGGAAACCAAAACTAGTTCTGTGGTGCTATGGGTATTTAATTCTTTTCATTTGAAGTCAGGCATAGCGATAAATAATGCACACACCATTTTGAACAATGCTCAATTTAATTAGAAATAAATGAAATTTGTGTCATTCTCTAAATGAGGAATACTCTACGTAATGTACATAATATACATTATTAATTGCCTATTTGGGGATAAAATTAATTCCACTTGAAAACTTATTTTTTCCCCTCAAGTCAGCAGAAAGTATAATTACACACATTTTAAATAAAGGTATATATTTTTTATTCATGCCCAGACTGTGTTAAAAATTATGAAATATTAACATACAAATAAGATGGATAACAGCATGGCAAAATACATAAAAGTATTGAAAATGTCCTGCTTGAATAAGCAAGCATTCATGAAAAGTGTGAATGCAGAAGTTCTGCATAGACAGGCGAAAAATCATGTAGAAAAAGCTGTAATGGAAGTGCTCAAAGGTGTAAATAACATGGCTAATGAGGTAAAAAGACCATTGCAGGCTTGGGATGGAAACAGAAGACATACTGGGCGGGGAGGGGGATGTGAATGAGAACTTTCACAGAACTTTCTTGCCTAGTTCCCATTTTCTGAGCGTGCCTTATGTTTTCCCGCCTCTGCACCTTTGCTGGACACCATCCAGTAGATTTGGATGTTTGCCTGTTATCTTCTAGAGATTTCTCATGTGGAAATTTTATGCAGTCCTTAAAATCAAACTTAATGCCCCTTTCTCCACAAAGATTTTCCAGTCCCTCAAGCTACAATTTCTACTATCTCAAAACTCTTAAAACACCTTCTATAACACCAGACGTTGATTAGTCATTACTCAATACTAGGCAACATCTTTACATATATGCATTAGCTCATTGAATTTTTGCCAAAAGCCTTGTAAATCAACCATTCTCCTTTTAAAGATAGGAGGCTATGGCTAGCAAAGTTAGTAACTTGTTAAAGGTCATATGGCTACGAAGCAGAGGATCTGGATTCAAACCAAGGTTAATTTTATTCTATTTTTATTGAATTCTCTTTTTGTAAAAATTTTCTGTGAATTCTGTGTTTCTCTACTAAGTAAAATACTCTGAGTCAGGGTGCAACCTGTTGGTCAAAGTCACCATGGTGATCTTAGTCCCAGGTCTCAGACAATCAGTGCCTGGCCAGTGATGTTTTCTGGGTTGAGCACTGTGACCCAAATGGGCCTAACCAAAATGAAACCCAAATCTTTGTAATGCTGGTTGGAAAAAGAGTTCTCCTCTTTTGACAGATGATTTCTGGATAGGAGAGCTAGACTGATTGTCAGGTTACTACCAAGGTCAAGGCCAGTAAATGGAGTAGGTGATGACTCAGGGAAATGGAGCTGTGCCCTTACCAAATGGCATTTGAACTTTATTCTAAGTGGTAGGTTGCATTATTATTCCAGAATAGTCACTGCCCGTTCCTCTAAGAATTATATTTACCCACCCCATCGACATCAGCTTTTGCCATTCAACCTGCTTTGTGAGTTGAAGAACGCATGTGATTTCTGAGAAGACGCTTTAAATATCAGCCTATAGTTGTGCCATTTCTCTTTGTATTACTTGCTGAGAGCTCCTGGGTGGCAGTTGTTCCCCCAGCCTGCATACTAGCATAAAGTAGACGCTTGAAGTAGAGAAGTAACCTGCTTCAAAGAAACCTTTGTTGTACACTACAGCATTTTGGAATTCTTTCTATAGCACAGTCAAGTGAAAAGCGATTACTACTGTTTATCACCTCTGATCTTTGCCATTAAATTAGCATGTCTTTCATTGCTGAAGCCAGTATGAATTTTCTGTTATTTTCTACTGAAGATATCTTAACTGGCAAACACATTTTAGTCAATGGAATAATGTTGTCAATCCTGAGTCATATCAGGAAAGCTTTTAACATAAAAACGTCCCAAATATACCTCATGATGTAATCCTGCCTCTGTAGTGTCTGGTGCTGCCGGGGTGGGGGGTGGGGGTGGGTGGCGACAGGACGGAGGTCACCATCTCTAGACATCTACATGAAATGGAAAGGAGCTTTCCCATTTCTCTCAGGATCTTAATGAAGCCATGTAGAATAAATTTAATACAATGCAAAGAAACTTACCATTTGTATTGTCGAGAATTTTTTTCTCCATAAAATATGTTCTCCCTTATTAACAAATAAAATCAAAAGCTGAAGCACATAAGTGAATCTCTTTGATGCTTATTTCAAAGCATTTCAGAAGAATTAATTACAGTAATACTCTGAGAAATATTTAAGTGTTATTATTTCTCTTCCATACATGGGGAGGTGGAAACCCTGAAAGTTTAAATATCTTTCCTGGAGACCACACAGCAAGTCACTGGCAGAGCTCAACGTTCCTAACCTTGTTGACCTCCACAATCTCGGTGTGGTCTGCAACCTTTTTACATCAGTTCATAGGAAGAGAAGACTTTTTACAAAACACTTCACTGGCAGTATAACCCAGAACTTCTTTTAGTGTTTATTGCCATTTATAGCCTGTTTTGAGTCTACCCTTAGGATCAGCAAGATATTTGAATTAAATTACTATAAATCCTGAAAACCAGGCAGTGTGTGTTCTAAATGTCTCTTAGGCATCAAACATGAACAGGAAAATGCATTGTTCAAGTATTCCTTGAATATATCCTCCTCCCTCCCTTGAATGTAATTGAATTGCCTGAATAAAGCTAGGAACATGAAAGTTGGACCCATAAAAAGACCTACTGAGAAACAACAATCATTTTTCCTCCAAAAGAATGCATTACAGCTACCAAAATAACAACAACAACAATTACTATTACTATAATTATTATTGTCATACCTGGACATGACCTGAATTTTAGCAATTTTATGACCATATCAGGTACGTTACCCAATTGTTCTAATAGACTGTATAAAATAGTAGAGATTTGGTTATCAAGAAAGAAAAAAAAAAACAGATTCAATAGAAAATGATGATTCACCAGCCATTTACCAAGATACATCCCAAGTGTCAGAGTTACATCAAAAACTTACCACCTTTCACAGTGAGCTTTGTACTCACCTTGCAAATAGATTTCTTCTGGATTATACAGCAGAAGGTGACAATATGAATCTAAAAATATATACTATTTTACTTTGGTAACTTTACCCAAGACTATGAATATTCTGTGTTAAGGTAGTATGGTTAATGGTTAAATTGTCATAATTGTACATATTTAAGTCAAAGGACTATTGGCTAAAATATTCTAAAATTTGAGATTTCAATCCTAAAAGAAAAAAACATTTTTAATGATTTTTTACTAGTTTATTCTTTTTAAAGATTTATTTATTTGAGAGAGAGATAGAGTGAGAGAGAATAAGCAGGGGGAGGGGCGGCAGGAGAGGGTGAGGGAGAGAATTCCTCAAGCAGACGCCCCACTGAGTACATGGCCCACCTGGAGGGAGGGGGCTCCATCCCAGGACCCTGAGCTCATGACCTGAGCCAAAATCAAGAGGTGGATGCCCAACCGAGTCACCCAGGCACTCCAAGTTTAATTTTTTTTTAAATTATCTAAAATGTACCAAAATTGTGCTATTGAGCCTACCCCCCCCACACACAAAAAAGATATAATTCTACCAAATTAATTAAAAAAATAGAACTGTTGTTGGGTCATTAGATCTTGCTACACTCTTTCTCAACTCTTAATAATTCATGGAATATATCATACATTATTTGTTTTTTTTAATTTATTTTTCCCATTGTGTTAATTTTATGAGAGCTCAAGTAAATTTTGCCACATCATTATAGGAGATCCACTAGATATGTAAAAAATCAGAAAATCTACATATATGTACACAAAAATGGAAGCCCAAACTTTCAAAAGGTATTACCTATGAATCTATAAAAGTAGTATAAATATCAACCCAAACAACTCAAATATCATTAATCGTTATGCCAACATCTGATAAGCAAAGCCAAAATAGTTGACATATATAATTACATTCTTCTATGTTATTAAATGTCAATTTCTATAATCCATATTTAAGCATCAATTGCTATCCTTTTGTTCATTCACATGTACAAATGTTTCACACCATAAAAAATTCTCAGTCTGAATATAAGATCTTGTCTTTCAAATGTCACTTTTGGAAGAGCTAGGTATTACATAATACCTTACTCACTTCAACTAACTCATACATTATTTATATTCTTTTAAATAAAAATCCAAGCAAAGAGCTCTGGTCTTGTGGAAGTGAGGACAAGTAACAATGGTGAATTTTAGAAGAGACAGGAAGCCTGCTATCCCACAGCTCTGTCAATAGATGCTTATCTTTGATTTTGGAGAATTTAAAATGTTATGAACTTAGACTTTTGCTTACACTTTCTGTGACCTGTATGAAATTGAGTAAATTATGAAATCGGTTTATGGTAAGAAGACAATGACCTGACAGCAGAAGGCAGGAGAAAACACTGGCCTTTAAGTTGGAAAAAATACAATCTTGTGATATTTGTAAAAGAAATTGCCAAAATTCCATGGGTATTTTGTCAAAATATAATAGTGGCTATGGCAATTGTGGATGCAGCTGGGAATATTGTTCTTTCAGTTCTTCTGAAATATTTACCACTGCAAAGAATGAGAATTTCTAACATTTACCTTTCAGCAGAGCCCAGAGATGCTACTGTTTATATTTGAAAACAAAGATCGTAACACATTCTCTCAGAAAAAAATTCATGATGTGAAATGCGATTTCAAAAAAATATCCTGTGAATGCTGAGGCATTGAGAGAGAGATTTTACACACACACACACACACACACACACACACACACACACACACACACACAGAGTTTATTAAAGTTACTGATTCTTCCAAAGCCTAAAGTAGGTATTATTTTAAAATGTCTACATCTTAAACATCTTTTCTTAATTCTCTAGGTAATTCTTTTCGTAATTTTCTAGGAAAGATCAAGCTGGATGGATAATGGTATGTATTATTCACGCACGCTTTCGTTCATTCACCAAACATTAATTTAGTTCATGCTGTATGCCAGGTTCTGAAGATACAAAGTCAAGCAACACATAGTTCTTGAGTTTTGGGAGTTCACAATCCATTTGGGAGAGACAAATAACACTTTATAAAGATTACAGTATGAAAAGTGCTAACTCAGAAGTTTCGAAAGATTGCTAAAAGAGACCAGAAGAGGGACACCTTAATCAAATCGGAGTATTAGGTAAATACTAAATGAAAGGCCATTTTATGCCAATTATTCAAGGTGTTACCTATAGGCATTAAAGGGGTCCAGGAGGGTTAGCAGAAGAGAATTCCAAGCAGAAGGAACAGCATGTGGAAGGCATGGAGTAGCATAATATGGCTGGTAAGTACAAAGTGATGAGAGGATCAGGCAGCAAGTACTTCTATTCTGATTCTTTCTCCTACCACATTAAGCAGCACTCTCAGTTCACCACCTAATCTGTAAAAGAGAATTCCTTTTTAGTTGCTCAGATTCTGCCTTCTGAGGCATATAAAACCACCTGTACACACAAAGGTGGCAAGGGCCTCTTTTCTGAAGTCCTCTTCATTAACACCAATCTGGAAGGTTAATTTTTAAGAAACTGATGAAGGTGCCATGCTATCTAAGAGAGATGTAAATGAGTTAATTAGCACATTTCTGTCCTTGATGGTTTCAAAGATCAGAACTTGCAGGCAAGTGAATTTATAGTTCATTTTTTGGCTCCCTGGAGTTGCAAAGGAATGGAGAGGGAGAGGCAGGAGAGACCAGTGGGGAAAGAAGATGGTGCGGTGGAGAAAGAAGGAGGCATCGTCCTGAATGAAGAGATGGGGACGGCTTCCAGAAAAATACTTGAGTGGTACCATGGAAAGAGCAGGGAGATTTGAATTTTGATCCCTATTTGAGAGTTAATTTTTCTTTCCTACCTAGGACAGATCATTTAATTCTCCGCACATATTTTTTTTCTACAAAAAAATAATAATAATAACTAAAAGTAGAGAATTTCTGCAACCCTTTCAACGTCTAATATTTTAATGTTCAACTATTTCAGAATTTTGCCCAAGGCTGCTCCTAACATATACACTTTATTCTTGTTCCTTTTTTTCCTCCAAATTTCTTTAATGTTCTTGTTCCTGAAAAGATTAGTAGTAATAAAAAGCACGAAACTTAGTGAATATTGTGTAATGTATATGTATAATATTGAGTTTGTTTTCAAAAGGAAGGCTGTTATATAATAATTTGCTATGTCTTTGTCCCAGGTTCCTGGGAGAGAGTTCCAAAATCCTTGGAATTTCCTGAGTGATAGGAGTATCTTTGTTTTTTTCATGGAGAGCCCCTGAGGCCACACCTGCCTTTATACAAATAAGGTGGGTCTCTTCATGGTGGGTCCCTAGACCCAGACTGTGAGCTAGCCATATCAGAAAAACTAAGCATGTGATTAGAAGATTGGAGCTTTGAGTCACAGGATATCTGCCTTTCCTCTGACCTTCAGGGAGTAGGCAGAAACTGGAGAGTGAATTCAATCCTGTGATCAATGAATTAGTTAATCATGCCCACACAATGAAAGCCCAATAAAAACTCTGAACTCTGGCATTCAGACGAGCTTCCCCAGTTGGTAATCTGTCCCTGGGCTAGGCGGGTGATGTCTCCGGATGACAGGCGAGCTTCACATTTGGGACCCTCATAGGCTCTACCCTATGTGTCTCCGGCTGGTTCAGATTTGTATCCATTTGTTAAAATAGAAGTGTAATTATATATACAGCATGTTGCCAAGTTCTCAGTGATTCCAGTGAATTATTGTATCTGAGGGGATAGTATGAAGCCCCCAAATAGGTAGGCTGTTGATTAGAAGTGTGGGTGGTCTGGACACCCCTAAACTTTTAATTCATGTCGGTATAAGGGCAGTCTTATCAGGGACTCTTCCTTTAACCTGTGAAGTCTGGGCTACATGTGGGTAGTTAGTATCAACATTGCACTGTAAGGGCTTATTAAATATTTTAGCAGATTTTCAAAATTAAATTTTTTTAAGAAAAATTATTGACACCTTTCACAATTAAACTCTGGAGTGTTACTGCTTTGTTATAATATCCATGAAAGAGTTAAATGTGGATGAAACAGGAGCACATGGTATCTTCAAAGCAAAGAATTAACATTATTGAGTTGCTGCTAGAAGAAAGGATTAAATGAAGAGACGGATCTCCTGCCACCAAGAAACAGAAAAAAAAAGCACAGAGAAGAACTTTTTGATTGGGGCGGGGAGAGAGTAGTTCAAACTTCTTAAAATTTTTTTTCAAAGAGATTCAGCTTGTAGAGTAAAAATAAAATAAGAAATCAGAAAAGTTGATACCAGGAATCATTAGAATATTACATAAATTCAAGGATGTGAGAAGTTTCAAGTATAGCACACTGGAAAAACACCAACTGCATTTGAAAAACGTGGTGAAAGAAAAGTATGGTACGATTTCATGAGAAATGTCACTGATTTATTAATATATAAGAAATGTTGGAATTCTTTATAGTGAGATATAATTGTGACCCACCTTAAAAATGTGATACAGCCTTTTCCATTTGAGAGAACATAAATTTCTAGGGAAAAATGATGCCAGGAGAACCCAATTCCTTTTTCATAATTCTTTCAATTATGAAAATAAGCTGGAAAACACATGTTGATTTTCATGAGACAGTGAGTTTCGTTTAGCTTAAGAAAATGTAGTTGAATCATCATGTGCCTTTTAAAGACATAGAATTTCAAATGTGAGTTTGTTTTGTGGGATGGCAATGTTATGCTTTAGAGGGAAGCATTTAATTCAGAGGATAATCCATGTGACAGACGATCCCCATCCCTGGAAAATACAGGAAGAGCACATAGAAAGATGCATCATTAAAAATACCATCACATTCTGTGAATGTATTTTTCAGAGGCTCTACACATGGCAAAAGAAACATCGAGCTCTTATAATCAAAACACTCAGTATTCAGGTGTCAGTTGTCTGTGCTAAAACACCTGTCACTTCCAAACGTCTGGTGATCATCCTGGTGTGAATTGGGAAAGTACCTAAGTGATTTGCCTAAAACAGACTCAGATGGTCACTGCAGCTATCTACATAGCTACCACCATCTCTTTGTGGGTGAAGGTCTTTGGAGTTGTGAAACCAGAGCACGGTCTCTCATTGGTTCATTAATCTTTCTGACAAACTTATTCATCACTTATGGCCCAGAAGCCACATTGGAAGAATTCATTACTCCATTATCTACGTTCCTATAGCTTTTTCAGAAATATTCGTACATGCCCATGCACTTACTTACATAATTTTGCTCTTCCTAAATGTCTTGCCTAACCAGAATTTTGTACATTGATCATACATGTGTGTGTGCATGGGTATAAAATATATAGGTGCATGGAATCATCCATATATTCTATAGCTGTCAGAATTCTAAGAGATGGGATCAGAAAGGCTAAGTTTCTATGACAAAGAGACACCAAGACACATTGGCTTCAGTGTTCTAGGGTGTTCCCTTTCTTGCATTGTTGAAGCTGGGTGACTCCTGTCCATGTTCCAGCTCTCAGTAAACAGGAAGGGTAAGTAGAAGAGAGTTTGCTTGCTCTTTATTTCAATGCCAATGCTTTCAAGTGTCACTAATAGCTAACTTAGTTATGAAGTCAAATGGCTACCTCTACCTGCAAAGGAAGCCAGGGATATAGTCTCTAATGGGGTACCCCTGTGCTCCCATACTGTAGAAGAAGGAAAGAATGAGTTCAGAGGAGGTCCAGGAATTTGCCACTTTGAATGCATCTGTGATAAAAAAGTAACAAAGGAGGATGATACAGCAAAAATCCAAAGAGTTATTAGAAAGAAGAACGAAGGAACCCAATGCTCTGCAGCAGTGGTTTTCAACTGAAGGCATTTTGTCCCCTAGGCATTCAGCTGGCAATGCCTGGGGACATTTTTGGTTGTTACAACTGGGGGTACGTTGCTACTGGCATCTAGTGCATAGAGGTCAAGGTTCTTGCGGTTGACAGCCACTGTTTGTATTTTTTCTCCTTATCCTCCCCCAGTATCAGTGGTATCTCTACTCATTTCTGTCATATTTGCAGATACATCTGTCTGAAAGTTGCTCTGACACTGAGGTCACCTTACTTGGAAGGTCCAAGTTAGGGACCCAGAGCCATGTCCATCACATTAAGAAGTACTTCAAACATCTTCTGTTAAATAAGCAAGCCAAAGCAGGAAGCAGCTCTAGATTATTAACTTTTAAACAACTCAGCTCAAATGGAAACAGAATTAAGATTTACAGGACTATAAAAGAGGTGGTTGCTATTTAACCAGTCAAAGTAGGAAATAGAAAGAAAACCCCAGGCTTTAAACTAGATCCGGTGGCATAACCAGCATACTCAAAAAGCTGAGAGGAATGAATTAGGGAAATGAGCATTGATGAATTTCATATGAACTTTTGACCTCAAGAGTTGCAAAATTGCTCTCCTACGAAATTTCTGTTTTTCCTTTGTCTTCTCTCTCTATGCCTGTCTCTTCTCTCTCCCCCCTCTTCTCCTTCCCTCTCTCTCCTCCCATTTTCCCTTCTTCCTTCCCCTTTTCAAACTGCCCCAGTCTTCGTTTCTGGGCCATCAATTCAGCCTTGCCTCGATGTCATCGAATGTCCTCTTGGTAATTTCTTTAATCCAGGTCAGAAATCATAAAAGATGAAGGCTCATGTCTCTCAATTTTCATAGATCTCCTACCTTGCACAAAGTGTGATTTGGGGGCACCGCCTCTGGGTTTTCCGTTGGGGAAAGGAGTGTTAGGATCATTATCAACCGCACCAGAAGGAATCACATGAAAGGCAACATTGTGCATGGAGCTTACTGAATTGCAAGCAGTCTTCTCAGAAATCAAGGCCGCCCCCTGATGCAAATCAGATGCTTACATAATGCTATTTGCTTGGAGGGTGACAAAGGAGTGATGGGATTAAGATGCCCCATTGTGGGGTGGCAAAAGCTTTTCTGTCTTCTTGCTTAAAGCAGAACATTTTGACATATTAACTGGATGGACCAAAAAAAATGTATCTAAACCTATTGAATGCACCTATTTTTCTTGATAGAATTTGTACCAAACCTCTTTCTAAGGGATTTGAAGCAGCTGATGTTAGGATGATATTTCTGCCCTTTTTCCCCCCTCCCTTTTCTCTGTCTCTCTGTATCCATCCCCACCTTTTTCATAATCCTTAGTTATGCATATTTAGGGGAAAAAAAAAAAAGTCTGGTCACAGCATGAATGGAAAAAAATCCATCTTGTTCTCACTGGATTTCATAATTTAGCATCATTTCATATTAATGGTGCACATATGTGTTACAGTGCTTTTTTTTCCCTTTTCTTTTTTATTCTTTTTCTTTTTTCTTTCCTTTTTTACAGATGGCACACTGAATTAGGACCAGTGATCCAGCAGTCATTTTGCATAAAGCCAGATTCCAGTTTGACAGGCGCTATGCATCACCACACATCCTTAAGAAAAATGCTCTGCTGTGTTTACACGTGTCTTCCCAGCAGCTGATTTCTGAATATGGGCGCTGATGCATGGCATGTATTAGAGATTGGAATATACCTCCTATTGTGCAACCCAAACGAATCCAACTGCATTTCCTACAAGATTACCCTGCCTTCCTTTCCTTCCTCTTTATCTTCTCTCCCCCTTTCTCTTCCTGATTTCCACCCTTCCTTCCTTCATCATTTCTTCTCTTATTATTTTTCTCTTTTGATCATATTTTCCCTTTCCTACTAATCTAGAGACTCCTTGAAAATGCACTGTATCTTAGTCTTTATGCCTTCAGGATCTGGCCATAAAAGGCTGTCCGTAAATGTTTATTAAGTAAACTGTCGATGCTATATTTCTAATAGTTATAATCATATCCATCTAAGATGATGGCATAATGCTGATGCACAGAAATTTTATCCTTGTCACTGTTATCACTATTACACTTCTGTCATCATCATTGACATAATTACCATCATATGAGTGCCTACTCATATTTTCATTTAACTCTATAGTGACCTTGATGGTGCTTGATCTATAAAATACAGAAAATAATAGCATCTTCTCCGTAAGTCTGTAGAAACCGAATGGAATGATATACAGAAAGTGTTTAATATATTACCTGAGTAAGAAGTACTCTATAAAGGATTATCATATTAATCTCAACCTACAATTGAAGAAATAGGAACAGAGAGGTTAAGTAGTTTGCCAAAAGCCACTCAGTTGATAAGAGGAAATGGAAACAGATTCCCACTTCTGGCTCTGTAAGGCGGTACCAAGACTGCCTTTCCATCATTAGAGCCTCTAAAGTTCTTGACAAGAGGAGCAATAGTGAGTCAAATAAAAAACTGTGACAATTCTAGGGAGAGAAATCTTTTTCTTAAAAAAAAAGTGAAGATTCAATAAAATTCTAAAATAAAGTATCTTAAGGTTTTACTCTTGCCATTACAGCCTTCTTTATCACAGGTTGGAAGCACAGGACAATTATCAGTTATGTCAGAAATTTATCTAGAAGTTACTCTTTCTGCTAAAGCAATAATATTCCATTTTTACAATTGTTCTACTTTGGTATCAAACAAAGGTTTGAATATTTGATGAATCTCATTGCTATGGCAATGTCTAAATAATGAAATCTCTAAAGAAGAAATGCCAGCCTGCGTTTATCCCTTTCTTCCTTTCTTCTTTCCTGCTTTGATGGTCTTTGATTTTGGTTAGTATTTGTTGGATGAAATTTTATTTTGTTATGTAGGCAAAATATGTAGATGATTGTAGGTTGAAGTAAATATTTAAGGATTTGAAATAAATATTCACATTGGGGATGAGGAAATGAATACATTTTTAAAAAATTGTAGTGAAAAAAGATTTTGTTTAGAAGAAAATGAAAGTTCACAACAGATGAATGAGTTAAAAAACTAATCATTAAGAATTGCTACATATGACAGAACATTTATCAATGATCATATTTTAATGACTCTCATACCATTCTTATGTACCTTATTTTTTGCAGAGCTGAGAAAGAAAAAAAATCATCCAATCAAATGACAAAATGCTTTCTAATCACTTAGACTTTTTACTTCAAATATTAAAAAAGCTTTTTTAGACTTATCTAAACATTAATTTTGATCGTATTTGTCTCCGGTCTACATAAAAAGAAAAAAGTAAATGATATCGGTTAAGGCATTCCTAAAATATCTTCCTATTCAGAATCCGAGTCTTAATCACCTTGAATCAGAGTCATTGAGTCCATGTTGTCTCGCATACATGATATCCGCTATACCAGAAGATTGTTGGTGGTGTGCTATTTCTGAAGTGTCTATATAGGAAATCAAAGCTATTGGTACACAATTTTTAAACCATCTTGCAAATATGTAGGATCACTTTGCCATTGATTTCAATTTCAGGAATTCTGCTACACACTTCTGTTTTGTCATTCCTGCTGCTCAGACCACATTATGTACTAAGTGTTTGAAAACACTTATATTATGTCCATGTTTCCCGCTCCACCAAATCAGACACCCATACTCATGCAATAATAATTACATTTTTACTCAGGCAGTAGTAAACAAAATGGCCTGAAAAATTGAAAAAGGACTTTAGTTGTCAGAGACACCTTAATTTCATTGTTAAAAAAAATTTTTTTAAGTGTGCCTTAAAGTCAATGAGATAAATAGAGCAATAAATAAATATATGGAACAAGGTTCAATCTTTATAGGAGGAAAAAAAGGCAAATTATAGCTAAACCAAAGTTCTGGTTTCACTTAAGATGTATAAAGCATAAGAAATGTCCACCTCTCCTTGTAAATTATTCAGCAGTCCTCTTACACAGAGGACAAAGATGTTTCAAGAAAAATTTAAAAATCATGGGGTGCCTGGGTAGCTCAGTGGGTTAAGCCTCTGCCTTTGGCTCAGGTCATAATCTCAGGGTCCTGGGATCCAGCCCCTCATTGGGCTTCCTGCTCAGCAGGGAGACCGCTTCTCCCCCTTTCTGCCTGCTGCTTTGCCTACTTGTGATCTCTGTCAAATAAATAAATAACATCTTGAAAAAAGAAAAAAGAAATTTAAAACTCAAATGAAAATGAAAATATAAAATTATCAAAATTTGTGGATGCAGCAAAAGCAGTTTAAGGAAAATTTATAGCATTAAATCCCTATATCAAAAATAATGAGAGTTCTAAAAGCAATAATCAAAGCTGTCACTTCAATAACCTAGAGAGAGGAATAAATTAAACTTCAGACAAACAGAAAAAAGGTGGTGATAAAGAGAGAGTTTTTCAAACAAACAAAAGCTTAGAGAACACATTGTCAACATACTTGCACTATAAGAAATGTTAAAGCACGTACTTCAGGCAGAAGAGAATTAAGATGCCATATGAAAACTTGTTTTTATATAAATAATCCCAGAAATCATATAAATTAAATTAAGTAAGAGAGATTTCCTTATATTTAATTTACTAAAATAAAAGTAAGTAAAAAATAATAACAATACACCACAGCATTTTTAATACATATAGAAGTAAAATGCAGTAACATGACTAGAAGTGAGGAAACAGAGGTATGCGGAAGTGTACAGTTGTAAGATAAAGTGAAGTGAAATGACATAACATGCAGTGGTATAATTTGAAGGCAGACTGTGTTTTAACTATAGAAAAGTAACAACAAAGAGAAAAAAGTATTAATCAGATGATGCAAATAGAAAATGATAGTATGCTAGTAGATTTAAATTCATTTATTTTAATAGTTGCATTTATTTATTTATTTATACAAGAGAATGCAAGAGCACAAGTTGCAGGGAGGGACAGAGGGAGAGGGAGAGGGAGAAAAAGACTCCCTGCTAAGCAGGGAGCCTGATGTAGGGTTAGATCACAGGACCCTGAGATCATAACCTGAGCCAGAGGCAGATGCTTAACAACTGAGCCACCCAGTTTCCCCTTAATAGTTACATTTAATATAAATTACCTAAACCCTTCAACTAAAAGGTAGAGTGTCAGATTGGATAAATAATTAAGACTAAATACTTCTCACAAAAAGGCCACTTTAAATATAGAGATATTGGTAGGTTAAAAGTCAATGGATGAAAAATATATGCCAAGTCAATATAGATCATAAGGAAGAGCTACTGGCTATGTTAATACACAAAATAGAATACAGAATGAGGAGTATCTCCAGGCACAAAGAGGGACATTGTTAGGAAACAATTCTCCAAGGGTCTCTAACATACTCTCACATGTTTTGACAGCATTTATTATGGATAATCTTTTCAAAGATATTTATATAGTAAACAGCCTTGAAAGACAGACATAGTATCTCCTTCCATCTCCAGGGCATAGGGGAGATTTTTGCTATCCAGGATAATAAAGATAAAGTCCTTCGGGGAAAATTTTGGCCAATTACCTAGCAGTCCTCTTTATGACAGTGAAGTTTCCTAACTTCAGGATTACTCTTATGTACAGAAGCTCACTATGTGTACTATATCCTCCTGGGATTACCTTTGCCTTGCACTTAGAGGAAATTGATATAATTATGAAGCTCTTGCTATTTTCTCTGCTGTGAGTAATAAAAGGCTTTGTCTCTGACCCAGGGATCTTGTGTCTTCTGCCAGACTCTCTGAAACCATGGTATTGTGTTGGTAAAGGAATCAATTCCTTAAGAGGACATAGCAATTCTAAGTATGCATTCACCTTACAGATCATCAAAATATATGAAACAGATATATAGTTTTTATATATAGTTGGAGATTATGGTTGGAGACTGTACATTTTCTTTCTCAATAATCAAATAAGAAAACAGAAAAAAAAACAAAGATAGAGAAGATATAAAAGAATAATACTATCAATTGATTTGATCTTCACATCAAAAGAACACTTTACACAAAAGAACAGAATATACATTCTTTCATTATACACAGAGACTTTTCACCAAGATAGACCATGTGGGACATAAGACAAACTTTAACATGTTAAAAGAATTAAACAAAGTAGTCTATCCAGCCACAATGGAATGAAAACAGATATTAATGGCAAAAAGGAAAATCCTAAATATTTGGATTTAAACAATACAATTCTAAATAGTCCATAATTCAAATGGGGGGAATTACAAAGTATTTTGCAGTGGGTCAAAATAAAAATACAACATATCAAACTTTAGGGACATTTTAGCTAAAGCAGCACATGGAGATAATCATATGAAATAATTATATTAGAAATATCTCCAATCAAAACTAAGCCATCTCTTTAAAAATTACAAAAAGAATACTATAACCAATGCAGTGAAAAGGAAGGAAATAATAAAGAGCAGAATTTAATAAAAAATAAAATCAATGAATCTGAAAACTAATTCTTTCAGAAGTTCAAATTGATAAAGCTCTAGTCAATGTGCTGCAGGGGGAAAAAAGTAGGTAAAAATTGTCAATATCAAGAATAAAAGATGGAGCACCTGGGTGGCTCAGTGGGTGAAGCCTCTACCTTGGGTTCAGGTCAGGATCTCAGGTCCTGGGATGGAGTCCCTATCTGGCTCTCTGCTCAGCAGGGAACCTGCTTCCCCTGTCTCTCTGCCTGCCTCTCTGCCTACTTGTGATCTCTCTCTGTCAAATAAATAAATAAAATCTTAAAAAAAAAAAAAAGAATAAAAGAGAGACCATAACTGCAGGTCTTAAAAGGATAATCACAGAATATCATGAACATTATGTCAAGAAATTTTAAAACGTAGATGACATGAATAAATTTTTGGAAATACACAAACTACTGAAGCTCACCTAGAAAAGAGATAACCAAAATAACCTGAGATCTTTTAAGCAATTTAAATTTATAGCTTAAAATCCTCCCTCAAAGTAAAGAACAGGCCTAGGTGATAGCATCTGTGAATTCATGAAACATATAAAGAATTATGACAATTTTACACAAACTTCTTCAGAAAATGAAAGATGAGAGGATACTTTGCAACTCATTGTGTGCGGCCAACTGATCCCCAAACCAAACAAGAACATTACAAGAAAACTTAGATTAATACAAAAACAGTATAAAAAAACCCCAAAAAACACCTTCCCATGATCCAATATCTTTGCATGAACTTCGATATAAAAGTCTCTAAGAAATCATTAGCAGATCAAATTTAGAGACATTAAAAAGAATGATACAAAGCAAATAAGTGTTATTTATCCCTGAAATACAAGACTGATTCACTATTTGAAAATTAATTTTGTAATTTGCTATATCGAAACAATGTGGTAGGAAAATTTATCAATCTCAGTAGTTATAATAAAAGAATGTGAAAAATTCATCTATTTAAAAAATCTTTCAGCAATCTAACAATAAAAGGGAACTTTCTTAACTTGATAAAGGACATCTACAAAAACCAATCACTGACAGTATGCTTAACAGTAGAAGAATAGGGTTTTCCCCATAAGGTAGTGAATGATAAGATGTTCAACCTCAGGACTTCTATATATCACTGTATGGGAGGTCCTAGCCTTGTGATAAGACGTGATAAGCAAGTCAAAAGGCATTCAGACTTGAAATGAAGAAACATGATTATAATTACTTGCATAGAATCATAGTCATCTATGAATATGATTGAAGAGAATCTACAAAATGCCTTCTAGAAATTGTTAATAGGTTTAGAAGGGTCACAGGATACACCCTCAACTTGCAAAACTGAATGATATTTTTACATACTAGTACTGAACAACTGGATATTGAAATAAATTTTAAAATCTTCTTAAGTTATAATAGCATGTAAAAGGGAAAACGAAACACCTAGAAATATTTCTACCTAATATGTGCAGTAATTTTATACTGAAAGTAAAAAACACTGAAGAGAGAAATTTTAAAGCATCTAAATAAATTAAGAGATTTACTCTGTTCATGGATTAGAAAAGTCAATACTGTTACATTGTAAATTATTCTCAAATTGATATATAGATTCCAAAAAATGCTAATCACAATCCAAGGAGGCTTATTTTAGATATTGGGAAGGTGTTCTATAATTTATATGGAAAAGCAATGGCCCTAGAGAGCCCAATCAATTTGAAGCAGAACAAATCGGGAGGAAACACAGCCTGATTTCAAGCCTTACTATAAAGTTTCAGTAATCAGGACAGTGTGGTTTTTGTTAAAGAATAGACATATTGATTGGTGAAACAGAATGGAGAGTCCAAAAAAGACCCACATATCTATGGTCGATTGATTTTTGACAAATGTAATGTGCCAAGGTAATTTTAGAAAGAAAGTATACCCTTTTCAACAAATTGCACTACGGAAAGAAAGGGAAAAAAAATAAATAAAAAACAAACATACTTCATCCCTTCTCTTCCCACACATCATATACAAAGAAAATATTAATTCCAATTTTATCATAGATCTAAATGTGAAACTTAGAGAATAAAACTTCTAGAAGAAAATGTAAGAGAAAACTTTTGTGATCTTGGGGAAAGCAAATAATTTTTTTGAGAGCACACAGAGGCACAAACCACAGAATAAAAATTGATAACTTTTACTTAAAAATTAAAACTTTTAGCTCTCAAAAGAACTCTTAGAACACATAATAATACACCTAATACGATATAAGTAGGCAAAAATTTTTCTTTCTATAAGATTTTATTTATTTATTTGACAAAGAGAGAGATCACAAGTAGGCAGAGAGGCAGGCAGAGAGAGAGGGAAGGAAACAGGCTCCCTGCCAAGCAGAGAGCCCGATATGGGACTCGATCCCAGGACCCCGAGATCATGACTCAAGCCAAAGGCAGAGGCTTCAACCCACTGAGCCACCCAGGCGCCCTAAGTGGACAAGATTTTTTAAGAGAGACTTAATAGACCCCAGAAAGAAACCCAGTAGATACAGAATAAACATAAGAAAAGATGTTTGGCCTCACAAATCACTAGGAAAATTCAAATTTAAATCATAGTGAGTTATCACTAGATACCTACTAGCTTGGCTAAAATTACAAAAAGAAAAAAAAAATTACTGGTGAGGATGTAAAGCATTTGCACCTCCCACAGATTGCTAATGAGAATGGAAAATGGGATAGCCACTTCAGAAGATGGTTTGGCAGTATGGTAGAAAGTTAAATATATACTTAACATATGAACCAAGCATCCCACTCCAAAGTATTTTTACAAGTGTTGAAAACATATCTCCACCCAAAGAGCTGTACTTTTATGTTCATAATAGTTACATTCATAATCACCAAAAGCTTCAAACCGTTCAAATTCCATCAACTGGTGAATGGATATGTAAATGGTGGTTCGTCCGTCGAATAGAATATGACTAAGCAAAAAAGGAACAAGTTGATGATACATCAACAACATGATGTTCTTAGGATTCAACTAAGTAAAAGAAATGAGTTGAAAAATGTTACATACCCTATGTTCCCATTTATATGTTATTTTGGAAAAGAGAAAAATTATCACAAAAATAAAATCAATGGTTTGTAGGGGCTGAGAGTAGAAAGTATCTACCTTACTACATGGCTGCACAAGATAACTTTTTAGGGGGATGGAAATGTATAAATTCATTGTGGTTGTGTTACATTCCATCTACAGTTGTCAAGTTCAACAAACTGTACAACTAAAACAGGCAAATTTTGGTATACATAAAATGTATCTCCCTTAATAATAATGAACCAAAACTAAAGATGATAATGCTAACTACACTAAACTAAACTAAACAAAACATGATAATGTTATTAGGTTTATACATTTCAGTCATGACTCCCAGAAACTTTTTTAGGAAATAATTTGGCAGTATGTCTCAGTAGCCTTAACTACGTTCCTGTATTTCATCCATAAAACTCCATTCCAGCATCCAAAGAAAATAATCTAACATATAGTGGGAAGTAGACCCATAAAGATGTTTGCTACAGAATTGTTTATAATAGTGAAAACATAGAAGTTACCTTAAAATCTAACAACCTGTGAAGGATTAAGATTTAGAGCAGTATCTTGATTCAGACTTCAAATAAATAGGAAGCTTACTGACTAGAGAAGTTCATGATGCAATGTAAATTGAAGAAAGCAACCGATCCAATTTTATTTAAGGTGTTCTGTTAAATAATGGTTAACCAAGCACATACATGTGCTCCCCATTCCCTAGAGCTGATATAGGTGAAAGTATAAAGTTAGGAATGTAACCTTATGTAAACAGCCTGCCATTTTTATTGATTCTCATTTCTGCTTTAAGCTACTCTCAAACAGCCCCTCACCTTTAAGGCATCCACTCACAAACCAAAATCTATAAACCAAGTTTTAAAATCATGACAGTATTTTCCTCAGCCCTTTTCTCCGTTTTATAGTTAAATAATAAATCTAGTTCATGATTACATAAGTGAAATATATAAAGACTATACAAATGAAACATACAAAAAACAAAAAACAAAATCAACAAACAATAACAAGGAAACCAAACACAAACAACCACAAAAAACTCTATTGCTTTAAAGGTAATGTTTATCATGAATAAAAAAACAATAAAAAACATTGATTTGATTGTAGCATTGATTTGATTTGATATTAATTGATCAGTTATTGATGATTAAAAATGACTGAAAACTGTGGATGTAAGGAGTATGTATACAAGCAACTTAAATAAAATCTGTTTGTTGTTCTTTAAAGCTTAAACATGGATGATTTTCAAGGTAGAAGTTGTCACTTGTAAATATCATAGGATTAAGTAATCGAACTATCAAAAAATATTTGGGATTCTGAAATGGTTTTTCTTTACTTTTTCTTTTCAACATTACTGAAGTATAATTGACAAATAGAATTGTTAGATACTTTAAGTGTACAATGTGATGATTTGTTATATGTATACATTGTGAAAGGAGTACCACCGTTGAGTTAATTGATACATCCATCACCTCACATTTTACATTTTTTTTTATGAGAACACTTAGACTTTCTACTCTTAGTAAGTTTCAGTTAAGCAATATAGTGTCATAAGTTATAGTCGCCTAGTTATACATTAGAGACACAGACCTTAGTCATGTTGTAACCTCTTCAGCAGCCTCTCCTATTTCATCCTTCCCAGTCTGTTTCTGAGTTCAACTTTTTTTTTGTTCCACTATAAATGATATCATTACTATTTGTCTTTCTTTCTCTTGCTTATTAGAATAATGCCCTCAGGTTTCACCTATGTAGCTGCAAATGTCAGGATTTCCCTTTCCAAGGCTGAATAATGTCCCATTAGGTAGATAGATGCACTACATTTTCTTTATCCATCCAGACATCAACAAACACTTCTCTCTATACCTTGACTATTGTTAATAATACTGTAATGAACATTAAAGTACAGAGATGGTGATTTTGAGATGTTGATTTCCTTTCCTTCAGATATATAACCAGAAGTAGGGTTGCTGAATCATATAGTAGGTCAATTATTAATTTCTTGAGGAATCCCCATATTATTTTCCATAGTGACTGTACCAGTTTATGTCTCCATCAACAGTGCAAGAATTCCCTTTTCTTCACAGACTTCACTAACAATATTTGTTATTTCTTGTCATTTTGATGAAAGACATCAGGTATGAGGTGATACTGTGGTCTTGAGGTGCATTTGATCTGCATTGATGATTACGTTGTTCAGTGTCTTTTCATGTACTTGTTGGTCATTTATATGTGTTTTTTTTTTAAATGTCTAAGTTCCTTCCCCTTTTAATTTTTTTATTATTATTTATTTTTATTATTATTATTGTTATTTTTTGCGATTTATTTGTATGTATTCCTTGTATATGTTGGATATTAGCCCTTTATTAGCTTGACCCAAAATCCTAGTTGTCCCTTAAAGTGTTGTGACTATCCAAGCCACCATCATTTTTCTTTGTGGCTCCCAGTAGGTGAAGGTGTGCCAAGACCCCTCAGAGTCCTCCAGGGGAAGATCACAGTTAATACCTAGATGATGATTAGAATCCAGACCCTCAAACAGGAGCTTGCAAAGCATGTAAAGCCCCTTCCACAGAGAAACTGGAAGGTAGGGATTTTTAATCCTTTCTCAGTGGGGGGATTGGGGGGGTGTGGAGGAGCTGCGGGTGGGCTTAATGTTCCTGAGCTCATTTAAAAACTGCTGCTTTGTTGACTACTGCACTGTGGGATCTTGTATGCAAGCCTCATGGCTGTCAGAGCCAGGCAGTCCAGGTGCCCAGTCCTAGGCCAGCAGTCACAACAGCTCAGTTGCTGAAGGTGTATAAAAGATCATTCCAGGGAGATGCTGGTGATCTGCATTTACCCCTAGAGAGCCAGAGGAGAAAGCAGGGAGGGAATGCCCTGGACTCCTCTACTCCTTATTTCTCCAGGGAAGTTCACAACCACCCCTTAGAAGTGTGGTAAATTATCGGGGCACCTGGGTGGCTCAATGGGTTAAAGCCTCTGCCTTTGGCTCAGGTCATGATCCCAGGGTCCTAGGATCCAGCACCACATAGGGCTCTCTGCTCAGCGGGGAGCCTGCCCCCCCACCCCCCGCCGCTGCCTGCCTCTCTGACTACTTGTGATTTCTGTCTGTCAAATAAATAAATAAAATCTTTAGAAGTGTGGTAAATTACAAACCAGTCAGACCCTCAGGTAGGAGTTTGTAAAGTATGCAGTTGCATTCCTGTCCGGAAAAACTGGGAAATGGATGTTTTTTTCTGCTCCCTCTATGCTGAACCTTGAGGGGATAACCTCAAAAGTGTTTACCTGCCCCTTAAGAACTGTTTGGTTGCTATAGTCCTGTGGGTCCTGTAGATGCAAGCCACAAATGCCTTGTCGCTACTGAATCTCCACTGTTCCCCAGATCCCTCCATATGCAATATTGGCACAGATCAGGTGCTCACATAAATGTTTAACAGATGGATGGACTGAATTAAGAATATCCTCATTAAGGGGCACCTGGGTGGCTCAACTGGTTAAGCGGCTGCCTTAGGCTCAGGTTATGATCCCAGGATCCTGGGATTGAGTCCTTCATCAGGCTTCCTTGCTCAGCAGGGAGTCTGCTTCTCCCTCTGCCTGCCTCTCCCCTTGCTTGCGCTCTCTCTCTGTATCTCTTTCTCTCTGGCAAATAAATAAGTAAATAAAATCTATTTTAAAAAAAATAAGAATATCCTCATTAAGAGGAGAAAAGTTGATCAAGATAGCCATAGAAAATATAAATATTTAGCTAGTTCATCATAACCTCAGAATACTGGTTTCTAATGCAAGTTTATATCAGAATTATTTTTTTAAAAGCTTTTAAAAAATACAGATTCCTGCTGTGGCTCCGTGTGTACTGAGCCCAGGTATACGGCTGTGGGGGATGGAGGCCCTGCTAGAAATTTATCAAATTAGAATCTCTGGTCACAGATCTTTAAAAACAAATGCCTCCTGGGTTTTCTAACGTGATTACTAACCTCAGCTGCAAAATGAGCTTTCCCTATATGATTTGAAGAGTTCTATACTTTTAACCTTAGCACAGTTACACAAAATTCTCTTCACAAAAAGCTGTAGGTCTATCTACTATTTCAGATGTTTTAGTTGAGAACACTCTGTCAATGACTTGGCAGAACCATGTAAAATTATTCCAGCACATCTACTATGTAAAAATTCTACTCATTTAAAAGAACCTGTTTTTTCTGTTTCTAATGATTACCATTTTATTTCACTATTCCAGCTCCTAAAAGTAGAAAAGATTTTGAGATTTAAAATGTGCCCTTGCCATGAACCACTCCAACCTAAAAGGAAGCAAGTGAATTCAGGTGGTGTCTTATGGAGTAATTGCCTTCTTTTCATACTAATAAAAGTGGTCTCTTATGCTTACTTCCCTGGCTTGTCCACACAACATAGGCAACTGTGTCAACATTTAGCAATCTTAAATGTATGCCAGACATTAATATGCACATAATGAAGGTTTCTGTACTCAATAACCATCTTACAAATGATTCTGTGCTCCCTTTGCATATTAAAATGCCTCTTTCTCTTCCCAACCAGGACAGTGTTAAAAAGTGGATAAATCCCGAATGTCTGTTATATATGTGGGCTAAATGATAAAATATTAAATAAGATGTTTTAAATGAAATCTAATGAAAAGACCATTTCACACCAAGTTCTTTCCACAATTAGCATGTTCTAACACTCATTCTGAAAAGATAGGAAGGACCTCTGCTTGGAAAAGAAAAAAATAGCACATTTGGAATATGGTAAGGAAAGAATCTGTAAAGAAAAAGATTGAGGCATTTATTTAAAAGTGTGGATGTAAATGGAAGTTCCCGCCTTCAAGCGTGAATTAGAGAATATGTATCTAGAGTTGACAATAGACTCTGACAGTAAAGGTAATTCAGTGGTATATAGAGCCATTCATTTCGATGGGAAAGAAGGCCATCATGCCTGTAATTTTAAGAGTGGTAAATGCTCTTGTGTGTGTTTTTTTTTTAATCAATCAATACAAGAATGTATAAAATAGAAAGTGGAAGTCCTTACTTTCAAAGCCACTGTTGTTGAGTCAGTAAATACTTTCCTAGAATTGTATGTATACAAGCAAACATACACAGGCACGTGTGTGTGTGTGTGTGTGTGTGTAAAAGGTATCTTATAGAGAAATTCTAATGGCTTCCATAAATTTGGTAGTGGCTTTCTGGCAGTATGTAATAGAGATACTCAACATCACTGAAGGGAGAACAGAGAAGCTCCTAATTGCCTATCACATTACTTTTGGAGCTAAATGGATGTTACATTATTCAGGATTAAGAGATATATTTCCAAAGCACCAAGCAAGATGGATGTCTCAGAAACCCTCCTCATTTGGTCCAAAAGCTGCTCATTGTTTGCCTTTTCATTGCTTTGTTATTGCCACCGTGAGGAATATCTTTGGTGCATGCTGTTGTTTGCAGGACAATTTTTGCCGCAAAAAAAAGGATTAATTTTTTTCTGCCATTTTCCATTTTCATCACCAATTTCCAACTGTCATGAAAGTGAGCTCTGTTTTTACACGACATTCCATTCTTATTACCATCTTCATCCCAAGAATGAAAGTCTGTAATGAGAGCAAAGCCATAGCTGGCATCGGAGGGCTGTTATAATTCACTCTCATGACAAAGAAAGTAATGAGAAATGACAGTGGCACAAAATGAATCCTTTCCGATTCCAGCCCCTTGGATGATAATGAAAACAGAAGATGGCACCAACTTTATTCATCTTCATGACACCTATTGTGACAGGATTGAAAGCTGCAGCAACAAACCCATCTGATGTTACAGTTTCCCAGACTCATTCCCATCATGTGTTTAAAAAACAAGCAAACAAAAAAATACAACAAGAACAACAAAAAAACAAACAAAACAGAGAATCTTCCCTGCCACCATTCCTCCTGGGAAACCAGTTATGGGGAGGCGCACAGACACAGCAGAATTTATACTGTCCACAACCGAAAGCCTTTCAGGGAGGATGAAATGTTTCAATCTCCTAAAATTGTTTTCTCCTCTTTAGGAAATCATCTTGGCAATGCCTCTAAAAGACGTGATGGACAGAGAAGGGACAGAATTTGGAAATAAAGTCACTTTTGGAAGTTCTAATTGATTTCTCTGACTACCCTGAAAAATACAAATTGAAGGTACAAACGTTCAACTCATGCAACTAATACGGAATGGAATGTACCGTTGCATATCTTTCTCCTTGCCCACCCCTTATCCATTCCTCCCCTTCCCTCAGGTCCTTCTGTCTTCCCCCCTCCCCTCCCTGGCCTTCCTCTCCTCCCTTCTTCTTCCCTCCTCTTTCCGCTCTTTTATTCTCCTCTCTCTCTTTTTGAGCTGTGATTATATCTTATTAAAATCTATAAAACGGAATTTAGAGCTGACTCGATCCGATCTTTGCATTTTATAGATGAGCGAAACAATGCTCAGGGAGGTGAAGCAACTTATCCACCATCCTCGTTGTCCATCCACCGTCATCCCAACAGTGCCAGAAAAATCACTGGCAGTTTTCCAGTCTGATCCTTCTAGGATGTATGTTGATAATGCCACAGAGAAAGGTAGCACAGACTACATGTGTTCTGTTCCATTTCTCTGCAGGCTAGCTCTGAAGTGAAGGTGGCATTCTCTCAAGAAATCCATTTTGGAGTCACAAGACTCCTGCCTTTGTCATTTCCTACCTTTGTGCCTTTGGTCAATCATCTTTCTAAGTTTTGTCTCCTCTATCTACTAAAAAACAAGTTTAGAAAATTATAACTGATATACCCAATGATCTCTCTTAAATAGGATAGAATGATCATCTTATTTTTTCTTCTCCCTACCGACTTCAAATATGACTTTCTTGCACCTCCTTCTCCCTCTGCTTCTAACTATCCAGTGGTCAGTGGCTAGGGAGGTGCAAAATAAAGTGGCAAAGGCCCTACTCCCCTTGCTGGGTATTTCTGTACTGCACCATTTCATGGTATAGGGGATGGACCCTCTAGATGACTTACTACAACTTGCCCTCTCCTGCCAATAAAGCAAAATGGTACATTTTTTTTTCCTTTTGGCAGACATCCCAGTCATTTCTAAAATATTCAAGCCTGGCTACTTTTCTGGGTATTCAGGTGATCCATGTGAAAATGCATACCACCTGGCCCTGACATGCTCCAGGAGTGAGGCCAACTCACTGCATCCTTTATTCTCGCTCTGCAAATGGAACCTGCTCTAGGCAATCCTCTGTGAGAGACAAGCACCATTCTTTGCCTCCACAAACTCCAGGGAACACATGCTAGGGTGGAGGCATCTGCTATATACCAGCATGGGCAGACCTATGCATTTTTGCAGTTAGCCATCATTTGGCAAAAAGATTGGTAGTGTGTTAGTGAAATGTCCATCTCCCTTTTGATAGACATTCCAGTCTCTGGATGGTTACTGGGAGGCACTCTTACTTGACGTAGAGGAAAAAGGAGATGTAATAGTCTTAAATGTACCTATGAAATCCCTTCATTGACTTTCTTCTCCAACAAACCTGTGATCTTTTCTTATACTAGCTATTGGGAATGATGTTGGTTGGACTAGTTTAGCCATTGGGGGATCAATCTGTTGCTCTTCTTTTAGATAAGTAACAAAACTTGTCCTTCACTGTCTCAGCTTTCAGATTTTATTTTTATTTTATTTTATTTTATTTTACTTTTTAAAGATTATTTTTATTTATTTATTTGACAGAGATCACAAATAGGCAGAGAGGCAGGCAGAGAGAGAGGGAGAAGCAGGCTCCCTGCTGAGCAGAGAGCCACTTGTGGGACTTGATCCCAGGACCCTGGGGTCATGACCTGAGCCAAAGGCAGAGGCTTTAACCCACTGAGCCACCCAGGAGCGCCTCAGCTTTCAGATTTTAGAAGAAATTCTGAGACCCAGCAAAAGTCTCACTGTATTCTCTACAGATCTGACATGGTTGTAATATGCATAACTTTTTGATTTTGTGATAACTTATTTTGCATTTCTACTAAACTGATGTAATAACTGCTGAGTTATTAGGTGACTGATAACACAGAGAGAAGTGACTTTTGAGGCAAGAAATCAGTACTCTGCTCAGATAAGATATTTTAACTAATATAAAGTGAGAATGCATACCACAACATGCTGTAATTCTTAAGCAATCAGAATATCCTAGACGTCTTTGAGTTCCCTGTCTTACAATTTCGGTGACATCACAGAGCTCAACCATAATCTACATTATAGATTCTCTACACTGAGGATCCAGCATGACTTTAACCCAATTCAGAATTGACCAGAGCTTTTATTCTTGGGAAATTACTTCCCTGTCAGTGCCCCCCTATATGTAATGAAGCATTCATGGTTCCAGTGGTAGCTAGGGTTCCACCAGATCTGTGAAGCAGCGGTATTAGATTAAGTATTTTGTAGTTCCCGGGGGGCCTGGGTGGCTCAGTGGGTTAAAGCCTCTGCCTTCAGCTCAGGTCATGATCTCAGGGTCCTGGGATCGAGTCCTGCGTCGGGCTCTCTGCTCAGTGGGGAGCCTGCTTCCTCCTCTCTCTCTCTCTACCTGCCTCTCTGCCTACTTGTGATCTTTCTCTATCAAATAAATAAATAAAATATTTAAAAAAAAAAGAATTTAAATATTTTGTAGTTCCCTCAGGATGACATGCTGAGATCTCCCCCAAGGAACTTTTTGTAAGTTCCTTGACCTACCCATAGGTTTTGAGGCTGACTTTCAAAGATTTATTTATTTGTTTTAGAGAGACAGCGAGTGTGAGCACATGCAAGTGGGGGTAGGGATTGAGAAACAGAATCTTTAAACAGACTCGCCTCTGAGTGCAGAGTCCAGCATGGGGCTGGATCTCACAACTCATGGGATCATGACTCGAGCCAAAACCAAGAGTTGGACGCTTAACCAACTAAGCCACAAATGAATAAATGAATGAAATGTTCCATTAAGCAATAACAGTAATTTTGATGGGAAAAGATGCTCTAGATTTGAAGATTTGCCTCTTTCCCTGATTTATATAATATCTACCCTGATAACCTATATTTTGAGACCTAATGTGCACAAGGCTTTCTGTTCTCTAACTTCGGATGGGTAACTTCACTTCTTTAGGCTTTTGATGACTTACCTGTAATATGAGAGAAATTGGAATTAGATTTGTGGTTTGCAATCTGTTCTGAGAATCTCTTGTGTTCTGTTGAGATGCTCAATAGCTCCCGCAGAAAAAGAAGGGATAGAACAAATGAATTGTAGGGGCTGCCCAGCAGCCTCTTATTCAATCAATAAAGGACTTCTGCTTATATCATTTTATGTCTTAGGCCTCTACACTAGATTGATTTTTTTTGAAAAAGGAGTTCAACTCCACAACCACTGGATTAGAATTTCCTTCTGACTCTACTTATCTGTGATTCTATAAAATAGCGCATGATTGCAAAAACCCAGAGCAGCAAAGTTAATTCACATTCCCTTTCAAGGAATCGGGTGAGATTGGAGTGTTATGAAATTGCTCTAACACTCAGCCTGACATCACCTGCTCACCTTTGTTTAGTGAGCAAATAATAGCACAAAACAGGATGTTCCCTTGCCATACTCATCCCAGACTCAAAGAAAAGCCTTCCTTTGACATACATACTATGAGCCTCAAAGTAAACTTGAAAACGGTATAAATTTGCCAAAAGGGAAAATGTATGTCCTTCAGAACTTACCGTAGAGAGACAGAGGAAGAAGTTAGCCATGATGTAATTGTAATTGTATAGCTGTCATGTGTCCATGGGAGCTATTTCCATGGTTCCTGATCTCAGCACCTTTCGGAAAGAAATACTAAGGTAAAACTTATTTCTGAAATACATTCACTTAGCTTAAAGATTACTAGACATTATCCTGGTAATGCAGGTAAAGATAAAATTTATGCCAACTTAAAATGATATGGATATTTTCTATAGTCATTCAAACTATGTAGAGTTAATATCAAAGAGCAATATCAGGAAGAGCAAATATTAAATGCATATAAAAATCACTGATTCTATTTCTAAACCTATTTTGTAGTCAAATAAGACCTGTGGAAAAAAAATTCATATTAGTTTTTAGTTTTCATATTGTATTTGTAGTCCAGAAGATTTGTTATAGGATGTATATGAGGTCTTTACATACTTTTGATAAAGTAATCTTACTTTGGCTATTAAGGCATCTGCAAGATTAAAAAGATGACTTAAAAATTCCATTCTTAATGACTTACAGTGAAATCACAATTACTGCTTTGTCTTCCTGCTTGGTTCCACTACATTTGGATTGCAATAATATGTCAAGCTTCAGAAAAATGCATATATGTAAACTTGCTCACAATTATTTTGCCTGACAGTCATGCAAAATGTAATTAAAACGTTTGAATTGTACAGGTGCTAAAAAGCAGTGTATTACAAAATAAGCAAACCATAATGTTAAGAACTCCAGTTGGGTTATTAGCATGTTATGATCTTAGTTATGACATTCCAGCAGTATAATCCCAGGTCTATTGCTAAGGAGAGGAGGTTATAAAAGTAGGTTGTCAAAATTTTTATCAGAGAGTTATTTTAACATCATTTTTAAAGGAAATTTATTGTTTAATTATAAAGGTAATATAACTACAATCCAGAAATTATGTAAAATGGTGAAAAGAAAATTAATTTTCTATTATTCCAGTACTCAAACTACCATTGTTATTATTTCGGTGGAGTTCCTTCCAGGCTTTCTTCATATGCTTTTATTAATTTTTTTTTGTTTACAATTCTAATGTGTGTCCATAACATTTTGTACCTTGTCTTTTTACTTTATTGTATATATTAAACAAAGTTTTATATTTTCAAAATGAGTCTAGTTTGTATCTTAGGAAATTACTTAGCAAGAGAAAGTGGTCAGCAAGGCCCTGAGCCTCGGGCCTGGTCCAGAAGGTAATTCCACTTTGCTGGGAGGCTTGCAACAACTAGGTCATTTTCATTCCCTGGAACCATTTCATGAGAAATGCTTTGCTCTATACTGAATACTAAATACGGGACAAAGTCTCCATCAATTAAGGCTTGGAAGGAGGCCAAACCTAAATCACTGGGGTAGAATCTTTGCATCTCAGCTTCATAGGGATCACTGTGTAAAGAGACAAGATGATACAGGACACCATAATTGCTGCCCATGTAAGCCAAAGGAGAGCATTTGAATCCACAGAGATGAAAATGCTTCTTTCAAGGACACCTGAAGGCAAGTTATGAAACCAAGAGTTGTAATAAAATCAAAATTACTTAGAAAACTAATAAATGCACAAGCCATTCTATGAGTAAGTATAACTTCAATTTAAGAATGATCAAAAAAAAAAAAGATGATAAAACAATATATTAGCAGTGCAAAAACTAAGAGCCCTTGCAATTTTGTTCTTTGTGATTGAAGAGAATGAATATGGAAAGCTTTAAAATCAACTTTATGTGCACAGATGTAGGGATAAACTGCCATAAATCTTCATGGGAATACTATTTTAGTAATACCTAAATTATAAATTGCACTTTAAGTAAAAAGCCCCAAAAAGGCCAAAGTCAATGAAGAAGTTTCAGTAAGAAAAGGCTGAATGTCTCCAAAACCCCATTCATCATTCCGAAACCACAACAGGTTAAATATTAAAGAGGTTTGAAGATGCTGCCATTTAGAATTTAGAATTACAACATTTGTAACACTATTTTCAAGGGCATGGAGAAGAGCTGCTGAATTTCTGAAGAGTAGATGGAGTGTATACATCCCAATCTAAAACAAACAAACAAACAAACATAAATTGTTTGACCCTGTAATTGTACTTCTTGAACTTTCTTTTTTCTCCCTGTAGCTTCCTTTTAAGATATCACTCTACCTCAGGTTTTTAGTAGCATAGCAATAATATTCCTAACAATGGTTTTCTGGTTTTACTGTGTGGTGTTTGCAGACCATGAACCTGTGGCTTGATATCTATTCACAGCTAGGAAATTCTCAGTAACTATCGCCCCTTTGATTAACATAGTTAAGCATTCTCCCTCTATCTTTCACGTCTCTCATGCTTTTTTTCTGTAAGCTTTTTTTCTCTGCATTATTCTGAATACTTTCCACAGTTCTATGAAAGGATTTACTCATTCTTCTTCTTTTTGCTATTTCCAATCAGCTAAGTAGTAAATTCTTCATCTTGGTCATTTTATTTAACAGTTGTAGAATTTCTGTTTGACAGGTTGTGTTTGTGTGCATGCTTGTGCGTGTGTGTTTATTCTAGATGTCTCCTGAAATTTCCCATTTTCCTCTCTGTTTTCTTGAATTAATTCAATTGTATTATTTAAAAATCTCTGACAACTCCAATATCTGATTCATTCATGCATTTACTCATGATTCACTCATCTGTTTTTCTCTTGGTTTTGTTCCATGAGCCCTATACTTTAGCATGCCTTTACTTTTTAATTTAATACCCGAAATGGTAGACTAAAAAATCTCATAGTCTCTAGGTAATGTAATCTTTTTTCCAAAGAAGATTGGTTTAATTTTTAGTTTTTTGTTGGATTGTTGGTAGGTATCAAAAGATCACCTTACTTCTTCCATGAATTGATTATAGTTATTTTTTTTTTTCTTTTTAAAGATTGTTTCCATTTTGTTGTTATTCTGCCATTGCCCTTCTGGTAGTTCAGAGAAAAGCCCTGGGTATATAGTAAGTTCTTCTGATTTAGTGGAACCTGAACTTCAATCTCTTCTCTTAGCAGCAGGCAGATATTAAAATCTGCTCCACTTTTTCCTCCCAGCGGCTGCTCTCCATTGGTTTTTCTTGCATGAATAATTAAGAGTCCATCAATATCTTGAAGAGAATCAGTAGATTTGGGGACTCTGCAGGCTCCTTTTTTTTTAGGATACTGCCATCCAATTGCACCCTCTCTGCCAGTCTCCAACTCTGACTTCTGCCCCTGTAAGTTACTTCTAGACACATCCTCATTGCTGCTAGAAACAACCCTGGGCACTGTGGCAACTCATTCCTGAGATTCTAAATTGTTCCTTAATGATGACCAGATTTTCAAACAGGTAGGCCTTTCCAAAGCCGATTATTTTCAGGTAGTTCATATAATGGGAGATCCAGCATCATGTTTGTAGCTATCAATAATTCTCCATATAATTCAGAATTGTATGTATAACTGATTTAACTTTTGATTTTCTGAACCGGCTGAGACTGGCACTGTAAGGATACTCACCAAGCATTGTTCCTCTCTTCCCTCCTGCCTGTCTGACAGCCTTTTGCCTGAAGATGTGATTTCTCCGTACACGATTCTGCATTTAACTCAAGCTTCATTTGGCTTTTTAAGTCTGCAGGCTAAGCTGGGTTCAAACAATGAGTTCTCAGATAGGCCCCTCAGTCTAGGTTTAGGCTACATAATTTGGTGAATGAGCCAACTTCTGAAATCTTCAGGCATGGACATTACCTCTGGGAAGCCTTCTACTTTTCTTTCTGATAGTCACTAAATTTAGCAGCCCTTTCACGTATTTGGCATAGTTTGTTTTTCCTGCTCTATGTCCTAACACTGTGAAAGCACTTAGAGCATTGACGGCACTCAATAACCATTTTAATAAAGATTTTTAGCATCCTGTATAATTAATGAATAAATCAGATCTCTCCCCTAGTTTCTCTAGAGATTCCATTTTTATTTCTCTGTTACTCTCTTTTTACTTTCATGTGGCTTCCTGGAAGAGAGGATAAAACTGCCATCTTTTTATTTTAAAAACCACAAAAACAGCCAGTTAATAAATGTTAATTGAACTGAACTAGTAGCATGCAATAACAATGCTAAATGGTTGTCCTTAATGTAAGTCTAGGGGAAACTACCCTTACCTCTACTGAAAAATCAATGTTATTAACTACTGGATAATCCCTTTTTCTTTCCTTCTACCCATCCTTAAGGAGAAAAAGGAAATGGACATCCAATATTCTGATTCAACAATTGTTACTGACTACTGAGATTGTGGGGATAAGAAGGTTAAGTCAAAATTTCTCTACTATACACAAATTGTTATTATGGGGCTATGCCTTTTAGCTAAACATATAACAACAGATTGTCAGACTAAAACTATTATGGAACAATCTAGAAATAAAAGGGTTTTTACTTTTGTGAAGTCTCATGGGAGCCAGTAAGGAGCAAGTGAACAAAAATAAATATACTAGAGATGTCAGTAAGATAAGACTTGCACAGAATTTATATGAAATAACAATTAGAGTTATGGAATAAACATCCTGTGTTAATAACTTATCCATTAAAAAGACATCTGATAAAAAAACTATTGAAAGATCACGGCTGCAATATAATGATTTATAAGAAACATATATTGTCGGGGCACCTGGCTGGCTCAGGGGGTTAAAGCCTCTGCTTTCAGCTCAGGTCATGATCCCAGAGTCCTGGGATCGAGCCTCACATCGGGCTCTCTGCTCAGCGGGAGTCTGCTTCCTCCTCTCTCTCTGCCTGCCTCTCTGTCTACTTGTGATCTCTCTGTCAAATAAATAAATAAATAAAAGCTTTTAAATAAATAAATAAATTAAAAGTTATATATTGTCATTCAGATGGCCAAATACATGTTTCCCAGAAATATTTGGTTTTCATCCACAGTTCCTGAGAATGTTTAAAGAGACATAAAAGTGAGATGAGTGTCTTGTTATTAATGAAAGTGACTTAAAAAAAAAAGATTTATTTATTTGAGAGAGGGCTTAGGAGAGGGACAGAGGGAGAGGGAGAGAATCCTCAAGCATATTCCCCACTGAGCATGGAGCTCAATAATAGGGGTTGATACCAGGGCCCTGAGGTCATGACCTGAGCTGAAATCAAGAGTCAAGAGGCTCAACCAAATAAACCACTCAGGCTCCCTTAATGAAAATGACTTTTGAATCCTACGCAAAGGCAGAGCTGGTTGCCAGAAGAACCAACCATGTGTTTAAAGGGATGGAAACTTCCATTTCACTTCCCCAGCCTCTGAGGAGGACAGAGGGCTGAAGATGGAACCAGCCAATCGTCAGTGACTTAGTCAATTATGTCTATGTAATGAACCCTCCACAAAAACCCAAGGACAACATTTTGGTGGTTTTTTTTTTTTTTTTTTTTTTGCCTTTTTTTTTTCCAGAGACCTTCCACACTTGGGGAATTAGAACTCTTCCATTTGCCACTGTGGTCTGCCCAAACTCCATGGAAAAAAGGTCCTTTGTTCAGGACCTCACTCTATGTACCTCTTCATCTGGCTAATGATTTGTATCCTTTATCATATCCTTAATAAACTGGTAAACATTAAGTAAATGTTCCATTGAGTTCGGTGAGCATCTTTAACAAATTAATCAAACCTAATGTTAGTGGGGAGCAGAGCAGTCTTGAAAGACTGAACCATTAACCTGTAATCTGATACTATCTCTGGAGAGACAGTGTCAGAATTCAGATGAATTCTTAAACATTCTACTGGTGTTTGAGAATTGCTTGGTATTGTGTGTAGAGGAACTTCCCCAGCACATTGGAACTGGGTCTATAAACCCTTAAGAGAGTGGCTTATTCATTAGACTCAAGAACAAATTGGTATTTGGAGAGAATATCGTATTTTCCTTCTTCAAGGGACAACACAGAAGATTAACTTTCTCAAATTTTACTCACACTAAGTGGTTCTACCTTTGTCAACATTTGGAATTGCCACACTTTAAATTTTGTCTTCCTGGTGGGTTTGTAACCATATTTCTTCGTGGCTTTAATTTGCATTTTCTTGATTACTATGAAGAAATTTAGTTCCTTTTCATGTGTTTACTTGAGTATCTTCTGAAATATTTCCTCAAAATATGCATATTTTTCCATTTGGTTCTTTCCTCTTCTTACTGATGTGTAGAAATTCTTTGTCTATCCTGAATATAAGATCCTTGAAAGCTATATGCATTGTAATACTTCTCCTATTTTTAGGTTTACTTTTTTTTCTTTGTAAATAATATCTTTACTGTACTGTAGCCCTTAGTCTAATAATTAAAATTAATAATTAAAATTATTTTATTTTAAATATTTATTTATTTGAGAGAGACAGAGGGAGTTTTGGTGGGGAGTGGGGACAGAAGGGGAGAAAGAAAGAATCTCAAGCAGATTCCATACTGACAGAAGGGCTCCACTTGGGGCTTGATCATGAAACCATGAGATTATGACCTGAGCTGAAACCAGGAGTCAGATGCTTAATTGACTGCATCACCCAAGTGCCCCAAAATGGTTTTTTTTTTTTTATTATTTCCTTAGTATTGGTAGAGAAAAAATACACTATTGCTTTCCTTTACACTACATATGATGCCCTGAAAGTTCTTTACTCTGATCACCAGGTGTATATGGGGGAGGGGAGCTCCCACATTGACAATACCAAGTGGTATCCTAGAATTTAAATAATTCTGACTCTTTGTACTTGAAAAGAGTGTCATATCCCACACATTAAGGATTCAGTCCTACATACCTGCTCTTGCTCCCAATTAAGTTGCCAATTGCAAGTCCCGGTTGTTACCAGTGCTTCTGACCCACTGGCTGTAGATCAGAGGTCCACACAATCTTCTCCCTGGTTTTGATTAATTTGTTACAGTGGCTCACAAAACTCAATTTGCTTATTAATTACTTTATTATAAAATGATGTAACTCAGGAGTTGCCAGATAGAAGACATGCATAGGGCAGGTATGTGGGAAGGAGTATGGAGCTTTATGCATTCTTTGGGCAGGTCACTGTCCCAACCCCTCCATGTGTTCACCAACTTTGAAGCTCACCAACCCGGCCTTTTGGGATTGTTTTTATGGAAATTTCTTTACATAGGCATGATTAAATCATGGGCTATTACTAACTGAACTGAATCTCCAACCCCTCTCCCTTCTTGAGCGGTTGGGGTGGGGGAGTGGTGTTGAACTGAAATTTCTAAATCCTCTAATCACGTGTGGTTCCTCTGGCACTGAGCCCTGGTCCTTGGAGGCTTTCCAAAAGTCACCTCAGTAACAAAACTCAGGTGTGGTTGAAAGGGGCTTGTTATGAATAACAAAAGACGCTCCTTTCACCTTTACCTCTCTCAAGCCATTTCAAGAACTAAGGACAAAACAAAATATTATAACAAAAGATAACCCTGTTGCTCTAATCACTTAGGAAATTATAAGGGTTTGGGACCTATGTGCCAGGAACTGAAGGAAGACCAAATATATATTTCTTATTATAAACCACAATATCACAGTATCTTATTTAAGAAATTTTCCCTCCAAGGCATTTTAAATAGTATCATATCTTTTTGTGGAAGCATGATTATTTTGCTTTTCACATTCAGAAACCTAAAAATACCTGAAATAAATTTTTGTGAGTGCTATGCTAATTTTTTTAAAATATGGATACCTAAATGCTCTAGAAACATTTACTGAAATGCAATATGTACATTAGCTCTGTAACAAATCAATTGTCTGTATATGTGTGGTTCTGTTTTTGGATTCTCTGTTTTTTCTTTGGTCAGTTTACATTATTTTACACCAATATCATACTGATTTATTATAACTTTTCAAGTCTTAAAAACAAGAGACCCCAAATGGAGCTACTTATGGTAAGCCCCACATCACCAAACTGAGACATAATTATAGTTTTGGTTCTTCCAGAAATGGAATCTTAAACCAGTTAATCAGGAATCAGCATTAGATAGGTAATCTGCCTGATAGAACTTTCCCACCCCAAAAAGAAAGTAACTTTGCAAAAACCAATCTGAATTTTTTGCCCAGTATACCTTTCTTGTTCCTGCTCTGCCTGTGAAAGTCTGTCCTTCTGTCTGCCAGTTTGGATGTTGCCTTATTCAAATAGAGTTTTGCTCAAACTCTTAAAAATTTTAATATGCCAGTATCATGCCATCTCGGCGATCACAGCTTTGTAGTAAAGTTTGAAAACAGGCAACGTGATGCCCCAGTTTTGTTTTTCTTTTTCAACATTTCCTTAGCAATTTAGAGTCTTCTCTGGTTCCATACAAATTTTAGGATTCTTTGTTCCAGCACTTTGAAAAATGCCAGAGTTTTGATCAGGATGGCTCTGAACATATAGATTGCTCTAGGCAGTATAGACATTTTAACAATGTTTATTCTTTCAATACATAAGCATGGAATGCTTTTCCATCTTTTTGTGTCTTCTTCCATTTCTTTCACGAGTGTTCTGTAGTTCTTCAAGTACAGATCTTTACCTCTTTGGTTAGGTTTATTCCTAGGTATCTTATGGTTCTTGGTGTTATAGTAAATGGAATCAATTCTCTCATTTCCCTTTCTATATTTTCATTGTTAGTATATAAGAAAGCATTGATTTTGTATCCTGCCACATTACTGCATTGCTGTATAAGCTCTAGTAGTTTGGGGGTGGAGTCTTTTGGGTTTTCCATATAAAGTATCATGTCATCTGCAAAGAGGGAGATTTTGACTTCTTCTTTGCCAATTCGAATACCTTTTATTTCTTTTTGTTGTCTGATTGCTATTGCTAGGACTTCTAGTACTATGTTGAACAACAGTGGTGAGAGTGGGCATCCTTGTCATGTTCCTGATCTCAAAGGGAAGGTTGTCAGCTTTTCTCCACTGAGAATGATATTTGCTGTTGGTTTTTCATAGATAAATTTTATGAAGTTGAGGAATGTTCCTTCTATCCCTATACTTTGAATCATTTTAATCAGAAATGTAATTTAATCAGATGATGTATTTGGTCAAATCCCTTGTCTGCATCAGTTGAGAGGACCATGTAGTTCTTCTCTCTTCTCTTTTTGATTTGTTCTATCACATTTGATTGATTTGTGAATATTGAACCACCCTTGCATCCCAGGGATAAATCCCACCTGGTCATGATAGACCAGTGGAACAGAGTAGAGAGCCCAGATATGGACCTGTAACTCTGTGGTCAAATAATCTTTGATAAAGCAGGAAAAAATATCCAGTGGAAAAAAGACAGTCTCTTCAATAAATGGTGCTGGGGAAACTGGACAGCTATGTATAGAAGAATGAAACTTAATCATTCTCTTACACCATACACAAAGATAAACTTGAAATGGATAAAAGAACTCAACATGAGGCAGGAATCTATCAAAATCCTAGAGGAGAACATAGGCAGTAACCTCTTTGACATCAGCCACAGCAACTTCTTTCAAGACGTGTCTCCAAAGGCAAAGGAAACAAAAGTGAAAATGAACTTCTGGGACTTCATCAAGATCAAAAGCTTCTGCATAGCAAAGGAAACAGTCAACAAAACAAAGAGGCAACCCACGGAATGGGAGAAGATATTCCCAAATGACACTACAGACAAAGGGCTGATATCCAAGATCTATAAAGAACTCCTCAAACTCAACAGTCAAAAAATGGATAATCATGTCAAAAAAGGCAGAAGACATGAACAGACACTTCTCCAAAGAAGACATACAAATGGCAGACACATGAAAAAATGTTCATCATCATTAGTCATTAGGAGATTCAAATCAAAACCACATTGAGATACCATCTTTCACCAGTTAGAATGCCCAAAATTAACAAGACAGTAAACAAGAAGTGTTGGAGAGGATGTGGAGAAAGGGGAATCCTCTTATACTGTATAATGCAAGGTGGTGTGGCCACTTTGGAAAACAGTGTGGAGATTCCTTAAGAAATTAAAAATACTTTATGATCCTGCAATTGGACTACTCAGTATTTATCCCCAAAGAAGCAGATGTAGTGAAAAGAAGGGCTATATGCATCCCAATGTTCACAGTAGCAATGTTCACAATTGCCAAACTGTGGAAAGAGCCAAGATGCCTTTCAACAGATGAATGGATAAAGAAGATATGGTCCATATATACAATGGAGTATTATGCCTCGATCAGAAAGGATGAATACCCAACTTTTGTATCAACATGGATGGGACTGGAGGAGATTATGCTGAGTGAAAAAAGTCAAGCAGAAAGAATCAATTATCATATGGTTTCACTTATTTGTGGAGCATAAGGAATAACATGGAGGACATTAGGAGAGGGAAAGGAAAAGTGAATTGGGGGAAATTGGAGGGGGAAATGAACCACAAGAGACTGTAGACTCTGAGAAATACACTGAGGGTTTTGGAGGGAAGGGTGGTAGTGCGTTAGGTGAGCCTGGTGGTGAGTATTAAGGAGGGCACATATTGCATAGAGCACTGGGTGTGGTGCATAAACAGTGAATTTTGGAACAGTGAAAAAATAAAAAAAATTAAAAATTAAAAAAATTTTAATATGCTTCAGCTTATCTTTTGAGAGTCTTAGTAATTGTTAAAGCAAGTCCTTCTATCATTGTTGTTATTATGTAAAAGACCATTGGCTATTTCCCTTTCTTTATAAATTTTAGAATATGTTTGCTTTGTTTCACATAAAATTTTGTTGGGATTTTATCTGCAGTATATTGAATTTTACTATTAACTTGAGTAAAACAGATATCTTTACAATACTAAATTATTTAAACCATAAACATGGTATGTCCCTCCATCTATTTGTGCTCTTCAATTCCTATCAATATTATTTTGCAGTTTTCAGTGAAAAGGACTTGCATGCTTTTGTTAAAATTAGAGCTAGCCATTTGATATTCTTCGATGCTATAACTCTTATTGGGTAAACGCTGAATTATATCATACCTACAGAAAAGAAAACAATTCACTATTGCAATGCACTATGGATATTTACAAACCCAACACATTCATAAAATATGCAAACGGGAACTCCTGGGTGGCTCAGTGGGTTAAAGCCTCTGCCTTCGGCTCAGGTCATGATCCCGGGGACCTGGGATCGAGCCCTGCATCGGGCTCTCTGTTCGGTGGGGAGCCTGCTTCCTCCTCTCTCTCTGCCTGCCTCTCTGCCTCTTTGTGATTTCTGTCTGTCAAATAAATAAATAAATCTTTAAAAAAAATAAAATATGCAAACAGACCAAAAAGTAGAACATAAGGAAAACCTTGGAAGGTCCTACTGAGTTCCATTACAGGCACTATCATGACTTCTAAAATAAGTTTTGCCTGTTCTTAAGGCTTATATGAATAGAATGATACGGTATGTATTCTTTTGTTCCTGATATCTTTCTTCTAGATCTATTTGTGAGATTTAGTCATGCTATTGTTTATAGTTATAATTTTCTCATTTTCATTCAAGGATAGTATACTATTAAATGGATATACCACAATTTATTTAGACAAATTATTATTAACCAACATTTGGATTGTCTCTCATTTTAGGCACTAAGAATAATGTTGCTATATACATTGATGTTTTTTCCTGGTTTTTAAATGTTTGGCTGTTGAAAATAGTGATATTATATTTTTCTTTATATATATATCTTTGACAGATAGATATATAGATATAGATATATAGCAGACATGCATTTCTGTTGAATATATACCTAGAGATAGAATACTAAATCATAGGCTATGCATACATGCACCATAAGTATATACATTGAAACCATTTTTCAAAGTGTCTATTCAATTTGCATTCTCACAGTACATGAGATTTCCAATGGCTCATCATCTTTGTCAAAATTCAGTATTGTATGCCTTCTCATCTTAACCCTTCTGGTGAGTGTAAAGTCATACATCATTTTGCTTGTAATCTATTTTCCTTAAAGACTATAAAATTAATCAGGGTGGCTCAGTGGGTTAAGCCTCTGCCTTTGGCTCAGGTCATGATCTCAGGGGCCTGGGAATGAGCCCCGCATTGGGCACTCTGCTTAGCAGGGAGCCTGCTTCCCCCCCCCCCCGCCTGCCTACTTGTGATCTCTCTCTCTCTCTGTCAATAAATAAAAAAAATAAATAAAATCTGAAAAAAGACTAATAAAATTAATCAATTTTTCATTTGTTTATTATTCATTTATTTTACTTTTTTGTGAAGTGTCTCTTCAAGGATTGTAACAGTTTTCTATTCTATTCAATTACCTTTTAAATTCATTTGTAATAGTTCTTTATACATTCAGAATGTGAGTCATTTATTAACTATACGTTTTGAAAATATTTTCTCCCATTCTGTGGCTTTCTTTTTTTTCCTTTTTAAAGATTTCTTTTGACAAAAATATTTTTAGTTTTTTTTTTTAAGATTTTATTTATTTATTTGGCAGAGAGAGATCACAAGTAGGCAGAGAGGCAAGCGGAGAGAGAGAGAGAGGAGGAAGCAGGCTTCCTGCTAAGCAGAGAGCCTGATGCAGGACTCGATCCCAGGACCCTGAGATCATGACCCGAGCCGAAGACAGAGGCTTAACCCACTGAGCCACCCAGGTGCCCAGACTGTTAGTTTTAATGTAGTCCAATTTATCAATCTTTCTTTATATTAGGAGTTATTGTTTACTATTTAAGAAATTTATGACCACCTAAATTTTATAAGATTGCCTTTGTTTTTTTTTTTTTTAAATACATTTTAAAATGTTTTCTTGTACCTTTGACATTATTATTTTCTTGTACCTTTGAACATTTATTCTCCACCTAGAATTGAGTCATGTATAGTGGGGGTGAATACCATTTATCAGAAAGCTTTCCACTGCATTGCATTGCAACTTTTCTCATAAATCAGGTGACTGTCTATGTGTGGTTGTGTTTTTCCTTCTAGAATATATTATTTGTTCTTTTTTATTTCTTTTCTGAAATTCATTCTGGATATTTTCTTTGACTTTCCCTTCCAGCTCTTTAATTCTCTTTTCCTTTCGATCTAATAAACTACTAAACCCATCTCTATAGCTCTTTATTATAATTATTACATTTTAAAATGTCTAAAATTCTAGTTTTAAGCATCTTTTCTTTAGCATCAAATTCTCTTCTTAAGTTCTCACTCATCCTATTCATTTTCTTCAATATTTTAAGCAATTTTCATCTAAAATCTGCATCTGACAACTACAAAAGCCTTACACCCTGCTTATCCTCACTCCAGCACATGCTGTTCAATCCCTTTGTGTTTGGTCAATTTGCTCTGAGATCTGGAACCAAAAATGATGCTATCTTCAGAGATGATGGGCTTTTCTTTTAGTCAGGTGTCTTACTTTAGAAATCTATAATCTCTTTAATGGGACTTCAAAAACTGAAGTGATTCAAAGCTGTGTTTTCATCTCTGAAAGGGACAGATGACTTCCTATCAAACTTCACAGGTCACATATTGTTTACTGATGCTGTACCATCCTCTTGGAGCCCCTATCCCAATTTTTGTCCTTATGCCCATACCCATAAGATGCTCGGTAATACCACTTTAGCTTCCCAGACATTCAGTAACTCTTTCAGAATTAGCAAATATCCACAGAGGACAAATACTCCTAATGTAAATCTAACCTATATAGATCTCTGTATTCCCCAGATCTCAAACTGGATCTTCAGTAATTGTTTAGCCTTTCTGAACCTTTATTCAGATTATTTTGTTCATTTCCCCCCCTACATTTTCTAGTGTTTCCTCAATGGGAGGATGTTTTGATTAGTCCATAGTTACTGGAAACAATTTTTTTTTTTATCAAGCACATTTAAAGGTATTTTTTCCAAATATACCAAGGTTCCACCTGAAAATAATCCTGTTGTTGTGAATTCAGGCATTAAAAAGTATTCACTTTATTGGTTTTTTTTTTTTCAGATTTATTTACTTATTTGAAAGAGAGAGAGAGGAGGGGAGGAGAGGCAGAGAGGGAAATGGAGAAAAAACCTTAAGCAGACTCCCCACTGAGTGTGGAGTCCCATGGTGGGGGGTGGGGTTGGATCCCAGGACCCTGAGATCAGGACATAGGCCGAAATCAAGATGGGATGCTTAATCACTGAGCCACCCAGGTGCCCATTCACTTCATTAGTTTTAAAGTTCCTGATTGAAGGACACTAGCTTCTACTTGTACCTCCCACTAGCTTCTTTCTTAATAAGATTGTGTGTGATATTAGGTTTTATGTAAACATTTAGGACGCCTTAGACAGGGGAAATATCGAGAATTTCATTCTATAAAAAGAATCAATAAATCTATAGATTTATAAAAGAATCTAAAAGAATATAGAATCTACAAAAGAATATAGAATATATTAGAGAATATAGAATATATTAGAGAAGAATAGAATATAGAATCTATAGAACTATAGAATATAAAAGAATCTATATTGGCCTTTCATAGACAGTAGCGGGTTCTAGAAATGTAGAGGTGATGGAGGTGATGGTACAGATCAAGCATTCATAGAAAAAGGCTCTGGGGTTTCAGAACAAAAATCAGGAACAAAGGACTATACATATTTCAGCCCCAGATGAGATAGAAAAAAAACAGAAGAGACTGCCCTTATGTGCACCTGGAATATTTTGTGGGGAGGATGGGCAGAGGTGGAGAACTGCTGTGATGCATAATCAGAATTTTGCCTGTTTTAGCCCTAGGAGGTAACTTTTCCTGTTAGTTAGGAGACTTAAGTTTAAATACAATAATAAATAAAATAATCTTCCCAGGGGCATTTACATGTTAAGTCTACTGGTTCCCTCATCAATTGGAGGTTAGCCCAACAGAGAGGGTCATAGGGTATGGGAGAGTTCAGAAACTTGGGTAACAAAGGGCATTAATGAGCCCTTTGATACTCTGGAGAAGTAATTGATGGGAATATAAGGGATTATGATGGAGAAGGCTCAGACCTTCCCTACTGATTTTGCTGCCATAAAAGGGATGCCCACATCTGCTCTGTTATCCTTCTCTGAGCTAGTAAGCTAGGACAAACCATTAAATAACAATGCAAATGGGTAAGTACTAAAAAGGAGGGAAGTGGTAAGCTCTGAAAGTAGAGGGACGTGCCTAATTTTGCTTATAAATGGACTGCCTGCCAAGCATTATGCCCAGTGTAGGAAAAGAAGGAAGAATGGAAGGGTGGTTGGGGGGAGAAGAGAGAAGGAAAGAGTAAAGGAAAATCTGCTTGTGTATTCAGGAATTTCACTGATTTTAAAGTATCTAACATTTATTACTGGAAAAAAGACAAAAGAAAAATATCCCAGCCCAATTAAATATATTTACCTATTACTAATAAAGGAGATCCCTCCCTCAAAGCAGCTATTCTATTACCTCAGTACTCCATGGTACTTTCTGGTCGTAACAATAAATTGCTAATCTGTATTCTTTCAAGCTATATAATAAAAGCAGTATTTTAGAACATAATCTTCACTTCCATCCTTTGAAGCACAGAACTCTCAGATATCTAATGAGTATTTTATACAAATATTTGAATAGTCTTGAAGGTCCCAATATAGTCCCCCTTTCCTGCCCCTGCCTAAAGCCCCCCACACTGCCCACACACAGACACATACCTACCCTCCTGCATCCTACCATTATGCTTGCTGGAAATTATAAGGCTTTCTATCTGGGTAAAAAAGCAAAACAGGCTCCAAGCATTCCAGAAGATTTTATAAATTCTGCCATCTGCACATCTGGTATGTATGAAGCCTATAGCACTCTTTAATCAGTATACAGATAACTGTGCTTTGGGTACTTATCAGAAAGTTATACCACAAATTGACTGCAAATAACCAGGTCTTGTTAAAATTTACTTCAACATGGGGTGATTTAAAGAGACAAACTAGCCAGCCATTCTTAAATATTCTCCAAGCTCTGACCTATGTTAAGAAATATAATCTGGACATGACATTGCTGGATAATTTTTCATCTTCCTTAAGTTAAAATTGGACTATGTGTAATAAAAGAGGAATTCATCTTAACAAAGATGCTTTGTTATTGGTAGCTTCCCAAAAACATCAATATCTATATTATCTATAAAGACTGGCTCCTTGTACTTAATAATATACATTTAGTATGTACATAATAATAACTCTTTATTAAGGCTTGATAAACCACAGTTTAGTAACCAGAATAAATCACAGTTTACTTACCCACTTGCCTACTAGAAGACATCTTGATTGCTTCCAAGTTTGGACAATTATGAATAAAGATATTATTATATAAAAATATAATATGAACATCCATGTACAGGGCATGAACATAAGTTCTTAACTTTTTTTGGTAAATACCAAGAAGTACTTAGTTTTATATGAAAGCTCAAAACTGTCTTCCAAAGTGGCTGCACCTTTTTGCATTCGCACTGGCAAGGAGTGAGAGAGTTCCTGTTGTTCCACATCCTTGCCAGCATTTAGTATTGTCAGTGTTCTGAATTTTGGCCATTCTGATAGGTGTATAGCGGTATCTCATTGTTTTAATTTGCCTTTCCCTGATGACATGTGATGTAGAGCAACTTTCTATATGCTTATCTGCAATCTGGGTATCTTCTTCAGTGAAGTGTCTGTTAAGGTCTTTGGCCCATATTATCATCAGGTTGTTTGTGTTTCTAATAGTTGAATTTTAAGAATTCTCTATATATGTTAGATAGTAATTTTTTAAATCAAATGTGTCTTTTGTAAATACTTTCAGTCTGTGATTTGTCTTCTCATTCTCTTGACATTGATTGTCTTTTACAAAGAAGAAGATTTTTTTTTTAATGAAGTCCAGCTTATCGAATATTTCGTCCATGAGTTGTGTCTTAGGTGTTACGTCTAAAGTGTCAAAACCATGACCAGTGTCATCTAGGTTTTCTCCTGTATTACCTTCTAGGAACTTTATAATTTTGCATTTTACATTGAGGACTGTGGTTTGTTTAAGTTAATTTTTGTGAAGGGTATGTCTGTGTCTGGATTAAAAAAATTTTTTTGTCTTGCTTGTGGATATCCAGTTTTAACAAATATTTTTTAATCTTTTGGAGAATTATGTTTTCACTTATATACAATTATCATATAAAAAACTTATATACTGATCTATGAGATAAATTCATCATAGAAATCAAAGTAAATTACACTATTTTTCCAAATGACTTAACCATGCTTTATCTAGTAGACAACTAAATTATTTAATTTTTCCCCCTTGCTTGTCAGGAATTTCAGGGAATAATTCAGTAATTATATTTCTATTTATTACAATTTAAATAATAGATAATGAACAACAAAAAAAGGAAGCTACTATGCTGGGAGATAGATTAACTTGACTTTCATTGAAGGTTTGGAAAGAAAGAATATCTATTTCAGTTAGAAGAAAAATAAGGACCCCTGGGTGGTTCAGTGAGTTAAGATTTGGACTCTTGATTTCAGCTCAGGTCATGATCTCAGTCCTGGGATTGAGTCCTGCACTGGGCTCTGTGCTTAGCCCAGTCTCTTGAGATTCTTTCCTCCTTACTCTCCCTCCCACTCTGCTCAACCACCATGCTCCTCCTCTTTCTCTGTTCCTTCCCCTGCTCATGTGCTTTTTCTCTCTAAAAGTAAATAAATAAAATCTAAAGAAAAAATAAATAAGCTATTTAGTGATTTTTTTTTAAGATTTTATTTATTTATTTGACAGAGAGAGATCACAAGCAGGCAGAGAGGCAGGCAGAGAGGAGGAAGCAGGCTCCCTGCTGAGCAGAGAGCCTGATGTGGGACTCGATCCCAGGACTCTGAGATCATGACCTGAGCTGAAGGCAGCGGCTTAACCCACTGAGCCACCCAGGCACCCCAGCTATTTAGTGATTTTTAAGTGGTCTTGTTTAATTGCAGCAAAGATGTGTGATATTGCAAAATGTGAAATAAGTATAGAAAGATCAGTTTTCCATACATGGTATATGGCATTGAAAGCTATGGTGAAGAACTTCAGTCAATTGATAGCATTCATTTTCTTATCTTCATGGTATACTATATATTAATTTAATTTAAAAAAAATAATTGTGTTTACTCTATTTTTTAATAATGTAGGCTGCTTCAAATTCATTTGGTGGTAGCAAAAAATAACATTATATATAAATGTTGCTAAGAGAAAAGAAACTCCAGCAGCACTTATTTTTAAAATATTCAAAACAACTCTCTGATGTAGAATGGAAAGAGAATAAAATGACAACTAAATTTGTCTAGAGTCTCTATGAGCAAGCCAATATGCAAAATATTTTTCCATATTTTAGTTATTTATCATGAAAATCTGGTTAATAGACATTTTTATCTCAATTTTATAGCTGATATTCTGAAGCCCCAATAAATTAAGTGACTTTCCCAAAGACTCACAGGTCATAAGTGGTCAAAATCAGATTGGAAGGCACAACTCTAAAGCTCATTTTCTTCCCATGACACTGTGCCATAATCAATAAAACATAGTGATCAATTTGTCCTAATTTTCACATTTCAGCCAATTGTTCTGACATCAACTTGATGCACTTCCATATAAATATAACTTCATTAACACTCATTCAGATTTTAAATAAATACATGAAACAAAACAAACTGGAAGAGAGGAAAACCTAGACCATGAAATCCATTTTTGCCTTATCCATAAGATTATTTAATATAGATATAATTTGTCAACAACATCAACTGGTACAAAATGGAAATCTGAATGATGGTGGTATTTACTATTTTGCTTTTTTGAAAATTTTTCAGACAACTCATTTTGAGAATAGAACCTCCTATACCTATGGAAGTTGTTTTGTAATTGCTCTGTGCAGTTATTAATTGACTTCAGTAATCCTAGGAGTCAAATAGCTCAATCTTGTTGGCTAAGACATGCTAGCATTTAACAAATTCCAGGCACATACCTAGAAAAATATGGGAATCTGAGGACTTTTGGACTTTATATGAGAAAGGTTGACTCTCTTTATAGTTACTACATTCTGTTCACCAAGACAAAGTCTGATCATTTGACGTTAGTTCTTCCAGGGCTTATATCTCTGACTTGAGAAAAGAATGTCTCTCTCAACGTAATGCCTATGTCATGACTGAAATACTGGAATTTCTTCTGTGCATTTATTTACATTTCAATGCAGAGTGACATAAGGCATAAGCTATAAGGAGTGGCAGACCAAAGGAAACCAGATCTCTTCCCTCACCTGCCAGTTCAATACCTTCAACAGCTATTAGTAACTATGGAATAAATCTCAACTCCTTGCCCTGACATCTACCACTCTCCATGCTCTGTCTCCAGTCATTCTAATATTTTCCCCACTACAATTTCCATGTACCCAGCACATCACCAAAATGGAAATATTTGACATTTCCCAAAACAGTCCTATATCTTTATAGAGTATGTCATTATAAACAAGACTGGCTGGGCACCTGCTCTCATGGAACTTTTTTTTCATCTTCAGGTTATAAAAGGCAGGTCTCATATGGCTTTACTAGCCTGGGCATATAAAAGGGACCACAATAGTAGCAATAATAGTTGTTTCAACCACCTGTGCTAACAAGCAGACTGCTGTGATCCCTTCAAAGTATCCCCTGATTCACTCTGAGGAAGTTTCAGAAGGTTCTCACTTGAACTCATATATTGTCATCTTTGCTATCACATGGCATTGACCATATTCGATTTGGCACTCATTTTTGACTCCCCCAAAGCCATAAATCATGCACACATCAAAACAACACTGTACCTCCTGAAATCCTCTGAGGCCAAGAAGAAACAGGATCATGTTCCTATCTCCTCATGTCACTTCACACTTTTCCACCTAGGCATGAAAATATGTGGCTTTTGAACACACATCTCATAGCATCCCTCATAAAATACAGCTTTTCCCTTTCCTGCTTACAGCTCCTGTTGCCATATAGATAGAGCGATTATCTTTTACTATTAAGTAACAAAGATATTTTCACAAGAAACATACATTTCTGGTTCTGTTTGGATAATATTAAACAGAGACATTTTCCTTAATGCTATCCTGTGTTTTGGTTATGAATCGTCTGTTTATCTTCTTAATCTAGTATGTTCACATGTCAGTCAAATTATTTCATTTTTCTTAATTAATTTGAGAACAATCACATGAAAATGAAAACCAGAAAGACTTCCTTATATTGACAGGATTTAGTGGAAAATGTTATATGACAGTAGTAGACCCTTAATAAAGTAAAATAATAATTCATTGGATTTTTTAAAAGTCCATGGGCCCAGTCTTAGGGACCAGCCTTTGAAATAGTCTAAGCTGCTCTTCTTAGCCCCATCCTCCCCCATCTCCACTTAATAGAATAGGAAAGCTTACGTTGACTCTGGCTCCTTCTGTTTCTTTTGCCCCAACACCCCTCCCTCTTTGAATGGTGCAAAGTAAGTTCTGTTGTTTCATTCTAACTGTCCCAGGAAGTCCAAATGCAGCAGTAAGCAGAGGTTAGGCTATAGTTAGAACCTTTATTTTGCAACCCTTACTCTATAACCCCTAGGTATTTGCATACATAACTTTTTATCCTTTCCAGATTTAGACTCTTTAGGAGAAAGAACCAGGTTTTGATCACCATCATAACTCCCAGGATTCCTTGCATACACTCTACATTTGAAAAATGATTGTTGAATTGACTCCTTTTGGCCACATTATACTCAACCCAATTATCCTAAATTAAACATTAAACGTTGCTACCTATATTTTATATCTAACCTCAAATCAGCTAGAAAGGCATATAAACTCAAAGAATTCCAAAATATAAAGCTGGTTATCTTTTGTTTTATAATGATTTCCCCACTCTTTAAACACATGTATGATGTTGTGAAGCTAGTGCCTTTAAAGCAGCTGCTGAAAGCATGTGGATTATGTTAGGAGGCCTTCTGACAGAAAAACAATTATATTAGTGTAACTGACATGATATTGGATAAAGAATGATTAAACCATCAGTTCCTTGGAGCTACTTCTGAGCTACTGCTGCTGGAGGCATACAAAGGAAATATAACAGTGGCTACATTTTACACAATGGGGAGATTCATTTTTTGTTGGGAACTCTTCCAGTCAAATTAGATTTAAAACAGCATTCTCATCAGAAATAATAAACCTAAAAGAGAATACAGCCAGCAAAAGAAACTGAGACTTGGAATTCTCAGAGAAACAGAGCTGAAACCTCACAGTCTTTGCAACATTTTGCAGAATGTATTAGAAGGAAGCAGAGCTTCCAGCAGGAATCAAAACATACAACTTTGGCACTGAAAGTTGGTACTTTGAGACTAGGCCATAAAAAAGAACTTGGCTTAGCATGAGATATCCTGATTCAGCAAGGAGATAGCTCAAGGAAGATGTAAGTTGGAACAAAGGAAGGATCACTCACAGGAAGAGTCTTTCAACCTAAGTGAAAATCTTTCCCTTCTCTGATCACATGTTACTCTCCTCTACTTAATGGTGAGTGAATGGAAAATGGTCTTAGAAAACAAAGCATCGATTTTAGAGTGTTCCGTGTCATAAGCTAAATATATCCCTTACTATGGTGTATGAGTTAATTTTTCTTAACAAATGCTTTTGTTGCCTGTATAAAGTCCAAAGCTGATGGACACCTCTGGTTATTACTGCAAGTATGCAACCGACTGGTTGGAACTATGGAAATTTCTAGAGTCAATATGATAGCATTAAACAGTGCCCCTTAAAGAATTCTTTCTGAATGAGGCTTCTTCCTCTCTGAATGTGACATATTTTCAACAAATACAGGTCAGAAAAGACTATTTTACGGAATCTGAAGCAGCAGTAATGTAAATGATTCCATAAAGCCAAAAAGAAAAGAGTTACATAAATGTGACCTAGAGGCAATATGCTGGGGAGAAAGAAAGTCTGAGAGGGAGGCAGAAAATTAATTACTTTATTTATTTGACAGAGAGAGAACACAGGTAGGCAGAGCAGCAGGCAAAGGTAGAGTATAGAAGCAGGCTCCTCACTGAACAGGGAGCTTGACATGGGGCTAGATCCCAGCACCCTGGGATCATGATTCAAATCAAAGTCGATGCTTAACTGACTGAGCCACTGAGGCGTCCCAGGAGTTGTTCTCAAATGGGTAAACAAATATTATCTAAAATTTTTTTGCTGATACATTAAAATGTATTCAGCTAGTGCTATGTAAAAACAATTTTCTTTCCTAAAAGAAAGCTCAGTTTCTTTTTTTTTCCCTAAAAGTAGACCCTATACCAACACATCTGGATATTTTACCTATACAATTAAAAAGTTAGGGTTTGGGACATTTTAAAATATCTGTCTGTGAATATTTAGATTTTGGGCTTTCAAAAAATGTAAAAGTTTTTGAAATAGGATTATAGAATCAATAGCACATCTGAGGAAGAAGGGACTAAGGGTGACCTAGTCTAGGCATTTAATATTACAGATGTATAGCTATGTTTATAGGTTCAGAAAATACATATTAAATTTGATAGGATTTGTAAAAATAAATATATATACATATGTATATATATGTATGTGTGTGAATGTGTGTGTGTGTGTTGGTGTGTATTCTGATGTCTTTCCTAGAAGATTTTTAATCACAAATACCACAAAGGTGTTGATCTCTTGACTTAGCAAACATTAAATAAAAAGAAAAACTGAATAATAGCACTTATTTCAAATAATATTTGTTGTGTAACCTCAACTCATTGAAACAGAACTGATAATCAGTAATTAAAAAAAACAAAGTAGCACAAAAGATCCTTAATGAATCAAAACTGGCTTATTAAATTTTGACACTAAAACTAATTAAGTTTATTCATAGGTGATCCCTCAGTCCCTCCCTTAAATAATATTTGCAGTCACTGCAGGCCCAGTAACAATAATTTCACTTCTCATATTTTACATATCCTATCAAATTTGAAACAACAAATACAAAAAGATTAATTAAGCACATAGTATGAGAAAGGCATGGAGTACGTGTGCAGAGGTGATAAAAACAGCTATTGTTCCTGCTTCCTTGGGGGTGATTTCCTGGGAGAAAAATAGAGAGCACCAATGAAGGAGAAAGCTACTGACAGTGGGAAGAGTATCTGCAAAGTGAGATAATAAAAGAGAATAGAAAATTGTAGAAAAGCAGCTGTAAAATCCCAAGTAGCATTATTTTCTGGTTCATTGATTATCAGGTCACACTGCTTTCCAATACAATATTTTGTAGTATCTGATGTTCTATGTGATGCATTTTCCCACTTAGAAAATACTCAAAAAACAAACAAACAAAAACAAAACAAAACCCTCTATCTGAAAAGGCAAAAATACGTGGGCATGTTGTAGACATCTCTAACAGGGATCTCATCTTGAGCCAGGTCTGTGTCTAATCATTGGGTTCAAGGATACTTGGTTATTTCTGGGGTATCGCCCTCGCCCCGCAAGGACGACAAGACGCCCTGGTTCGGAGGCATCTTCTCTCTCTTCTCTCTCTTTTTTTCTGCAAGTCTACACACTTATATACGCTTACATGACCAATCAGCGAGCAGGGTACAGGAGGGAGCGAATCAGGCTGTGCACCTAAACGAACAACTTCGCTAGCAACCAATGCTGTTTACTTCCTCTTTGGGTGTTCCGCTTAGTCTCACGAGGCAATCCTAACCTGGCAACTAGCCAGGCGCCATCTTTTAATGGCGGAGGCCGCCCTGGCCAGGGGCCTGCCTCCGACACTGGGGAATGTTCGAGAGAGCCCACAATGTCAATTCACTAGAAGGGATCTCCTGTAAGGGAGTTCAAATCAAAGAAAGATGTAGCAGGTACAACAAATTGACCTAATAATAAGCCTTACCTGGTAACTGAGGTACCAACTCTCAAGTTGCTTTTGTATACATTCCATAGCTCTAAGTCACATTGCCACATCTAACTTCAAGGGGTGGGAAAGTAAAACACTACCTTATTCCCAGAAAGAGGAGAGTCAGAAATACTGGAAAACATCAGTACCCTACCAGATAATTCCACATGTTATCATGGTATAGACATAGATAAAAATCCTCAGCAGTGGTGAGAGTATAGACAGGCACTGCTATTCTGGAGGACAGCCCAGAAGCACATGTTAAATGAAGGGTGCAGATACCTTACTGCCCAGCAATTCTTCTTTTAGGTATGCAGTTCAAACAAACCCACTGATTAGACTAGGAGGGGCCATGACCCACCTTGTAAATTGCAGCATCACTTGAGATGGTGAGAAGCTGGCTACTATCTAGAAGTGGATAGGCCATATGCTGGGGTACCATGCAACAGTGAGAAGCAATAGAGTAGATGTGCATATAGCTAACTTGAAGGCACAGTGACAAGAGGAAAAAATAAAAATACATAGTCATAATATACAGTACAATATGGCATTCATTCAAAATAACAACATAGATTTTTAAAACATAGTTACAACATCAAAAGGATATGCCTTAAACATATTAGAATTATTGACGATGAAGAGAAAGGAGAATGAAAATGAGTAATGGAGATAAAGGAGAATACATACAAATGAATAAATTTGAGAGGGACTTTGAGCAGATCAGTGATGAAAGTAATTAAATCAATGACCTGGATTTAAGACCCCAAAAAACAAAACAAATAAGCAAACCAAGAAACAAAGCTTGAGGGAGTTACTACAACTAAACCATAAAACAAATCTCACCTCCAACATCATTGTTATAGGATCCCCCACTCTGTCATAGGATATACCCCGTGGCTTTGGAACAATGAATACATGAGGAGCTATCAATGAGCCCCTGGAGCAGCGGCAGTAAAGAGTTTAATACTTGGGGCGCCTGGGTGGCTCAGTGGGTTAAAGCCTCTGCCTTTGGCTCAGGTCATGATCTCAGGGTCCTGGGATCGAGCCCCACATTGGGTTTCTGCTCCGCGGGGAACCTGCTTCCTCCTCTCTCTCTCTGCCTGCTTCTCTGCCTACTTGTGATCTCTGGCTGTCAAATAAATAAATAAAAATCTTAAAAAAAAAAAAAAGAGTTTAATACTCAAAAGAGAAGCATGGAGTGCGAGCAGGACCCCCAGAACATACTGGAGTGGCAGCATCTGGCAGGGGCTGGGGCTGGGGCTAAGGAGCAGGAGAAGACAAAGCCTATTTTGTGCTGCAGAACAATGGCAGGGTAGTGTGACTATCTGGCATAAATACTGGAGCCTGGTGGAGCAGGGTCAGGGGCCACATACCCAGTGAGGAAGTACTTCCAGCACTTCTACCAAATATGTAATTACACATGTAATTAGCAGAAAAGAAATGGACTCTCCAATAGAGTTTGGGAAGAACGCAGTGTCTCTGGAGTCAGTGTGGATACCCTATCAGATCCCTTTGGAGATACCTGGAAATAACTGGTAAAAACTACAGAAGGGAATAAAGGAGTCTATAAAATTCAGGTACCTCTAGCTTCACTTACCTGAGGACATCTAGGTTATAAATAGTGAAAACAAAATGTTGATGCATAAAGGAATATACCTCAAGTGACCAGAAAAATCCCCTAACATAAAATGTCTCATTTTATGATGATGTTCTGGTATAAATGAGGTATTAATCCAATTGAGTAAATGTTGCCATTAATTTGGCCTAACCTTTTCAATGAAATGTGAAATGCAGCTATTAGAAGAGAAGCCCTAGCAATGAGTTTGTTGGAAATTGCAGGAATGGGAGAAGCAGGGTTGAGGTTTTGTGACAAAATAAATTTATGCAAACTGGGGTCTGTGTCCGGATTAGCACTTCAGAAAGGAAAGAGGAAGAGACAGCATCAAGTCACACTGTAACAAAGAATGATCATATGAATCCATTTAGTATGTCAAAGAAAATTAAGAAGGGATCTCAAAATTACACTGAGGCTGAAATCTTCAGTGACAGGAGGAATAGTCCCATCATTAATACTAACCTGGAAACAAAGAATAGAGGATATTGGGAGAAAATTTATAATAGAGGATGCTGGGAGAAAATTTATAATAGAGGATGCTGGGAGAAAATTTATAATCAGTACCAGGTTCAGGACATCCGTAAATTGTGGAGATACTTGAAAACAAAGAGGTATCAAAGGGGAAAGGTACTACTTTGAAATGATGACTTCTATTCCTTAGATATTCTCTGCTGCTACAGATTGTGATATTAGAAAGTTAGAAATATGCCAAATATGTAATTACACGTGTAATTAATTATTACTCCTATACAACTTCAGTATTGCAGGGTCTAATTTATTCATATCGAGTAGGGAAAGGAGAATGAGATGTAGAATAGAAGACAGACTTCACCATAAGCCAACAGTTGGATGTCCTTTGGCAAAGAAATTTGCCTCTGACCTTCAATTTTCTGGGCTATAAAATGGAAATGGCACTTACGATATCTCCAGAGATATTAACTACTCAAATGAAATCACGTATTTTAAAATGCTTTCTCGGTGGAAATGTGCTATAAAATATTATTTATTTATATTACTATAAAATGTTCTTATAGTATTTCTTTCTCTATTCACTGTATGTGGTAGGACTGACAAATCCTAGGAATGTCCCCCGCATAGGCCCAAGAATATTCAATAAACCAAATCTCAGGTGACGTACTATAATTGATGTCACCTGTAACTGTTACAGAAATTACTCTAGTCAAAGAGACCATTGGAAAGAAGAGAAAGGCAAAGTTAGGAGAAGTATTTACACCAGGCAAGCATAAGCAAATGAAAGGTAAATGTCCCGATTCTTGAGCCAAAATATAATCATAAAAGGAGCTGTAATTTTTTCCTCTTTTTTGCAAAATATGACATGCATTTAATTTTCGACCTTTCATCCCAAACCTTAAAGTCATATTGACATTTAAAGTTGAACATTTATATTTCAATGGATTTTGTCTATTCCCGATATGGAGAAAAACATCATATTTTATAAATGCATATTTTCTAAAGCTGCTTTTTTTTTTAACCAGACCATATGCTAGTTAATCGCTATGTCTCAGGGTGAAGATCAGTAGAACAAGTGGTTTTGACAACCACAGATGACAGAATAAATTGCATAGCCAATCTGGAAGATTGTACAGAAATTAATAATAATAATAATAATAGCAATTTAATTACAGCCAGTTGAATTGGTTAACATATTGATTACACCTTTGAAGCAAAACAGGATGTGACTGAAACACCTTTGACCCATTGTATCAACCCAGTGCATTCTACCTACCTAAATTTCTCATTATGACCCACAAAGTCTTGTTGGGTCTCATCTCTACATTCCCACTGCTCGTTACATACTAGTATCAACTTTCCTCTCTTAATTCCAGCCACCATGGCCTTCCCTCAGTTCTCTTTGTGCACTATACTCTCTTTGTTCTTCAGAGATTTCAAGCTTTCTGTTTGCCATGTTCCTCCTCCTGTGCTTCACTTCACTAATTCTGAGTTATTCTCATCTGAAATCAAGGTCACTTCTTCACTGAAGTTATCCCTAACCCTCTAAACTTGGCCAAATTCTCCTCTTCTTTCATGGTGTTCCATATGTTTCTTTCCAGCACTTATTTTTATAATAAGCTTAATAATGTCTGTTTCTCCAGCAAAATAATAAAATCTTTAAAAGCAGAGACCATATATCTTTCTTATTATTTTATCCCTAATACCAAAGCGCTTGCATATAATATATGATTATATTATGCATATATAATATATGCTTATATTATATATAAAGATATTATATACTATATAATTGTCACATATTATTACTATTATATAATGTATTAAAGGAAGGACTAAATATTTCTCCTCTAAATGGCAGAAACCTCATACAATTGTTGAACTGTAAGAAAAGTCATTCACTCACTATCGCTAGCAAAACCAAATGCTAAAAATCATTGTGTGATATTTATTTTCTCAGACATGTTGAATTAGTTATACAAAATCAATAGAAGGGAAATCACAAAGTTTATATTCAAGGGAACATTTAACTCAATTTGTAGAGCACTTAAGGAGAGGCTACTCCATTTACTTCATGTTTACTACCATCGCTGTCATGTGTAGTGGGTGAGGATTTCTGTACATAGGTGAGGGCAAAGTTGTCTAGATAAGTGTTTCTTTCAGCTGTGTGTGTGTGTGTGTGTGTGTGTGTGTGTGTGCATTTGTGTTTAAGAGAGAAAGAGACAGAGAGAAACATTTGATAGATAGATCATCTGTAAAAAGCTCTTACAATGATTTCCAAAAACAATTTGTACTTTCATTTGTGTGAAACTCAGAAATTCCCACAACAGTCAGCACCTAAGAACTAATCAATACCTGGCTTCTTTCCTAAAATCTACCCCGAGTTTCATTATACTGTAGAGCCACGGTGGTCAGGAAAAAGTAAGAAGTTCAGTTTACGGATGCCTCCAGATTTCACAAGGAAGTGAATTGGTAGAGGAATTTTTTTTTAAAGGTCATATATGAAGCAAAATTCAGAAACACTTCGACTGAGCCCAGTTCCTTGTGGTTTGAAAATATAAGGGAAGGCAGCATGGTAAAGTAGGATTTACTTGGAATCACAAGATCTAATTGAATCCTTATGTCCACCTCTATTTTTAAGTTTTTATTTAAATTCTAGTTAGTTAACATACAGTGTAATCTTAGTTTCAGGTGTACAATATACTGGTTCAACGCTTCCACAAAACACCTGGTACTCATCACAGCAAGTATGCTCTACTTCTTAATAGCTGTATGACTTTAAGTACATTTTTTACTATTCTGAGCTTAACTTACCTTTACGTGTTAAATGGGGAACGTAAAAATGGCCTCAGTGGGTTCTACTTAAACAAAGTTATTAATGCCTACCATTTGTCAAGTCTGTGCTACATACATGTACCCGTAGATTTCATCTTAACTTCTTGCAAAGTGGTATTAAACATCCCCAGCTCCCAGTTAGGCTCAAAGAGTTCAAAGTCACACAACTAATAACCACCCGAGTCAGGGGTACTGAATGAGATTGCAAGGGACCCGTACCAAAATTATGAAATGTATTTTGCTGTTGACACAGCTGTTGAGCTTCACATCAAATCCCAGCACCCTAGACCAAGAAGTGATTCTCATAGACTCAGATCGTGGCCAGCAACACTGCAGCTGTAGCTGGTTGTCATGGGAAGCTCCTCACTGATTCCTTACCCACCAATTTCAATTCCAGTTTCTTCAGACCTAAGGTAAACTGGGCAGGGATGCTCTCTCTCAGTGTAGATCTCACGATAGACGTGGCTAACGCGCTTTCACCTGCACGTTGTCATGCTAGAGAAATTTCAGAATTAATTTTTTTTTTAAATTTACACAAAAGGCATGTATGTCTTTTGGATTTTTGAGAGGCTGAGCGCGTCATAAGTAAAAGTGCTTGGGATCCAGGCATGCCCTCCTCACTACGGTGCCCACCTGCATGTTCACTTTGTCGAGCCCCGTAAAGACAGTCTACGTGACAGGAACACAGATGAGGAGAATGATAAGTCAAATGCCATCTGGGGGAAAATAAAAAGTTGTTGCAAAAGTCAGTCCTCAAAACTTTTACATAGAAAATATTCAGAGCATGCATCAAATATCTGACCAATTTTTACGGGGGAATCAAAGGTGTAGGAGGGGAAAATTCTGGGCTGAGTGGTAGAACACCTGGTTGGGAATCTTGGTTGTACCACTTATTGGCTATGTCCTTTTTGTCTAAAGTCACAAAACAGAGGCCTGTTTCCTTATTGTGAAACGGCCATTCTGATGCCTTCCTAGCCCACCTTCCAGAGCGCAGTAAAGCTGACATAAAATAGCATGAGAGACTGGGCCAAGGATATGATTCCCATACTATCGTTTTGATTTTGTGTACTGAACTGTTTTTATTGTAGGCAGTATTTTTCAAAACATGTTCTGCAGAACACAAGTTTTGTAAGAAAAGGGATAGAAGTTATTTTTATAAGGAGTTTGTGTTCGTATACGTTTGGAAAATTCTGGCTTAAACAAAATTAACCCCTACTTCAAGACTTCTCAGAGCCTCTAATAGGCTAAGATAAGTCTCCAAAAGGGAGACTTCAATACTTTGCTAAATTTATTTAACCTCATACCTTTTATCTTCCAGGATTAGTATTACCCAGAACTCATTGTGGAAAATTGAGCTCTTTGAAGAATTGATAAATATCATGTTGAGGTTTGGATTCTCAGGTAAAACCTCTTCTATACATTACAATAATGGCTACCACACACTGAACATTTTCTATGTGCCAAGAACTGAGCAAAATGTTTTAAATCTTGGAATCCAATTTAAACTCCTTCACAGTCATTTGAATTGCATGCCTTAACCTCATTTTACAAGTGAGAAAAATGACACTTAGAAAGGTTAAGTAACTTAACCAAACTAATAAATCACAAGGCCAAGACGCAAATCCAAACCAAAGTCCATGCCCTTGCTCACTGCTGAGCACTTTTTTGGAATGACTACCAGAATGAGCCATGTGATCACATGTAAGACATGTTTTAAACAGCACAAAGCAATCTTACGGACACTGACAGAACTTCGGACAGAAGTTCTACCTCTTCCTCTGGCAACCCAGCTCATCTAAGCTTCTAAGAGATATTATTTAGCTCATTGGTCAGAGTTATGGGCATCCCCTCAGCCCACTCAGGTCCACTTCTACAATATTTTCTACCATCACCCAGATTGGATCTTTAAGTCAGACCTCTTTTCTCTATTGCTGTCAGTGGAAGAAGTTGGCTGGAGCAGAGCCTACCACCTTAGAGTGGCCTGACTAGGTCTTCCTCTTTCTGGTCTTTTATACAGTTGATCAGAATGCACAGGTAGTCTACTGTCTGTTCCACATAGGGAAAATGACAAGAAATGCTCAGAGAAACCTCAAACCTATGCCAAGTGTACTTTCCAGAGTTGAGAATTATAGAACTATGTTTGGTTTTTAATTTCAATATTCTTCTTCAGCAGGAAATCCCATGCAACAATATCAAAAGTAGGACCCTGTTTGACAAGTAACCATGACATCATCAAAGTACAGTAAAAAAAATCTAGTAGAACCTCCAAGAATATTCAGATAGAGATTAATCTTTCAAGAATACGTATGAGACCTCACTCAATGATAATTTGAATACAGAATTTCAGGATTTCAGCATTTTTGGACCACTTTTAACATAGAAAAAGCAATATAATTTTATTTAATCCAAACCAACTTGATTATTTCTATAGTAAATTGTTTAAGGAAATTGGTATGATCCATAAAACCAGGTAAGTCAATGTTATCAAATTTCCTAAAACATGCCAAATTTATCTTTGATCATGTCACAAAATTAAAAGTTTATAATTCAGTTGTATAAGAAAGACATCAAGTGTAGAATTATTTTATTACTAGAGTTGATCCTTTCCTGTCAAAGAGCTTCGATAAGTAGTTTTCATATTTCTGTTTTCTTTTATTTTTTAAGGATTTTATTTATTTATTTGACGGAGAGAGAGAGAGAGAGAGAGAAGCAGCAGCAGCAGAGGGAGAGTGGGATACAGACTCCCCTCTGAGCAGAGAGCCCGACACGGGGCTTGATCCCAGGACCACAAGATCATGATTTGAGCCAAAGGCAGATGCTTTAACCACCTGAGCCACCCAGGCACCCAGTAGTTTTCAGATTTTTTAAAATTGAAAAACACTTCCTTCAAATATTTTACAAACAGCTCAGTGTATTAAGTAGAAAGAAATAGAATCTGTGAGAAGCAAGAGATAAAGTCTAGAAAAGGAGTCTGCTCAGAACTTCCATCTACCGGGTGCCTGGGTGGCTCAGTGGGTTAAGCCACTGCCTTCGGCTCAGGTCATGATCTCAGGATCCTGGGATCGAGTCCCATATCGGGCTCTCGGCTCAGCACGGAGCCTGCTTCCTCCTCTCTCTCTCTGCCTGCCTCTCTGCCTACTTGTGATCTCTCTCTCTGTCAAAGAAAGAAAGAAAGAAAGAAAAAGAACTTCCATCTACCAACTTCTGCAGATGGGGTTCAAAGAGAATCCCTAGGAAATTAGCACTGAGTACAAACCACTGTTCTATGTTTCAGACAAAAATTGCAGAAAGGTGATTCTTCTCTGCTCTGTAAGCTCGCAGGTAATACTAACTGCACGGATAAGGCCAGGAAGTCAAGAAAGAAGAAAGAACTGTATAGTAGGAGGGATCATGATAATCATAAAATCTAATGTTCACCAATTTTATTAATGAGGAACAGGCACAGAGAATTTAACTCACTTAGCCAATATCACACAGCTAATTCGTGGCAGTCAGGAATAAAATTACTGCCTCCTGACACAGTATGATGCTCTCCTAAGACACAACATAGATCTGCATAAATCATTTGGAGGTGGCATATTTCTTCTAAAATGCTTTAGCATAGGATACAACGAGACATTCTTCATTCTGAGACACAAGTATAATGTCTTCAGTAAACTAACACAATAATCAATGTATACATAACTATCCTGAAGTCTCCTCTTGGTGTTCTGCACTGAAAAGGACCCAGAGGGAATCTATATAGTATTCATCCTTGCCTCAAGTGGGGGTAGTCATTGGTTGAACATGCTTGTCATTACTTTTTTCACCATCCAGAACTCATGCTGAATAACAATCACCCAGCAGGTGATCCTGTCGCAGTTCAAAGTTTAAGATTTTTTTATAATTGAAGTATTTAAAAATCAAGGGTCATAGCAGGTTAATAGTCTCAGCTTATTCTGGAATGTTCTAAATAATTAAAAAATGTTTCTGACGATAATGGCATTTTTCATGAGAACACTTCCCTTTTCATGTATTGTACTTTTAGGGTACTTGAATTAATATTTTCATTCACACGTCCCCTCACATTGTTTCTGCTACTCCTACGACAGGAGTACCTTGTTACATCAGTCCTGGGAACTAATGCAATGACCCTGACAAGACTTGTTTGGTTAGGAAGTTCCATATTAAATGTCATTTTTACATCAAAAGTAGTCAAGTAAGAGTAATTTCATATGCCTGGCCTATATGTGGTAGCTATGTAGCAGCAATTTCATTTTATGGCTTATTATCTACAAAAGGCTTTATGATTCAGGAAAAAATCAGCAAACTTTGAATCACACCACTGTAGTTCTTACATAAGGACATCTTGAGAATGCAAAAACTTGCTCTACTGTATTGCTATACACTTTTTTTTTTAAAGTATCTGGTTTGTCCAGCACCAAAGAAATATATTTATAATTCTAAATTATCTATAGCTTTATTTCTAAGCTACTTCCTTTAACCAATTCCATAGAAAGAAAGAGGTCTTTTTCCTTTTTTTTGATCTGATCTCATGATTTATCTTTCTGATCACTTTCCTCTCCTTTACCCATGGAATTTGGAATTCTCTCTCTCTCTCTCTCTTTTTTTGTTTAATCTGAAAATATCTTCATTTAAGACTATCTAGTATACTGAGTTGCTTGACTATTTAGAACTCTGTAATATAAAATAATGACATCACATAATGCATTGAATGGTAGATATATAATTTAGTAAGAATAAAGTCCTTAAGATGTAACTACCACAGGAGAGTTTCCTTGGGAAATAGGACTGTCCATACAAAATCAATTGTAATTTTCAAAGGTAGAATGACCAAGATTTATGCAGACCATATTGTTATAGCTCTAGACATGTTACTACTCCCAGTAGTATGCAATGACAATTTGCAATATCACTCAACTTAACCAGCTGCAAATTAAACTGGGTTTTGAATAAATAAAGAAGAAATTGGGGCATTCATTCATTAATATTTATGATTTCCTGATAAAAATGAGGAAGGAACATCTAGACCACTTTCTAAGATTTGCTGAAATACTCCTAAAGAAAGTGACACATCCTTTAAAACGTATTACAAAGACTAACCAAACTTAATGTTAAGGATGTTTTCTTTATCTCATCCAATTCCCTCAAGTCGCAATTCAAGCTTGTTTTAGGCAGTGTGTTCTTTCTCATGTTTTAATTGGTGTTCACAGAAGATACCATCTTAACATGGATTTTGAAGGGACCAGAGTTCCACTCAAGAAAGTTTGGAGGCGTGAATAACATAACGCAATATAAATAAATAAATAAATAAATAAATAATTAAAAACAAAATAAAATAAGAAAGTCTGGAGGCCTGAATGTTAAAGGAGAACTTATAAGGAAAAGTGAAAACAGCAAGATTGTGTTTGTGTTGCATGATAATAAGATGAGAGAATAAATGGTCATAAACATCTGGAGTGCCTGAGTGGCTCTGTGGATTAAGCTTTCAGCTCAGGTCATCATCTCAAAGTCCTGGGATCAAGCCCTGCATGGAACCCCGTATCAGGCTCTCTGCTCGTTGGGGAGCCTGCTTCCCCTGCCTGCCTCCCTGCCTACTTGTGATCTCTCCCTGTCAAATAAATAAATAAAGTCTTAAAAAAATAAAATAAATGGTCATAAACATCTGATGTGAGAATCATTACACTTCTCATGAACTTTACAGGAAATGTTTCCAATTTTTTAAATATTTTTCTCCATGATATCTTATCAAAGGAAACAATGTTAAACTTTCTGCCCAGGGACAAAATTTGCAAAATGCTAAAATCTTAAGTATAATCTAAAAAGCACATGCCTTGAAGATTCTTTGAAAGCAGAAGGGATGGGGATTCTACAACTGGTCCGGAAGCAGTTAACTTTGTGATTTCTTCAACACTCTAAGTTTTTTTGCTTGTTTGTTTTTGGTATGTCCTATATATCTTCCTTCCTAAAATGTGATGGAAACTTTACAAGTACTGAAGTCTCCAGAGACAAAGGAATTAGTTTGGAAGGACAGAAATTGAGGTTTTTGATCAAAAAAACAGGCCAAATTAAGGTTTCTAGAAAGAAGTGAATCTTCTATTTTTTAAGAATGGTTCAAAAACTGGAATTTCTAAGGAACAAATGTTTTTGAAATTGTTAGTCTATGAAGTAGTAAATATAATTTTCCTTCTTCATTGTTTTTTCGTAAAAGTGATGCTCTTATTACCTCATAAAAATTGCCTTATACACAATGACTGTTTTGAGTACTCATTATATTAAAAAATGTATACATGTATTTTTTAATCTTAACCTTCAAATAGTTGTGGGAAGCAGATACTCTCTTATTCACTTAAAGGATGAGAAATTGCAGGACCACAGAGATTAAGTAACTTGACCATGGTCATAAAGGCAATGAGTGACCAAACTATGATTCAAATCCCATTGAATTTGTCTCATTCCCACTCTGAGAGCAAGCATACTTGGATTAAGTTTGGTCTCTAGAGGATCCTCAAAAAATCAGAAATTGAACCATCATATGATCCAGCAAGTCCACATCTAGGAATAGATCCAAAGAAATGAAAATAGTAAGATATTTGCACCTCCATGCTCATAGCAGCATTATTTGCAATAGTCAACACATGGAAACAATCTAAGTGTTCCTTCATGGATGGATAAAGAAGTTGTGGTATACACACACACAGCGGGATATGATTCAGTCGTAAAAAGGAAATCCTATCACTTGTGACAATATGGATGGACCTTGAAGGCCTTCTGCTGAGGGAAATAAGTCAAACAGAGAAAGACAGATACTGTATGAATTTACCTATATGCTTATATGTAGAACCTAAAAACAAGCAAGTGAACAAAACGAAAAACACAACAGACTCATAGAAAAATAGATCAGATTTCTGGTTAGCAGAGGTGGAGGGTGGGGAAAGGGGAAAATGGAGGAAGGGAGTCAAAAGGTACAAACTTTCAGTTATAAGATAAATAAATAGTGGGGATGTGATGTACAACACGATGACTGTAGCCAACACTGCTGTATGGTATATAGGAAAATTGTTAGAGCAAATCCTAAGAGATCCTACCACAAGCATAATCTTTCTCCCTATTTTCTTTTCTTCTTTCCTTTCTTTTTATTGTATCTGTATAAGAAGATAGATGTTAGCTGAACCTATTGTAATCATTTCACAACATATGTAAATCAAACCATTATGCAACAGTCTTAAACTTATACAATAATGTATGACAATAGTTTCTCAAAAAAACAGGAAAAAGTCAGATCTCCACACTTACACTTCTCATATTATATGAACTTATTTAAAATACTCAGCCTATGAATAAGAATGTGTTAGTCTTGTCCCTTGAAATCTTTATTTTTAGGGGCTCTGTTTTGCAGTGAATGAGTATTTTCGCTGTCAATATCCCAAAACTTTAATTCTCAGTACATTAATTTACATAGTAATTTTATTTCAGTTTCTATTTTGTTTAATTTGACAAGAAAATTCTAGTACTAGTACAATTTACTTTAGAACCCATCTAGGAATACAACTCACCATATTGATAGCCTTAAGCATCTATTGACATGGTAAAGCATAGCTTTAAACAAATATTAGACATAAAATCCAAGATATATCATAATGAAGGATGGTAAGAGACTTTGTTCATTTATTGGTAGGAAAAATAGGTGGTGTTGGTGAGAATGAATATCAAAAAGGAAAACAAGAGTGTTGTATTAAATTAAATAAGTAAACCTTGAAAATAATTATTATAAGCATGTGTGTGTATGTGTGTGTGTGTGTGTGTGTAAAAATGATAACTGTCAGCTTTGGTAAGGAAATGGATAAAATTAATATTTTAAGTACTGTCAATGAGAATATAAATTGCTGTAATGTCAATTTGAATATGAGTTAGTTCACGGCATATACCCAGGCACTTAAAAATATTTGGCATAGTCTTAAAATATTTAAACTTTTTTGACCACTTAATTGAATTTCTAAAATCTCTTAGGCTAAAGATAATCAAAGATGTAGATAGCACTTTCGTACAATTTTGCTGCTCATGGTATTATTTTGCATAGCAAAATATTAGATTTTGTGGGACAATTTTATGTCCCACGATAAGGCAATGGCTAAACGTCATGCTAGAGTCATACAATAGATAATTGTGTAACAACTGAAAATTATATTTCACAAACATTTGATAGCATATGAGGAGCAGATATAAAATCACCTGTAGTAGGAACTCAATTATATGTGCATACATGCTCATAGAGAAAACAGAAAAATACCAGAATATCAATAGTGGTCTTCTCTAATAAAGCTTATTTTCTTCTTTATTGTTGTCTATTTTTATTTCAGAGATTTGTGTGACTAGGTACTGTATTTTAACAAAAATAAATCGGTTTTAAAAACCGGGAAATTGTTAGGAGGTGGTGCCCATGGAGGTTAAAGTGGAGAACTCAACACCTCACTGGGGTGATTTAAGGAAAACAACACCCAGCCTGAACGCACATCCCCACAAGTATAGCTGCTCACCTACACACTCAAAGGCATTGCCTGATGCCCGATGGTGCAGGAGCACCTTGCGCACGCCTGGTTAGAGAGCTTTTGTAGGAAATTATGCCATAGGGATCATGATTATTATATTCTTTCTTATATATGTCATCCAAATTTTAGTTGTAGGATGTGATCTAAGTAGAGCTAATGGACTGGACAGAGTGTTTCTAAGAGAACCTCATTTGTATTCTTAGTTTGAGATAAATCTCTTATGTGTGTTTATCCTTTTTTAACTGGCACAACAATCTATTTTACGAATTAGAAAGATGAAGCTCTTAGAGACTTGATGATTTGTCTACATAACCGCAGTGAAAGCAGGTCAGATTTAGAAGGTCTGTACTCTTTCTACTACATATTCTGGGGTATGGACTTGTCAGAATATTCCATGGCATTTAAGCGGCACTTGCACTTGCTGTAAGAAACATTATTATCATGTTAGTGCCTAACTTTTGAGAGAAACCGAACTGACAATGACCCATTTGTAAAGTAAAATCGGGCCAACCTAAGATAGTCTTCCCACTCTAGACAGCACAGAATGTGTTCTTGAGCAGACATGTAGAGCGGAAGGCGTGTTAAACCAACTTATGTGCGCGAATGAACAAAGGCAGGCTCAGTCACTGCATTTGCTTTTGTTTCATACATGCAAATAAAAATAAAATATATTTAGACTTAAGTTAGTAATCACTCAAAGCCATTTGCATTTTACCTCTGTAAACACAGAGAGAATTAATATAAAAGTATACACAGTTGTTATTTATATTTATTTATTTATGCCCACAAGTTTGTGGTAGACATACAGATACATTCTAAAATCCTCACATGCAAATAAGAGAAATAAGATACACAAGATTGACAGAAGGGGAAAGATAGGTTAGATTTGCCTTGGAGAATTCTGCCCATTTTCTTATACCCGGTGGGACTCGTTCCAGGTGGCAATTCAAAGCCGTATTTATCATTTTAGAAAAATCACAACAAAATCCCTGCTTGCTGATTTTTTTGTTGTTGAAAAATCGGTCCTGTATTTTTTTTATTTGTACCAAATAAATGAATATACAGCACATGAAAGAGCCGTGAGGTCTAAATCCACTATTTTAATCAACGCTGAATAGCAGCACTGGGCTTATTCCAAGGAAACGTATTGTTATAGTTGACAACCTTTTCCAACTACTCTAGAATGTTATTTTAAAGGCCTCAGGAATTAAAATTAAAACAAATGCTTTAAGCCTTTTCAAAACTCTGTCCCAGAAAATAAAAGCCAAGTGCCTGCTCTCCAGAGCATTATGGAGAGATGCATTTGGCGGAGGTTGAAATATCTCTTTAATGTGGAGTGACGGGAAAAGCTATGACTGAACAATGCTAAATAACTCTCCTCTGAAGATTAAAAAAAAAAAATGGGGTTATTTAACTAGAAATACCCATTCTAAAATAGAAAATAACCCTTATACATTTAAAAATCATTGTATATAACATTTAAAAGATAATTTGGCACATATAGCAGTGTGAATAAATAAATTTAAGTGTCCAGGTCTCCTTTAATACTTTTTTAATAGAATAAAACAAAGCAAAACATGACCCATCTCAACCAACTGTTACTTTCATTAGTTTCTTTTCAAGAGCAATAGCTTAGAAAGGCAATCTCAGGAAGGTTGCTTTCCTTTGATAGAATTCTAAACATTTATGTAAATATAAATGGTAATTATTTTGTATTAAAAGATTAACATAATTGAAATTTAAAGTGCTCAATATATGTAAAAATGAGTTACCTTATGATTCTCCCATTTTTTTTTCCATTTTTACTTTAATACTTTTTTTTAAAAAAAATAGGTTTCAAATATATTCATTTGGGAACTGGCTATGAAGTTCTGAAAAATTGTGATAACTTTTCCCTATGAAAATGTTTGTGGAAATGATTTTATTAGGAAGTCCAAATGGGTTGTCCTAGTCTAGCCTGATGCTTTAGAGATGAGTAAACAGAGCATCCCCCCCACCCCCACCCAGTGAGGAATCAGATGTCATACCAGGGTTCTGCCCTCTCATCTAGGACTCTTTCCCTTCCCACACTGACCTCCCCCTGAACAATAAAGGCTAAGGAAAATGTTAGTCAAATTGATTCCAGTTTTGAAAATTATTAAACTACGAAAGGGTAAGCTTTTTGTTTGTTTCCGTAATACTTCCTGCCATGCCCAGCAGTTATGAGCTGAAAAAAACATGTCTTCATACAAGTTCATGAGAGAGACATGCTGTAGACCTAAAGCAAATAAAACATGCATTGTTTCTTTCCAGGATTTGAACTAGAGACAAAACTTAAAAAGGCACCAATGTGCTTTTTCTCTTTATTTATTACAATGACATACTGAATTAATAGAGGTCAAATGTTAACATTTTCAGAAGGCTTTCCTCAATGGAGTGCATTAAATTGATGTTTCAAGGTTAGTAAAATATGAAGTTGTTTTTGATCATATGGGAGACTATCATATCTTCATAATGTTTTTAAGAAACTCTAGATAAGATATAAATCAAGTGACCATCTCAACAGAGGACCTAGGAAATTACTTATTGGCTGTGACTATTCCATCATAATTAATGAGACTTTTCTATTACAATTATACATTATTCAGTGGTTAACATGCCAATACAAATATTATCCCATTTTCACGGCTTTATTCACCTATCTGATCAAGTAACAATGGCTTATCTAGCTCCACATATAAAGCTTTCAGAAAGAAGGATATGGGATATTACTCACTTGTTTTTATATTTCACTCTCAAAGAGTAAAATGGAAAATTAACTTTGTATTTTTGTTTGGAGAGGACTAGAGAAGAATGATTGGCGCTCTTAGCACAGGAAGCCCATTTGGCTCTTTTATTTTCCTCTAATTTTTCCATGAGATGGGGATAATTGTAGGAAGCTGGGAATAATAGCAAAGAACCTCCGAGATGTCTAGTGTTTAAACATATTTGAAGCAGAACTCTTTCTCAAAGAAAATCTTAAACAGAGCTTCAGTATAGAACAATGGGAAGAGTCTAGCTTCTGTCTCCAAGGTGGATGGGGAGAGATCAGAATCCTGAGAAATTCAGCTCCCCATCTCTCCGCCCTGCACTGGCCCCTCTACACAGCCCCAGGTCTCAGTAGAATGCAGCTTTAAAAGCATGGTTGTGAATGATTCAGAAGACTAGAAGAAGTGAAGAAGTTGGTTAATGAGTGTCATCACCTTGCTAGGTTAATCATGGTTGTGTGGGATAGATAAACAAGTCTGCAGGAGGTCTGATGCATTGAGACAGGAATTTGAGCTCAAGTGGCTAAGAGCTTTTGACTAAACCTAGAACTGAAAATGAATTCATGAGAAACATTCTAAGTGATGTATATACACATTATCATGGTTACATTTTACAGAGAAAGAAGAACAATGAGAACAGAAATTATTAGCTACTTTAATAGTTGATCTATATGTCTCTCTAGTAATAAAAAATATACCTCTTTTTTACAATTATGTGTTTGGAAATTATTGTGTCTAGAAATAATTGGATGGGGGGGGGAGGCCTAAGATCTTATTTTGCAAATACATTGAGTCAGTAGACTAATAAAAGGCCAAGCTATAAAACTAAAAATAATACATGTTGTTGAAGAACCAATCTTTATACTCATTTATACTGATGGGAATATGAAGTCCTTTCCTGTTAAAAAGAGAAAGTCTTTTCCACATTAGGAATGAGTTATATTAATGAAATGATTAATATACTTACTAGATTTGATCTGGATATTGGTATATTAGCCCATATATTTAGATCTTAAGAGGACCTTTAGTATGTTTTTTTCTGCCCCCCCCAAAAAAAGTGGAAGAGATGCTGTGTTGCCCAATATCCATTCTCCTTTTTTCTGTTTTTCTCATTTTAATTGAATGACCAGGACACATGGCCACTTGCCTAGAGACTGTTTTTCCCATTGTCCCTTGCAGTCAGTGACTATATGTGGGCCAGTAGGGCAATGCAAAAACTATGTGCAACTTCTGGATTACTTCCTTAGAGATAAAACTGCTCTCCCAGTGCATTCCTGCTTCTCTTATTCTTGGCCAAGAACAGCAGCTGGCATGATTCTTAGATCTAAAGATGGAAGCCACATGTTGAAGATGATGCAGCCAACTGACCAGTCAGAGTTCTTGGGGACCACACACTTACCACAAGGGAAATCTCCTTCTGTATAATTCAAGTCCCTGCATTTTGAAGTTCCTTTGTAATAAATCTCTGACCTATACGTTAGCTAATAAAGAATTTGGTGTCATAGTGGTGTGCTTCCCTAAGAAAACATATGTGGCATCATCTTAGTGGTTGAGTTGTAGATTGTGAGTACACAACACTGCTCACTGGGAAGCTAATAACCTTCGTTACCACAGCATGGCAGAATATTTAGTAAAACTGTCAGCTACAAAGAAAGGGAGGCCATACGTACCAATTCTGTTTCTCTAAAGGAGACTATAAGGAGCAGGCTAACTATTTGTCTGTTAGCTGCTCCTTGACACTTGTATTGCAGTTAATACGTTCTGTGCGTGCAGAAAGAAACAGAGAAAGGAGCAAGCTATTGCTATTGTCAAAAATTTCTCAATATTTGTTCTTCTTTCTTTTTTTTTTTAATCTCTTTTAGCAGTTTAGGCATGTTTAATACAATGGTATCCAGGGAAGAGATCACCTTTCTTAGCATTGCTAGCAACTTAGGGTAGCCATGGGATTAAGTCTGGGCCAGTGGGATGTGAATGAATGTTAGGTACGAAAATGAATGTTAGGTACAAATGAAAGAGTAAGTGAATGAGCACTGAAAACTATCCCTAACTATAGGGAAAATATGCTAAAACTAAAAAAGAAAAGTTTATGAACTAAAATTACAATATGATGGGACAAAGCACAGTTCCCCACTGAAGATTTAAATTACACTATAATTACACTATAAAATTACCTCTAAAATGTCATCAAATCTCCACAGTGAACTAACAAGTTGATAATTCAGATTACTCATACAATTTGAGTTACTCCTGATTTCTAATTTTAATCCAATTAGAGGGAAAAGTATTTTATTTGGAATTATAATTTTTTATTTTTTTGTTTCTTCATGTTTCACAAATTGAGCATAAATCTGAAAAAAAAAAAGGTCGGCTAACAATTAGGTAGTTAATCCAAATTACTTTTTGTCACTGCAAATATTTGAACATCTACTCCTGACATTAAATTCCTTATTTTTACTGATTTTTAGAACTTATCAATATCCTTTTTTATTCTACTTGCCATGGCTTATTTAATTATATGTTTTTCTGCATTTTAAATTGCAAGACTTACTCAGTATGTTCCTTTAAAATTTCATAGAAAACTGCAGGTACAGATGGTCCATTACTAGCAATAAAAAGGCAAATTAAAATTATGCAAAACCCTTTGGAAAGCAATTCATTCCACAGCTATCTCAAGAAAAGTGTCTGTGTTTAAAATCTAATGTGATAAGACTTCCTGCTGATACAACAAGCCATCTTAAAAGAAGTGTTGTATCATCTGAATTATCTGCTTTTGGCAAGAAGGAGAGACTACTTAATTGATTTTAATAAACAATAGCTATGAATAGGATTTCAATCTGTCACAGTTATGTCCTAATTCTTTATATGATTTGATAGACAATGACATTCAAAACCACAGATTTCTGAATCTTGTATCTACTATCTACTAATGTCTTCTAGTGTTATAATAGGACTTCTGTATTATCTAGAATTATTACGCTTGTTAATATCTCTGTAGGGATAGTGGCTTAAGAAGCTTTTAGTTGAATGGGGCACTGCAGTGGATACCAATAAATTTCGGAACCAAAGCACACACAGGTTCATCAATGATAACAATTAATGACAAGTCTTTAAAGAGTTGTCAAGGTATCGCTACAGATGTGAAAATACTTCACATAATTTAAAGTCCAAGCAAATATTGATTAGTATTACACGTCTAGATTGGGAAGAGAAGAGGAAAGATAAACCAAAGGATGGTTTAGAATCTGATGCAGGTGATTGCCTTTGAGCTAATTTTCTTAGAAATGTGAGGAACAACATGAAGAAAAACTTGTGCCATCAGCAGAGAGAAGGAAAAATGACAGAACTTTCTGAAGAGGAAGAGAAGAGATGAATTGAGGAACAAATAGAAGAAAGACCCAGTGAAGGAAGAAAGGGGGGGAAGGAAACCATATGAGCAAGTAAATAAAGGCTTCTCCACTGATGCCTCGTCAGAACGTTAACGGGGTGAAGGAAAGACGATGGCACTGTAAAGAATTCCGACAGATTACTGTCCTGCAGAAATTCATTCTGTCAATACTCCCAACTGGGATCTTATCTCTATCAGTGAAAGGATTAGGTTAAAACTATGAAAGACAAATTCTGTTCTTAAAGTAATTAGCCAGTAGATGTGGAAATGTCATACTTCAATGAGAATTTATTTTTGGAGATTGAAGGACCAGAGTCACCTCAAGCAAGGAGCATAATCAGATTATACCTGATCAATGAAGAAGAAAGCAGCGTACCTCCAAATTTTTGGAGCAGCTGTGTGGTAATTATTCTATAATTAATTTCGTGTGTGTGTGTGTGTGTGTGTGTGTGTGTGTGCGCGCGCGCGCGCGCGCATGCGTGCACGCGCGTGCATGTGAGCTCTCAGTATTATTCCTTCATCTTATTCAGCAATTTAAAAAGAACCTTAATTTCCTGGAATTTGTTTGGAGTTTATTATGCACAAGGATGCTGAGATGCTGAGTTTAAAGCAACTTCCTGTGTTGTTTCTTATAATGCTACAGTTGAATTGCATTCCTTGTACAAAATCTATTTGAGGTTAAAACAACAACGACAACGACAACAAAACTAACAATAAACCAGTCTATATCCATAGCACAAAAGGTACTGTATACTGAACAATCTCATTTCTAATATGACTATGAAGTTCTTATACGAAGCCAATCCAAAGAAGGGTGTTTTTCCCAGGGCCCATTTTCTCTTTGCTTATCACTTAAAACCCTTTGAAAGATTTCACAGGAATTAATGGTCAGCTCAGGGGGAGGAATTGGGGCTCTTTCAGCATTGTGAGCTAGGCTGACGCAGACTTCATTCTTCAGCGTTCTGGGGTCCCAGGCACACGATATTAGCCTTCATCACCATCCTAAAGAGATAAAAGCCCCTTGAAGTCAGTGGGAGATTCATTTTAAAATTAGTTCTGTAGGAAACAGAGTAATTTAAGAAACTGGGCTGCAGACAGTATTTGAATAAAGCAGACATAATGTGTCAAATAACACTTTTTATTTGAACTCTAGTGTTGGTGTAGGGGGCTGTGTGTGTATGTGTATACAGAAGACACTATGGAAATGTGCATTTGAGCCCTTGCTTTGCTTCATTAACTTCCATTGTTCAGGAAGCCTCTCAACATTTGTTTGTATAGTACCTGTTTGCATAACTTTGCATAAATATCAAAACCAATGTCCATCATGACAGACTGAGAGTAAGCTCTCTGTGTGCTTATCTGTATCCATGTCCTCAAAATATGGTCTGTTTAAGTGAGTATATGACATGGTCCTCATTGGAAGCAGCTCACATATCAAAAGGGGTTTGAGACTGGATTTTAAGCATCTAAAATAAGGCAAATATAAAAAGTATTATACACTGAGATTAGGACAAGTTGCCCATCTCATACCTCAAACTTCTATCAGTGGCTGAGTTGGAGGAAGATACCAGGAGCCTATACACAGTGAAATTCTCTTTTTGCTATGTGGCAGGAAGCGAAAACCAAAAACAAACAAACAAAAAACCCTGACACTTCCCAGTAATTGACAGGTCATGCAAAAGATCAAAATAACAATATTATGTCAGTCCTATATCCCACCATGGACAAGTCTGCTTCACAGAGGTATGTAACCCTCCCTCTCCATTTCTTTCTTGGAATCAGTTTAGTAATTGCAGAGGAGGGCCTCCAAAGGGTGAGTTCTGGGGGAGAGCTGTAATCAGCAAGAGAGACTCTGGGGAAGAATTATAAAAGACATCTTCACAGATGCTTGCTCTAAACACAAACACAGGTGGTTGTGAGGAAGAAAATGCAGAGGTCTTCACTAACTGTATTAGTAAACTGTCAATCATTTTTAAAATCTAACCCAATGTCGCTGGTAGCAGCTTGCTCACGCTGAAGAGAGGAACAAAATAAAACTCAAGGATTAACATGACTGTACATCAGTGTATTTCTCCAACTTGGCTTTCTGGAGAATTTAGTCCAAGAAGGATTATTAAAGGAGAGGGGAGAGTTACTCTGAGAAGAGTGGGCCATTGTGAAGGGCTTTGCAGTTAGAGTCTCTGGTATATGCCTTTCCCAGAGGCAGGAAATAGAGCAACAAGCACTTCAGTGTTACTGCCCAGATGTGGCAAAAGATTAGGCTGGAGAGTCAGAAGTCTTATTATTATCATATATATTTGCACAAATGCACAGATACATATATCTGCATACCAGTGACACAAATATGAGTACATAAGTAAGCATATATCCCAAAGATCTTTACTTTCGCTCCCACTTTCCCTTACATCCAACTCTCTCTGCTGCATTTTGGCATTTCTCATTTTATAGCTCATTGTATAATGCTTTGCCTGCAGTGGGCTCTCCATCAAGATATGTTGGCTAACACTGTGGTCAAAGTGTTTTCAATCAGTCCGCATTTCAACTCTGGGGGTGACAGTGTAGTTGACATGCATGTGCACATTCAACTGATGAAGAAAAAATCAGGGTTCTTGACCACTTCAGTCAGACACGTTTGCAATTAGCCAGGAAGCATGACTCCCCCCAATAGGGCAGGGACATGGCTAAGCTCCTTACAATCATAATTGCATTTCCTACTCATTAGGCCATCCTTTAAGGAATTACCTGACTTGTTTGTAGAAGCAAAGAAATAAATTTAGGAAAATAAAGAAAGAACTTACCCTAAGGGGGTGCAAAATGATATGAAAGCTTGATACAAGGACATTCATCCAAGTTGGGAGATAGCAAAATTGTTTGTAAATACAACACGAATATATGAGACATAGAAATAAATGTGTGTTACCACTAGCATCAATCTAGTTTTCGCTGATGGAGTGCTGTACATTAGATCAGCTGAATTACATATATCAATGTTATCAAACCTTTTGAGAAAAATTATATCACAATAATATTTCTGCCATGTCACATATGCCTTTCCTTTGAGAACTTAATTCCCACAAGGTGTTTACTGGTTTATTCTTTAAGTCAAGATGGCAGGATAAGTAAGACTGGAAAATCAACAGCCGGCTCAGAGTTCTCCTTAGGGTGAAAACTAACTTTGTTTAGGAAAACACCTTGATATGCTGCTTTAGATGTGTGAACCCTGAGGGCATGTTTTGGAACAATCTTGGAAGAAAAAAAAAGGATAAATTTATCTGTCCAAAATCTTAATAGGAATTTAGAAGAAAACAAGAATTAGGAGAGGGCAAAAAACCAAAACTTGCTGCCTCTGCAGGAGACAGAGATAGAGACAGAGAGAACAAAGCACCATGGTAGGACTCTCAGATGTAGAACTCTGTAATTACTGAGAAATTCCTGGTGGGTAGGTGGCAGACAAAAGGCTTTAAAGAACAGGGCTAATGTTCAGTATTAAACAGTTTGGGAATGATTACTGCTATGCGACCCTCTTCTGTTGTCCCATATCTTGGTAAATTTTGCTGCACCTACAAATGTCTTGTGGGGACGGCATTTTGGAGAAATCAGAGGTGGATATTCCATCTTCAGGTCAACATAGGGCAGAGTCATAAACAAATACAGAATATGTATTAAGGAGGGCACGTATTGCGTGGAGAACTGGGTATTGTACATAAACATTGAATCTTGGAACACTGCATCAAAATTTAATGATGTATTTTATGGTGACTAACATAGCACAATAAAAAAAATAATACAGAATATGAGACCCTTATGGGAACCAGCATTTAGTAAGAAAAAAATTCAGCATTAGAAGTAACCATGAGATGGGACACCTGGGTGGTTCAGTCTGTTAAGCAGCCAACTCTTGGTTTTGGCTTAGGTCATGATCTCATGGGATTGAGCTCCATGTTGGGCTCTGTGCTCAGTGTGGAGTCTGCTCCCTCACTCTTTCCATGAGAGTATCAGCCTTGGAATCTTGCTGGGAACCTCAGATTTAGCTTCTAGGAAGAGGAATTGTTGCAATTTTAAGTAAATCTCAAAAGATGGTATGACCTTAACTGACAGTACAATATATTAATTTTTTTTAGGGCATGATTGGGTACTAGACTGAGTAATTTCTAGTTACCTCCTTAGACAATCACAATAAAGAAAAAGTGAGAAAGAAGAGAAGGATAAGGAAAACAAAAGCAATACAAGAACATGCAGAAAAGTAAAATAATAGAAAAACCGTTATAACTAAGCTCAAAATTATATGGGCTAATGAGATAAAACATAGAGGAAAATTGACTCCAAATAACACATACTGGACTGCCCTGTAGTTGTGTACATTCACAATCTCCTTCATGGGGCCATTCTCACAAAAGTCAGAGCACTTCAAAGGTCTTTATAAATTCAGCCTAAGTTAAATAGCCATCACTACTAAGTTTGCCAATAGAAGGAAAATATCTGATATGAGTGTTAACAAAAGCTAAAACAACATTACTGTGATCCTCGCCTATAGCCAACCATAAATGGAGGTAAATTTTCAATCATTCCTGAAACAAAGAAGGGCAAATGTAGAAAGTGAGCCAAATGCCAAATTTTTCTTAGCACGTTTAGTAGTTGACATTAAGTTGTTCCATCAAATCTTTTTAGTCATGATCACAACCAGATTTAAAAAAAAGAAGAACAGGTTAATAAGGGCAAATTGATATAAAGAATTGACACAAAACATGTATTATCATTATGTGTCAGGGAATAATTATCATATATAGCATTACCCATTATGCACCTCTAGCCATTTATGTAAAAAACACCTCTCCCACAGTTCTTCTGTAGCATCACATAGAAAGAATATAACTCCCCTGCATCAAGCATGCTTAGACATATTTGGAATATAATACTCAGACATTTTAAGAGTATTAAAAAAAGACCAATGTTATTTGACACAACCTCTTAGAATAACGATTAACATTCACTGAGTACTTTATGCTGTGCCAAGCACTGTTTCCACATTAGCTCAAGTAATTCTCACAAAAATCCCATGAAGTAGCTACTACTCATATTTATATCTCACATATGAGGAGACTGAGGAATAGAGTAGTTTATAAGAGCTAAATTGTCTACCCAACATCACAGCTATGAGGCAGCAGGGCAAAGGTTTGGGAAGTTTATTGACCTACTAAAAACCGGTGTCAGCTTCCTGGGTGTTTTTGAGGGCTTCTATCTGGAGTTTCTCCTTGAGTCTGCCTTTATTTCATCACCTATTCCTGTATGCATTTAGCTCATGATGCATTCAGCTTTTCCTCTCCCCTTTGACTCTATGATCACTTAGTGAACCTGACATCAGGTTAGCTTATTTGGTTATGATTCCTTAGGGGTATGGCTTGTTTATCTTCTACTCTCTTCCTTCTTAGTTTTTCAGAATTCGTAAATATTGAGAATTTATTAGGCACAAGATCTTATGTTAGTTTCACAGAGGGGACTACTAAAAGAAAATGGAGGTAGTAGTTATGATTGAATTGTATATTTTAGAGAGCTTGTCTCTCTGTGGTTTGGGGGTGGGTGTTATGCAAAACTTATGAGACACAAGAGAAATCAAGATTTGGATGGTAGAGGCCATCATGTAAAAGAGAGTGATCTGAACCCTTGAGTCTCTGTCCAGCTAGTCAGGGGCACATGAGCATTATTCCTGACATCATGGAAGTCCCAGAGTCCCAGAGTTACACTGTGGTCACCTGTTTGTACTTGGACGTGACTATGACCTGGGTCTTCTGGGCATCTTGGCACAGCTTAAATCCTAGACCTATATGAAGATATAGAGAGGTCTCATTTTATTCATCAATGGAAACAGATTTATTCCCCTCCTATACTGGATCATTCTATTGTCAAGTTGGTCAAACTGAGAAATATGTTTCCAGAATTCTTTTTTCTATATGATACTGGGTTTTACTTGGCAAAGGGAGGAGGGGAGCACTGTGAGAGACTTTAGAGGCAATTAGTTGATATGATTCTTAGAAGGTCTTTATGACTGGGTAAAGTGACAGGCAGTTGCCAGTTGCTAGTGTGTCTGGTGGTTTCCTGTTTGTCCTTGGCCTATGTTCCTCTAGATCTAGTTATTCATTCTGGTCGCTGGACACCGTGACCAATAATGTCCCCAGGACCACCAACGGATGTTTAACTGAGTATTATCCGAGATGGCCGCTACACAGAGGTAGACCTCTCTACAAATGTCCCTTGGATTTGTCTGGATTTGTGGCTGGATTTGTCTGGCATCTCAGATTCTCCCGGTAAACCTCAATCTACCCTCCTGTTGAGAGAATTGATTAAAGACTCCTGTTTATCCTTCACTTCACTGTTCAAGGCATTCACTTCCCCAGCTCCTCCAGAAAGTATGTTAAGATCTAATTCTTATAATAATTAATCCTTAATATTCAAAATGGTTTTGCCATTTTGATTGAACCCTGGCTAATTCAGACTCTTCGAAGTATAATGTTTTCATCTCAGAAACCTAAGATGTGGCAATGGCTTGGAAATTGGTGCCAGGTAGAGGCTGGAAAGACAGCAAGAAATCTATTAGGAAAGACTAGGAAAAAGGCCAAGACACTCTAGAGGTTGGAGAAAGGATAACCCATGTTATGTTATGGGGAAACACATTGTCAAAACCTTGCATACAATAATGTGAATGTCAGAAAATGCACCTTGTGAATTTGTGGGCCCAGCTATCCATCTCCATCTTTATTTACATAAGATGCTGGACTGGTTTCTTTTTAGCTGCATGTGAAAACTATAAAAAAACAGAGATGGGGTAGGGAGAGGGTGGTTGGGTTATGGACATTGGGGAAGGTATGTGCTACGGTGAGTGCTGTGAAGTGTGTAAACCTGGCGATTCACAGACCTGTACCCCTGGGGCTAATAATACATTGTATGTTAATAAAATAATAATAATAATAATAAATTTTTAAAAAAGATAGAGATCAGTTCAAGAAAGAAACTTTCTGTTTGCAAGTGGAATATAGAAGATATATGGAAGTGCCAAGATTTATTAGGCTGGAAAATAAAATTATCTTTCATTTCACATATCACCTCCAGTTAAAAAAAAAAAAAAAAAAATTAACTCTCAAGGTGAAATGAGACTTGGGACCAAAGAAGATCAAGTCAAGGGTTTATCTCTAAGAAACCTTGTTAAGACCTTGAAATATTTAAGGCAATATCAAACATATAACCAAGGCAGCGTGTGGAAGAACCACCCTGCCAACTCACAGAATTGTAAGAAATAATAAGTCATCCTGTTCTTAAGTCACTAAAAGTTTTGGGGTGATTTGTTATGCAGCTCACAAATTCAAGAGTTATCTCTAAGTAATTTCCTTAAAATAATACATGTTATTCCAAAATCTACTCAATACATAAATCTAAATAAACATGGGCAGTATGACTCTCTCCTTCTCTCTAGTCTAGATGAGTTAAATAATTTAGTGTTCTTTAAGATATTACTTATTTTATAATTTGTAACCCAATTTCTGCCACCATTTCCCTATGCAGTTTTGATAATGATGTACTCCTTGCAGATAACACATGCTTTCATTATAAGAGAAGCTTTTCTAGTGTACCCAGTGCTTGAAAACATCATCATTGGACACAATATGTGAATTGGAACATATCGAACAAGTTGATATCGAACAAGTTAGTCTCTCTGGTCCTCAGTTTCCTCATCTATATAATAACATAATGTTTCTCAGGGTGTTGTAAAGAATAAATGAGGTATTCCTAGCATAGAAGAATGCCTAATATATATTTGCTATCTTTAGTTCTAAGACGATGATTTACTCACAAGAATCAGGGTCAGGTGAGATCAGACATCCATTCAAGTTCAAAAGAAAAGCTCAGCTCTGGCTTTAAATCAGAGTAGGAATGTATAATTGCAATTCTGCTGATCTTACAAAAGCAATCCCGTGAGTAGAACTACAAATGGGGTATTCTTCCTCCCCCTGGAGATCTAGCAAGAGAGATGTATTTGCTGTTAATAGTGGGAAGGCCAGGACATTATCAGATGAGTTTACACTGGTCTGGACTCAACATGTTGAAACATCCAATGATAATTTGTCCTAGCTTTATATAAATTGATATGAAAAACTGGGCAAAAGGGAAAAAAAAAAAGAAAATATTTTCTCTATTGCCTCCCACCCATTTCCAATAGATTTTATTTATTTATTTGAGAAAGAGAGAGAGAGAGAGAGAGAGTGAGCAGAGGGAGGGGCAGAGGGAGAGGGAGAAGCAGATCTCCCATTGAGCAGGGAGCCTAGACAGCAGATTTAATCCCAGGATCCCAGGATCATGACCTGAGCTGAAGACAGATGCTTAACCAACTGAGCCACCTAGGTGCCTGCCATTTCCAATTTTTAATAAAATTTTTTATTAAAAAATTTTTGTTTGCTTTTCTTATGTCTTCACATTTTTAGATTTCTTTTCTTAGAAATGGAGCTACTGACCTAAAATCTTAATATTTATTTATTCTAGGATTATTCATTTCATAAATATTTATTAAATGCTTCCTATGTTCTGTCTCTATGCTGGATGTGGGAATATTATTATGAACAAGAAAGATGTGGTTTTTGTCCTCTGGGAATTTTCAGTTCAGGTAGAGATACACAGTAATGACCAGGAAATTACTATACAGCATTATAAGTATTCCTGTAGAGGAACTCTATGCAGTTGTTGAAGCTCAAAGAGAAGGTACGTCCCTAACATGGGTATCAGGGAAGGTAATACCCATATGAACTAAAGGATAAGGAAGAGGCAAGCAAAGAAGAGATGCAGTGCTGGATGCAGCGAAAAGGAAAAGGGTACAAAAATGCCAGAGGAAAGGAAGCAGAGCTGACTTGCAAGTAAAGAAGAGAAGTCTGTGTGGCCAAAGAAGCAATGGCAGAGATACCTGGATGCTAAATCACAAACAGTCTAAGAACCTTATTATGAAGCCCCCTCTTCACCTGGAGAGCAATGGGGACCTCCTATTAAGTATTATGGAAGGATTTATATCTTTGAATAATCACCCTGGAGGGATGGAGAATGGTTTCAAGGGGAAGTGGAAGACAAACTTGGAGGCTGGGTGTTCTGCCAAGAATCTGTCTTGAGATATAGGTGAGGGACTTATGCTAAGAGAGAATGGACAGCCAGAAAGGTAGGCGGGTGAGTGAGTTATTATGATGCAGACACCATAGAGAACTTGTGGGTCAATTAAACTTGGGACATGACTGAAACAGAAAAAATTCAGGCATTTGCAACTATACAAATAGTGACATTCCTTCACACAATAGAGAATATAGAAACAAGAGAAGAGAAACAGGTGTGCAGGGTATGATGGTTACTTTAGTTTTGAATATAAAGACATCCAAGTTTGGATGTCCAGCATGTAACTGATTATAGTAGTCTGCCTTTCAGGGAGAGATCTGGCCACTAGAAGTGAAAAACATTTACTCAGTTACCCAAATGTTTTCTCCTGATGATCACCTATTTCAAAATTGGCATTAGAAAGCCCAAGAATCTGGATATTCAAATGAACTTTTTCTCCTTTTGCATTAGTTGTGTGGTCCAAAATCTGTGTACCTTACATACAAGCAGCCACCATATCAGGCATCCAACTGGTAACAGTCAACAATTTACCTTGTCACTTACTTAAAAACTGTGTATCTCTCTTAGAACCAGAACATACAGAAAGATTTTCCAACTAGTCCAAAAACTTGTTGATTGCTTATTTTTTAATTCTTAAATAAGATAAATTTTAAATAATGGGTGAATGACTTGCTTAATCAAGTTGATTCTCAATTGGGAAAACTTTTTGTTCACCACTGTTAATCATTAAGTATTGAACTCAATTTGTAATAACATTACAGAAAATGCAGATGGAAGGTTATCAATGCTTCCTAAAAGATACGAGTTATCTTTTCTTCTCTCTCTCTCTCCCCTTTTTTTTTTTTTTTTTTTTTTTTTAAATAACTGAAGCCTTGCTATGATCAGGCTGGCAGTTTACTTTTCATGATGAGATCATTATGCACAGGCAAACTGCAGGTGAAGAAAATTGACTGACTGATATATTTCTAAAGCAGAGATACATTTCATTAATGAGGAAGATAAAAAAAAGTTCATTCTTTGTGTTTAAAATGAATTGTTTCCAAAAACAAATGGCAATGAGTGCTATCTCAGTAGAGGTAAAATGACAAGATTCTAGAGTGATTTAGACATGGGAGAAAAAACTTCACAAATGTTCATGGTTAGAAGTCAAAGTATTTGAAAACGGAGCCCAGGCCAGTAAAGTTCCAGAGCTGTTTCCATGCCTCTGCTGGTTTTTTTCTATCCTTGAACAAAACATAATAAAACAAAACATTTAGTGGCTAAGCAGGGGTAGAAATTTAGACATAGAGCCTTTGATGTGGAATCCTGGAAGGGTCAGGTCTACCCTCATGCAGTTATCAACATCACTGGATAAGGTCTATTCTTCAGTCCCCCGGGGAAAAGTCTAAAGGTGGCATCTGGAAAAGTAAGTGACTTACATCAAAACCAATCTTAACTTGACTTTGCTGGCACAGCAAGTATGAGAACTTAGAAGTTATTCTTCCAAATGATTAATCACAATTCTCTCCTGGAAAATTCACCTAAAGTAAATTTCCAGAATTCTTTTAGATGAAAGCTATTTAAATAATGGGCTGTTTATAAATATAGAAATATTTATGATCATAGACTTGAGAAAAGAAAAGACAAAAACTGGAGAAGATGAGAGAGGGATTAAGAAAGTGGTGATGTCAGTGACATCAAATAAATTCATGAGGCATGCATTCCTTGAGGCTTGGCTTACCTTTCTAAAAACATCAAGGGTGCTCCAGATAATGGCAGAACTCTTTCACAATTGTTGGTAAATTGACTAAGCACCTACAAATATGGTTTTGGAGTCTTTGTCTAGGAAGACAGAACTCATGCTCAAAATAAAATGTATAATTGTGCGCATACCAGCTGTGTAATTGTAAGCAAATTACTTCTCTCAATCAATTTCCGCATCTTCTTTTTTTAATTTAAATTTATTTATTTATTTTTTTAATTTATTATTTTTTTTTATAAACATGTATTTTTATCCCCAGGGGTACAGGTCTGTGAATCGCCAGGTTTACACACTTCACAGCACTCACCAAAGCACATACCCTCCCCAATGTCCATAACCCCACCCCCCCTTCTCCCATCCCCCTCCCCCCAGCAACCCTCAGTAAGATTAAGAGTCACTTATGGTTTGTCTCCCTCCCAATCCCATCTTGTTTCATTGATTCTTCTCCTACCCACTTAAGCCCCCATGTTGCATCACCACTTCCTCATATCAGGGAGATCATATGATAGTTGTCTTTCTCTAAAATTGGACAGCCACATGCAGAAAAATGAAATTGGACCATTTCCTTACACCACACACGAAAATAGACTCAAAATGGATGAAGGACCTCAATGTGCGAAAGGAATCCATCAAAATCCTTGAGGAGAACACAGGCAGCAACCTCTTCGACCTCAGCCGCAGCAACATCTTCCTAGGAACATCGCCAAAGGCAAGGGAAGCAAGGGCAAAAATGAACTATTGGGATTTTATCAAGATCAAAAGCTTTTGCACAGCAAAGGAAACAGTTAACAAAATCAAAAGATAACTCACAGAATGGGAGAAGATATTTGCAAACAACATATCAGATAAAGGACTAGTGTCCAAAATCTATAAAGAACTTAGCAAACTCAACACCCAAAGAACAAATAATCCAATCAAGAAATGGGCAGAGGACATGAACAGACATTTCTGCAATTTCCGCATCTTAAAGGTGGAAACTGTAATGCTCATATTTGCAGGGTGACTGCTACTATTAAGTTATGCCATCTTGTCTACACTACTTAAACTGAGATAGTGGGCAATGTTCCTGGCACTACTTAAAACCACCAAATAAACTTAGTACACATTACTCAATGAGATAATTGGGAACATATTTGATGCATGTAAGGTTGGAGGAAAATTCAAGGCGAAGCCTAAGACTACAGCCACATTTCAGGCTTGCTGTAGCCTTGTCGGGCTGCGGGTAACCCCTTCCCCCAAATCAAGGCAAATAATATGAAATAATTATCCTTTCTTTAAGGCAATTTTATATGGGAAAAATCAGAAGTTGTGCTTTATGTGTATCTATCTAGTACGCATTAAGCCTTCCATAAATCGTTTTTAAAATAAAAGAAACTGAGTCATCAAGAGGTAAATATTTAGTACAGAATAAATATGTAAGTATATCCACTGTGTGTGAATTATCTCATCAATAGCCCACGAGGTAGATACAATTATCATCATTATTAAAAAAAAAAAAAAAAGGTAAACTAATGTGTCTAAATCCTGACAGCTAATGGATACTAAAGTCGGAATTCAAACTCAGGCCATTTGATTCCTAAATTGATGCATTTAGTAACTATGTTGTATTAAAGAGTACAATCATGATCCACAAAACTTCAAGATTCATGTAGTGGCCTAAACACCTGCAGAAATAAAGGAAGCCCAGGAAACAACAACATAGAGGCATTCAGAACCCAGAACTGTCCTGTGAGAACACCACCACCAGCATACGGTCACCGCTAAGACTCCCTTTCGCTTCACTCCAGCATCTGGGAATACTTTAAAGCCTTCTCTGCATTTCTGTATTTAAGGTGCTGTGTCCTTAGGAGACATATATGATTGGCCAAGCTGGAGTTACATGTGTAGATCTTGGTTTTTTGGGAAGCAGAAAGAGGAGTTTTCATGCTTTGGAATTTAGTTGAGGGAAGCTGAAACATAACTTCCATTGAATCATATCGTTTGGATTATTTCTCTAAAATATGTAGGACCAGTTGATGCTGAGCAGTTAAGAAAAATGTGTCCACAAACGTTTTCACCTTACGTGATGGAAATGTTCTTTGTATGGCTAAACAGAGACCTGCTGTTTCCCAAGGGAGACAATCCAAGTCTTCAAGTCAGAATCACCAGATAGTGTACTGGCGTCCTTTAGTTCTGTCACATCTCCCCTGAACGGTCTGCAACCTCTAGACCTGCATTCTCCAATTATCAGCCACTAGTCACATGAGGCTACCTCGTAAACATTTGAAATAAGGCTAGTATGAATTGCGATGAGCTATAAATGTAAAATATACAATGGATTCTAAAGCTGTGGGTTGAAATGGTAACATTTTAGGACGATTTGATTTTAACTAAGTGAAATGTACAATTTATTGTAATTTTACCATTTTTTTTTAGAACTTCTTAATGTGAGTACTTACAATTTTAAAATAAAATACGTGGTTCACATGATATGATCTTGGACAGTGCTGCTTCAGGCTAAATGGAATAGTTAATAGAAGCACTAATGCTAACATGGCCTACCCACTTTATTTGGAGAAATGGGTAGGAAAATATGGACTTACTTAAAATATATAAATTTATATGCTACATGTACCAATGGACACGGTGAAGTGCCGGGTCAAACTAACATTACCACAAAGAATGACTATGAATAAAATCTATTTAAGAAAAAAAGACTGAATGTATCAGTGAAAAACGTAAGTTGCAGGAACATGAAAAGCCAAGATCTTAGAGAGAAGTAAAATGCATTGGGATGAACTCAATATTTTCCTGGCCATTTTCCCCAAAACCAATTGCCAACTCCTAAATCTGAAAAATCTGAAATGTGCAGAATGAGATACTGGTGGCGGGGTGGGGGGTGGGGATGGTGTGGGGGGAAGAAGGCAGAAACAGCTACTAAGAAGATAAGCAGAGGATGGAGACTTTTTTTTTTTTTTGTCTCTTGATGCTGGATACATTGATGTCACCATGCTGTGCATCAGATCCCCAGACCTACTCATCTGATGACTTGAAGTTTAGAGTCTGATTAATATCTCCCATTTCTCCCATGTCCCAACTCTTGGCAAGCATCAATCTACTCTTTGTTTCTATGAGTCTGGCTTTATTTAGATTCCACATATAAGTAAGATCATTCAGAACTTTTCTTTTTCTGTCTGACTTATTTCACTTAGCATAATGTCCTCAAGTTTCATCCACATTATCACAAATTGGAGGATTTCCTTTTCTTAATGGCTTAATAATATTCCATTGAATATATATGCCACATTTATGTTAGCCATTTCATCCATCAGTGGACACTTAGGTTATTTCCATATTGGCTACTGTGAGTGATGCTGCAATGAGTATGGGGAGGCAGATATCTTGTCAATATAGTGATTTCCTTTGAAGGTCTTTCTTTTAATATTTTCTTTTTTAAAAAAATTCTTTGTGAGAGAGAGATTGAGACAAAGCAAGCACAGGAGGAAGAGCAGAGGGAGAGGGAAAGAAAGAATCCCAAGAAGGCTCCCCGCTCAGCATGGAGCCCAAAGAGAGGCTTGATCTCAAGTCCCTGAGAAGATGACCTGAGCCAAAATCAAGAGTTGAGTGCCTAACACACTGAGCCATCCGGGCACCTCCCTTTTAATATTTTCTTGTAGTTAAGGTGAAATATTGAATTGTTTAGGTTTTTGTATATCTGAAAGAGTATTCATTTCATGTTTGGAAGTTATTCTTTTCTGGGTTAAGAGTTCTAGTTTGGGGGCACCTGGGTGGCTCAGCGGGCTAAGCCTCTGCCTTCGGCTCAGGTCATAATCTCAGGGTCCTGGGATCAAGCCCCTCATCAGGTTCTCTGCTCAGCAGGGAACCTGCTTCTCCCCCACCCCTGCCTGCCTCTCTGCCTACTTGTGATCACTGTCTGTCAAATAAATAAATAAAATCTTAAAAAAAAAAAAAAAGAATTCTAGTTTGGTAGTTTCTATCTTTCAGTACATTAAAATACTTTAAATTGTTCCACTGTCTCTGGCTTGTATATTTAAAAAAACAAAAACAAACAAACAAAAAATAAACCAAAAAACCCTCTGCTGTTTTCCTTACCTTTGTCCTTCATATCTTTTTCCCTCTGGCTTCTTTTAAGATTTTTCTCACAGTGACGTGCCTGAATGGCTCAGTTGGTTAAGCATCTGCTTTTGGCTCAGATCATGATCCCAGGGTCCTGAGATGAGTCTGTATTAGGTTCCCTGCTCAGTGGAGAGCCTGCTTCTCCCTCTTCCTCTGCTTGTTGTTTCCCTTGCTTGTGCTCTCTCTCTCTCTCTCTCTCACTATCTCTCTCCCTCTCTCTGTGTCAAATAAATAAATAAATAAATAAAATCTTTAAAAAAATTCTTTATTACTGTTAGAAGCAGTATTGATCATTATTATATGTTACATGCAGTATTGATAGTATTGATTATTATATGCTTTTGTATTTTTATTGGTTTTTCTTGTGCTTTTATTAACTCAGATTTATAGTCAGTTTTTCAACTTTAGGAAAATTTTAGCTGTTATCTTTTCACAAATTTCTCAGATACCTCTAACCCCAACTCCTGCTGCCCCACAAAAAAATTTTTTTTTTCATTTTTCAGCTTGAATAAAGTAAAATTTTAATACCAAAATGAAAAATGACCCTTTTTTCCAACTCTTTCCTGGACACCCAGACAACCACCAGTCTCTTCCACTCCTATCCCCCTGCCCAGGGGATCCTGGGCTGGCGTAACAACCTCATAAGACCCTGGATTTTCACTTAAAAGTAGTCTTTTGATTTCTCTAAGCTTCACTTCTAAAGAGAGAGTTGGGCAAGTTGATGTTTTCCATCTCTGACCAATAAATAGAGTTCTATCCTGAAGTCAAGTTACCTCAGCTTGAAAGAACATTTTTCTGAGAACCACTCAAACCTTAATCTGAGACACAGACCTTAGATTTGGGGAAGAGTCATGATTCTCTAAAAAGTGACTTAAGTCACACCTCTTTGTCCATTTTACATGCAAATAGGAACCTTAGTAGGCTGTCCACATATTTGGCTCTGGCGAAGGTCATAATAATTAATCATCAGTAAATGTCTCTGAGGACCATATTCAGATTAGCACATAGGCTCTGATAACTATTACCAAAATTGTGTCCAACTTGCCTTAGCTTAAACAGCATGCCATGGTCTTAGCTATCTCAGAAACCTCCTATCTCCAAAAGAATTAGGGACCCTATTTCAGTTGTACCATTTCTATCTCCCAGTTGCATGGTGATGCTTCCTTTAACAACATAGACCTCAAGGTCATGGTGAAGGAAACCATCTGGATCCTCCAACATGTAAGTGGTAGGCACATGATTATTCAAACATGATAAATATATTCTAGCATTTCTATCTCTCAACATCCTTGTATTTTATCTGGCATATTATACCAGAGTAGTTTCTCTCATTTTAACTTCATTTAAGGTGGGCCACCATTGAATCATATTTCCTATCAGTTAGAACCATGGCATTGAATGCAGATTCTCTAATAAATTTATCAGCTATCAATAAATTCATCCAGACCTTTAGTTGAGAAACCTGGACATTCCCACAGTCATTACTGAAAATTTTACCAATAAAATTTAGCAAACTCTGGAAGTTTTATATTTATGCCTTCCTTCTGTGTCTAAATTTATAATTTTTCTTTTAGGTCATGTTGATATTTACCTACAAATAAAATAAAATTCACATAAAAATGGGGCTTTTGTCTGTCTTATTCATTGCTGCATGAAGGTGGCATTTAATGAATATTTAGTGAATGAAATAATGATTGAAATTTTGAGTTGTAGGTCTGGGAATAACAGAAGGTAGTAAAACAAGAGGAGAATTGACTCCTTGTACAGCTACAACTCTCTCAGGGAGAGACAGTGCAATGTGTTAGCACTTTGTAAAACTTATATGCTGAATTCTCTCTATGTTAAATCCTAGCTGACACCCAGGATATGTATAATGTGGCTTTTCTTATTACTAAAGATTACTCAGTCATTATATTCATTAGTTTTAATCCCAGTGGCTTTTGCTCTCTGCGAGAAGTAGATTAAGTAATAATTTTCTCAATAAGATATAACATTATAAGTTTCTAAATAATTGCAATATTGGCATTCAGAGAAATAGATCTAAGCACTGGAATGATTTGTTATCAAGCAAGAGCTCTTCTTTTGAAAGTCTTCTTGAACAAGTCTTCTAATACTTCAAGATGATGAGTAGGGTACATTGAACAACTTCTTTCTGTTATATATCAAGGTGATCCTTTTAGGTCTTTTTGCTACCCTGTATGATGCTGTAATTTTTCCCAAAGGTAAGATCTGCAGAAAATAAACCTTGCCCAAATTTAGTCAATCACTATATATTTTAGCTTACAACTTCTTAGATGAAAGAAGGTACAATTTTAAAATTGTTCTTCATAGCTCTTGTTATAAATTAAAACTAAACTCTAAAGAATAATGCTTTCACTGCCCCTGTTTCTACAAAACAGTAGTATACACTGTTGAAATAGGAAAAGACTAACCAACCAACCAGACTTAGGTCAATCTCTTCCACTTTCTCCTGGCAGTTTGCCGGGGCTTGCCTTAGCTATTTAGTGGCAAAGGAGAATTCATCTTTAATTTAACTTCCTCTGAAACTAAAAAAAGCACTCCAGCTCCCTAGATTACCATTCTTTTCTTATATCAAATAAATATGAGAACTTCTATTGTAAATTAAGCAGTATTTCCCCCTGAAGCCGCTCTCTGGAAACTCCCCTGTTTAGAAGATGATAGTATCTTCAAACGCATCACCCTCCATGAAATTCCTCTTCCAATCTGGACAATCTTCCCTGTGATTTCTCCTTGGCTAAATTGCTTTTAATTACATTCCTGTTTGCTTTTCTTCTCATCTTCTGAATTAAATTTAGCATTAATATGATGTGTCCCAGCAAGCCATGTAGTTTTATTATTTTTCTAACCTGGATTTTTTTTTTTAACAGAGAGAGATTTTAATGGCCTGTATCTCTTTTCACCTTCATCCTCGCAATGAACATTTCAAATCCGGCTTGAATATATCCAACAGAATAGTGTGTGAACATTCAGAAAAGCTTCCCACATTAGCTAAAGGCTAAAATATTTAAAGCTGATATTAAAATAAAAGATACTTCTCAAACGGATGATACCTGAAAAATAAAATGTATTTTTAACATTCAGTAAAGTGGTTAATGTGGACTATTCAGTGCGTATTAGATCAAACTATTTTGGAGGAAGGGAATGTATTAATTTTCTACGTGTAACAAAGTGCTGAAAATTTAGCAGATTAAAACAACACCTGTTTATTCGCCCACAGTTCTGTAATTCAGAAGTATGACGTAGCTGATTCTCTTTGCAGGGTAGCACAAAGCTGAACTCATGATGTTCCAGGCTGACTTCTTACCTAGAGGTTCTGGGGAAAGCTGCCTCTGAGTTCATTCTCATTGTTTCACAAACTTCAGTTCCTTCCATTTGTAAGTCTCAGTACCATGTTTCCTCACTGACTGTCATTCAAAGGCCACTTTGGCTATAGTGGCCTCACACATTTATTCTTCGCTTTGTGTTCCCTTCTATGTTTAAGTCAGCAAAGGCATGTTGAACCCTTCTTATGCTTTGAATCTCTCACTTCGTCCATCTCTGCCCTTGAGACCCAGATTTAAAAGGCCAATGTGATCAGATAAGGTCCACCTGGATAATCTCCTTATTTTAAGATCAACTAATTTAGGGACTTAATTACATCTGCAAAACCCCACTTGCCATATGATGTAACATAATTATGGGAACGATATCTGCTAATAATCCAGATTCCACCCACACTGAAGACTGAGGGTCATTGGAAGTCATCTTAGAATTTACCTACCACAAGGGGCAGTGCATAAATTAGACAAGCCCACTGAAAATTTCCCCATTTAACTAGTTTTTTTAAGCAATGCCGAAGTGATTACTTAAAGTAATTAAAGCACTATGGATAATGTGGAAATTTACTTGGCTATTTAATAAAAAAAAGTTTTAGTTTTAGTTTTTAATGTACCAAGAGTAGAAATCAAAGTCATAAAAATATTTACAGATGTCTCCACAATGGTTCTCAGGAATCAACTTTTAAATTTATTTTCTTATAAATGTTTTAATCTATTTAAATCACACTAGCTTCAACAGTCGCATATAGAAATACAGACCTTGACAGCTAAGTAGCTAATGAATGCAATAGAATTTTCAGCACCTTGTCATTCATCTGCTGTCACCCCTGCCAGCACCTCTGCACTCCAGGGAATTAGCTATTTGAAGAAGGGTCCGAGACCCTGAAATGGTGTTGGGGCTTGTGTGTGGAATGACACCATCTTGACTCAATGCTAAATGTGCTGGAAAAGAGTAAATAGCTAGAAGTAGCTAGGAGTTCGAAATAATACATTTGAAAAAGAAAGCAATATGTGATAAGTGCAATCACGTTAATAAAGATACAAGAACACTTTGTTCTAGCACCATAAGATTCATTTGAAAGGATAAGAAAATAATTTCCAGACAAATTAAAAACGCCTTTACATAAATTTCTATTTTGATTTAATAAAAATTGTCCCACCAACTACATTTGTCCTTGTTTCATTTTCACAATTTAATGGGAAGGTATTTCAGTCCTTTACAAAGTTGACTTTCTATGTGAATATTCTGAACGCTCCATCCTATTTCCAAGTTCATTTGAGTTAGTATGTCGTGATATCAAACTGAAATTCTTCATTTGACTAAAATAACACAGACATCACTACAGGCAAATGCCAGTACAAAAATGAAACAAAATACTCTTCATTATACGTCCTCTTAGATTTCTTAGGGGGTGTTTGTGAAGAGTCACTAAAGCAAGGATTTTTATTTTACAGATTGTTAGGCACTTGCAGTGTAGCAAACAATGTTTATGAATAGTTTCCTGGATTTAAAAACATTTTCTCCTTGGCATCAGAAATTGAGTTATTTCCTTCCTTGAACTCACAGGAAGCTGCTCAATGGCCTGGGGTTATTGATGCCCAGTGCTCAGTCCAGGTACTAAAATGACAGCGGCCACTGACTGTTATTATGGCCAAGAGACTGCTCAAAGCTTCCCTCCCAAAAGCCACAAAAGTATCATTCTGATGTAACAGGTGGAAAACGGAGATCAGAAACATTTGGCAATTTGCCCAAAGTAATAAATGACAGAGTGAAAATTATTTGAACATAGGAGTCTTTAAATCCTCCTAGCTAACTCATTCAGTAGAAGATGTAAAGGTGTACAGCAGAAGAAAAACTAAAAATCAGCTCATCTATCTCAATATGACAACCACCGTTCTGTTTCAGTGAAAACGTTTTAAGCTTCTCCATCACCCCTCATTGTCCATTTGTATCATATGTTTCCTTTTTCAATAATATTTTGGGTTTGTTTTATAGCTACTAACTCACAAAGTGCATATATTTTAGATCTTATAACAAACAAACAAAGCCTCTCCCTTTCTACAGCAATCAACATAGGAGAATTGCTCCTTTAAACAGGATCAGAGCAATCCCCAAGCAAGGGACACAACAATTAGTCTCTGTGGCAGCTGGATATTATGCCAAGGGAATGGGAACAGTCTGTGTGATTTCTATTAAAGAGCCAAATTGCACTTGGGACCTCTTTGGGGGACAAGGAGAGATTCATGAGGATGCAGAAATAAGGATGCTCTTACCAGGTAAAATGTGTATTAAAGTAAGGTCATAGTGAAAAGGCTACAAAAGCAGCTAAACCCAGGAAGGTAGTGAGAAGGAAATTTGAGATTTGGAAATGTTGAACAATTTGATCCTGGAGCAAATTACTTAAAATAACCTTCAATATATTAAAGGAAGTCAATAAGCTTTTTGAATGATCTCAGATAAGTGTGTGAATGAATGGTACATGCTCCCCATTCCTACAGTAAGTTAATACTATGACAGTTTGAATGACATTGAATAGCTGAATGTGACAACCATCAGGAAGTATTGGACTTCACAAGTTAGGTGACAACCCAAGGGAGGTAAATTCCCGTTTCTTTTCCTATTTCTGTCTGAATCTGCGAACTTGATTATTCAAACAGCTCTGCATAAGTTTACAGTATGGTGATAGCTTTCTATGCAACACAAAGGATAAGGAATTTTATTGACAAAAGATCCCTTTCAAATTGAATTGTAAGTACAAACTGAAATATGTGATATGTAGATAAACAACTATTTTTCAGTATATTCCAAGTGTTGTAATTTGGAAAAAGACCTAGATCTCTATATAATAGTAGAACCTTTTGTCTGTAATCGGATCTAACATTTGAGGCAGAAGTTTGGGCAAAATATTTTCAACTGCCAGTTGTCCTGCCTTTATTCACTGAATTTCAATGAATAACATAGAAATGTCAACTAGAAAGTTAAGAAAGTAGCATATGGACAGTTCTTTCAAAGAAATACCATATTTCTGTAAGATTAGATAAAAGCGTAAGGATTTATAAGACTTAGTCTTGGCAATGATGCAGGGAAATATATAGTGACATATTCATACATTGTTAGCAGAAATAGTTTTTAGCTTAACAACATTTAAAACATTAAACTGTTGTATGGGTTTTACTCCAACAATTTAATCCTAGAGAAATATATGCACTTGTGCATTTATATATAATACATATAAGGAAGGTCACTGTCACACTGTTTGTAACTAGGAAAAAGCTGAAAAAGAATAAGTATTTAAAAAGGCATTCTGTATCTATACAGGTAAATGCTTTGCAATCACAAAGAAAGACTAAAAAATTTGCAGTCATGGGAAAAGGTATACCTATTGGTACTGACATGAAAAGTTTTTCCAGTGCATGTTGAGTGAATAAAGGCAAGACATGGAAAAGAATGGACAAAATGATCCCCATTTGTTCAAAATATTGCAGCCATATTTATTTGCAAACGTAGAGAATAAAAGCAGTGAGGGCTGCATTAAGCAGGAAACAGTGATGATCTCTGATGTGGGTTGGTGAAGGAGAAAAAGGAATTTGAAAACTTCTACCTTTTTTTGGATACACCTCTATACTACTTAACTTTTTACAACTAGTGTGTGCCATTTGTGACTTTTAAAATAATCTATAGTTTCAAAATATAACTTCTAACTGTAAATGGTGAAGTTTATAGATTTCATAGTGTAATTTGATGGATTTCATAGCGTCATTTGATTGATTTCATCTGGCTTTATGATTGAGAACCAATATTTCAACATCAGTAATGTTGCTGAGATGCTTTACTAATCTTCCTCAGCTACGGTTTATGTGAAAAACTAATCTGACTGGCCCAATATGTAATTTTTCTTTGTTTTTCAAATAAAGTGGTTGCTTTATTGATTCATATTCCTCAAAAATCCATCAGAAGATTCAAATAAGCAATATGTATGGTTTGTCTATTTTCATATTGCTATAGTTTATCCAAAAATTTTAAGTCTAAGTACAAACGATACTTTTGAATATTAGCACAGTTACAATTACTTCGGTGGGATGTTTTTAAAAAACATAATGAAATTGTCCTTTAGTAAGATCAAGCAATTATTTAGTGAAATAAACCCTATGGGTTCAGGCTTTAGTTTTATCTTACAAAATATTTGCATAAAATCTATTATAACATGTGTTTCATAAGATATTCACTGGCATTTACCCAGAAGAAACACAGTGCCAGGAATATTGTAGACACTGAATAAATATTTCCTAATTTATGCATTTTTAGTGACCATCAACAGGACACTGCCTTTTGTATTCATACACTTCTTTGTATTCATGAAAAAAAACTACTTCATTAGAGAAAGAAAGAGCATAATGTTCAAAATAATAAAAATAAAACCTCTGCCTGTGTTCAGATAAAGAACGTAAAATAATGACTTAGACACTTTATTCTGTTCTCATTTAACCATATCCCTCATAACTATGAATTGGAGCTAAGTAAGCTCCAATTCGTACACCAGGAGTTTAAACACCAGAAGTTTAAAACAAGAGTTTCTCATGTTTCTTTTCTGCTTGTCATTCTTAAATTTTCAATGACTTCCCATTGTTATCAATAAACGTAAAACCCCTTGCCATGTCAAGAAAACAAAAACAAAAATAAAACCTGAGCCCAACCCACTCCACATCCTCCAAATGATAACAGATTAGTTCTGATGAACATACCCAGAATTTTATCATCGGAAAACCTAGAAAGAAGTCTTTTAAATTTTAGCATGCACGTATATCTGTGGTTAAATAACATTAAAAACATTTAAACAACAAAAGAATGTTACTTAGGGGAGGGGCATCTGAGTGACTCAGCCAGTTAAGCCTCTTCAACTCAGATCATGATCACAGGTCCTGGGATCCAGTCCCACAGGGAGTTTGCTTGTGCCTCTCCCTTTGACCCTCCCTCCACTTGGGCTCTTGCTCTCTCAAATAAATAGATAAAGTCTTAAATAAATAAATACATAAAATTTAAAAATATTACTTAATTTTGAATTTCCTTCTAAGTCCTCATCTAGCCCTGCCCCACTGATTTCGGATGTGTGTTTCTTCCTTCTTGAAATCCATCTACCCGATCCACCTCAGGATACCTTGCCCGACCAAGGTTATTCTTCACCTTACCATTCATCTGGCTGGCTTCAATGGATTCAGCAAGACATAGCTCCTGGCACCACCTCTGCCAGGAAGACTTTCCTGAGACCATCCTTTTGGGTTAGGTGTCCTTTCTTTATGCTCCTGTTTGTCCATCATGAATGTAGATCTATTATAGTTAAGTATTTGTTTAATTGTTAACCATTTATTTATGTGCCTCTCTCCTCACTAAAAATGAGCTGACTTACTGAATGAATGAATGAGTAAATGAGTAGAATATTTATTTCAACTTTTTGCATATTTCAAGGTCTTAAGAAGAATCATTTCTCAAATCTTGATATGCATATAATATATACTGTTAATAAAGTGTTAGCTGGTGAACTAAAGAACCAAACAGAATAAATTCTGTTCTAGTAGCCTAGTAGAAGGCTATTAATTTATCTTTTTGAAAATGCCATTGATGAGACCAAAATTGCCAAAAGGAAGAGTGGCACTGAACAATGCTCGCCACTAAGCAGTCTTTATTTAATTGGCATTTAAGGCATTTTCAAAGGATGCTTGGTCAAAGAGATGTATAGTAGCCTTATGCTGAGCACTATTTAATTATTTCAGTCCTCATCTGTCACATTAGCACTCTCCTGTCTCATTTTCAGTGCCCCCAAAGCAATGCAGTTGATGGATTATGGAAAATAAATCTAGTGTGGAAATACTGATAATTTGCTCAAGGTCAAAAAAAAAAAATCAGGCAAGAGTAATTTGCAACTACTAAATTGCTAGATGTAGTGCTTTGGCTTGCTGCTCTGTAAAACGTGGGAGGGGGACTTGACAAGAGTCAAGACTCTTTAGAGAAATATGCAAATCAAAAATTTACCACCTTTCTAAATCCTTTTAATCCATCAGTTAATCTCAACAATGACCTACTTTTCAGAACATTGAATATGCTTGGCTACCTAATCACATTATCTCACTTCTCTTCTGCAAACTTTGAAGTGAGAAAGATATATGTATAAATGAAAACATTGATAAAGCACAGCTGTCTGTCATATTTCCAATCTTCTCAGAAAAACAAGTGATTTATAGCGTGATGAGATCAAATCTTCCTCCATGGCATGCTAATGGCTATATTTTAAAACACAGTTAGCGGAACTTATGCAATAGCCCAGACTGATGACATTAACGTCAGATCTTTGAACAAATCTAGTTAATGTGAAAGCAGAAGAGAAAGATGATCTCATTTTGGAAACAACAATAAAAATGATGCTGTTTGGGAAGGAATTGAAACCATGAGAGTTTAGTGTTATAGCTTTGAGCTTGCCTTTTATTAGCCAACTTTCTGCTGTAAAATACATTAAAAATTCATTTATGGAGACTATAGCTCAGAAATGTTATGAAGTGGATGCTTTGCTGAGAAAAAGATCATCACATAGTTAGCCTGCTCCTGCCTTTACATCCAGAAGCATTTACTGAAAGCCTACTAAGTCCATAATACTATGCAAGGGACTACAAAGAGACTACAGAGATAAGGAAGAACATATCTTGCCTGTAAGGGTTGTAAGTGGGGAATCCAAGACATAGAAACATATCTTGTTAATACATATGTATGTTAAATATAAACATTTACATCTGATTAAATAGATCATCTGGTGGCAAATGTCTTAGTTTAAGTTCCTTAGAAGCAGAAGCTAATATAGGGATTTTTATTCAAATTGAACTTATTGGGGACCTCTTTCAGAAAGAAGGTAATGGAAGCAGGACAGAACAAAGGAAAAGAAAATAAATGCATAGTTTTAGATAGAGATTAGTTTCAGTCTGATCACATGGGCACATTTTGAAAGAAGATTACACTGAAGAATCGTTCCCACTCTGAGGGGACACATTTGTACCAGCCCGTCTTGGGCCACGGTCTGGCTCTAGATATGTAGGGATGGGCAGCAGTGCCTCCTGGGTAAAGTAACTCCCATTTGGCTAAAGTCAAATTTCTGGCAAAGGGGACAGCTGTGAGTTGTCATCAGTCAACACAACAGGAGAGAATGGGTGTACTGGCTGTCGGGGGCGATTTGGGTGGGTCACCAACATAGTGTCATAGTTTTCAAGTATTGTTAATTTTACATCATAGTTTTTAAGCTCCAAGATATCAAGGAGAAATCTCATTTAAGTATTTTTATCTTTTTTATGAGGAACAGGTTAGCGTTATTTCAGCTTTACACACACAGTTGTATCATGTTTCGTGGAATTATGACCTTGCTATTGTCTTTACTTGGAAATTAAGCATGGTTTAAGGAGATGTGTATAGGTGCCAAGCTGATGAAGGGTGGGTTTGTGATGGTTAATCTTCTGTGTCAACATGACTAGCCACAGGGTGCCCAGATCAAACATTTCTGGGTATGTCTGTGTGTTTCTGGGTAAGATTAGGATTTGAATTGGTAGATTTAGTAAATTAGATTGCCCTCCTCAATGTTGGTGAGCAACATTCAAGCTGTTGAAAGTATGAATACAACAAAAGTCAGAAAAAGGAGGCATTCACTCCTTTTTCCTGTCTCACTGCTTGAGTTGGAATATCTCCTCTTCTCTTGTTCTCAAACTAAAGTCACACCATCACCCCCCACCCCCAGGTTCTTAGCCTTGGGACTCAGACTGTATTATCCCACTGGCTTTCCTGGACCTTCAGCTCGCAGACATAGACCATGGGATTTCTCAGTCTCCATAAAACTGTGAGCTGATTTCATATTTCATTATTTAATAATTAAATTTATTATTATTACTATTATTATTATAACCTACTTGTTTGTTTCTCAAGGAACCCTGACTAATACACCTGTGAATATTACCTTATATAGCCAAAGGGAGTTTGTATTTGTGATTAAATCAATGATCTTAAAATAAGGAAATTACCCCGGACTAGCCAGATGGGTACAGTGCAATATGGGGATCCCTATAAGATGAAAGAGGAAGGCAGAAGAGTGAGAAACAGGGAAGGAGATATGATGATGAAAACAGTTATCAGAGTGATTCCTCATTTTAGAGATGAAAGGGCCATGAAACAAGGAATGAAGCAGTCTCTGGAAGCTAACAAGAACAAGTCTCTAGAAGCTAAATAACTAAGAAAATGGATTCTCCCTTAAGACTCTAGAAGGAACATAGCCCTATGTCATCCTATGTGACTTTAGCCTATTAGATCCATTCCCAACTTCTGAACTCCAGAGGATAAAAAAAATAAATTTGTGCTGTTTTAAGGCCCCAGAATTTTGGCATTTTGGTACAGGAATAGGCATTTGTAATTTCTATGGTAGAAGGAGTCTGATGTAATCTACTTGCCAACATATGGCTGCCTGGTTTCCTTAAAGCATGTTACCTCATTTGAGACCCAACTTTGGTCTTTGTTCCTGTCCGATCAGACATCCAGCTGCAACAACCATTAGGACAGCCTTGGTAAAAGGGAGCTCAAGATGTTGAATCAATGCATAACCTCTATCTCTACACCATGGTTATAACATTCACAAACCCATTTTGCTAGCACTGAGATGTCTCAGGACAGCTCTCTGACATCAACCCGCTGATCATTCTCTCCACTAGGTGACAGAATACCTCTTGTTGGTGATTTAGTGTCTCTTGTACAATGGTAGTCACCAATGATGTTCACTTTTTGTGTCCATTGCCGTAAAGCTATACACTTGTCTCCTCCTCAAACCTCCTACCCCCTGCACTTTTAACCTCATTCACTAGAAGGCCCTCGACCAATCAGCTAAGTCATTCATTACTGCACATTAATATATGCATACCCTTCAATAAAGCCACTTCTACTCCACATAAAGTGGATGGCCAGATGCACTTCCCAACTGGTAGGCTTTCCCTTTACCACTGTATTCCAGGACCATCCCTGACTAGAACTTTGTTTCAAAAACAACCAATTTCTACCTTGCACCCATTTATCAAATTGGCCCATCCATGATCTCAGTTTGGACCTTTTCTTCCCTTGTCAGCCAGTCATAGTTCATGAAGCCATAGTTACGAGCTGAGGGAGTGGCATCATGCAATAATTGGTGACATGAATTTCTGGGTCACCTCTTTATTCTGGCCTGCTCAATTCCAATCTCTGACATACAATATCCATCTTATGATAAACTGCTGATCAGTCTACCTTACCTGACAATCTGGAAGGTCTCATAATAACCAGCCCATAAAGGTTACTTGATTTTCCACAGTTAGCCACTCAGCTTCTGCTATGGCCCTGTAGCATGTCAGGAGCTGTTTTTCAAATGATGTATAAGTTCTCTGATGCAGATGGCATGGCCTAGTTCCATAATTTTAGAGATCTGGGCTATGATTCTACTACCGGTCTTGTCAGGGGCTCCGTTTGGCATCTTTTCCACAGATACTCCTAATAACATGGTACCGGGTCACGCCTCAAGTGGTACAGCTGCTTACGTTTCAGCCTAAGATGATGCAACCATAAGGACGAGAAGGGCTTATACTGGCCCTTCTTGCTCTGACCCCACTTGGAATAAACAGTCTTACATGTAATGCAATACAGTCTTACCTATAATGCAAAAATTGTGTCAGAGCAGTATTTATACTTGAAATATGCTATCTATCAATGGATATCAATATCAATGAGCAAAAGTTTTAGGAAAAACAGGATGTTAGCATAATCACAAAGTATCTTTTCCAGGATGTTTATTAGTTGAAAGAAATATAGTAACTTTAGATTGGAGGAATTCAGCAAACACCATTTTCACCAGGGAATCAAGATTAATATACTAATATTAAGACATACTTAAATCTCACACTCTCTGACATTGTGCACTGAGAAGGACACAACACTTCTGTGGCCTGCTTCCCACAAATGCACAAACTCAACCCGATCATGAGATGATATCAGACCAATTCAAATATTTTACAGAACAACTGACCAGTGCTCATCGCAAGCATCAGCATGATGCACGATAAGGAAAAATATCAGAATTATCACAGATTAGAAGAGACAATAGAGACAAAATAGCTAAATGCAGTATGAGATCCTGAAAAGGATCCTAGGAGAGTAAAAGAAACATTGAGGGGGGTGGGATGGTGCAAGTTAAGGAAGGTTTGAGTTTAATGGATAATCTTCTACCACTGGTAGTTTCCTGGCTTTGATAATTGCTCAGTATCGGTGTCATTTATCATCAGGGGAATAAGACTATGAGGTGCATGTGAATTCTCTGTAGTGCGGATTGTAACTTTTGTTGCAAATCTAAAAAGACTTCAAAATAAAAAATAAAAAATAATAAATTGAACACAAATAAAGTGACTGGATTAATACTCCATGTTTTTAACTAAACTGGATAAAAGCGCCAAACCTAACTATAGGCTGCTTACTAGAAACACATTTTAACTATGACATGTAAATAGGCTGAAATTAAGATGATGTAACCATAAGCACAAGAAAGCTAGTGTAGCTAAACTAATATCAGACAAAAAGTATGATAAGGAGTATTGCCAGAGATAAAAAGAGATATTTTACAACAATGAAGGGGTCAGTTAGTCAAGAAGCCACAAAAATCTTAAATGCGCATGGTTTAATAAAAAGAGCTTCAAAATAGGGGCGGCCTGGGTGGCTCAGTGGGTTAAAGCCCTGCCTTCGGTTCAAGTCATGATCCCAGTGTCGTGGGATCAAGCTCTGCATCGGGCTCTCTGCTCAGTGGGAAGCCTGCTTCCTCCTAGCTCTCTGCCTGCCTCTCTGCCTCGTGATCTCTGTCTCTGTGTCAAATAAATAAATAAAATCTTTAAAAAAAGAAAAAGAGTTTCAAAATATATGAAGCACAAATTGACAGAAGTAACTGAGGAGTTAAAAAATCTAGTTATAGCTGGAGATTTTGAGAACTCTCTCTGAAGTAATATTTAGAAAAGGTAGACCAGCATATCAGTGAAAATACCACCTTACTAGACAATTGATCTAAATGACATTTTTAGGGGCGCCTGGGTGGCTCAGTGGGTTAAAGCCTCTGCCTTCGGCTCAGGTCACGATCTCAGGGTCCTGGGATTGAGCCCCGCATCGGGCTCTCTGCTCAGCGGGGAGCCTGCTTCCTCCTCTCTCTCTGCCTGCTTCTCTGCCTACTTGTGATCTCTGTCTGTCAAATAAATAAATAAAATCTTTAAAAATAAATAAATAAATAAAAATAGAAATAAAAATAAATGACATTTTTAGAATATAATGCTCAACAACTGAAGGCTGGAATTAAGATGAAAATCTGCAAATAGTGAAAGCCTTTAAAGACTGACCATTCAGGGTGCCTGGGTGCCTAGGTTGGTTAAGTGGCTGACTCTTGACTTCTGCTCAGGTCATGATCTCAGGGTTCTGGGATGGAGTCCCACATCAGGCTGTGTGCTTCATGGGGAGTTTGCTTGAGGATTCTCTCTCTTCCTCTCCCTCTGCCCCAGTAAAATCAATCAATCAATCAATCAATCAATCATTTTTTTTTTTTGAGAAACTGACCATGTAGATCTTTTACATTAAGAAACGCTTTACATTTAATATAAAGGGTAATGAGAAGATAGTAAAAAATTTTTGCAGAGATGTAAATAATAAAAATCAACTATATAGTGTCTATTTACCAAAATCCACTCCAAATATCATCATGCATTAAGCCAAACATTTAAATGGGTTTGGGCCTTGAAGAGGAAGTTCTAAATCAAAACAGAACAAAAAAAGTAGATTATCAATACCAAATTCTTTTTTTAACATGTACAAATAAAATTTACAGTATTAAGAAAGGCGATTTTTGATAATGCTTAGGTATCTATTAGGCCAACTATGAATGAGCAATAAGGAAAGAGGATTCTACCTTAGTTCCACCATCAAAACACAGATACACAGGCATGGGACACACACACACACACAAGTCTGAAAACAGGAAGATCATGTCCTGGCTCAGAATCTTCTGGAAAAAAACAAAACAAAACAAAAACATATATATATATATATGTGTGTGTGTGTGTGTGTGTGTGTGTGTGTATATATGATTTTATTTATTTATTTGTCAGAAAGAGAGAGTGGCAGGCAGAGGGAGCCTGATGTGGGACATAATCCCAGGACACTGAGATCATGACCTCAGCTGAAGGCAGGAGCTTAACCACTGAGCCACCCAGTGCACCCCCACCTTTTTAAAAAGATTTTATTTATTTATTTGAGAGACAGAGAGAAAGAGTGAGAGAGCACAGAAAGAGAGTGAGAGAGAGAAGCAGAGACTCTTCCAAGATATTCTTTTTTTTTTTTTTTAAGATTTTATTTATTTATTTGACAGACAAGAGATCACAAGTAGGCAGAGAGGCAGGGAAGCAGGCTCCCCACTGAGCAGGGAGCCTGATGCGGGGCTCGATCCCAGGACCCTGGGATCATGACCTGAGCCAAAGGCAGAGGCTTAACCCACTGAGCCACCCACGCGCCCCTCTTCCAAGATATTTTTGTAGGATAAATAAAATTTCCCAATTTTGTTGGTCTCCTTAGACCACAAACCCCACGATTCTCTGTCTCTGATTCTGCAAAATTTTAGTCATTTCTCTAGTAAGGGAATGTAGAGATAATGGTTTTTATTCACTAAATGTGCTTTGGGATTAATCTTTTTAAGTACTGGATATTTCTAGGCCACCAGTCAGATGGATAAGCTTGTAGGTCACTGTGTAATGTTTAGACCAAGAACAGTTAGTTAGGAAATAGGGCTGAGTGCAGATTTAACAAGGACAAGTCATAGGGAGTCTTCTGATCCTCTTGGTCTCGTACATTTAAGGGCAGACTCAGATCACACAAAACACTACTTCTTCCCTGTAATTTTCTTTGCCTTTATCTGGCTCTCAGAGTTTCATGGGGCTACCCAGAAGGATCCGTTGCTTGCCTTGCTTACCCCATGCCTGAAATAATCCCTTAACCTTTAAATTTCCAGTCCAAAGAAACTGACAAAGCAAAATCCAACCTGACTTGAAATGTAAATGTTGACCCAATTTTCTCTTTCATGTTGCTCTCTCAGTGCTGATTTGTGTGAAATGGGAACAGATGGCAATGTGTTACTTGTGGGGGGGGAAGAATTTTTACTTCTAAAATGCTCCCCTTCACTCAATGACATATTGCCATCAATAAATGTTTCACTTGCTCATTTAATTACTCTGGCCCAGAATGTTTTGGCCACACAAGTCTAATAAAAGCTCAAATAGATTATATTATTCTGGAAAGAAAGTGGAAAAATAATGATAATATAAACCATTTGATAGAGAAATATTAGAGACTAAAAGCTTTGTGTCTCAGACTGAAGGGCAGTTGAAGAGATGGTCTCAGGGGCAAATTTCAAAATAAGCTGTGGAATGAATAACATACAACTCTGTATGTTCAGTGGCCAACACAAAGCAGGCTGGGAGCAAACGGAGGACAAGCGTGCACAAGAGAGCCTCAGTAGACGGAAGGTGTGCCAGTGCTGGCTGATCTACACACACCCCAGAGGGGTTATTATGCGTATAAAATAGTTTACTGAGAAACAAGCCTAGTATTTCAAATTCTCAAATAGAATAGAAAAAAAAAAAATGTTGAACTGAAAAATATGAGAGTTCTTTTGGAATAAGAGGGGAGTCCCTACAGGGATGGACTAAAGGCAACAGTCAGATGTTTCTATTTAAAATCTCCCTTGTGTATGTGTGCTTTCCCTTCGGAGGAAGGGCACGCAGAAATGCTCTAAACCCTCCAGTTTGCCGGTGGTCACGCCAGGGTAGGAATTCATTCTCTTCCTTATCTTTCCTTCCTCCCTTCCTCTCTCTCTCCCTTCTTCCCTTCTTTTCTTTCCCCTTCCTTCCTTTCCTTTCTTTCCTTCCTTCCCCATACCTCTGAGGCTTACAAATAACTTCTTGAACTCCCTTGACTGGAGGAGGCACGTCAAGAAGCAGTATCTCTCCCTGTCCTACTGGACATAACGGACACAAGTTCTCAATGACTTATACATTGGTGTCCGTCTGGATCATGGTGGAAACTAAATTCTCCCCAGGTGGTTCAAATGAAGGGACTTAACACCAAAAACTACTCTTAAAGAGTTCCCAAGGCAGAATTTCCTGATCATGGGACAAGACTGGATTTCTAAAACCATCTTGTGGTTATGTAATGAGCTGAAATCATGGCAGGGCAACTATAACAATTGGATCATCATCAACTCAATACTCTCCTGGCATCAATTTGAATATTATTTCTAACATGGTCTGCTAATCTCATTGAGGCTATAAAGGAAGCTCTGGGTGAATCATGACAAACGACACTGATGGTATAAAGAGCAGGGTGGTATTTAGGACCTCGGAAGACTAGGTTTGACTCCTCTACCTTCAGTAGAGACTGAACTTTAGGAAAGTCATTTAAACTTCTCTGGGCCTCAGCTTCCTTATTTATAAAATAGTGACAGCAACAGTTTCCCCAAAACATGGTATTGTTACTATTTGTCAAACAGAGCTAGAATAAAGGTATTGATCTTACTCTAGTGTTCAGAAGGCAGACAGTAGAGTCACACTTCCTGGTCATTTTGAATCCTCACTCTAATACTTAACGGACTATAACCTTTGACATGTTACAGAACTCTTGGTGTCTTCCTCCATAAATGGGAGGTATAGTACCACTTAGTAAGATAATCCATTTAAAGTGTTTTAAAATAGTGACTGGAACAGACTTCGTTCATGGAAATTTCATATATAGAAATCTACATAAAAATGACTCCTGCAAATAAGCAGACATGAAACTATAGCCATGGTTGGATTCCCATTTTTGAACGTTGGCCCTAACTTTAAATTCCTTTGTTGCAAAATCAGTATTTACTAGCACATTCTTTTGTAAGGATCTCAGAAATGTTACACCTAAGATTTGAAATTTCAAGGCCTAGGTGTCAGCTCTGGTGGTGTTCACTAAATTCTGCGGGTCTGGACGTGGGCATCATGCGTGAGTGTGTTGTGTCTGTGTTCTTCATCCTCTAGCCTTCACAGCTAACGAATTCTCTCCTATAGTTTTCCTCTTTTCCTTTGTTTCCAGACTCAGGGAGAACTTTCAAATTTTGTATTTTTCCCTCTATATCATTGATTAGATATTTTTGAGAATTTGGTTCTATGGTTTCTAAGGATGGTTTTAATGTGGCTGCTTTAAAATGTCCTTATGGCTCAGTGGGTTAAAGCCTCTGCCTTCCTCTCAGGTCATGATCTCAGGGTCCTGGGATCGAGTCCCACATCAGGCTCTCTGCTCAGCAGGGAGCCTGCTTCCCCCTCTCTCTCGGCCTACTTGTGATCTCCCTCTCTTTGTCAAATAAATAAATAAAATATTTTTAAAAAATAAATAAAATGTCCTTATAACATTTCCTTATCTTTACAAAATTTTAAGCTTTTTACTGGAGACTGCCAGTTTTTTTCCAACCAACTCCTTTTTTAAAATTGACTCCTTTTCTATTATCTCATTTGAACTCTTTTACTATAATCTATCATCTCAGTATTTTATTAAAAGCATATGGCAGTTGTTTTCAACTCTGCCAAGAGCTCAGACGCTGGAGTCAGGCTCCCTGAGTTTGAACCCTGGCTTTGCCATTCATAAAGCTATATGGCGTGAGTACGTTACTTATGTCTTGTTTGTTTCTTCATACATAAAATGGGAATAATCTTATAATTCTTCATGTTAATTATAAGAGGGGATATGCATTACATATTTAGAATGCTATTGAAAAATAGCTCTCAAAACATAACTGTCATTTTTTAAATGGCTCTTTCCTCCACAGAAAATATTTATATCCATGTCATATATACCATATTTGTATCAACACATATGCACACAATACACACATATTTATGTACCTGTGTGTATATGTGCATGTACACATATATCCTTTTTGGCATTGAGTATCACAGTTTTAGTCTTTTTTATGTTGCAGACTTTCATCCTTTCTGTCTACTCCTCCTTAAAAGAAGCCCATTCTGATTTTTGCCCATAAATAGACACATTCTCCACACTTGCCCTTATGAGCCACCTGCTACTGTGAGAATGTTCCTATCTCAAGGTTTGCTGCTTGGTGTCTCCAAGCACCAGATACTTCCTGGTATTTCAGTCTTTGATGTGGGATATATTTGCTGGTGTCAGTGTTGGATTATTTTACTAAGAAGAATAGAACTTAACCCTGGTTAATATATAGGAACTCCCACACCAACGAGAATAAATTAAAAAGTTAAACCTGTCACCAGCAAGAGTACAGGTCACCATCATTATGAGCATCTCCTGTCCAGCTCATTTTACTGATGTCTCCCCACCCCCACCTTTTCTGATTTAGGGCTTTAATAGGGCTTTGACAGAGAAAGTGACTATTGTATTATTGAAGTTGACTATTGGTTTCTAGTGATGCTTTACAAGATAGTCTATGGTTTTAGACATTTTTCTAGATCTGTGGGTATAAAGCTTAAAAATAAAGACAGTTCCTGGCTCCTAGGTGTTAACAATCAATTTTTTAAAAAGTTTTTATGGTAGTAAGATACGCATAACACAAAATTTGCCACCTTAACCATTTTTAAGTATACAGTTCAGGGATATTAAGTACATCCACAGAGTTGTGCAAATATCACCACCATCCATACCCATAATGCTTTTCCTTCCTTCCTTCCCGTCCTCCCTCTTTTATTTTTTCTTTTCTTTTCTTTTCCTTTCTCTCCCTCTCCCTCCCTCCCTTCCTTCTTAAAGTTTTTTTAGAGAGAGGTGAGGGTCGGATAGTGGGAGAGGGAGAGAGAGAGAATCTTAAGCAGACTCTATGCCCAGTGCGGGTCTCAACCCCATGATCTTGAGATCCTGACCTGAGGCAAAATCAAGAGTCATATGCTCAACCAAGTGAGCCATCCAGGCACCCCTCAAAAACTTTTCATTTAAAACTAAATTCTGTCCTTATTAAACAATTCCCGTTTCCTCTCTCCCCCTTGGCCCCTGGTAACTACCATCCTACTTTCTGTCTTTATTATTTTGACTTGTCTGACTACCTCCTATAAGTGGAATCATACAGTATTTATTCTTCAGTGACTGGCTTATTTTACGTAAAATAATCTGCTCAAGGTTCATTCATGTTGTAGCATAATATGAGATTTCCTTCTTTTTTAAGATTGAACAATATACCGTTGTTTGTATATGCTAAGTTTTGTTTCTCCATTAATTCATTGATGGACACATGGGATGTTTTCATATTTTAGCTCTGACAAATAATGATATTATAAGCATGAGTGTACAAATATCTCTTTAAGAGCCTACACTCAGTTCTTTCGGGTATATGCCCAGAAGTGGAATTGCTAGATCATACGTCAATTCTTTGTTTTGTTTTTGTTTTTGTTTTTGTTTTGAGGAACACAATTAAATTTTACAATGGATATGGGACTATCTGAAAATGTAAAGAACAATTTTATGCTAATAAATTGAACACCGGAGTGAAATGGTCAAAGTTAAGAGACAAATACTAACATTCATTCAAGAAAAGAACAGATAACCTGTATCCATTAAAGAAACTGAATTTTCAGTTAAAAACTTTCCCAAAGACATTACAAGAAAACTGTAGATAGAGATCCCTTGTGAAAGTATATGTTGCATTTTTATAAAATATGCAAGTAAAACCCCTACATATATTTATATAGCTTTGTATGAGGAATACAGGAAATAGCAGAACCATATTTTTAACTTTGGCTCACTTGGGGAAATTAAAGATAATGAAGAAATCACTGATTCTTTTTTAAATCTGTATTACTTAAATTTTACAAGCATACACTAATTTTAATTTTTAATTTATTTATTTGAGATAGAGAAAGAAAGAAAAAGAAAGAGGGGAGGGGCAGAAAGAATCTTAAGCAGACTCACTGCTGGGTGTGGATCACCCTGAGATCATGACCTAAGTCACAATCAAGAGTTGGACTTAACCAACTGAGACACCCAGGCACCCGCATTGTTTTTTAAAATTTAAAAATGTAACTAAAAAAAAAAAAGAAAGAAAGAAAGAAAGATAAAGGAAGAAAGAAACTTCATCGTTTATGGCAAGAGGAATATTTGAATCAGCACATCTGTTTAATGCCTACTAGGTCTTGGCCCCTATGTGTGGTGCTGAGGACACAACAATGAATAAATAAAACAGTATCAGTCTCAATGATCCTTAATGCAATAGAGTGAGATGGACAGAAAGGAACTGAGTTCCTGTCTAAATTACAGTTATAATTAGTATGCATGGTCATTGAAAGCATGAACCTTCTCCCTCAGTTGGACAGCACCTAACACAGTGCCTGGTATATAGCTGATATTATTTAATAAGTGTTTGGGGAGTGAATGAATGATGTGTGTGGAAGAGTAACACACACATAGAAAGTGAACAATTCTATCCATGGAGCAGGAAAGGAGAGAGAGAGAAATGTGGGGGAGGGGCTTTAGTTAGCCTTTTAGAGTTGTAGGTGTTCATAGTGACTGCTAAGGAACAGATAAAGGGAACTCCAGGCAAAGCAAGGCATGCATGGAAAGCTGGGAATCACATGGCATGATTAAGGAATGGAAGTTACTCAGCACAATTGCTACACTGTAAACAAAGATGGTTGGTTTTGGAAATGAGGCAGGAAAAGGGATAAAGAATAGCTTCATTTACCAGGATAAAACATTTGGATTGGAATTAAGAAGATCAGAAAAAGCATAGAGGTAAGGCTCTCGGAGGCAAAAGAGTATTTCTTTCCCTGATTGAATATATGTATTGATATATTCGTGTGTGTAGGGACCATGATTGTTGGTCACACTCTCTATGAAACAGTAAAATAGGAGATAGGAGGTAGGTCCCCTATCCATAAACAAATGTGAAGATAGGTAGGGTGTGAGAGAATGAAGAGAATTTATCATTACTCTATTTATTTTATGAGTCTTTTGAGTCTCAAACTCAAAACGAGTCGCTCATATTCATATCCTGCTGTCTGGTCACGAAGGGAGTGACTGCAACTGCCAGACAGAACAATGTCATGGCTGCCTCTGAACCCTCAGTTTTTATGACGAATGACCCCACTGACTGGAGATCATTTCCTTCAAAATACTAACTTTCATGAGTGAGCATGAATGCACAGATAGTAGTATTCAGAATCCATTTTTGTTTCTCTTTTAAAATTTCACCTCTTTCCAAATACAGACATATTTGGAGATTGAGAATCTAAGTAAATAATTTAGGGTTAAATTCTTTTGACCTGAGAGCTTCAAACTGAGAAATCAGGACACTAGGGAATCCTGTTGAATTATTTTCCCCCTTTCATTTCAAAGTAAACAGTTGACACAACTCCCTCCTCATTTCTTCTGTTTGTTTTTAGGTACTGAGATTCAAGAGTGGGGGCTCTTCTCTGCTCTCAAGCTTCTGAAACAAGTCTGAATCCTAATTCATAAAGACAATTGTCTGAGAAACAAAATTGCTTCATTTTCCTCTAACTCAGCTTAACCTCTTACACAGAAGCCCCATGACACCGATGAGAACCTTCACCTCTGAAACTTTTAGGATTCCTATCTTGTGGTCATACTCTAGCTTTTGTTCTAGGATATTACACTGGTAAGGTAGGTGGAAAGGTAGGGAATGCAGGTGGGAGAGAGGGAAGCAATCTGCTTCTTGATCACTTGTCCACATTGATTTTCACTGGTACATCCATTATCCCCATCTGCCTGGTTCCCATCAGATCCAGGGATTCTCTGTTTTCTGAGCCATGATTCTGGCACGGATTTTTTTTTTTTTTTTTTTTTTTTAAACCAGACTGCATATGGGGCCATCTGCCTTATGTGCCCCACAGCTATTTCTTTCTTGGGTCTTGTGGCCTTCCCAGCAGCACTGTGGTGTACAGTTTTCCTCTGCTTTTGGGACACACAGACCTCTCTATTTAGCTTGCCACTTCTCCCCCACCCCAACTCAGAGGACTTTTTATAAGGATACACAGTAAGGGATTGTTTTTTTTGAGTGTGTGCTAGTTTATTTCAAGATAATCTGTCCATCCCTTCAAATTCCTCCTTTCAAATGTTTAGACATTTTACAAACTACAACCCAGAAAGACGTGTGGGGAGGTATAGGATAAGAAAAAGATAATATCTCCAAATGTTTACCTACCGCATTTTTTTATATCAGAGCCATCCTTTCTGTTAGGCAACAGTAAAACTGGCAAACACAGACTTGGCTATCCATATACATCCTTTTGTTAGGGGAGGCAAAAAAAATCGTTCCATACACCTACAGGCTCAGGATTGGTTTTATTTAACCAATGTTTACTGAACATGCGCTGTTTGCAGAATATGGTGCATAACACAAAGTTGAAGAAAAACAAGATTTCTGTCCTGGAGGAATTTGCAGTCTAGTGAAGAAGGAAAACTCGAACATAAATAACAGTAATGTAAAACCTAAAATGATTAATCTGCCCACATGAGTCATAAACAAAGAGCTTTGGGAGCTCTGAGAAGGCGATTAATTTTAATCAGGGGATTGGAGAAAACTTTAGACCTAGCGCTGACTCACACAGCCTACCGGTAAACAGAACATTAACAACTCTCTGGGCATCTGCTGGGGCAGGGAGCAGGGAGGGGAGGGAAACAGAGAAGAGCTCACCGCTTCTTCAACCCCTGCACAATTTCAGGTGTGCGCCTTGGAGGGTCCAAAACTTAGAGGTAGTTTCTGTGCTAAGAAGTCTCCCCATACATCCCTGCCCACTGTTAGAGTGAGCCATTTCTCTCTGCCATTATCTACTTTTCTAAAGCTTCCGCCTTCAGGTCAGTCATTCTCTTGCCTGCTTGATTTTTTGATTGTGGTGGTTGGGGGGAGTGGGGGTTTTGTTTGGTTCTCTGTCTTTTTTAATGTTTCCTTTAGCTGTCCTTTTTCTACCTCACAGACTGACTTCAAATTCTGAACCCCTTTGTGCTGGGCATTTTCCGACTAGCTAAACTTTGTTCATAAGCCTCAAAGAATCAGAAGCTTTGGGAAAATGACATGGTCAATAAAGCAGAAGAAGAAAATGGGATTTCTTTGTCTTAAAAAAAAAAAAAAAAGCTAAACCCTTAAAAGCATATTATTAAGTGAAAAGAGCCAATCTGGAAAGGCTACCTACTATATGATTCCAACAATATGACAAAACTGGAAAAGGCAAAATTATGGAGACAGTCAAAAGATCAGGGTTTGCTAGGGGTTTAGGGGCTAGGGGTAGGGAGAGATGAATAAGTGGAACACAAAGGATTTTTTTTTTTTTTTTAGAGCAGTGAAGATACCATAAGTGTGGGTATGTGCCATTATACATTTGTCAAAACCCATAGAATGTACAACACCTAGAGTGAACCAGAATGCAAGCTATGGACTTTGGGTGGTAATGATGTGTCAACGTAGGGTCATCATTTGTAACAAATGTACCATTCTGGTGGGAGACCTTGACAGTAGGAGAGTTTCTGAATGTATAGGGCGAGGGGATATATAGGAAATCTCTGTACTTTCTAATTTTTGCTGTGAACCTAAAACTGCTCTAAAAAATAAAGACTACTTAAAAAAAATTTTTCAAGTTAGTATGCATTGTTTCTTCTACTCCCCCCCCCATCACCACCACCAATGAGGGACTGTTCTTATATTCTTTTAACCATAGTAATGCCTTCAGAGTGTTTGTACTAGTCTCTGCTGTTTGTCAGCTTTGCAGAGTGAAACTGTCTTTCACTTTAACAGGATGTAGGTGGTAGGTAAATCTTTCACTCTCCTGGTCCATATATATATATAAAATATATATTTATATAAACATATATAAATATATTTATTTATTTATTTTTAAGATTCACTGTATTTTTGCTTCCTGCAATAAGTATTGTGCCTTGATGTATACGTCAAAGAGATATGGCCCAGATAAGAAAGGGCAAAAAGAAAGGAGAAAATCAATATGGGGAAATATCATTTCTGATTGCTGTGAAACATTTCAATGCTCCCTATTTGTTTTATCACTCAAAGAAAAACTCTGACGGTATACAAGACTTATTTAGCACCATACAAAGTGTGTGATGCTGAGAGAAGACAGTGTGCCTTGACCAGTCACCATGGTAACTTCTAAAAGCAAACATTATGTCTGATTAGGTTGCCCTTCTCAGGAAGAACTGACCAGGAAAAGATCTTTTGAAAAGTTTAAAATGAAGGCTAGAAGATACTGGTACTAATTCTACCCAGCTGCTCTCCTCCCCGACTCTCCTAATAAGAGTGACTCACACTATTTTTTAGAACCTTTTCCCACTCCCATAGAGAGCTTCCAATGACATCCTCCCCTTGTTGAAAATGTGCCTCAGCTCAGTTCTTTGTGGTTATTGTCTCCACAGCCCATAATCAGAATTCCAGATATCTCTGTGGTTGCTTGTAAAGAGATTAATGAATGTTCCTAAAGAAAAAAAAATAATAATAATAATAATAAAAGTGAAACATAATGGGCTCTAAAAAAAAAAAAAGTTATAAAAGGAAGCAAAAACTCAATCACGTCTGTCTTACAGTAATTTAGGAGGCAGGCAGCAGTAAGGTGAAAAGAAGCCAGGAGACTGCTTTATGTTAAATTATTTGGGGGGAAGCTCTTATGCTTATTTTATAAAAGCTCTTTTTGAAATGCTCTCTGCTTTTAAAAAAAGATCCTTATAAACAAGACTTTTTTCCCCCACTAAGTTTCTGCTACTAACACTGGTGTCCATAAAGCACAATGTGTATCCATTAGTCTGTTCTTCCTATTTAATTTCTTAAATAATATAAAAATCCAAGTGACTTCAATGGAGGCTGATGAATATAAAAAGGGTCACCAAGTAAGGACTTGATCATTTTTACTCCTACTTTAACTGAAAGGGTAAAGTCTTCCTGGGCTGGTATAATATTTGATAGCAGTGGGCTTAGAGAGAATTCAAGTAAAGTCTGCAAAATATGTGCAAACCTTCTGGTGCTTTGTAAACCTAAAACACTGGGCTGCATCAAAACGTTACTGTCCACACTTAACACTGGTGTGGTAAGTAACTAAGGAATCATTTATTCAACTAACATAGGAAAAAAATTTTGAATTTGAGCAAAAGGTAAAACTGTCATTCTTTTTTTTCTCTTTAGTGAAAGGAAACGGCTTTTTTTCTGATTATACATGAATATTGCCACAAATCCTAGAGAGAAATGTGATAAAATTAAAAATGCACAACTCTTTTGCCTAGAGATAGAGCTCCACATGTGCAAATGAAAATGCATGCATTCCAAGATTCTTATTAAAGCAAAAGATAGGAAGTTGTCTAAATGTATTCTGTGGGCAGGAGGTTAAAAGTGATGATGTAGTCATACAATGTAATACTATTTTGTTTTTAAAAAGAATGAGGACATGCTATATGGGCCAATAAGGAATAATCCCCAAAGTATACTCTTAAGTGAGAAGACAGCAAATAGATATGTCCTAAGTGCTTGTCATATATTAACTCAATTGAAGCTCACAATAATCCCCTTGTGTTGGTACTCTTATAATTCCTGTATTATAGATGAGATATGGGGCACAAAAAGATTAGGTAACCTGCTCAGGGTCACAGAGTTAGTAAAGGTTAATGCCAGGATTTGACCCCAGAGTATCTATCTAACTTCAGAGTTTGCAATATTAAACACTGAGAAATAGTATAAAGCAATGTTTAGAATAATGTACATAATACACTGCTAATGTGTAACAAAGAAAAATACACACACACACACACACATACTTATGCATGTGCACAAACACACACACACAATCTTCAATATTCATGGATTCATCTACTTGCTAAAATGTACTTAAAACCTCAAAATCAATATTCACCAAACTTCCTAGGTCAAATGAGGTGGCACTTGGCCTTCTTGTTTTTATTCCTATACTGTGAATAAAGTGTCCATTTTATAGTGTACTTAGTGCCCGTTTTTGTTTTGTTTTTTCTCATTTTTGTGCTTTTAGTTGGTGACTTTGCTGCTTAAAATGGTCCCAAGCATAGCACAGAAGAGCCGTCTGGTGTTCCTAACCCCAAGAAGGCTGTGATGTTCCTCAGAGAAAAATAACACGTTAGATAAGCTTTGTTCGGGCATGAGTTATAGTGCTATTGGGTGTTAGATCGATGTTGATGACTCATAAATAAGATATCTTTAAACAGAAACACATAAGAGAGAAAGTTACATATTGATCAGTTGGTGACAATGTTGCGGCCAGAGGTCACAGGAACTTAACTCTGTATTCCGTCTAGGAGTAATGATGCAGGAGTTGCTAGTTCAATGTTCACAGAGAATCTGGAACACAAATACTATGAATTACAAGAATCAATTATATATATATATATGTATGTGGGTATATGTGGTTCTGTATGTACCATGTATAGAGAAATCTCAAGGTGATAAACTGTTTACAGTGGTTGTTTGGGGGAGGAAAACTATGATACCAGATGGAGTTCAGAAGTGAGAGAAAGACTTTCTTTCCCCCTTCTGAAATTTTACCATGTGTATCATCTATTGACATATTTTCATGGAAACATTACAGAGAAAGGAAGTTTCCCAAAGTTTTGCATAATCCCACCTTCCTGCAAATGAATTCATAAAAAAAAGTTTCTAGGCTTTTGAAATGCAAATAGAATGTACATGATCATACTCTACTATATCTTGCTTTTTAAAACATTATATGCTGACCTTCTTTCTAGGTCAAAACATAAAGAGGTACCTGTTCCTCCTTTTCCTTCTACAGCCTGCCACAGACACAGCCCCATACTCTGAGACACGGACATCACAGATTTCTGGCTTTCCAGACTGCCCTCCCACAACTGGCATTTCTGCAAGACCACAGCAGAAACATTTTGAAGACAAAATCATGTCTTCACTCTGAAATTTAAAGTAAGAACATAGAGGAGGATAGAGAAGGGTATATCAAAAAATGAGGAGAATCTCCTGAAAAGTTCTGTGATTTTTGTATGTTTTTACTTTCCAGCCTGAGCCGGAGAATTTTCATTACAAAGAAATTGAAAAAGAAAAAATTTACTCTGAGTCAGTCACATACTAGATACTGTATGCATGTGTATATGTATTTTTTGATCTCACACTATGGGAGTTAGATAGAATCATTCCCATTTTATAGACAGAGAAAACAGGCTTCCCCAAATGAAGCCATTCATCTCCATTAACAGCAAAGAAGGGAACCCCTTTCTACATTCATCTTCAGGCTAAATGTTTACGGATACTTTTGTCCTAATCCTAATACTTAATAGTCATATCTGCAGGTTATATGGCCACTTTTTATCACTATATACCCCATTACATGGTGTCCAGATTTTCCAAGACCACATAACAGGTACAATGTTAATTCTAGAACATAAGAAACAGACTGACTACTGGAATCACAAGTGCACATGACTCATTGCATTAGACAATGGAATCCTAACCTTTTTGGTACATCCACGTTTTCTAATAAAACTAGTCTCCACCAGGAAGATTCTGGTTTTGCTATTCAAAAATAAATAATAACAACAACAACAACAACAACAACAACAATAATGATCCTTAAGATACTGACATGCAAGCTTAGAGAAAAAGATGATGAAAAATTATAGTTACTTAAAATAATGGCTTCTAGACCATAGGACCAAGTTAAGTTGAATATAAATAAAATCAAGGAATTGTTCTCATGATTATATTTCAATTAGACCTGCTGGTATACTTGGTGTTTAAATTTGAGTTGTAATACCCACTAATTTCCCCTAGAGGGAGAATGAAACAAGAATAGGCAAATAGAGCGTTAAAAGGTGGATAAAGTACAATGATCTTGAAGACCACCCCTTAACAGAGAAAAGACATTTTTTGCCAAAACTGTCATAAGCAAAACCAGAGTGGATAGTATTATTATGATATATTTTCTAAGTACAGTTGACTCAACCTCTAAAATAAAAAGGATCATGTTTTTAGTTTCCCTTTAATTTTGAATAGAAAATATGCACACACAAAATTTCACCTACTTCACTCTTTATAAATTGCAATAATATCTATATTTTAAAAGAGATGATGAGCAGCTAAAAACACTTTTTTTTAAATGTGCATTTAGTACTTCGTATTCATGAAATGAATACGATGCTTATCTACTTAAATATACAAGTAAAGCAGCTTAAGTATAGGAGGACTCCTGCAAAGCAAATTATCCAATGCTATATAAAATAATGCATAAAATTAAGTATCAAGATGATTATCCTTCCTCACCCCACAATCTCCTTATGATGGTCAATTTTCTGCTAAAATGATCCCGTCTTTTAAAGTTTGGAGATCCGGAGGAAAACCACTGAAATAAGTGTTTATGTGCATTGTGAAAGAACTGAAATTCAGGTAGCTTCACTGTTATTACAGAATCTGAAGAAATAAACAACAAAGGGAGATGAGATCACTATCTCCTGAAATAAAGGTTTCCACAAGAGAAACAATGTGGAAGAAAATTATCCTCCTTGCTAACAATATGGTGATCAGCCTTTCCTGCTTTCTCCTGATGATGAGGTGATGTCACTGGTCAGAAGCGCTGGCCTATTTTCTGTTCTGCCTATGGTGGGTTGAATTGGATGAAAATAAACATCTTACATAACAGGCCGGCTGTGCACTTCATCTTTTTTTTTTTTTTCCCCAAGGAGATTTTCCCAGTGTGAATTCTGCATGTACAATTAACATTGGCGAAATTTCAGCTAAAAAATCTGTTAGGTTTATAAGCAGATTGACAATACAGCCCATGTATCCTGCCTCCCATTCCCCGCAACCACCCTACCTCCTACATGCATGTGCACACACACACTGCATCTCCACCACAATCACCTCCACCACCATCACCTCCACTCCTCTGGTAATCAAACCAGCTTTGTACTGAGAGAGAAGGGAAAATAGGCAAGTTAAAACTGAAATTCGTCTTCAAAGAGTTGTAACAAAATAGAAGATTGCAGATTAGAGCCATTGTCTTATTCCGGTGATGTGAATCAGACCCTTTCCCCCACAACTTGGGGCTTGCTTTCTGAAAATTGAAGATGGTGAATCAAAGACTACATGCCTAACCAAAATGATGCAGCCCAGTGTTAGGAGCCTTCATGGTCATGAAAAGGACAAACCCAGCAGAGAGAACTTTCCATTGTAATTTATGATAAATAACACAATTTTTGGAGATTTCTGTCATAAATCCCATTTTGTATGGAGGGGTTTATGAATTTTTAGGCTCTGGCATTTATTGTGGAGGCTACATATGGAGTGAATATGTTAAACTGAGCATTCGAGCGGGTTTCCCTAATTCCTGAAGATACAATAAAATCCAGAAGTGCCAAAGAGCTGAAACAAACACAGGCGGGAACAGGCTGTATGGAACACAAATTCACAGTGGGCTGGATGGAGCCCATCAACGAACTTAGTGGTCTTACTTCCAGAAGAAATAATCGCACAGTCTTTACTCAGTACAGTAAATATTTGAATACCTATCATATGCCTAACACCCAACAAATGTTAAATAACCTAAATAGTATAGAGTGAACTTAGACTATGATATAATATTTTTACATGCTAAGCACTAAATATAAATGTTACTAATCTATAGTTCAAGAAAGGAAAACTATTAAAAGTAAATGTGAAAAAGACGATGAATTAAGATTATACAATCCCGAGCGCCTGGGTGGCTCAGTGGGTTAAAGCCTCTGCCTTCGGCTCAGGTCGTGATCCCAGAGTCCTGGGATCTAGCCCCGCATCGGGCTCTCTGATTAGCAGGGAGCCTGCTACTCCTCTCTCTCTCTGCCTGCCTCTCTGCCTATTGTGATCTCTGTCTGTCAAATAAGTAAATAAAATCTTAAAAAAAAAAAAAAGATTATATGATCCTTCCTGGCGCAAAAATAATCACCAGTTTTCTGTTTCAAGCAGAAGCCAATTTGGGAAGGGCCAAGATGCAGCTCTCTTTTGCTGGGCACATATACATAACGTCAACTCAAGAAAACCAGTCATATACCTATACATGCATCACTGTGTACCATTTAGAGGTGCTGACCTATGTTCAGAGGCTACTCTGTCTTTTTTTAAATACAAGTATATAGTTGACATACAATATCCCATTGGTTTCAGGTGTACATCACAGGGATTCAGAATTCTTATCCATTATGAAATGATCCCTATGATAAATCTAGTTACCATCTGTCTTCTATAAGTGCACTCGTATGTTACATACCTGCTTAATATACACCAGCAATAATAGAGAATACACACACACACACACACACACACACACACACACAATGTACCATCTTTGTTACTCTGGAAAGATAACTGCATTTATATTCTAAAGATTCATATTTAAATATCAACTCTTTCCCTGCCAGTAAGACCTTAAACAATTAATTATACTTCTCTAAACCTCAGTTTTTTCAAGAGTAATGTGAAGACAATGATGCTTTTATGAAATGCTTTAGAATAAGAAAGAAAACGTGCTAAAGGATCTGAGGGTGCACAGCAAATAACTGGATATACATATATATGATACATGTGTATAACTGAGTGATCAAAGTCATAGATAGTCATTCAGTAATTTTACAAAGAAGGAAAACTGAATTACTTAATATATACCAAATTTTGATTTCTTGGAGTAATTATTTATCTACTTGGCTCATATTTTATATAAAGATATATAATTATTTGCACTGAATGGGTTGTATTCAAATTAATTTCCAATTGTTGAGCCAGTCAAATATATTCTCATGCCTATTTTATGTTTACTAATAGGAGGAAGTAAGAATAAATTTTTTCAGTACTTTATTGTCTTCCAGGAGATTTCAACGTTCTTGGGAAGATGATAAATTAAAGAAACAATTAAAAGATGTTAAGTAATTATTATATTATCTAAGATATACTATAAGTGCTCTGGGAACTAAGTGGGTATTGTATTGAATTAAAAAACTTATTTTCATGTGCATTTTCAAGATGGTAAGAATGTTTATATAAAGAAGAAAAATTTTTATGAAGGTTTAATATATGATCTTTTCAAGTATTTCCATGAATTTTGGAAGAAATATATTTCTGGACATAGGGTTTTTTGGACAATGTTAAAGAACTTAAATACGGAAAAGTTTAAAGCTGATAATACTTGCTTTAAAAAAGATAAAATCTAAAATAAATATACATGTACAAATGCATAATTTTAACAAATATTTGTACAATATAAGAACTCAGGGATTTAATAAAATATTTTCATGTTTTCATGTGAGAACATTAAAAAAAAAAAAAACACAAAAAACCCCCTATGGAATTGCAGTCTTTAGTCACAAGCTCTGAATTACCAATGTAAAAATTGGTGGTTAAGGCGTACTGACTTAGAGTGCAGGGTTTTATTTTACTATTTCTAAGGACATTTAGGTTTCATGTGTTCTGGAAAAGGAGGAAAAACTCAGCTTTCTCTTTGTGTAAAATCGCAAGTCCAGATGCTGGCTTTTTTTTTCTTCATGAAAATTCATAATGTATCTGTTATAGCTTCCTAATTAAAGTCACACATGTATGAATAATGTTTTGAAAATCAGTCACCATCCACTTTACATATGTTAACATATATTATGTTCAGAGTCATTTTCTCCCAAAAAGCTCAGTGTACTAGATAACTTACAATAAAGTAGTAGTACAATATTAATTTTTTTACTCATTGATTGGGTTCAGGGATTTTATAATATTGAAAAGTAGAAAAAAAGCTACAATTATTTATTCTAAAACTCAAACTTTTTGTGTCTAAAAAGTATTTTATTTTCTTGCGCTTCCAAAGAGCTATAACTTTTAATTCATTCAGCAAATAATTTTTAAACATCTACTTAATGCCAGTTGCTCTTGAAAGCATCGGGAATATATCCATGAACAAGGCAGAAAAAAAGTATGTGTATCTCAGCTCTAGCTCATATTCTGAATCAACAGTAAGCGAAAAACACAATTAATTCTATAACAGAAGGTAGTGCCATGAAGAGCAACAGAATCCCCTTGGTGAATGGTCAGAGGAGGAAGTGTAGTTTTGAATAGAGTGGTCAGGATTGGCTTTATCGAGAAACTGACATTTGAAGATGTGAAGGGTGTGGGGGAGGTGAGATTTGAGTGTCTCTCTACCACTGACTACAGCATAGTACCAATTATCAGGAGTCTGGCTCTGGTATTAACTTCACTTGGTGATCCTGGCCAACTCTTTTATTTCTTCAGCTCTAAAATAAGAACAGTGAAAATACCTACTCAAGATTGTGATGAGAAACAATAAAACCATTTTTTCTACAAATACATTGTTAAAGAAGAACTAAGGGCTAAGCACTCCAACAGAGTAGCACAGAATTTTGAGCCCTGGAGAAACTTGTATTGTAATAATGATTACATTGTGGCCATGAACAATGACCATGCATTTTAAGGCTTTTAGAATAGGGCACTGTATTTTATAATTGAATAGATACTAAAAACAGAATTCCCTCTCTTCATCATCCCCAGACTTCTAAATTATCAAACCTGGTCATCTTGACCTTCCTGAAGCTTCACTTGAGCTGTTTCTATCTCTACCCTTCTTCTGTAGCTTCTCTTACCTCTCAACCACCTACCTCTTCTCCCTTAAATTTACTGACTCCTTTCCTTCTTTCAGATCCTTTAAAAATAGCATGTTGTAAGACGACATTCTTCATCCTCTTAGTTTTTCTCTGTTCATTCTTTCCATGGATAATTTAAGTATTACTGATTCTAAATATCACCTCTGGAAAAAAATCTGCTTTTCCACTGTACCTAAATTCTGAGCAGAGGCATTAGACAAAAGTCTACAGATGGAGAAAGAAAAAAAAAATGACTATTTTATTTCTAAAAGCTAAGAAGGAAGATACAACTTTACATGAGAACCCAATGGGCTGGCTAACTGAACCTCATGAGTCCTTGCCCACGTAGGAAGGCAAAACTTCACCTCTACCCTCCTTAGGATCTCCTCTGAGATAATTGACATAAGATGGATGAACAGGAGAAAAGCATACAGATTTTACATGTACACTGAACACTCCTAGGAAAATGAAGATCCAAAAAAGTGGCAAAACCTAAATGTTTACACACTATGTTGATCAAAGAGAGATAACTGTGGACAAGTAACTAAAATATATAAGAAGACTAAGGGAAGATAAAAGTTATTTTAACAAGGGCTGCACAGAATTCTGTTAAACTCGATGCCTCATCTCTGGTGATAAGAAAGTTTCTTCCTTTGTGGATTGTGGGGAAGGGGGACTCTTTCACATGGGAGTTTTATCTCCTGTTTTCAGGAAGAAAAGGAAAACTGAGAGTATCCTTCTTGCACCTGCTGTTTTTCAAGGGCTTTTAGTTTAAAATAATCCTTTTAGTTCAAAATAATCCATGGTTGTAGACCATGGAAGTCTCCCCACGTGGAGTGCCATCCTGGGACTTTTGCAGGCAGAGTAAAGTCTGATCAGAAGACTCTGTACCTACAGCTGAAATTCTGCCCCTTATTCTTTTTTCTCCATTCCAAACTGTACCCAGCCATATTGTCCAACACAGCATGTCAGTTCTGCAAGGGAGAAGGGGGTGGGATTATGGACATTGGGGAGGGTTTGTGCTTTGGTGAGTGCTGTGAAGTGTGTAAACCTGGTGATTCACAGACCTGTACCCCTGGGGATAAAAATATATGTTTATAAAAAATAAAAAATTAAAAAAAAATAGCACTAGGATACTCATATAAGAAAAAGTATAAAGATGCCCTACCTTAAAAAACAAAACAAAACAAAACAATTAATTATAGCAATATGTAGATGTCCCAAATGTGAATATAAGCTCCTTGGCATTATCAAATGTCAGAAAGAAGTTAAATATTAAATGAACTTTCAAACTAAATTCTAACAATCAGTGGCACTGAATTCAAAATAAAGTTCTACATGAATTACAAGTTCACAGAAAGAAGAGTCAAATATTCATTCTCCACCTTTCCTAATCTTGTCCATTTTTGCCAGGGAAGTCCTCTATGCCCAGGCAGAGTTAAGCCCAATTAGCAGTTCTAAGCCTCAGCTATTATTTGCCAGAATGGTTACAGATCTTTTAAACATCAGAATTTTAATTATTTTTAAAGTAGGTTTTAAAATTTTATTTTTGGGGGCACCTGGTGGCTCAGTCAGGTGGGTGTCCATCTCCTGGTTTCAGCTCAGGTTGGGCTTGAGCCCAGTGTTGAGCCCCTCATTGGGCTCCACACTCAGCAGGGAGTCTGCTTGAAGATTTTCTCACTCTGCCCTCCCCCTACACTTGTGTACGTGCTCTCTCTCTCTCTCTCTCAAATAAATACATCTTTTAAAAATTATTTTTTACGTTTTTTAATTGAGGCATAACTTATAAGTAGTGAAATGTGCAGATCTGAAATACACAGTTCAGTTATTTTTTACAAATAAACACACTTCCCAGTGAATTCCTATCCCTCAAGAAGCAGTCATTTTGATTTATGTTAGCATACATCAGTTTTACCTGATCGAGAAACACATATACATAGAATCACAGATATGTACTCTGTAGTGTCTGGCTTCTCTCACCCAAGATATTTTTGAAATTTACCTCTGTGTATCAATAGCCCATTCCTTCTTTATTGCTGAGTGGCATTCTACTGTAGGAATATGCCACAGTTTAAAAAAAAAAAAAATCCATTCTCTTGTTAAGGGATACGTGAGCTATTTCCAACTTTTTGATGTTATGAAGCAAGTCACTCGGGCAGGTTATTGTACAAAATTTTTTGTCACTATAATCTTCCACTTTCTTGGATAAATACCTTGGAGTGGAATTTGTAAGCCATAGGATAGAAGAATACATAATTTGACAAGAAGCTACCAATGATTTTCAAAAAAAGATGTATCATTTGACACTCCCATGGGAATATTGGAGAGTCCTGGTTGCTCCATGTCCCTGACAACATGTGACAATCTTGCTCATTTGATCCATTTTTTAGGTGTGTAGTGGTATCCTACTGTAGTTTCAATTTCTGGGGTTTTCTGTTTTATTGTTTTTTTGTCTCATAGTAACAGAGTCCAGACATTTCATATTATTATAGCACTGGCCTCACAATACAATCCCCAGCTCTCAGGACAGTTTTGCTCTTAAGCAAAATTATAAATCCTATACTCAGCAATATTAAAAAATGCACAACTGCTTTGATATTTGGGTAAAAACATAAACTCTTTGGTATCTGAATGAAAAAAAAGAATAGATGGTGAAATTCTGCCTGTTTTCAACTTCGTTAAGATGCCAGCCAGTCTGGGGGTACCTGGGTGGCTCTGTCTTTGGTTCAGGTGGTGATCCCAGACTCCTGGGATCAAGCCCTGAGTGGGGGCTCCCTGTTCAACCAGGGAACCTGCTTCTCCCTCTCCTCCTGGCTGGTGCTCTCTGTCGCTATCTTTGTCTTTCTCTCTCTCTGTCAAATAAAGAAATAAAATCTTAAAAAAAAAAAAAAAGATACCAATCTGATCAACCTATCACCCATAATGAAAAAAAAAAAAAAAAACAAAAAAAACAAAAAAACAAAAAAGCAAATCTTAACCTCAACTGGAGAAAATCTACCTGCAAGGGGCTGAATTGAATCTTTTTTTTTTTTTAAGATTTTATTTCTTTTTTGACAGAGAGAGAGGGCATAAGCAGGGAACGAGATGTTGGCCTGATGCAGACCTTGATCCCAGGACCCTGGAATCGTAACCTGAGCCAAAGGCAGACAGTTAACTGGCTGAGCCACCTTGGCACCCCAAATTAAATCTTATGCCTTTACTATTTCTGAGGAGGAAGGATCTACAAATGTGTTACCTCTTACTTTTAATTTTTCTCTTTAGTCCCATCATCTCCCTTATGTGGCTTCCAAGGTCACCTTGTTCATGTGAGTAGGCTGATGGGAATAAAGCAGAGAGGATGACATGAGGAAGGTTTACAGGAGCCTCGCCTGGAAAAGCGTATATTGTCATTTCCACTTACATTCTATTGGCTAAAACTCAGTCATGTGGACAGAGTTAATTGCAAGGGACACTGGAAAATGAGATCTAGTTGTACCTGGAAAGAGAGAAAATGGGTTAAGGATAGCCTCTCTGCACACCTCAGTCTAACCTGCAATGCCAGAGCATACAGTGCTTGTACCGTCAGTGCCCGTGACTGCTAAAAACAGGCAGTGACACTATCTAAAAGGTCCCCAAATGTTTTCTGAGCCTCCCATATGCACCTTGATCACCTGAGCCCTTCTGACAGGGCCCAAGCACCTTTGCAGTGGTCTGAAAGCCTTTGTTGAAACCTCATGCTTTTTTAGGTCTCTGCCTCTGTAGAGTCGTCCCATTTGCCTGTAGAAAAAGTTACCCTCTAGTCAGACACCAAAGTCAAAATAACGTTGACCCAAGTTTTAAGCCTTTGTTCAGGCTATAGCTGTTCTGGCTCAATATAAGCTTCCAGAGGCATCAAGGTTAAAACATCTTGCCCACAACATAAATTAAAGCCTGTGTCTCTTTCAGGTCTCAGCTCAAATAACGCTTCTTCAGAAAAGCCTTCTTTGACTCCTGAGAAGGTTCCAAGCTTCTCTGTTACATATCTAAACATCATTTCCTAATTTTTTCCTAAAGGAACTTGCCACAACTTAAACCAATTATTTGTACAGTTTTTTGTTTGTGGTCTCTTTCTCACTAAAATTTTAGCTTCATGATGAACTGTCTTATTCATCATGGTTTCCTGCAGAAACCTTCAGTATTTAGTAGCTGTTCAATAAATATCTATCAAATTAATATATCTAAACTTCAATACTCTTCATAGTATGACCTCCAACATACACCACCTTGTACTTTCAAAAAAAAGACTGTTTCCTCAAAACCCATTCACAGTTCCCCTGCAATAATGTGGCTCACAATTAACCTAGTATTTGGAATATCTTTGTTGCCTTGTCTGGTCTGAACAGGTCCTAAATAACCCTCTATGCCACATTTTATAATGATTATTTTTCCATAAACTCATTCCTGATACCCTTCATGAATGATCAACTCTGCCTTCCTCCTTTAAACTCAAACTGAATGACGTATCGTAACATACTGTTTATTGCAGTACAGTGATTTGTGTTCCTGCCTTAAGCCTCAACGAGACTAGATTTCTTTTGGACAAATGATTATTCTCTGTAGCTCTACCAACGCCTCCTACAGTGCCTAATGCAAAGACATTGTTCAACATATGGTAACTGAATTTAGGACCATAGGAAATAAAACTAAATGTCACTCAGTCACAGACCTGAAAACTAACTGCTGAACACCATGATACAAAAGCCACAGCCTCAAGATTTGATATACATCAGTTCATTGATTGTGTGCTGAGCCCCTTCCCTTGGAAGGTCTCTTTTCTTTCCTTGTCTTCCCCACCCCCTTCATGTTGTCTCAGAGGATGGACAACAGTGATGCAATTAAATAAGCACTATACTTAAAGTTAGGAAAATCTGGATTAATATGAATCCTGCTTCTTACTAACTCTTACTGGGAACTCTTACCTAGTCAGTTCCAATCAGATGCTTTAAATTCAATATCTCTTGCATTTGTAAAGCACTCTAGAGCTCATAGACTGTTTTCATTGACATTTAATGAATTATCCCTTATATCCTATGAGGATGCTTTAAAAAGATCAAATTGTCTTTACCTCAAAACCAGCTGCCTGCACTTATTAACCTATTTTCTCTTTCAATTATTTCATTGTCTCTCAGGCATTGATGAAGGAAAACGGGTGGCTCGTGTCTAAGGAGTACTCAAGCCCTAGAAACTGTTTCTTCCTAATTCTCCTATTTCCACTTTGACTGCCACTCCTGTTTGAGGCTTTGCTCACTCAAATCAGGATTGATATAAATATTCTCAACCAAACTCTTCTATGTGTCTCCTGAGAGAAAATTCTAGTACAGTTATTTTAATATCCTAATACACAGTCTTCATTTGACCACTCCCAATAGAAAAATATTTAGTGCCTCTCCTCTGAGAATTATCTAAGCTGTGCTGTCTATGAAAGCCATATGTTGCATATGATTACTTCAATTTAAATTAATTAACATTAAAATTAAAAATTCAGTCCCTCAGTTGCATGGGCCACATTTCAAGTGTTCAGTAGACATGTGCGGCTAGTGGCTACCATGCTGTCCAGTGCAGATGTAGAATATTTCCATAATGGTAGAAAATTACATTGGAGAGTAATTTTTTTCTCACCTCTCAATAGCTAGTGCACCTATAAGTATCTTTTTAAAGTACCTGATGACCTTGACCTTGCATTGTTATTTGATCAGCTGTGTGGTGTCACAGAAAAAAAGCACAGGATTTTCATTCAGAAAATGCTTTTGCATCTTGGTTCCACCACTTTCTAACCGCATGACCTTGGGCAAATCACTCTAGTTTCCACATCTGTAAAATGGAGTTAAAAATAGGACCAATCCTATTTCTTTTTTCTGAGTTGTTCTAAATTTAAGTTTATGCATCTATGAATGCTGTGAAACTGAATGCAAATAGCAGTGATAATAGAAGTCATAAATGTTGTTGTTCTTATCATGATATCTTCTCATCGTTTTCAATAAGACCAATCAGACTGTGTATTCTAGCTGCAACAGAAAGCAAGTTCTCAGTATCATTAATATTGGTTGAATTTGAACATTAAAGTATTTCTGTAGAGAAATACAAAATATGAACACCCAAATGTCTGAAAACCTTAGTATATATTACATATATATTGACTCTTTCCTTCAGTTAAAATTAAGGAATAAAAATATTTTAAATATAAAATATTGAGAATCAGTTCCCATATTTAGACTAATGAATTTTTCATTCAATGTGAGTTGTCTCTGTGATGATAAGAAAATGTAAAACTAACTTATCCAGATACTTCTGTCAATTCTCCCTGACTCTGCCCTTATTCCAAAATATCTAAACTAACCAGATGTGAGGGAAACTGCATCCAAAATAGTTTTAGGAGTTAGCCAAATATTTAATACCAGGTGCCTTTCTGTTCATTTGTAGTCATTTCTATTCATTAATCTGGAATGATCATGCTTATTATAGTTTTTCATTCCTTTTCTTAATTTTGAAAGATTTGACTTAACAACTGAGGGTTAACAATCCCAACAGCTTCCTTTCCAGCTGTTCTTTTGCAGTTGCGGGGATCTGCAGAGCCTGAATGAGGAAAGTGTTAAAACGGACTCTGCTTGGGTCAGAGCAGATGAGCACATGGCTTGCATGCAGGTGTTCACTGAAATGTGTGGTCTTTTTCAGCAATATGCTTTATAGGACTTTCCTGGCTAACAGTAGAGCCCAGAATGAAGCCCAGGAATGAAGGCTTGCAATTTGAAGTAATATTCAGATTAAGAAAAAAATCATCTCCAGTAAAAGATTAGGATTAAAATCAATTCTGAGAGAGCCTCATAGGACTCAGCAAAAGTTTGCCTCATACTTCCTATCTTGGCTTATTGGGTGAGGAAAGCTAAGAGAGAAGGATATATCTCTGTGTTCCGGGGGGGAGGGGGGGCGGGATTATGCAGTTTGCATGCTTTTTTTTTTAAATTTAATTTAATTTTTTTTCAGTGTTCCAAAATTCATTGTTTATGCACCACACCCAGTGCTCCATGCACTACGTGCCCTCCATAATACCCACTACCGGGCTCACCCAACCCCCTACCCCCCTCCCCTCTAAAACCCTCAGTTTGCTTCTCAGAGTCCATGGTCTCATGGTTTGTCTCCCCCTCTGATTTCCCCCAACTCACTTCACCTCTCCATCTCCCAATGTTCTCTGTGTTATTCCTTATGCTCCACAAGTAAGTGAAACCATATGCTAACTGACTCTCTCTGCTTGACTATTTCAATCAGCATAATCTCTTCCAGTCCCATCCATGTTGATACAAAAGTTGGGTATTCGTCCTTTCTGATGGAGGCATAATACTCCATAGTGTAAATGGATCATATCTTCTTTATCCATTCGTCCGTTGAAGGGCATTTTGGTTCTTTCCACAGTTTGGCGACTGTGGCCATTGCTGCTATGAACATTGGGGTACAGATGGCCCTTCTTTTCACTACATCTTTTTCTTTGGGGTAAATACTCAGTAGTGCAATTGTAGGGTCATAGGGTAGCTCTATTTTTAATTTCTTAAGGAATTGCCACAGTTTTCCAAAGTGCTTTACCTTCAAAGTACTGCACTTGGCTTGGCATCACGAAATGGGCCACTATCCTATTCCTTAGCGAAAACAAAACAAAACAAAAACCAATTTTGAGAACCTGAGTGAACAAAAATTCCTGGTGTAATCCAGTAGGCTCAAAAAGATGTAAAGGCCAGTAAAATTACAAAACCTCATCTTTTTTGCTTTTTTTTTTCAACTTTTTATTTAAATTCCAGTTAGTTTCACCTCTTTCTTAGTGCAAACCTCTTTTTGGTGAATCTTGAGCACCATGACCTCATGACTGAGAAATAAGTACTGACCAGAAGGAGAAAAGTTAGACCCTCAAGAAATTCCTCATCTGTTACCTCCCAGGCAGCCAGCTGAGCTCATGGAGAGCTTGAAAGTGCTGCCACTGTGAAGTGAGTAATGTCTAGTTGTGTCTGGGATTACAGATACTCCTCAAAGAAATCTTTCTGTAGAAATGGAGATTGGGATATCAGCTTTGAAGGTCAAAGTACGGTCCAATAGCTCTATAGCTTTATGAAAAGAGAGAAGTATAATTCTTCCCAGGAAGCGGGGGGAAGAAATGAAACCATCTTTCCTTGTCTCTGGGGAAAATGTGTTTTTTTAAATTCCTGAGAATAAGTGATACAAAAGCTGAAATAGCGTTTAGTTTGTTGTGGGTGGTGATCCCAAAAATATCTCAGGATTGCTTGACATATGACTAAATGAGTGGCAGTGAAGCAAATTAACTAGAGCATGTAGCTACGTCTGCTAGACGCTTAACAATCTGTTTTGCTCCAGGTAAACAAAGTGTTCAGAGATGGAGTTAAGAGGGTAATTTAGCCAAGCAATGGTTTGCAAATACTTCTCATATGGAAAGGAAACACCAAACATTTCTACCCAGTAATTTGATTTCTTTGACTACACATACACACACACACACACACACACACACACACACACACACACAGTATAGATAGATAGATAGATAGATAGATGCATCTATAAACGTGTGTATATATACAAAGCATGTGTATATACACATATGTACATTTGTATTTGTATTACTTAAGTGAATACCTTATTTGTAGATATTTGAAACACATACCGTTTAAACAACTCAAACTCTAATGCTGCAGACACAGTGGGGGCCAGGGGAAATGTATCACAGAACTAAGATTTAGGATTAACTTTAGACTTGGGGCTTTAAGAGGAGACAGTAAAAAAAGGAAAGGAGTTTGGCTCCACTTAGCAAGATAGGAGACTATATCAAGAATTAGTGAATACATTATTTTAGATGTATTATTGTGCAAGTAATTAAAATAGATGATGGCAAACTTAAGCCACAAAAAGGAGCAAGCTTGGATAGCTCATGGAATTAAAATAAATACTGAGTGAAATCCCTGGGAAGGTATAAACTAATATAGTTCAAGAGTTTTAGCAGTGGAAGCATTTAAAACTTTTCTCTAGAGAGCTGGCATTTAGATGAATGAGTTGTTGCCTCTCCATTCCAAATTCCCAATTCTTGGGAGAATGAACTTAGCCTTGTAGTGATGGGAGGAGGTCACTGTGGACCTACCTTTGGGCATCAGGGACGGTTGCATATGTAAGAAATTTTAATGGAAAAAAAAATGGCTTAGATTACAAGGGAGAAGTTTTGACAGAAAGAAAGAAAGAAAGAAAGAGAGAGAGAAAAAAGAAAGAAAGAAAGAAAGGAAACATACACACATCTGGCCATAACAATCCTATATTCTATCTGGGAAACTTCAGTGAATCCATAGGTTGATGGGTTGCAAAACCAGAAAGAAAAGAACAACCCATCCCTTTCCCGCTGAAAGTGAAAATTAAAATACCTGTATGCTGATCTTCAGGGTTATAAATGAATGGGGAGATGGAAGGTTGATCACAACTAACTCTCCATAGGTATTTTTGAGCAGAGAAAGCATGTAAAGGGTAAAAAGAAAAAGTTTAAAGAGGAAAACAAATACAACTCTTAGTTCTTGAGTGTAGCAGAGGGAAGTGGGAAAGGGCACAGGACATGTCAGGGGCTTTATATTAAGCAGGGATTTCATAAATTAAAAAGCTCTGATTCAATTATGATTACATTGATTACAACATCTTAATAGAGAAAGTCACTGGGATTTTACAGATATCTTGGTGGAATCCTTCCTTAAGATCATCTGGATCTTTTTGCTCTATTCCTATGTTTACCTCAAACCTTCAGATGACGAGTTCTGTTTCTCTTGAGACAAGAGAAGAATAGAGATAACACGGGCCTTTTTAACACATAATAGCTGAATTCTGATCTGCACTGTATTATTTGCTTGATAATTCAATGAGATGACAATGAGATAACATGTAAAATTCTGGGAGCACAGCAGGTTCTCAGGAGTAAAATTTCATTTTTCTTGACTTCCTCCTGGTACTATAAAAGAGGTACCTAGGAGAACAGATTTTAGTATTCTGGTCTCTGGAAAGGGACATTGTCTGTTGTGGTCTAGTAAATTTGGGGGTGAGTCTGGAGAAAAATCCTTTCAAAAATTGCTTACCGTGGGTCAGTCTTACAAAATATCTCAGGATCTGATGAAATAGGAGTATCTAGTTTCTGCATGCTTAGCAAAACTAAGATTATCGGTTGTCTTCTGTGGTTGCAGAAAGGCACCACCCTTCTTTAAACAGCTTTTAATAAGACACTGTCCATTTATCAAGAAGTATGTGTATTCCCAGATTATTTATTCACTGCCATCATTGATGAGACCATTCCAAAGCCAAGGAAGGTAGCTCTGTAGTGCAATCTTCTGATTGTTCTTAGCTCAAGTCAGAAGTGATCTGGCTTCTATCAAATGGTTAGCTGTAAACAATACTAGAAGGGATTCCTAGGTACTGACGTACCTAAATATGTATGTGTGTGTGTGCGTGCATGTGTGTACATGTACCACATAATACATAGTTGGTATGTGCTGAAATTTTTGCCAGTAAAATTTGAGGTGGTAGCAGTAATAGTAATAAATCAACTCATTTGAAACGCACAGTGGAATTTTGTCATTTGAAGGCAACCAAAAATAAATCCCTTTGTCAAACGATGCTTGTAAATATTGATTTTTTAAACATCGGGTTTGCTAAAAGACAAAACTCATGCTGTATGTGAATCTATAAAATCTAGTATCAAAGGGAGAGGGGCTCCCTACTGATGATCAGCATGGACACACACACACACACACACACACACATTCATTCACCCTCCCCAAAAATCCATATATAATTAACTAATGAATGAATTGAAAGCTCCAGCAGTTTGTGTGGCCACTGGTGAAGAAGCTCTATTCTGCTACTTCAAATAAATACAACTAAAGCCTGCCAGGGATTGTATGAGGCAGACAATAGTAACACTGTCTCTTGACTATAGACTCTGCCAGGGCTTTGAGCCTTTAGGAATCAAGCAGAAGGAATTCTTCACCAAGCCATGGCTCTGCCCCCAGAAAGCATCTTTGTTATGACAATTGGCAGCTGGCTTTCATCTATCCTCACTACCAGTAGGAAGGGAACACAGACAGTGCCCAACACAGAAAAAAATAAAAATTAAAACTGGGAAGAGTTTTTAGAGTCTCATCCAGTCTCACCCAGTGTTTTCAGACACCTGAATTTCAAGAAATAGCAACATCTGAAAATGTAACTAGAATTTTTTTTTTTAATAAAATAGGGAGAAGGAGGCCAGATATTGATGTAGGATTTTTACAAAACAAAACAAAAAAAAGTTTAAAACTACCACTGCCAGTTCGAAGATGGCAACTGAGATTTCTATCCCCCTCATATCTTCTTAGAAATCATAGAAAGCAGAAAGGACACCAGGAAACAGCAGTACAAAACACATTTTTAGTAAAACCAAGGGACAGCTGAAACACCCAATTTTGGAGTAAGTGAGGGGTTTCCAAGAACAGTGGCAATGGAACAGAAATGTGACAGAGACCATGGGAGCCAGAGGGTTCAAAATATCAGAGTACTTTTCAAGAGCCACTTTCTGAACTGAAAGTCTGAAAAGTACAGGGAGACTGAATGATATCCTATAAGGTGTAAGTAGTTGTCTCCTGGAAGCAAAAGAGAAGAGATATATATTTATTTTCTCCCTATCTATCTGTGTGTGTGTGTGTGTGTGTGTGTGTGTGTGTGTGTGTGTGTGAAAAATGCCACAGCTACCATCCCTTTGGGCACAAGAATACAGAGTGAAGAAACTTTCACCCAAAATCTTGCATCAAAGGGAAATGTAGGCAAATTATGATTCCTTCTCATGAACCCCTCCAAGAAAAATGGCATAGAAAATACACAACCTCAAAATTTACTCAAAATATAACCCAAAAGTGATTGATAAAAATACACTATAAAAATCAAAAGAAAGTAACAGGAAAACAGATTAAACAGATTAAACTCACAAGAAAATTGTTTTCATGGAGTATATTAAAACTGAGACCAGGTATTTCTTCATCATTAAAAAAAAGATCCTGGCTGTGGCTAGGTGGCTCAGTTGTTTAAGTGTCTGCCTTGGACTCAGGTCATGATCCCAGAGTCCTGGGATCAAGTCCCACATGGGGCTTCCTACTCAGCAGGGAGCCTATTTCTCCCTTTCCCTCTGCCCCTCTGCCCTGCTGTGCTCTTTATCTTGCTCTATATCGAATAAATAAATAAAATCTTAAAAAAAAAAAAGATTCTGAAGTAATTCTCTTTGCAAAGTCATGGAAAGAGGAGAGGGAATAGCTTAAGGAGAATATGCCAATAGGAGAGGAAAATGTAAAATAGAAGTTAGCAGATCTTCAGGAATAAAAAAAAAAAAAATAGAAAGAGAAGTAAAGGTGAATCTGGAAGATCCAATATACACATGATTGGAGCACTGCAGAAAAAATATAGTTGTACACAGAACACATATGTAAAAATAATGTCTAATTCCACATGAAAAAGTGCTCAGTATTATTAGTTATCAGGAAAATAAAAGTTAAATTTTCTATCAGATATCATTACACACACAGTAGTATGGCCAAAATGAAAAGACTGACAAGTCCACATATTGGGGGATGGGGAGCATTCTAAGTCTCATTCATTGCCGGTCACTTTGGGAAAAGGTTTGGTAGTTTTTTTGTTTTTCTTTTTAAAAGGTAAACATAGGTATCTTAGACACAGAGATTCTATTTCTCAATGTTTACCCGAGAGAAGGGAAAAAAATGTCTATTAAACTCATGTTTTCTATAAAAGAATATTTATGCTAGCTTTATTCATAATAACCAAAATCCAGAAATAACCCAAATAATGCATCAACAGAAAAAAAGATATACAAAGAATACTTATCTGTGGAATGACAGACACTGAGCCATCAAAAGGAATTAATTATTCACATGCCCAGTATCAAAAATGAAATACCACAGAAATATGTTGAGAGAAGAAAAAGTGAATGTAAAATACCATATATTTCATGATTTATGTGAAGTTCATTCTTATGTTCACAAATATAATTATGTTAAAACAAAAACAAAAATGAACCTCAAATACAGGTTGCCTCTGGGGGAGTGGAAAGGGGAAAGTTAAAAAAAAAAAAAAGAGAGAGAGAGAGAGAGAACTTTCTAGAGTGATGGAAATATTCTGTATCTTGATGGAATGTGGGCCCAATAAGTGTATCCATTTTTCAAAATTATATGGTCAAGATTTGTGAATTTAACTGTATGTATATTGGTTTTTAAAAAAGACAACCCATAATAATGAAAATTCAGGAAGGAGCTGCAGAGTGGGTAGAAGTGCAGGCAAAATAAAAGTGAAGGAATTTTGATCGTTAGTGATTAAATTTTTGTTGTTGTTGATCATTTCCAAAGCCGAGTGATGGCTGCATGTCAATTCAGTCGTTCTGGTTTCTTCATAGTGACCTGAATTCTTCTCAAATAGTTAAAAATTCTGAAATAAGAGGTTTCATTTTACATACAGAATTGGCATAATACTCCAAAGAAAACTGCTTTTTTTTGGCCTGAATTTTGTTTTATCGGTTATTAACATCAGGACTTATGTTTTCATTATACTTAGATTTGCCTATTATTTCTTTGCTAATGCTTTCCATTTAACCTTCTACATTTCTTTAAATGTGTCACTTCAGGGAGTTATGGGTCAGATTTTGCTGTTAGCCGAACTGAAAAAAATCTCTTTTGATATGTGCCATAAACTTACATTATTGATATGACTAATACATTTTGTCCTCATTCTACAGTATTGCTTCATGTTATTTTTTTCATGTCTTTTACTTTGTGGTTTCATGTCTCTATGGTTTTGTTATTCTATGTGATCTTTAGAACGAATATATTTTTGCTCTATGATTACCTCTGTGTATTTTTTTAACGACCTATTTATTTATGTTGGGGACTGAAGGAGTGCAGGCTTTTGTGCCCGCGTGGGCGCACACACGTGGTGGGGGGAGGGACAGAGGGAGAGGGAGAGAAAATCCCAAGCAGACTCCCCACTGAGTGCAGAGTCCAACTGTGGGGCATGATCTCAAGATCCTGGGATCCTGACTTGAGCCAGATTACTTTTGAGTTAATAATTCAATTCTATACACAACCTTAATTCAACCCTTCTTTTGGAAATTTAGTTTTTAGTACGGATAATGTTGGGATTGGGCAATACCTGCTCCTTTCTTCACTTCTTTTTCTTCTTTCCCCTCATTTTCCAATTTTAATCACTAGATATAATTTTACTTTTTATGCTTTTATTCCTAAGCATATCAAATTTATACTTGATTGTGACTCTCAGGTTATGCTATTATACTACCTCCTAATATCTATGAAAATATTAGGGAGTTAATTCTACTTTCCATTAGTCCTCTCCCTTCTCTCTCTCTCTCTCTCTTTCTTTTTTAGAGACTTATTTACTTATTTTAGAGAGAGAGAGCTTGTACGCAAGCAGGAAGAGAATCCTCAAGCAGACTCCCTGCTGAGCATGGAGCTCAGTGCAGGGCTGATCCCAGGATCCTGAGATCATGACCTGAGCCAAAATCAGAGTCTGCTGCTCAACCAACAGAGCATATTATATTTACACACTACTCTGTCATGATTCATCTTTATCTTCTCTTGGTTCTACAATTAAATATATTGACTCCACACCCCCACAAACCTTATGATGAAATAGTTCTAGTCATTTTGTAGTGGCAGATGCTCATTTGCTAATAGATTTCTCAGGAAGTGCTCATGGGAATGACACTCCCAGATGCTAGCTTGTTCATAACTTCATTTGACTGGCTGTCAATGGCTTTGAATTTGAAAGATATAAAAATCCATGTCTCATAGTTCCTTCCCGGAGTGTTTTAAAAAATATTCTATTACTTACTAACTCAAAAATATATTTTGTTGTGTCCCTGTTTTGTTTTTATTGAGGTAAAATTTACATACATTAAAATTCACCAAATTCATCCTCTTTAGTGTATGGCTCCGAAGCTTCCAAATACATTCAGGTTGGTGTCAAAATTCAGCTCCATATGTTTAGAGAACTGAGGTCCCCATTTCTTTGCAGGCTGTGAGCTGGTAGTTGCTCTCAGATCCTACAGGCTATCTATATCCTTTGGTTAATGCCCTACTCCTCCATCCTCAAAGCCAGCAATGGTGGATGGAGTCCTTTTCATGCTTCGAAGCTCCTTGAGCTCCCCTTCTGCCTTCTCTGTCCTGCCTTCCTCTTTTGCTGCATCTCTCTTCCACTTTCCTCTTCTTTTTTCAAGGACCTCTGTGACTAAATTGGGCCCACTAAGATAATCTAGGATAATCTCCTTTTTTTAAGGTCACCTGACAATTAACTTTAATTACATCTGCCAAGCCCTTTCACAGCAGTGCCTAAATCAGTATTTGATTAGATTATCTTTATGGCAGGAATGAGAATATTAAGGGGACATCCTTCGAATTCTGCCTACCACACAGACATGGAAAAAAAAACCCCGTCACTCAATTTCACTCATAAGGGAAATATAAATTAAGCATACATTGAGATACCATTTTTCACTACTACATAGAAAAAGATCAAAGTGTGTCATACCATATTGATGAAAGAGAGAGGTAACAGGAATTTGGATATATTGCTAGGATGAGTTTTAACTGTTAGAACATCTATAAAAGTAACATGGCAAAATCCATCAAAATTATAAACATCAGTAGATGTTTATGTAAAAATTCTACTACTAGAAATATTTCCTACAGATATCACATGCATATGAAATGATCTATGTACAAGAAGGTTATGGTAGATTTTTGTAGCAAAATAGTGAAAGTAATAACCTAAAGGCCCAGAGGACTAATAAGTTAATATAACTTGATATCAATAGACTGCAAGACATAGAATAAAACAGAATACATAAACAAAATGATGAACCTCTTCACATATTGTTAATAAAATTATAAACAAGATATATTATTTTAAAAAGAAATTACAGAACAGTGGACATGGAATGCAATCAGTTGTGCAGAAAGCAATGCAGAATATATATCTACCTATATGTATTAGCTTACACTTGCATGAAATACCTCTAAAACCATATGAGAAAAACATAACAATGGGCGCTTTCAGGGAAAATAAATTAGTGACAGCTGGTATCAGAGATGTGACCCTTGGAGCTTTTTGAATCATGGGCCATATGGATGTATAAACTGTTCAGTAGTTAAATGAATAAATAAACTGTGTAAAGTTCTTTTTACTAACATTATCATTTCCTAGAGTAAATATTTTTACTGGAGAAGCAGGCATTTAATAAGCATGTACTACATACCAAAGAGCCACAGAGCACCTTCTGGGCATCATCTCTTTCGATCCTTAAAACAGCTTGTATGGTTAGGACTATTATCCTCATTTTACAGTTGGAAAAACTGAGGTTCAGAAAGACACATTATTGCCCAAGATTTCATAGGTGCTAGGACATTGGCCAGGATTTGACCAGAGCACATTTATACCACAAATTTCATCACCATGTGACATTTAATACTCTACTATTAAAAAAGAAAGAAGAACATAGCCTTAGAATGAGTATAGAATATTCTTTTAAAAAATTACTTATATAAAATTAAATGTGTTGCTCCTCTAGTTCCCATTTTCTGTGCACAGTGGCATTAGTCCCAAATTAGAGTTTAAGATATACTGGTAAGAGTCCACAGAGAGATGCAGTGCTTCCCTGAATATTTCCATAAAGTGACTTGCTCACAAAACAGTCCACTCCATGTATAGTAAAGCTCACTTCTATGCTAGAAAATGTGTGCTATGTTGGTATGACATAAGCTTTCCTTGCACCCTTCATGCCTTTGTCCTCAGTTTGCCCTGCGAAGCCACCTCAGAAGTTCTAATTGATACTTACTCCATGTGACAGCTCTACAAACATTCAAAGTATTTTTTAATACTAAACTTCCAAGATTCTCTGTTTCTCATACAACATGATTTCAAGTCTCCCTCTCGCAGGCATAAACAGATAATTCTCCTCTGAGGCACTCCAGTTTGCCCATGTTTTTGATATAATATCTTACAAGAGAATATTGACCAGCAGAAAGCAGACAAAGGTTATCACCTTGAGTTGCTGAATATCATCCTATTAACACAGACAAAAACAGATTATCTTTATGACAGGAGGATCAGTCTGGTAACTTGTTTTGAGCAGGCAGACATATACAATCCTTAATTACTTTTCACATTTGCAACTCAGGGGTTTCTCACTGCACTAGAGAGAGAATGCCTTGTCTTAAGGGCAAGACTTTAATATTATACCTATTCCATTTAATTTGTGTTTCAAGTCAGCCTGTTGAAACATCTAGAGGCTAAATTCAGAGGAATATAATGGAGAAAGTAGAAAGAATTTAAGAATAGAAAAAATAAACATTTTTTTAAAAGCTAAAGTATACAGTAGTACAAATGAAGGGTTTTTTATTCCTTAGTGATCTATCTACTGAAGCACTAGTATTTTCATATAAAATTTTAAATATTTTATTAGTATCCAGATTTTAGATCATTAATAAAATTGCATTAAGCTAAATAGCTAACATTAATAGAAGTTTACTGTGTATCAGGAATGACTATAAGGGCTTTCAATGAAATTTTTTTTTTCACTTTTTAAAAATTAATTAATTAATTATTTTATTTTCAGCATAACAGCATTCATTATTTTTTCATCCCACCCAGTGCTCCATGCAATCCGTGCCCTCTATAATACCCACCACCTGGTAACCCAACCTCACACCCCCCGCCGCCACTTCGAACCCCTCAGATTGTTTTTCAGAGTCCATAGTCTCTCATGGTTCACCTCCCCTTCCAATTTCCCCCAGCTCCCTTCTCCTCTCTAACCCCCTTGTCCTTCATGCTATTGGTTATTATCCACAAATAAGTGAAACCATATGATAATTGACTCTCTCTGCTTGACTTATTTCACTCAGCATAATCTTTTCCAGTCCCATCCATGTTGCTACAAAAGTTGGGTATTCATCCTTTCTGATGGAGGCATAATACTCCATAGTGTGTATGGACCACATCTTCCTTATCCATTCGTCCGTTGAAGGGCATCTTGGTTCTTTCCACAGTTTGGCGACTGTGGCCATTGCTGCTATAAACATTGGGGTACAGATGGCCCTTCTTTTCATGACATCTGCATCTTTGGGGTAAATACCCAGTAATGCAATTGCGGGGTCATAGGGAAGTTCTATTTTTAATTTCTTGGGGAATCTCCACACTCTTCTCCAAAGAGACTGCACCAACTTGCATTCCCACCAACAGTGTAAGAGGGTTCCACTTTCTCCACATCCCCTCCAACACATGTTGTTTCCTGTCTTGTTAATTTTGGCCATTCTAACTGGTGTACGGTGATATCTCAATGTGGTTTTAATTTGAATCTCCCTGATGGCTAGTGATGATGAACATTTTTTCCTGTGTCTGACAGCCATTTGTATGTCTTCATTGGAGAAGTGTCTGCTCATATCTTCTTCCCATTTTTTGATATGATTGTCTGTTTTGTATGTGTTGAGTTTGAGGAGTTCATTATAGATCCTGGATATCAACCTTTTGTCTGTACTGTCATTTGCAAATATCTTCTCCCATTCCATGGGTTGCCTCTTTGTTTTTTTGACTGTTTCCTTTGCTGTGCAGAAGCTTTTGATTTTGATGAAGTCCCAAAAGTTTATTTTCGCTTTTGTTTCCTTTGCCTTTGGAGACATATCTTGAAAGAAGTTGCTGTGGCTGCTATCGAAAAGATTACTGCCTATGTTCTCCTCTAGGATTCTGATGGATTCCTGTCTCACGTTGAGGTCTTTTATCCATTTTGAGTTTATCTTTGTGTACGGTGTAAGAGAATGGTCGAGCTTCATTCTTCTACATAGAGCTGTCCAGTTTTCCCAGCACCATTTATTGAAGAGACTGTCTTTTTTCCACTGTATATTTTTTCCTGTTTTGTCGAAGATTAATTGACCATAGAGTTGAGGGTCCATATCTGGGCTCTGTACTCTGTTCCACTGGTCTATGTTTTTATGCCAGTACCATGCTGTCTTGGTGATCACAGCTTTGAAATAAAGCTTGAAATCAGGTAACATGATGCCCCCAGTTTTATTTTTGTTTTTCAACATTTCCTTAGTGATTCGGGGTCTCTTCTGATTCCATACAAATTTTTGGATTATTTGCTCCAGCTCTTTGAAGAATACCCGTGGAATTTTGATCAGAATGGCATTAAAAGTATAGACTGCTCTAGGCAGTATAGACATTTTAACAATGTTTATTCTTCTGATCCAAGAGCATGGAATGAATGAATGGTCTTCCATCTTTTTGTGCCTTCTTCAATATCTTTCATGAGTGTTCTGTAGTTCCTCGAATACAGATCCTTTACCACTTTTGTTAGGTTTATTCCCAGGTATCTTATGGTTCTTGGTGCTATAGTAAATGAAATCAATTCTCTAATATCCCTTTCTGTATTTTCACTGTTAGTGTATAAGAAAGCCACTTATTTCTGTACATTGACTTTGTATCCTGCCACGTTACTGAATTGCTGTATAAGTTCTAGTAGTTTGGGGGTGGAGTCTTTTGGGTTTTCCATATAAACAATCATGTAATCTGTGAAGAGAGAGAGTTTGAATTCTTCATTGCCAATTTGGATAACTTTTATTTCTCTTTGTTGTCTGATTGCTGTTGCTAGGACTTCTAATACTATGTTGAACAAGAGTGGTGAAAGTGGGCATCCTTGTCTTGTTCTTGATCTCAGTGGGAAGGCTGCAAGCTTTTTCCCATTGAGGATGATATTTGCTGATAATATTATCAGAATTTTATCTTTTATTTCACAACAACCCCACAATATAGACCCCATATCCTCTCCACTTTTGAAGATGAGAAGGGTGGTCAAACCCCTTAATTTGCCTAATGTTATAGAAAAAATGATCAGTAAAACTGGTATTCAAAACCAAGAAGTTCAGTTTTGAAATAAAAGACATACTGATAATTAAAAATCATTCTGTAAAGGGCCAAGCTTGCTTGAATTTCTTCTAGAAACAGGTAAAAATACAGAAATTCAGGAATATGTAGAATCAGTAATGGCTAGGGAGGAGGGAAAAGTTGCATTAGGAAGAGAGAGAAACTCAATGATGGCAGAAAGGAAGTAATTGGTGCAATGATCGGGTGTGTATCACACACACTGGTTTGAAATCAACTTGGCTTCTCACCAGGGCTGAGGACATGAGCAAGTGACCTGCCCTGGGTGAGCTCCAGTTTTGTCATCTGCAAAATGAAGGTAATGGTATCTCCTTCAAAGTGTCTTACCAAGAGCAAACGTTATAATATATGTAAATCACTTCACAGTGCTGGACACATAGTATGCACTTAATAAATGATGGCTATTATATTATTATTATAGTCAAGTTTGAGTCATGACACAGGAAGGAGCTTATGCCTGGTAAATTCAATTTTCTCCCTCAGTGAAGTTGCTCATGTCCCTAACCTCTAGTAGGGCCTAATTCAGGAATGTGTGCTCAATAATTAATCACAGATTATATTTTATTGCATTAGCTAATGTTGCTTTCTACTTTTAGCTGTTTCATAACTTCATGGGGCATTTGTCATTTTTTTTTTCATTAACTGAAAGAAAATGTAAAATAAGAAATCTAGAGAATACTTTTTTTCTATATTTCTAAATTAAAGAGTATTTTCCTTCCCTGGTAGAACATTTATCTTTCATTATGAAGTCTACCATAATGTCTCTAATAATGGAAGTTTCTTTAACTGGAGAGCAAATATAGTTTAGTATAAAAACTCAGCAGAAAATATAGCTGAGTGCCTGGGACAGTCACCAGACTTTTACCAACACAGAATTATCACAGGTAGAATGGAAATGATTTTGTTTAAAATGGAGTTATCATTCTATTATTTACTTAGATTTTAGTGCTCACTTATTTTCCACCCTACTTGCAACATTGTTTATTATTACCATTTTTTGACCCATTCCTCAGGATATCATCAGGTTTCCATGAACATGTTTCTTCCAGGAAAAGTATCTCCAGGCATGAATGACTGACAACTCTAGAAACTACTAACTCATAGCCAATTTTACTCTCTTCGAGAAGACTGATAAAATTGTATTCAAATTTTTTTAAGTTATAACACAATACAATTTTATCAGTGGAGATTACATCACTGGATAGTGAAGTTAAAACTGAAATCCAATCCTGTGACCTCTCTGTCTTAAATTGGATTATGTTCCTATCAAATGCAGAGTATGAGCCATACTTATTCCCAGAATCTTTAAGACCCTCTGCGGGTTCATCCTCGCCTAGCTTGATGACCAGGTGTCTTATGCATCTTCTTGGATGTTCTAATCTAGCTATCCTGGCATTCTTCATGACTCTGAACTTCCCTGACTTTCTGCCTTCACCAGAGCTCCTCTTGCAAGCCCACCTCCCCTCAGACCTTTACTTGAATGGCCCTTCTTATCATTTAGGGTTCAGCTCGAGAACCTTCCTCATAGATCCCTACCTTGATCTTCCAACATAAACTCAGTCTCCCACTCCAGTCACCATACACCAAATGTATGCTACATTTTAGTTAGAAGGATCACTATTTAAAAATATCTTACTTATTCATTTGTGAATTTATAGTCCCTACCAGAATATGACTATCATGAGAGAAGTAAATGGGTCTCCTTTGATCACTACTGACTCTTCAGGATCTAGCAAGTGCCTTGTATGTAACAGATCCTCTATACATATTTGTTCAATTAATAAATTGTGGGGGATTTAAACTGTGGTTTTCTGTCTGTTTGATTAACACAATGGCATGGTGGCTGTATCTACTTTGGACTTATGCCCTCAAGCTTTTCAGTTTCCAGCTCTGCCACTTATAGCTCTTTATTACACTCATGTGTCCATAGGACCCATCTCACAGGCACAGTGAAAGGACTGTGTGCAATAATGAATGTCAAGGACTCAGTACAGCAAGAACTTGATAAGTACTCTCTGTGATTATGCATTTTCTGTATTCAGACAGCCTTGTTATTTTAAAGGTTTTATCATATACAAATTTAAAGTAGAACTACTAAGATTCATCTGGCTAATGAATGTATTTTTTCTTCACGCCAAATTTTATTTGATTTTTGCTTTGGTTAGGAAACACAAGTTGGCATCCTCATTTGTCTTTGCAATTGTCATATTCTAGAGCTGCTCCTCCACTTCATGAATGTGACTATTATTTTCTGTGTGAACAATTCTTGCTGTTCCATTTATGCACCAAATATACCTGAATTTCTCTATAAGATAGTTTTATACTAGAAACTAGCTATACAGAAGGGCGGGTAAATTAAATACATTAACATTTGTATAACTACAATCTGAGGTAAGTTTATGAAGGTAATATAAAGGTGCTAAGAAATACATAATCTTATGTATGGTAAGAAGAACCAATTTAGATTAGACGTGGGAAACAGTGAGAAAAGGCACCTTGGAGAAAATGATATTTGAGCTTAAATTAAAGGCCAAGCCTAGATTGGCCAGGCAAACATTGAGAGGTACAGTGTTTCCACAAAAAATCTGCAAAGTTCCAGAGAAATAAAAAGATTGAAAACTTAAAGGAAAAGGAAAAAATGGTTTAGGATAACAAGTGGGGAAAAGAGTACACATGAGGTTGTAGAGCAGATTAAGGTCAACCCCGAGTATCTCATAGACAACATTGGGAATTTAGGATTTTGTCTTTTATTCAATGGAAATTCATGAAGATTTTACCTAGATGGATATCCAGATTATATTTGCTTGTTTAGAATCTCACTTTGGCCACACTGTTGAAGATGGGTAGGATGGAAAGAGAAGAGGTTACCTCATTAATCTGTGGCAGAGAAGTGGTGCTTTAGAGCAGGGCAGAGGTGCTTTGAAAAAGAGAATGAATTCAAGAAATAGTCAAGACACTTTCAGTCTTGATATATCAGAAAGAGCATGAAAACTGCTGAGTGCCAAAGACTTTTGTTAAACAGCTATGAGACTGAAAATTCACCTTGCTAAAATCACTCATCAATCCACAAATAGTTATCATTGTTGATGACTGTCAAGTCTGAACAAGACCATGATAGCCTTTATGAACTCCAGTTAAAATGGTTGTGAAGGAGTCACATGAAGTCACTGACTTCTCTGAGAAAGTTTTAACTGAAATCTAAAACATATTTTCATCGGTGCTTTTTCCGAGATTTAAAATCTGTTGTGTCTGAAACTTCTTTCCAATTTATATATAAATAAATTGCCAACACTGTTCCATAAATTGAATGTGTATTCTCTACCTATAATAGGATGACAGTTCATTTCAACAAATATATTTAACATTGCCTACATGCCAGCCACTGTGATATGCAGTGGCAATACAAAGATCAAAAGACATGACTTGACGAAGGAATGCAGCAGATGTGCCTTCATCCTGGGACTTGCAATGGTTTATTATCTTAAACAGGTTTTAAGGAAAAGCTAAACCTGCTGGCTAACTATTGTCAGAATGGAATTTCTACAGCAATTGTGCTAACAAAGTAATTTTTACAGCATTTGTGCTAACAAATAAGAATCATACTTGTTGGTATTCTCCAACATTTATATGAAGAAAATAAAAGATGAGAAGATACTTAGATCAAATATCCTGAGCTCCATGAGAGCAGGTGCCATGTCCATTTTATTCAATATTATATTCTCAAAATTTAGTTCATTGTCTAGGACATGGTACCCATCTGTTAAATTAATGAATAGCAGAATAAATTAATGCCTGAATTGTGCTATGAGAGAGTAGATTTTAAAACCCTTACTCTGGAAGGGCCCATCAGGATACATATATATTCAAAATAAAGATTGTTCATAGGGACTAATTAATTGGTAAGAGTTGCCCTTTGCCTTTTCCAGATAAAACTGCCTTTCCATTCTTTTCAGCCCAAGACCCCTAGGGTCTTGATTAAGAGTTCACTGAATTGATCAACTCACACACACACACACACACACACACACACACACACACACGAGGGAAATGTCCTGCTCATTGGTTTTGCTAAGGTTCACTTCTTTGTAGAATTACCTCACTTTCTGTTAGGAAAAGAATGAAGTCAGACCTAAGCTTTCACAAACAAAACAAAACAAAAAACCTAGGATTTAATACCATTCAATTTTAAAGTTATTTCTTTACCTCTACTATGCACTGATTACTTTGTTTATTGGAAAACAAAATGAATAAAATGAGGCCTGCACTCAAATATTTCACAATTTAGTTGGGGAGAACGAGAAATAAACAAATAATTATAATGTACCATACTAAGGACTATAGTAGAGTAAAACAAAGAATGCCATCAAAGGCCTGGAGAGGCATGCATTAGTCAGCTTAAGTTGCCATGAAAAAATACCATAGACTGAGTGGATTCAACAACAGAAATTTATTTTCTCACAGATTTGGAGGCTGGAAAATCTAAGTTCAAGGTTCTGGTAGAGGTTAGTCTCTGACAAGGTTCTCTTCCTGACTGTGTCCTCACGTGGCAGTGAGAACAAGCCCTGGTCTCTCAGGGTGTCCTTGTAAGAATGCTATTCCAAGATCTCTAAAGAACTTTTGAAACTCAGCACCCCACAAACAAATAACCCAGTCAAGAAATGGGCAGAAGACATGAACAGACATTTCTCCAAAGAAGAAATACAAATGACCAACAGACACATGAAAAAATGCCCCACATCACTTGCTATCAGGGAAATACAAATCAAAACCACAATGAGATACCACATCATACTGGTCAGAATGACTAAAATTAACAAGACAGAAAACAAAAAATGTTGGCGAGGATGTGGAGAAAGGGGAGCTCTCTTACACTGTTGGTGGGAATGCAAACTGGTACAGCCACTCTGGAAAATGGTATGGAGGTCCTTAAGAAGTTAAAAATTGAGCTACCCTATGGCCCAACAACTGTACTACTAGTGATTTACCCCAAAGATACAAATATAGTGATCTGAAGGGGCATCTGTACCCAATGTTCACAGCAGCAATGTCCACAATAGCCAAACTGTGGAAGGAGCCAAGATGTTTACCAACAGATGAATGAAGAAGATGTATTGTATATATACATGGAATATTACTCAGCCATCAAGAAAAGATGAATACTTACCATTTACATCAACGTGGATGGAACTGGAGGGTATTATGCTGAGGGATAAGTCAATCAGAGGAAGACAATTATCATGTGGTTTCATTCATATGTGGAATATAAGAAACAGGGGAGAAGACCATAGGGGAGGGGAGGGAAAATAGAATGGGAAGTCATCAAAAGGGGAGAAAAACCATGAGAGACTCTTTACTATAGGAAACAAACTGGGGGTTGCTGGACGGGTGGTGGGGGGAATGGAGTAACTGGGTGATGGGCATTAAGGAGGACACATGATGTGAAGAACATTGGGTGTTATACAAAATAAATTAAATTATTTAACAAATAATTTATTTGTTCAAATTTATTTGTTCAAATAAATTATTAAACAGTACATCTGAAGCTAATGATATACTATAAGTTGTTAGCTGAATTTAAAATAAAAAAAATAAGAATGCCACTCTTATCATATTAGGGTCCCACCCTTATGATCTTAGTTAACTTTATAACCTCCCTATCTCTTATCTCCACATATGATAACATTGGGGTTAGGGTTTCAACAAATGAATTTTGGAGCCACACAACTCAGTCCATAACAAGGCATCTAAGGCAGAGAGAGAAAGGTTGACAAACGTCATGGAGAAACAGCAGCTGGGGAGCAGACCTATCCATTAGGGAAATGGTTAGGACAGTGTAAGCACAGTTAGGAGCAGGAAACTGAATAATGAGCATTGGTGGCATATGAAATGTGAATCAGAAAGTGAGGCCACTGCTGGAGACTAGAGATCTAAATTCAATAGTCACCAGAATGTTAGATTAAATGAGATCACAAAAGTAGTGAGTGCAGATAAAAGAAAGATCTAATGATTAAGCCCTAGATGGCACGTCCGCAGGTTAAGTTGGCTGAGAGGTGAAAGGTCCAGCCAAGGACACTGTGAAGGAGTGACCAGTGATTTAGGGGACAGGAAATCCATCAGAGTATGTGTCCTGGATACGAAGTGAAGTCTGAGTTTCCAGGAGAAGGGAGTGGTCAAAGGTATTAAATGCTGTCCTATCAGTAGGTCTAGTAAGATGCACACTGAGGACTGACATTAACTTGGCAAAGTAGAGGTTTTTATTAGCAAACTCGCCCAAAGCAGTTTGCCTGCAGCTGTAGAGTAGAGGTGCCTGTGGGGCTGAAGTGGGTTTAAGAAAGAAGAAGATAAGCTGTGGAGAGAGAGCATGTAGGTAAGCGAACTTTGCTGTGAAGAAACACAGAGGTGAGCTATATGATATGGGGGCAGTTCCAGATAGAAATAGGCCCCCAAAGCATAGGCCTGCTCTAAAATCCACACTCTGCCCTGCAAGTGTCAGTTTACATTTATGTCCAGCACCACTTGGGATGTGTTTGACTGTAATAAAAACAAAAAGTTTAACTGAAAACAACCGAACAAGCCCACATTTTGAAACATAAATGATGTACAGTTTACTAAACACTCTGAAGCTTGATTATCTATTTGGCTGACAGAAAATGATATATTTTAGGCTTTGGTTTTGAATTTCAATCCCTCCTATAGAATAAAATCATATTTTGACTCCCTAGCCATTTAAGTTAAAGTAAGTATTTTTGCTCTGGCTCTATTAAAATCTGTATTCTATATATTTGGAGGCACTACATACGCTTTGATTTTTGTATTTATTCCCCTTACCTTATGAATTAGAATGCTCACTTTTTATAATAATTACCTCCTTTTCTCTATTTGTCTGTTTTTTTTTTTTCTTCACTGGCTTTGGATAATTCTTATCACTTTGCATATTGTACAAAGGTTTAACTAAATACTACACCTTCATCAGGTTTGTTTTCCATCTGTATGTTCTCTGATAAGTTATGAATTTCCCTGAGTATGACTTCCTTGGATCTGAATGTACTTTTTGTGACATCATGCATTTTTATTTTATTTCCAGGTGTGGCAGAGACATGCCAGAGTGGCTCCCAATGATCCACACACTGGTGTGAACCTCTCCCCTTGGGTGCAGCTGCGATGTGTGATTTGCTTCTGTCCATGAAGATAGCAAAGGTGACAGAATGTCACTCCTGTGATTAAGTCATGTTATTTGGTGCAGACTAGAGAGAGATTCTCCCGCTGGCCTTCACATGTTGTGAAGTGCCTATAGAGAGGTCCACATGGCATGGAATTATGGATGACCCCTAAAACCTAAGGGTAGCCCCCAGCCACAGCCAATAAGAAGCCAGCACCCTCAGCCATATGGCCACAAGGAAATGAATCCTGCCAATTTAAAAGAGCTTGTAAGTGGATTCTTCCCTGGTATGTTTCCAGACAGGCTTGTGAAACTCTGGTCAGTAGACCCAGTGATACCACGCCCAGACTCCTGACCAACAGAAACTCTGAGATAATAGATGCTGTGATGTTTTAAGCCACTAAGTTTGAGGTAATTTGTTATGATGCCAAAGAAAATGAATATATAGAGCTCTCTGTGATTTTTGTTAAGAGTTTGTATTTTTTTATATGTACATCCCTGGCTGTTTTTTAGACCCAATCTGGTAGTCTCTGTCATTAAGATGTAATTTCCACAAATTTAAACTTATATCTATAGTTATGTCAAATTATTTCTACTATATTTTGCATTATTCATTTTTTAAAAGATTTTACTTTATTTGAGAGAGAGAGAGAGAAGGAGGGACAGCATAGAGGAAGAAGCAGATTCCGTGCTGAGCTGAGAGCGTGACGCAGGATTTGATCCAGGAACCCTGAGATCATGATCTGAGCCAAAGGTGGACGCTTAACCAACTGAGCCACCCAGGTGCCCCTGTATTATTCATGTTTGGTATTTTCTGTTTCTCTCCCCTCCCCTACTTCTGGTTTTTGATTGAATAGCTTTAGTACCCTTCTGCTTGCTTAAAAATTATACACTTATTTTTGTTTTTTTTTTAATATTATAATTGTTTAACCCTATTTCTCTTTTAAACTTGCTACTATCAACATTTTGCCTTTAACAAGGCAAGTATTTCAGCATCCTATTATCTCACTTAGGGCTCTTGTCTACTATTACATTATCTAGAATTTGGAGAGTGTTATATAGATATAATCTAGAATTAAACTGCACTACCTCAACCTTGCATGCTTCTATAGCAACATCTGGACTGTTTTCATTATGAGAACATTCTTAAAAAGTGTTTCAATTTGTGTCTTTGGCAAATCCTATGAGATCTATGCCTCAGAATATTTCTATCCTGCCTTTACTTTGGAATGTCCATTGTGTTGGTTACAAATTTGGTTCATGACTTCTTTTCCTTCAATACTTAAAACTTAAAAAATCAAAAACAAAAACAAAACAAAAAAAAGTAAAACTTGTTGCTCCATCTGCCTGACTCAAAATGGATGAAGGACCTCAATGTGTGAAAGGAATCCATCAAAATCCTTGAGGAGAACACAGGCAGCAACCTCTTTGACCTCAGCCGCAGCAACATCTTCCTAGGAACATCGCCAAAGGCAAGGGAAGCAAGGGCAAAAATGAACTATTGGGATTTTATCAAGATCAAAAGCTTTTGCACAGCAAAGGAAACAGTTAACAAAATCAAAAGACAACTGACAGAATGGGAGAAGATATTTGCAAACGACATATCAGATAAAGGACTAGTGTCCAAAATCTATAAAGAACTTAGCAAACTCAACACCCAAAGAACAAATAATCCAATCAAGAAATGGGCAGAGGACATGAACAGACATTTCTGCAAAGAAGACATCCAGATGGCCAACAGACACATGAAAAAGTGCTCCATTTCATTCGGCATCAGGGAAATACAAATCAAAACCACAATGAGATATCATCTCACACCAGTCAGAATAGCTAAAATCAACAAGTCAGGAAATGACAGATGCTGACAAGGATGCGGAGAAAGGGGAACCGTCCTACACTGTTGGTGGGAATGCAAGCTGGTGCAACCACTCTGGAAAACAGCATGGAGGTTGCTCAAAATGTTGAAAATAGAACTTCCCTATGACCCAGCAATTGCACTACTGGGTATTTACACTAAAGATACAAACGTAGTGATCCAAAGGGGCACGTGCACCCGAATATTTATAGCAGCAATGTCCACAATAGCCAAACTATGGAAAGAACCTAGATGTCCATCAACAGATGAATGGATCAAGAAGATGTGGTATATATACACAATGGAATACTATGTAGCCATCAAAAGAAATGAAATCTTGCCATTTGTGACAACATGGATGGAACTAGAGCGTATCATGCTTAGCGAAATAAGTCAAGCAGAGAAAGAAAACTATCATATGATCTCCCTGATATGAGGAAGTGGTGATGCAACATGCGGGCTTAAGTGGGTAGGAGAAGAATCAATGAAACAAGATGGGATTGGGAGGGAGACAAACCATAAGTGACTCTTAATCTCACAAAACAAACTGAGGGTTGCTGTGGGGAAAGGGGTTGGGAGAAGGGGGGTGGGGTTATGGACCTTGGGGAGGGTATGTGCTTTGATGAGTGCTGTGAAGTGTGTAAACCTGGCGATTCACAGACCTGTACCCCTGAGGATAAAAATATATGTTTATAAAAAATAAAAAAATTAAAAAAAAAAACTTGTTGCTCCATTATGGTTTATGTTTCTTTGTTTCTGCTGATAAGTAAGATTGAATCTAATTTTTACCTTTCCATAGATAATGTGATTTTCCTCTCTGAAAACTGTTCGGTTTTTCTTTTGCACTTTGACCTTCGCTGTCACTCTCTTGTGTTTGGACATAGACTTTATTTTTTTTCTTTTCCTTCTTACTCAGCACTCCAGGAACTTTCAGCCCCATGTTTTAAGTCATTAATTCTGGATTTACCTCCAGCATTTCTCCAAATATTTCCTTGTCTTGTTTTTTTTTTTTTTTTTTTCTCTCCTTAAAATCCTGTTACTCCTACCCTACATATCTACTTACTTTCCTCTATACTTTCCTGAGGACCCTTCTCTGATCTGATCTTCCAATTTACCATGTCCTTCTCAAGTTAGCTCCATTTTAAAAATCTCATCTATGAGTTTCTCTGTTTCAAACTACCACAGTACTCGTGCCTAATATTCACCCTTGCTTCTTTTTTATTCACTTATCTATTGCATTTGTTGGGTACTGTTAATATTATCCCATATATTCTTTAATATATTTGTCATAACTATTTTTAATTTTGAGTCCATCTGTTCTAATGGCTCTGCTTCAGAATGTATGCCAGTTCTACTCTAAATAGTATAGATATTATATGTTGCTCAGTTTTTGCCCTTCTTTTATAATAATATCATTCCTCAAGACTCAATTTATTTTGTCTTATGACCTCATATTTAGTTTTGTTTTTGGATCCTATGTTTTGCGAAGGGACTTATGGCAGGCCTTTGTCTGTGATGGCGGCAGTGTGTTTAGAGAGATAAGTAAGGGTGAAGCCCAAATGCAGAGACCCTCTAGCACTGCAGACCTGCTCCCTGGGGAAATCCTCTGGTCCCAACTTTATCCCTGAACACTGTAGGAGAAGCAGCATGGGAAGATGAAATGGCACTAGGTTATAACTCATTGGTCTGAGAGGTATGGAGTGAGGGAGTGGAGGAGGGAATGCTTGGAGAAGTTTATTCTGCAATTGTTTTATCAACTCCTTGTCTCAGAAGTGCTTTAGTTGCCTGCATGTTACCACATGGACACCATCAGTAGCAGAATGGCCCATGTGTATCTAAGGTTATGGGATAATTAATAACTGTGCCAAGAACCATGTACCAGATGCCAAGAAGCAAGAGCAGATCATCCAACAAGAGGTCTGCCTACAGCCTACAACAGCCTTCTCCTTCTTCACCCCAATCAATGTCCTTCCTCTTCAATCTAGATCATCAGAAAACACCAGCTCAAGCAAATTTCAGAGCTCGCTTTTAGGAAGAGTCAGCACCTCAAGCTAGCTCACCATTTTCACTGCATTTTCTCTACATAACCTTGGGTCCAGTCCTGCATTATCTCTGAGTTTTAGCAGAGAGATGACTTTTTTGGTAAGAAGGAAAAAAATCTGTGTTCAATAAAACTGTAAAGTGCTACCAATCCCACAGAACTCATAAGCTCTGATATTCCTGTTATTAAAGAAAGCATCAAACTCTTTCTGGTGGCTGGAACCACCTGGGATATTATTGTTTAGTCAGTTTATTCACTGTGTAATTAATTAATACAACTGAACATTTATATCTCCACAAACTATCTGAGAATGAGAAAGTCCTAGAAAGTGGTGACACACCTCATATATTCATGTAGTTAAAAAACATTAATTGAACAATTTCCATGTGCCAGTCTCTAGACTACAGAAACAAGTAACTAAGATTAAGTACTTGTTTTGAAAGAGATATTCACTAAAACAATTATAAGGGGGGATAAACAGAGTCTTAGAGAATTAAAATGAAATGAATTCACAGGTTTTGTACAAATTCCTAATGGAGCATAGAGAAAGGTGTTCCTAATTCACCAGGGAAAGGAAGGAAGATTTCCTGGAGAAAATTTCCCACCCGATAATATGGCACAATATCAAGGTCACATACTTCTGGACTCTCAGGAAACTTCTTATTAACAAGGTCCACCCTCAACTGCTCCAAAATCGACACACAGGTATTCTGCTTGCCACTGCAGAAAAGCAAAATCAAAATAATCTCACCTGACTATTATTTCTTGAGTCTACAAGTTGTTTGCTAAACCAGTGAGGTATATGCCAGTTCTGACTTCTTGAAAGTGTGGTTTGTGGTAAGCCAGCACCTACCTATCCAAACATGGACCTTCTGGCACACCAAGGGGTGAGCACCTGTGCTTCTGAAACCCTGACATCTGGTCTTATATACATTCCAGATGAGGATGTGAAAACCATGTTCTGGTATTATTTTTCACTATTTCCTCTATCTAGAATTACTGAATCAGTCAGTTCTGTGGAGTCATTAGAAGTCACAACTCAAATCTCAAATATTAACATACCTTAATATTAAATCTACATAAGCTCTATAATGATAGGTCAGTCTCACCTTCTCTGCTCTTACTCTGACCATATGAAAATATTTTGCAAATAAAATACATCAATTATTTATTCAATAGAACTGCATGTGGTGTTACTGTTTCCTAGTTCTGGGGCAGGTGATAGGGACACAAAGCTAGCCAACACACAGAATTCCTCCTTCCTGTAATTTGCAGTCTCAAGGAACAGACTGATACTGAACAAGTAATTATAAATGCAGTGAATGCTACAAAGAGAATGTACAGGGTGCCGTGGAAGCACAGAAGGGGTGCTTTTAAAAAAAAAAAAAAGTGGCTTCCTCTGTAGAACAACTGTGGGAAATTGAGATTTCACATTAAAATCAATAGGGCTAGAATTGTATGCTTCATTTTTTAGAGGCTGCATTGTAAACGGCCGTGCTTCTTATACCAGGATACCCATGGGGGATCCAGAAGCCACAGAATAAACACAATGCATATTTTTGGTGCTTGGGTTTCACTTGAAGATTTGGGAAAACAAACATTTTTTATTAAAACAAATATAGATATATTACGGAGTAGACTGTATGCATGTTAAAGATAAAAGATGAAACTTCAAAGAAATTTCACACTTGCTGTGATTTCCTTTGAACTACACCCCCAGACTCCCTAGGGGGTGTATATTCATTCTCCTCTGCCTTTAGGGATATGTTATAAAAAAAAATAATAATGTTGAGCAAGCAGTAGAAAGAGCATGGGGCCTGGCATTACTAGGAATAGCTGGGCAGCCTTTGCTAAGCCAGCTGTGACTCAGTTTCCTTGGCGATAACATAGAGATAATATCTTACCTCTCAATATTGCTGTGAAGATTTAATCAGAGAGCAAATGAAAAATTTTCCCGGAAGAAGATTTAATCAGAGAGCAAATGAAAAATTTTCCCGGAATGTTTGCTACAAAATAGACACTTTATAAATATTAGTTACCTCTTCCAATAGCAGTGAAATAAATAGTTGTCTAAGATTCTAACTGCTTCAACTCAGCACAGCTAGAACCACAGAAGGAACAACCAAAGATAGCAGGTTTTAGGAAGCCCTGTGTTATGTTCCCATCTGTTTATCCATTAGCATAATAGCTACAGTAATAACAGCTAACAAATGTGAGTGTATGTGTGATGAATCTGAAATGCTTATAAACTGTAATTTAAGGAAACAAAACAAACAAACCTACCCATTTTCCATATGTTAATATAATTTTACTCTGTATTACTATTTTTAACCATTTTAAAATATGACCAAACACAGAAAAAAAAAAAAACACAGGACTGCATCCATTCCTTTTGTGAATGGAGTAGAGGTGTAAAAAATATAAGAACTCTTGGTAAACTCTAAACCAGTAAACAATTACAAAGTCTGATTATGGCTATGATTATAAAGACATGCTAACAAAGGGCTTTGTAATTCTCAATACTAGGTACTTCCATATCCAGACAGCTGGCATATATATATTTGTTCTTAAACTCAATTTTTACTGAATTTTGCTCTTTCCTTCAATGTCTTAAGCCCCAGAAAATGAAGTAAACTTCAAAGTTTAGGAAACTTACCTATGGATAGAGAGGAAAATCCAATTATATCTTGTTCTTTTTCCAGTAAAGAAGTAGATAGGTAGAAGATTCATTTTAATTTTCCCAAATGTTTTATATCTAAAATGGAATTGGATGTCTTGATATTATAGCAGACTAGTTAAATAAAATTTATACTTGTCTCACCTAACAGAACTAAGTAAAAAGAAAATGTATCAAGGTTGTGTTTATTCTCAAATCCTTGTTACTTAAAATATATTATTATATAATTAAAGAGCAATGACAGAAACTTGAGTTGTAGAGTAAAGAACTGCTTATCAGGATCTGCAGTGAAACAAATTGAAGTTTCGTTAGGAAAATGGTAGGTCTGAGCTATGCTGCCAATGCAGAAGGTCAAGGTCAGTTCATTAGGTATAAATCATGTAGGGTTCATCACATCAAAGAAGGTCCAGGGAAGTGACTCAAGACTGGGGTCATATAATTATGGTCTTCCCAGTGCTAGAAGAGCTAAGAATTCTAGTTGCCTTCAAGAAAAGCAATCAATAACTGTCTTTAAACTATCAATAAGTGGATGGATGTCTGGTGTTTTCTTAAGGTCTCTGGCAGTAGCTACTGCACATTATTGCTTTCATGCAGGACTGAATACTCTAACAGCTAGGCATAGGGCAGAAATCATTGCCTACTTACCACAGGGGCAATGGTACCAAATACATTAACTTCTGACCGCAACTTATCCAATGTTAGCAAACAGAAGTGACAGCTCATATTTCCTTCATTACAATGTCTTATGGCCAGAGCCCTCTGATGAGACGTTTCTTCTATCTGGGTCTCAGGGAAAGGTGTCCTATCAATTTCTGTATTTGCAATGGATTGTGCTAATCCTAAATCCATGCAGTGAAATCTGGCTCCTCCCCCTGACGAGAATGGTCCCCACTGGGGCCTCAGGTCTATGGACCTATGAAGAACAGCAGAGTTTCCTTTGTTGAAAGTAAGGAGAGAGAAATGCTACATCTCACGTGTCCATGGCCATTTTCTCTACCAATCCTTTTTTATGGGTATGTAAGGAACCAAGTTCTTTCCACCAGACTTTTTGAGTTTTTGGAAGCTCTTGAACTTATCTGACAGCTTCAGGAGTCTAAAATGAAGACTGGCAGTTACAAAGGAGGTACTGAATATGTATCTTTAGTGATGCTAAGATTCTTGATTAATGCACCTTCCTTTACTGAATAAAAATACCCACGGGACTTTTCCATTATTTGGTCCTTTTGTGTGTTTCTCAAAGTAAAATTGGTCTCCATGAATAAAAGATAGGCATGTTCTAATTCTGAAGCCTAAATATTAAATATGTATCTTTCAGGAAGACAGTATAAAAATTAGTTTGGGTTCTTTGCTTGTGAACAACAGAAACTGACTCTAGGCCACTTAAGCTAAAAAGTACATCAGGGATCTAATGCAATCAAAGAGAAAACTGAAGAACAAATCTTAGAAATAAGAAGAGGCAGTCATTTATGGGGATAGAAGGCCCCTGGACATGTCATCTCACCAAGAGAATTTTCCTGATAGAAATCAGGTTACGGTTGGGAAGCAAGAATGGCTGATAGGTTAGTTGCACATTCTTTTTTGTTTTGTTTTTTTTTTTAATTGTATTTATTGGGGCACCTGTGTGGCTTGGTTGGTTAAGCCACTGCCTTCTGCTCAGGTCATAATCCCAGGGTCCTGGGTTCGGGCTCCTTGCTCATCAGGGAGCTTGCTTCTCTCTCTGCCTCTGCCTGCCTCTCTGCCTGCTTGTGTGCTTTCTCTCTCTGACAAATACATAAATAAAATCTTTTTAAATTTTTATTTATTTATTTATTTGGGAGAGAGAGAGAGAGAGAAATCACAAGTAGGCAGGCAGAGAGAAAGGGGGAAGCAGGCTCCCTGCTGAGCAGAGAGCCCCATGCGGGCTCGATCCCAGGACCCTGAGATCATGACCTGAGCCAAAGGCAGAGGCTTAATCCACTGAGCCACCCAGGTGCTCCAACACATTCTTTGTTTTTGGTTAGAGGTTACAATATTCCTGGAAGATTTTATAATACACTTACCAGTACCCTTAACCACTCCATAAAACTGGTGCTCAATAAACAGTTGACATTTAGAGTGACTGAGACTGCTTAAGCATTAAACTTAAGTATATTTTTTCACCAGATTTGGGATCTTCACTTTTTTTTTTTTAATTTTTTATTTTTTATAAACATATGTTTTTATCCCCAGGGGTACAGGTCTGTGAATCACCAGGTTTACACACTTCACAGCACTCACCAAAGCACATACCCTCCCCAGTGTCCATAATCCCACCCCCTTCTCCCAAACCCCCTCCCCCCAGCAACCCTCAGTTTGTTTTGTGAGATTAAGAGTCACTTATGGTTTGTCTCTCTCCCAATCCCATCTTGTTTCATTTATTCTTCTCCTACCCACTTAAGCCCCCATGTTGCATCACCACTTCCTCATATCAGGGAGATCATATGATAGTTGTCTTTCTCTGCTTGACTTATTTTGCTATAGCAGCAATGTCCACAATAGCCAAACTATGGAAAGAACCTAGATGTCCATCAAAAGATGAATGGATCAAGAAGATGTGGGATCTTCACTTTTGTGAAGTCCCTTCTTTTTTTACCAGAGCAATATTTCCAAGAGGAAAAAAATAATAATAATATGAAGAGATCCAAAAACCTTTGTTTTCTTACAACCACAGGAATAGATTCACTGAAGCCCAAGATATTGATCACAGATATTCATTAGAATAATGAATTAAATTAATGCCTATGATTTTAATTGAGACATTTGATACCATTTCACAAATATTTTTAAAGTAGACAACCTGCCACATGTGTAAATCCAAAAGCTCCAGCAGCGCCCTTCCTCTACCTAATGTAGTTCTCTGTCTTATATCTTTCTTGAATGTTCTTGGTCTCCGGGCTCTGAAATTATCCAGTTATGGCTGGCACATGCCTACATTTTCCATTATGTTTGCTGTATATCCCAGATGAAGGCTATTTCTTTTCACTTATATTTTCTCCCCATTTATCTTCTCATTGAGAGAAGGGTTCAGGATAACAGGACACCCCTAATTACATCTGGTTAATTTACAGTTCTTGGGTTGTTCTTATTCTGTACTGGCAGTAAAAAACTTCAAGTCTTTGTCCTTACAGAGACTGATATTTAAGGCATATGGAAATTTAGTTTCTTTTTAAGGTGGGTTGGGACGATATTGAGTGATATAGTTTAATTTGAACCTCAGTCCATTTGAAAGGAACCCTCATTGACTGGAATGAATCTAGAAATTGTGTCTGATCTGATTTCAGAAAGATAATTTGCAGCCCTGAAACTTCATTGGTGATGCCACTAATCCTACAACGTGGTCATGCAAATTATCTGATATGATCTATTTACTCCATTCATTCAACAAATATTATTTGAGCTCCTACTGTGCAGCAATCCCCTTACTGGGCACTGGGAGTACAGAAGTAAATAAAACAGACCAGGGCACCTGGGTGGCTCAGTCAGTTAAGCATCTGACTCTTGATTTCAGCTCAAGTCATCATCTCAGGGTCCTGAGGTTGAGTGAGACCCACTGTGCTGGGCTCCACACTCAGTGCAAAGTCTCTGTTTGTCCCTCTCCCTCCCCCAGCTTGCTCTCATTCTTGCTCTCACTATCTCAAATAATTAAATAAATAAAATCTTAAACACACATACATACACACACAGATTTTGCCTCATGAAGCTTACATTTTATTGAGAGAAGAAAGCTATTAAACACATAAGTACACATATAAATAGGATAATTATAGGTGACTTGAAGAAAATACAGCAGGGTAGTGAAAAGGGGGTAATGATAGCTAATTTAATTAAAATGGTTGAAGAAGACCTCTCTGAGTAGAAAATATTTGAATAGAGACATCGATGATGAAAATAAGCTAGCCAGGCAAAGGGCTGGGAGAATAGTTTTCTGGGCAGAAAGAACAGCTAGTGAAAAATCTTAGGACAAAGAGCTCAGCACATTGGAAGATGATCTTCACGGAGCAGGGCAAGTAAGACAATGAACAGTAAGAGAGAACCTGGGAGAGGCACAGAGACCAGCCACTGGACATCATGAGAAATTTGGATTTCATTCTAATTATAACAGAAAACCACTGGAGCGTTTCAATCAGGAGAAAAATAAAATTTAATTGTTAAAATCTTGTTTTCTGCTGTTTTAAATTGGTCATAGAAGAGGAGAAGAGAGGCTGGTTGATAATAGGATGTTTTTGCTCAGGTATAGGTTGGCCAGGGATTTGAATAAATGACCATGGAAATAGTGAGAAGCAGAGGTATTTGATATATATTTGGGGGTACAGCACACAGGATTTTCTGACATATTGGATATTGGGGAATTGTGCTGAAGAAAGGGATTCTGGACAAGCCAGTCGCTTCTGAACTGGTCAACTAATTGGATGAGTGGTGATGCAAATAACTGTTATGTGCAATCCTGGGGAAGGAGTAGGTTGGGAAGTCAGTGAGAGTGGGGTGAAACAGACAAGTGGACTAAAAAATTAAAGACCTTGGACATGTTAAGTTTGTGATACCTTTTAACCATTCAAGTGGAAATTCCTATATGAATCTAGAGTTCAGGTTAAGAAATGAGGGAGACCGAACACACAATCCTTGCTGTACATATAACCAGTGCTACATCCAGCAGGCTAGCTACCTGTCTGTGATTTTTATTTGTATTTGCCTTCTTCCTAGCTATCTATACAGTAATTTGTTATTACAGATACTCAGTAAATGTGATTGGGATGTAAATCACACGGTTTTATCAAATATAGATTCTATCATGCTTTTTACATGGAATCCTTCTGCTTTATGAAATCTGGAGCCAACGTTGTAAAATATAATTTCACATTCATTAATAATTTAATTTGGTAAAGGACACGGCTGAGTGTTACATAAACTTCTTTTCCCATTCAAATAATTCCAGCTCATCTTATTTTTTTCTTAATATTTTCAAGAGAACCCATGTATGAGCAGCCACTGAGAAAGGGTCACAATCTGGACCTCATTTAAAAAGTTAATTTAGGGGCGCCTGGGTGGCTCAGTGGGTTAAAGCCTCTGCCTTTGGCTCAGGTCATGATCCCAGGGTCCTGGGATTGAGTCCCACATTGGGCTCTCTGCTCAGCAGGGAGCCTGCTTCCTCCTCTCTCTCTGCCTGCCTCTCTGCCTACTTGTGATCTCTATCTGTCAAATAAATAAATAAAATCTTTAAAAAATAAAATAAAATAAAATAAAATAAAAAGTAAAAGGTTAATTTATCTGAAGAAGGTTTAGGGTTAGTGAGTTTTATCATTAGCTTAAATGTGTTTCTTTCTGTCAGGTGTTCTTTAATGTATTTTTAGTATTAACATTTTGGGAAATAAAAACTTGCTCAGGAGAGAGGAGAAAAAGTTTCAAAATAGCTGTCATTTACAATGCCTGAAATTTATGCTTGAAAAACCTAAAGAAGATTTGCCATCAGGTTCACATTATAGATTTATAGGAAGAGAATGAGGAAATTGATGGTACCATACAGTAAACACTTTGCAATTTGCTTTGAGATGCCTTTTACTCCTGAGACAGAATCCTGGAGGCTGGGAAAAGAATATGTATGAAATGACCGAGGAGTAACAGAAGCCTCGAAGAATAATAGGATCCTATACTGATAAGCTGGGAAGATTTCTGTTAACAAAACATGTCGTACTTGGTGGAATTTTATTCATCCACAAAATTTCAGGCTTCTTGGATTCAGAGAATGTAGTACTTGCTAGTCATTTGAACCATAAGATAACGTTTTAATGAGGATTATGTGATTTCACTGGAAGGGAAAATGTTCTAAATCCTTCCACTCAAAATTGACGACTTGTATTTAAAACTGTCTGACACTTTCTAAAGTCTGAATATAGATTTAACAGTAGGCAAGCAATGCTGGGTCCCATTTTGTCAGAACTGTTGTCTTCTAGAATTATATTGTTTGATGTTAGAACACTGGGTGTTAGACACAAACAACGAATCATGGAATACTATATGAAAAACTGACATACTGTATGGTGACTAACAAAGTAATAAAAAAATTATATATAAAAAAGAAATCTGGATCGTGGCTGTAGTTCTCCTTCCTTTCGCTAGGGCAAGAAAGTCTAAATCATTGGAAGCCATGGAATCAGAAATAATCTTTTACACTTTGTTCACAGCCCGAGCCCCATGGGCCAAGACTGTTCCTGTGCTGCCTGTGCAGTGCTTCCCAGGCTGCCCATCAGACTGTGAAAAGCTTTTCTGGAAGAGAGAGCACGAGAGAAGAGCATCGCGGAATGAGAACGCACAAAACAAGCCCGTGTCAAGGGCAAAAACGTAGACGGACATAGAACTGCAGAGACGAATAGAATGTGGTCAGAAGAGCCACCCTCCAAGAGGAGGTGGTGAAAATGAAAAACACAAGGATGTTCCAAGGCGGTGTGAATGGCAAAGATGAAGAGCTTAAGCTCTGGGAACCAGGCTGTCTCCTGTCCTTCCACCCTGGCTCTGCCCCTGAGTAGCTGTGTCACTCTGCACAAGTGACTTTAACACCTCTGTGTCTTGCTTCCCCATTAATACAATGAAGATAATAACAGCACCTATCTCATAAGCTACTGTGAGGTCAAGTGAGTTGGTATGTTTAATAGATTTAGAATGATACCAGGTGACCCTTGGTCAATATTTAGTTTTTGTTTTTATATAGTGAGTTTAAGAATGAGTTTTTTTTAAAAAAAAGGATTATGCGAGGCAAAGTTTGGAGTAATTCACCATTAGTTTTTATCCTTACCCAAGGACATCTTAGTAGAAACACACACGCTCACCCGCAGAGTCAATCCAATCCAATCATAGGGTAGGGTATGGAAGACACTTAACAGGTAGACTATCACGTTTCAACCCAAAAGTAACAACTAGAAATTAAAGAACTCTGGTGGTAGCTCCAGAGGAGAAAGAAAAAAAAAAAAAAAAGAAGAAAATTCTTTGGGCATGTTATTGATACTTTATGAGAATTTGATAAACGAAAGCATTCAAGAGTGAGTGCTAAATTTGTGCAGGGTAATAAAGGCTTCAGAAGGTAATAAGAATCTTGGACCCTGCACACATAAGGTGCTCTAAGAGGTTTGGTAATTACCTAAATGAAAGAACATCACCGTTTCCATAATCACAATTCAAATCCAGGGGTCACTTATGGTTGATAATGTTACAGATGCCATTCCATCTTCTGTAGCACAGAGGCTTTTAGCACGAAGCAGCTTACAGCCGTTTCCTGTGCCTTGTTCATTTACCCATCATTTCAATGAGATATTTTAGCCTTGTACATAAAACTTTTTCAGTACTAGAGTCTGTTCCTGGAAAAGCTTTGCCGTCTGAATATAACATCGAGCACATGAATGTGAGCAACAAAGAGACCTTAATGAAAACAGGGTTCAAAGGACTTAAGTTAATGATAGTTTATTTTAGTGAAGATGTTCACATGCACAATTATGATGTCTAATTATACTTCTGTCTTCTTTAGGTGAATCTGGCAAATTTGAAATATATTAAGGGGATTCTTTTAGATTTCAGATTGTCCTAAAGAATCTCCACCAAAATTAGATAACAAGATCATTACTCTCATGAATTTCTATTATATTGATATTCCATGCCCAATGTGTTTATAGGAGTAACTTACATAATAGCAAGGTAATATTCTCCAGTGATTTTTCTGTGTCAGAAGTCCCCAAGACCACCTCTGTTTTGATGACTCCTTATAAGGACTCATAGGACTCAGCCTATGGTCATGCTCATGGCCACGATTTATTACAGTGAAAAGATACAAAGCAAAATCAGCAAAGGGAAAAGGCACATGGGGCAAAGTTCAAAGGAAACCAGACGCAGCTACCAAGAATCATCTCTCAGTGGAGTCAGACAAAATGTGCTTAATTCCCTCAGCCTGTGAGTTTTAACAACGTGTGTGAAGTGTTATCTAGCAGGGACACTTTAGAGACTCAGTGCCAGGGATTTTATTAGGGCCTGGCCACATGGGTACCCTCTGCATAGTATATACGAAAATTTCAGACTCCAGAAAGAAAATCAGGAGTTCAGCATAGACAATATTGTTCATATAAACAGTTTAGGCACCCTGAGCCACTTTTACCACCTAGGAAATTTTTATATCAGTTAGGGAACTATTTGCCAGTCAAGTTCCTGACACCAGCTATGGAACAACTTTGTAAGCAGACCTTTCTAAGGATAGCAATCCAGGCTCTTTCCTGCACATGTACCAAAGCAGACTTTCAGACCAATTTTTAAACCAGAGAAGAAGGGAGCTTAGCTTTTTTGACAACCCCGAACTTGACTTGCCTAATGAAACTGTCAGAAATGGTAGCACGGTTCCACAATATAGGTCACTGCCAACTGACAAGTGCATAGGCTCTATTAACGCATTTTATCACTGCCACCTAACCACTGCTTTGCCATTTTTTTTTTCCTCTAAGGAACTATCACACATCCCCCAATCCACTCTAAAGAAAAGAATGTGATGTAACACTTAGAAAGATCAGAGCTCTATCTACCAGGGAGTATGTCTATCTAATTTTACTAAAGAGAATTTTCACAACTATCAGAATGAAGAGACAAATTTCTATGTCAGAGATTCAGAAATCTTGAAGAAATCTCAGTTAATTCTTGCTTTTCTTCAAAATCATAATTTCTAAAATGAGAGACAAGAAGCATAGAAGTCATTTTGACACTCCCCCTTCTCACCATTTATTTGTCAATTGTTAAACTGTGCCAATGTTAGTTCCTAGAATATTTTCCAAATCTGTCTACCTCTCCCCATATCCACTCTGTCACTCTCATCTGAGCTAGCAATATTGCTTTACGGCATACTAATAAAGACTCCTGACTGTTCCTCCAGTGTTCCATATTGATCCTACCTTTTCCATGATCTATCTTACAGGCAGAGTGATCTTTCAAAAAATCAGTCACTCCAGGTTACCCATCAACATCTTTCCATATGTTGATGACAAAAACACCCAAATCATTATCAGGCTCTGTGTTATCATGCCTTGATGACCTTGCCTTCTGAGTTCCATCCACAGAGACCTTATACACTGTAGGGTCTGCTCACCAGCGGCTCGCCTTCTTAGTTAAGTTCTACTCATTTAGTCTTGACTCAAAATATCACCTCCTTGGGAGATCCTTTCTGATCTGTTTCTTTGCCCCAAAGCACACTCATGCGCGCGCTCTCTCTCTCTCTCTCTCTCTCTCTCACACACACACACACACACACACACACTCACACACATTCTTGGTCATATTCTCCTTCTGGATATTCTTTGGCATCCTGTAATTTTCCTTCACAGATATATCAGAATTATAATTATCTGTAGAATTAGTTGTATGCTGCATATCTGTATCTGTATAAATAAAAGCTACATGAGGGCAGGGATTCGTTTTACCTTGTTTATTCTTCTATCTGCAGAATCTCTCACAGTGCCTTGCACACACTTGATGCTGAATAAATACAGATTGAATGAATGAATCACTTGCTATCTCTTTATTTCCTGTGCTTTACTGTCCTTAGCATGGTACTGAGTGTGACCAGAACAGACCTAACAAATACACAAGTACATTGGTTGCTATGTATATTGGTAAAATCTCAAAAAATTTCAAAATTATTTACTCAAAATGTTGCATTTTCTATTTGTTCTTGTCATTGTGTTTGTTTTATATTTTATATTTTAGTATTTACAAAGAATGAGTTCCCATAAAGACGTGAAAGAGGTAATAGAGTATAATCATTAGAGAATAAAAGAAAGGACGATTTTAAACACCTAAGTCCTGTCATGTACAAAGCCTTAAATATGTGTTTTCCACATATTCTACCAGATTATTAGATGACTTTTATCTCTCTTCCTCAATGAGCCACTTCTGCCACCTGAATCAGGCATCCAGTATGCACCTGTGGGTCCTTCTCAATTCCAATCTAAAAGGACACAGAAGACAAAATTCTTGCCTTTATCATTCAGAATTTCATTTCATTTAGGACTTACTCATAGATGTTGAAGTATGAATATTGTCTTTGTTTTCTTGTCCGTATCATCTTCCTGCTTATTCACTCTTAAGACTAAGATATTCAGAATCTCTCCTTATTGAATTGAATAGAGTTGGATTAAAAACCAGCTTTGAAGTGACATCACCAAGACAGCTACATAGGTTATTTCTGACTTCATTTCTCCACAGAAGAAGAATGACTAACAACTATTCAAAAATAAGACATTGCTGAGAGAATCCTAGAATAAGGGGTTGAGACTGAAACACCTCCCTGTACCTCAGAGTCCAAGAGAGACTGCATTGAAGGGAAAGAGAAGTGACAACACATTGACTGCTTTGACCCTCCCCCAGGCCAGTACAGCACCATTCAGAGAAGTGTCCTTTGAGCCTCTGGTTTCCCCCGTGCAAAAGAGAACCCCAGGTGACAAGCAGCCCCCCACCAGCATTGGGGGTTACTCTGTTGTAGCTGCTACACTGATCTCCCACTATGGGGACTAGGGGGGAGGTTGTATAGGGCCCATCCACTTGGAATCTGACTGTGATGAGCAGTATGAAGGAGCTTGCAATAATTAACAATGGATCTTGGCCAACTGAGTTCTTAATGTGTAGTTCCCAACCAGTGGTTCTGCTCATCTGCAGAACCAAGGTGGGATGTACTCTGACCAGAGAACTTGGTGGGGCACAGATCTGCCTGATTCAGACCCTGGAATAAGGAGTTTTGCTGGCTCTAGTTTGCCCCCAGTCAGGCAAGGAGCTGAATCACAGTCTACCATCTATGGAGAATCTCTTCCAGCTCCATCTGACTGGAAGGACTGATGACAACTCCAGGAAGCTGTGTGGCTCAGCAGTGCTTGAACTGAGAGGTGACCAGACAGAGCTGATCTCCCCCATAGCAAAGCCAATACTGAGCATGGAACATTCGCTTGCTACAAGGCAGGGGTTAATTAACAGCCAAGACTGAGGGTAACCCTGGGTCCTTCCCAACCAGAATGACTGTTTAGGAATTTGAGATGGCCCAGAGTATCCATTTCTACTTCCACATAGGCAAGGGAGCTGAGACATAGCCCTGCCTGCTGTAGACCGTCTCTTCTGGCCCCATTGGACAAGAAGAGCTGGTGACAACCCATGAAAGTTTTGTGGCCCCAGGGGTGCTCGAACCAAAATGTAGGTCTGAAGAACTGGTAATCTGCAGAGCAAAGCCAGTGTCCCTGTGTGATCAGGGAACTTGGGGTGTGGATTAGCTAAGACAACAACTGAAGAGCTCTAAAAGATTTAGAGCTATTTTTTCCCACTGGAGCCCAGGCAGGTTATCTTTGTAGCCCTGCTCATTGCTGAAAATATCCTTCGGCCTGTCCAAACAAAGAAACTAACTAGAACATACAGGAAGCTCCATAGCCCATTCAATAACCCTATATACAGTGGCACTTGAATAGAGAGCACAGCCCATGGCTTTCCCTGTCTGCAAAGCAAAACCAGTGGTCTCACTTGACCAGGGAATTCAGTGTATACCCTGGCTTGATTTGAGTCCTCAAACAACAAGCTCTAAAGGTCGTGGTCCTGTGCTGCTGGCCAGTCAGAGCTGAGAAGTTAGTTGTTAGCCACATCTACTATGTATCCAGTCATTACCATCTAGCAAGACTGACCAGAGAATCCAGGCAACTGTGGAGTCCTTACAGCCTTACTTGGGTAGGGAACCAAGCCAGCAGTTCTATCCAACTGTTCTCAGCCAGTGAGGTACACCCCCATCCTCTGAGCTTGAACACTTGTCTTTCCCCTAAAATAAACCATAACAGGAGGCCCCACTTGCCCAGGGACCTTACCAGTAAACACACCCAGAGATCCAAACTGAGTTGACTGATGAAGAACTGTCAACTATGTCAGGATTACAAAAAATCAGGATCAGGTAAATATGACACCACCAAAGGAAACTAATAAAGGTACAGTAACTGACCCTTAAAAAAAAATGGAGTTCTATTAAGTGTCAGACAAAGAATTCAGAATAATCTTCCTAATTCAGTTTATTGAACTATAAGAAAATACACAGAGACAATTAAACAAAATTACAAAAACAATGCATGAAAAAAAGAGAAGTTTGGCAAGGAAATAGCAACCATCAAAAAACCAACTAGAAATCCTAGAGTTGAAAAACACAATAAGGTGAGTTTTAGGAATCCCACTGAAACTGCAGTGGCGGTCAGAAATGAGGACAGCCTTGGGAACTGTGAATTTAGACTTTGCAGTTTGCCTAATGTTAGATAGTATCTAAAAGCAAAACAAAACAGAAATCCGCCAACCTACCTAGATAGTATAAACATGGGGAAACATGCATTAAGAGTCACACATCAAAGAAAAAAAAAATCCCTTGATATGACAGGTTGGTAAATGCAATAGCCATAGGATGCCACACAAAGAAATCCATGCCATATAGCCTTTTCTGATGTTTACTTTAAATTAAACTTTAATTCCCTTCTATTTGTCTAATAATATTTCTGAAACACAATTTCACAAACATTAACAGGTTGCTAGAGAAACAAAGATTTATTGTCTGGAAGCCTGGAAAAATAATCCATTCCCATTAACATCTTTACCTCAATGTTTTCATTATACTCATTACCACTGTCTATCTTTTAACATATACTCCTGCCCTCAACTGGCTGCAGAGTGCTATTTTTATTTTAGGGCTTTTCACGTATTTTTTTATTCTTTCTGAGATGATTGCCTTCTCCATTCTTTATAAGATTAACAACTATTCATCTTCCATGTTTAAATTACATTTAAATTATATTTATATGTGTATACACACACACAAGTATACAAATATATATGTATATATACAAATTATAATTGTATTATATATTATTATACACTATATATTATAATATATTATGTATACTAAATATTATATATACATTATATAATATAATCTATATTTATATTGTATATAAATAAATAAATTATATCTTAAAATATATAATATATAGTAAATATATTATTATAATTTGTAGGTATAATTTATATATTTATTCATTTGACTACTTGACTCTAAACTCTAGACTGTTTCATCCTGCACTATATCTTTATGTGTTTTATATAATACCTGGACAATACAAGATGCTATTAAAAAAGAACCTTACCTGTCTTAACTGTAATTTTTGCAAACTGGTTATAAGGATGTAAGATATGTGATTGACAAGAGATAGGAACTAACAAGTCAGGAAGTTTAGCAATTGTTTATTTGCAGAGGTGAAGAGGGGTGGAACAAGCAAGAAATGTCTGTGGAAGATGATGAAGAAAAGGACTTGAGAATCTCTTCCATGCTTTTGGAATAAGAAGACAGAAATCCAGCAGTAGGTCAAACTTGACTGAGATACAGAGGGTACCTAAGGCAATTCTGGGCAAGAGATTCATGGTAAAGCAGCAAACAGCTACATGTAGGACAATTGCAGGTAGAGTCAGTCCATTTGGATGCAGACTGTGATGGGTAGATTGGACACTGCTCTTTCTAAGACTGGGCCTGAGAAGAGCCTGTCTTAGACACAAATCCAGCTAAACCTCTGAAATAAGACTTCTGCATTAAGCCAGAACAAGCTGAATTCTGTGACAGAATGTGTGCACTTATCCTTTACCACCTGTTTATAATTTGTGCACCAAGATTAACCCTGCAAAAGGAAAATCTTTTTTTTAACTCAGACCCTCTTTCAGTTTCCTGATGGCACCAAGCTTGTTACCACCCAAAAACTCGTGTCCCCTTCCCTGTGTCTGGAACATCTCCCTAACTCTGGTTAAAACTTACTCACTCTCACTGCCCCACATTCCATGTACTCCTTCTAAAAGACTTTCTCCATTCCACCCAATTCCACATTGCTGACTTTATAACATAAGGTCCTGATCAGATATTTATATGAATTATTCTTACAAAATTCATGATAACTTATATACACTTCTGCATTTGTATTTATTGAATAACTTATTTCCCTACCAGCCTACTAAGGTTAGAGTTGTAAGATTAGAGTTGATGTCTCATTTTGTTTACAATTGTCTCTAATTCTTAGCATGTTGACTGGTGTAGTGATTAATAAATATTGACTGAATGAATACCAGTTATGAAGGCACACCAGGCTAATAATCTCCCATGGAAGAGGGGTGGAGAACTGTCAGAGGCTATGAACACAAAGTTTCCAACACATATGGAAAATTCCTACTAAATCTGAAGTGATAAGATAGATAGTCAAGTGTGGGTACCTTACTGTTGTAGGCACCTTGATGGTTTCAATATAACTTAATCATGTTATGTTTTCTTTAAGATGTAATCATATCTTTTGGGGCTGTAGACTGTGGGTTCATGTTAATTGTCCTGGTTTCCAATTAGTAAATGCATTATGGCATTTTCATAGTATATTAACAAAAGAAGAAAGTCTATCAGGTGGAAATCAAGTAAATTTAATTAATCTCACTGGAAAAAAATCAGATGATCTAGAAAAAGCCATATTTTGAAAGAGGCTGAATTTATACTGAAAAAATAAGTTGCACTATAAAATAACGTTGGAAATAGAAAAAAAAGAAAAGACCACATGATTACACATTAAGTTAAATGATTTTTAAATCATGTCTTTTCAAAAGAACTGGGATAAAGGTGTAGAATAAACTTGGCCCTCTTATTTTGTTTTTCTTGAGTAATTTTATATTAAATATCTGCATTAGATATCCTGTTATCATAAGACTCATTAATCTCTAACAACATTGGTGAACAGCTAGTAGTGAGCAGGCCTAATGGAGCCCTACCTTTTGTCAGTAGAGATGCCATCTAACTTTGTTACTGCTCTAGATTAGTTTTTAACTGAAATTGCTTATATATAACTATTACTGTTAATGGGAAAGGATATTAAATATGGATTATATCTTTCATAGTCTAGCTAGCTGGGCATCTTGGACTTAATACTCCCCATCTGTGACCCTTTACAATACATTAAGCACACCTTTTCAGCAGCAGCCCTATTACAGTTAATCATGCTGAGGAAGAGATTGTACTAAACGTATTAGCAAGACACTGACATTAACCAAATGCTAGTCAGATGTGTCAGGGAACAAAGAGCTAAATCTAGGCTCTGTCTTTTCAATGGCCTTTGAGCTTTTAAGTCAATGGTATCTAAGTGTTTCCTTCCATCAGTAGGAGGATTGCTGGTCTCTCGGATTACACTGACATGTGGCCACACGTATTGTAAAAATATAGTAGTCAACTTACCCAATTCTTTCGGAAATTTAGATGGAAATTTTACTAATTTACTTCTCTGCAATGTGCACATTTTTTCAATGAAAAGCAAAATACATTAAGTACATGGGGTTACAGGAAATAACACAAGGCTTTTAAACTCTTCAGGAAAAACAAAACAAGTCAAACAGGAAGTACAATGATAATTTCAGCAACGTACAGAATGCACTATAATGATACATTTCATTTTGGAAACTACATTGCCTTCTACAAAAAAGCAGATAAATGGCACAGCCTTATGATATGAGATGTAAATGTTAATAGGAGATATCAAATGTCTGGGAAGAATATGCTTCTGAAAGCCTTGGAACAATTGGGGCGCCTGGCTGGCTCTGTAGGTAGAGTATGTGACTCTTGATCTTGAGGTCATGAGTTCAAGCCCTATGTTTGGTATTGAGCTTACTTTAAAAAAAAAAAAAAATGAAAACCTTGTAACAGAAAGAACAGGAGACTGAGACAAAGCTACTGCACTGGAATAGGGAACTGAGACCTACATGTATCAAGAATGATTGTTAAATTGAATTGTATCTTTTTCAGCTTTATATAGTGAAATTATAAATGTCTGAAGGTGGGGCTGATGGGTAGACCTGCCCTATCAGGATGAGGCTGAGATTCAGAAATAAGCTTTCTAACAAAGAGCAGATATTCCTATGGTTCAGTATGGGGCATAGGAATACACAGAATACATAGAATGTAAGAGGAAGCTGATAAAAGGAGATTGCAGATACAGGGCTATTTAGGAAGAAAATAGTATTGAGAGGACTCTGACCTATCCACATGTTAACTTCAGGTTACATCAGTTTCCTATACTTTACTAGTAAGCTATGTATAATCTGTCCCATAGAGTAGCTTTAGGTCTTCTCAGGGAATCCTTTATTATACTTTAAGGTCTTAAATTTTAAAAAATTAATTCTAATCTTATTTTACATATTTAAAGCCCTAATATTTGTATAATCTTTCACTCAAAAATTCTATTCCTGAGTAGTATTACTTTTTACTCATAAATTATTAGCTAATATATATGGTACCTACCATGAGTCCACCATGGTCTACATACTTTATGTACAACCTCAATAAATTCACACAGCTATCCTATGAGACAGGTACAATTACATTTCGCAGATGAAGTGAGGCACAGGAAGGGTAAGCAGCTTACTTACCTAAATGGCTCACATAGCCATTAGCACACAAGGCTGTGAACCCTAAATTTCTGGTTCCTAGGGACTGTACTCTTAGCCACTAGAGACTACTACTTACCATGGGGATAGAAATACCAGTTCACTAAAATGGCAAAACCATCCTAGATGAAATAACTAGGGATTTGTTTTAAAAAAAAGTTACAGCAGAGCCTCATGATAGACGACATAAAATGTTATTCTACTCCATGAAAAACGACCATGTTATACTGATTAACCAGAAAAGTAACTAACATTGGTCATGAGTCTGGATATTGTGAAGTGGAATCCCTAGCTGACCAGTGAAGGACATGTAGCATGAACAGCAATAAATCCCTGTTGCTTTAAGTCATTGCAATTGTGAGCTTTTTGTTACTGGAGCCTAATATAGCCCATTCTAACTAATACAATTAATAATAAAAGCATATGCTCTAGACACAGAGATTCTGAAGAAAAAAACAAAACAAAACAAAACCCTAATCAGAGTGGTGAAGACGAATTGTAACCATCCAAATGGATTATCCTGGAACAGAAAAGGGCACAGAAGCACTTCAATTTAGTTGTCATTACCCTTGGTATTAGATACATCCATTTTTAAACACTATTCAACTGTTAGATACTTAAATCTCCTTTTCTGAAAATGTGAATAATTTGCTGTGAGAATTCAATGAAACAAAAAAGGGTGCTTAGCACAGAGCCTAGCACACAATAATAAATCAAACCACAGTAGCTTTTATTATTCGTGGGGGGCACATCTCAGCAGCATGACAAAGGAACAAGTTGGAGCTCGAGTTGGCCTGAGAGGATACCCAATGTCTATTGCCAGACAGGGACTCACTTGTCTTTCTCTTTTAGCATCTTTTAGATTCTGAGCAGAAGAGGTGGCAGGGGGAGGGCCTTGCTCCCCATCCCATTCATTATTTAAGATAAAATGACGGTAGCCTTTCACATAATCTACATCCCCCCCCAAAAAAAAAGTTCGTAGACAAAGTCAAGAGCTGGTAAACCAGAATCCCCAATTTCTCTTTGTGAAATATTTCACATTATGGGACATTTTCATTTAATGTTTAATCTCATTAACTGAGACAGAAAGAGAGAGAGAGAGAGAGAATCCAATAACCGACCTAAGAGACTCGTGCCCCCAGGACCTCACTGAAAAATTATGAACAACATTCCCAGTCCGTGGAGCTCCACCAGTGGCTCCACCAGCCATAGATGTTCTGACCATCAGGAAAGAGCAAATATTGAATAATGACCCATCTTCTTTGATTGGACTCTCCCATAATGTGTAGGTTATAAAAGAAGAGATTAAATCAAGTCTGAACAATACTAAATTCTTGGATTGTTGTTGACTTCACTACTCCTTACAACTAAAAACAAACAGAACACCCTTTACCAATGAAAAGAATCAGTAAGTGTGAGAAAGGATAAATACTGTTTATAACAACAACAAAAAATAGCAACAAATAGATGAGAACTTATATCAATAAAAATCTAAAGTTGATACCATAATATTAGAATACTCTCACAAAATTGTCATTTTAATATGAACTCTGAATAATTTGATAAAGATGTCTTTAAATTGTATATGGCAATAAACAAAATGCTGTTGGCAAATTGTGCATTTACCAATATTTGTATTAGCATCCTTCCTCCTGAAAAATAACTTACCTCAAGAGTTCATTTCTCACTGAAAATTAATAAAGAGAATATTTACATCTTATAATTTTTAGATAGATTTGCCATAGAAATATTTAGACAGATCCCTCAGTATTTGGGAAGAGAAAGAAGAGATCAATACTGATACATACCCATCTACTAAAAAAAAAAGTTTTCTTACTTCTCAAGGGATCCTTTATAACCACTATTTCAAGCTCAGTAGCTTGTGCCCCCATAAAATACAATTAACTTTGCCACTAGAAATTTAAAGAAATCAAGTCCTTACTTTGTATATTTATAAAAGCAGAATGCAGATATTCCTGGTGTCTTTAAAAAAAAGGTTATATACAAAAAAAATTATTAGCAAAATGAATACATTTAAAATTATTATGCAAAGTGACACAAATTACTTAACCTCTCCATATTTTTACACTGAAATTAAGCTGAACTTGTATATATAATTCTAATATTATTACCAGTTTAGTTCTTATTTATTACAGAAAACAAATTTCATAAGTGGCATATTTAGATTTTTATTAGTATATTAAAAATCAAAGATTTTTCCCTATTGCCTAGAATCTTGAATACTCCAATATCTTTTTTTATGTCCTATGAATTCTAAACCTTGCTCTTTGAAATTATTGAGTTCTCAAATAACATAAGTTGCCTAAAGAGGGGATATATTAAAATATTTTGATATTGCCTAATTATTATTGCTTTATTCTCCTTTATGCTATAGGCTATACATAGGGTATAGTCTATCCTATGGGATTTTATCCTTAAATTGATCAAATATATATATATATATATATATATATACACACACACACACACATATATATATATATATATGCATATATATGTATTTGTGACATGTCACTTAGTTCTGATTTTATATATATCATTTGGATCTGGTTATTCTACTGAAATAATATTTTTAGGAGGTAGAAGAAAAATCAAGAAAATAGTCCCAGATGTTACTTATTTCTGCAAACTATTATGTTCTAATCTTTGAGAGATTCTTAAACTCTCATATTTAAGGATCTAATTCTGTCAGGTTTATAAGTTTTTACAATATCACAAAGACTTCTTCTTTTTACTTAATATGTGTAATAGAGTATTTTCTTCTAAAAAAACATGGAATTGGTTAAAAACACCATTTAGAAAAAGCAATAAAATTCTAGCATTTGTTTTACTCATCATTCCATAAAAGGTTAGGAATATAATTACTTAAAACTTGCAAACTTTAATTTAGAGTTCACGGATTATATTGCTAACTATTTATTTAAATAGAAGTGTTTATGTTTTACCTATTAGGGTAACTTCTGGCATTGTGGTCATGTTGAGGATTGGTACACAGCCTTCAAAGTTTATTTAAAAGAGAAAACAGACATTTCTCCAAAGAAGACATACAAATGGCCAACAGACACATGACAAAATGCTCCATATCACTTGGCACCAGGGAAATACATAACAATGAGATACCACTTCACACCAGTCAGAATGGCTAAAATTAACAAGTCAGGAAACAACAGATGTTGACAAGGATGTGAAGAAAGAGGAACCCTCTTACTCTACTGGTGGGAGTACAAACTGGTACAGCCACTCTGGAAAACAGTATGGAGGTTCCTCAGAAAGTCAAAAGTAGCACTACCCTACAACTTAGCAAATGCACTACTAGGTATGTACCCCAAAGATACAAATGTGGTGATCTGAAGGGGCACCTGCACCCCAATGTTCATAACAGCCATGTCCACAATAACTAAGCTTTGGAAATAGTGCAGATGCAGATGTCCATCAACAGATGAATGGATAAAGATGTGGTGTGTGTGTGTGTAAAATGGAATATTATATATATTATAAGTAATATATATATATATAATTGAATATTATGCAGTAATCAGAGATGAATATTTACCATTTATATCAATGTGGATGGAACTCGAGGGTATTACACTGAGAGAAACAAGTCAATCAGAGGAAGACAACTATCACATGGTTTCACTCATATGTGAAATATAAGAAACAGTGCAGAGGACTTTAGGGGAAGGGAGGGAAAACAGAATGGGAAGTCATCAGAGAGGGAGAAAAACCATTAAAAGCTCTTAACTACAGGGAATGAACTGAAGGTTGCTGGTTGGGGGCGTGGGGATGGGGTAACTGGATGATGGACATTAAAGAGGGCACATAATGTGATGAGCACTGGGTATTACATGAAACTGATCCAAAGAGGCTCCTGCACCCCGCTGTTTATAGCAGCAATGGCCACAATAGCCAAACTATGGAAAGAGCCCAGATGTCCACTGACAGATGAATGGATAAAGAAGATGTGGTGTATATATATATACACACACACACATACACAATGGAATATTATTCATCCATCAAAAATGAAATCTTACCATTTGCAACAATGTGGACAGAACTGGAAGGTATTAGCATAATACTTCATTTAGCATAAGTGAAGGCAGTAAGTCAGAAAAGATAAACATCATATGATTCCACTCATATATGGAGTTTAAGAATAAAACAGAGGATCATAACAGAAGGGAGGGAAAAATAAGATAAGATGAAATCAGAGAGGGAGACAAACCCTAAGAGACTCTTAATCATAGGAAACAAACTGAAGTTTCCTGGAGGGGAAGGAGTTGGTAGGATAGGATAGCTGAGTAATGGGCATTAAGGAGGGCACGGGATGTAATGGTCATTGGGTGTTATATGCAACTGATGAATCACTGAACTCTACCTCTGAAACTAATAATATACCATATGTTAATTAATTGAATTTAAATAAAATGAATAAAAGAGAAAACATATGGGGCACTGGGAGGCTCAGCTGCTTAAGCAACTGCCTTTGGATCAGGTTATGCTCTCAGGGTCCTGGGATGAGCTCTGCATAGGACCCCCTGCTCAGTGGGGAGTCTGCTTCTCCCTCTCCCTCTACTCACCCCCACTTAATGCTCTCTCTCTCTCTCTCTCTCTCAAATAAATAAAATCTTTTTAAAATTTTTAAAAAGAGAAAACATACATACATGTATGCAGACCACAGGCATACACAAATTTCTATGAAGTAGGAATTTCAAATTAACAATTATACCTAGTGTTTTTTTAAATCTACATCCATGTATTTTATTATATAGAAACAGTATTAATGATAACACAGAAATGGAAATGCTACCACACAGTTAAGATATATAATTCTAGTCTGAAAACCTTGCCTCTTTGTCCTTCCAGTAAGCTGGAAAATAACAGCAAGAAGAGTGAAACTACTTCCAAGATGGCCTTTATAAGGGAAACAACACTCCTCCTGTGTCTCCTTCTTACGCTCAGGCCACTACTACACTCACAACACTTCTAACACCACACATGTGAGTTTTATACCTATACCAAGCAATTCTCTACAACATCAGCTGAGTGTCCTACAATGTAAATGAATTTATGACATGATCTACCTAGAGACAGCATCGAATTCCACAGGTTAAGGACTCCATCCTGCAAGACTCTACTCTCTACTTCACCTCCACCTCTACTTCAGATTTCAATTTGAAGCATATATATGTATATAAAAACTGAAATATTCATATGCTTCAAACTAGCACATGTAGAATACATAAATTATGCTATATTTATTAGTGAATAAATTAGCAGACATAAAAATTTTATATTATACATTTAAATTAAACTTATATACTATATATTATTATATATTAAAGTTATACACATGCACAGTACTATGTGTTTCAAATTAGAACTTTTTTTTGCTCATTCTTTAACATTCTAATCTACATTAAAGTTAATTTGGAAAACTCCAAGTTATACAGTTAGCCACCAATTTGTGTTTCCAACCCTTGTGGTAGTATGCATTCCTTCATTCAAGCCACTGTTCTAAATAACACATCAAAGAAACACCTTGAGTTACCAGGGTCTTACAATTTTATTATAATCAACAGTAGTGACAGCAATCCTTTAAAATATTTACACCCACAAAACAATTTTTTGGGGGGTAGGCTATTTTCTTACTGACTTTGTTAGCAGTTGCCAATATGTGGTAATAACAGAAGACCAACTTTAGTTGCCTTTACTACTCCTCTCAAATTCTCTGTGAACGTGCACCCCTAACTGCCTACACCTAAGGCAGGTAAGCCTCAGCATCCTGCCCTCTATACACCATTGACTGCTCTTAGTCCCAATGTCTAGAAATCTCCATTATATCATACATGCTAAAAGAATTTTTGATGAATGAGTTACTGAGAACTTTTGAGTTACTAAGAAGTATCTGTACATCTACTATTATTCTATGTTTTTGTAGACTTTCGAGAAATACTATCAGGTGTAAAAATCTGATTCTGGTTCTTTATATAATTGTTCTCTATTACCACTAAAAGCAACTAAGCCACACATTTTACTTCTAATAGTTTGAGAATATAACGAGCATATGACACTAAGTATGAACCTATTCTTATCTTACTGTAGTTTGCATAGCAATTTTTGGCATCCCAAACAATACATTTCAAAATAAAAGTATATGGGACAATATTATTATACAATTAGCAGAATGTCTGAAACACAGTGAGCCTGATATGCATGTAAATCCCCTCCATAATTGTTTTCCTGCTTGATTTATGATGCTGGGCATTTGGAAGGTGGGGAGGGAAAGAGTAATAAGGGAGGTGAAAAATCACCAATGATTATTACCAGACTTATAGTCTATTATTAAAATTCCCCATACTCACATTATTGGAACAATGGAAACTTACAAATTTTTTCTTATCTGTATTCTCATTTTAACTGTTGATAATAAATTAGAAAAACATAAGTACTCTCAGATTTTTCACTGGTATCCCTCCTATCTGTTTTACAAGACAAAAACAAAACTGCTATTTGAGCTTTCCAATAGCAGTCTGAAAAATTTATATTCCTATACCTTTTTTAGGTATAAATCAAGAAAAAGTGTGCAATACTAAATTGTTTGGGCCTTGCCAAGAAAATATTGAAAAATATATTTCGCTGTTCTTTGTTTCTTCTCACACAGAACACCCTACTTTAATTTGATTTATGTATTATGAAGTATGAAAAGGAGAGTATGAAGGGAGGAAAAAAGGGAGGGTTACTGGTGAAGAGTCAGTGCTATAGAATTTTTTAAAATAAAAACTAAGATGGCCATAATTATTCATTCTTTTAAGCAAATTATCTTAATTGACTTTGTAAAGAAACATTAAGATATTGACTAGTTCCAATAAGCACAGCATTGTTCATTTGTGGTTCACTTTTTGCAAAATAGATGCAATCATTCCATTTCCTATATTCATGGTTCAGAATAGGAAGGTAGCAACTTCTCACGTTGACTCTAGCCTTGACCATCTACCCAGCTTTGGTCAATGGAATAATAGTGAATGCGACATAAGAATTAACAGTTTTGGGGCGCCTGGGTGGCTCAGTGGGTTAAGCTGCTGCCTTCGGCTCAGGTCATGATCTCAGGGTCCTGGGATCGAGTCCCGTATTGGGCTCTCTGCTCAGCGGGGAACCTGCTTCCTCCTCTCTCTCTCTGCCTGCCTCTCTGCCTACTTGTGATCTCTCTCTGTCAAATAAATAAACAAAATCTTTAAAAAAAAAAAAAAAGAATTAACAGTTCTGTAGATGCATTGGGGATTGCCTTTTCTTACTGCTTTGGTGAGAATGCAATCACCACTATACCAAGAAGCCCAAACAAGTCTGTTGGATTATAAGAGAGCAAGGTCCTGTCACCCCAAATCCTTTGGCCGCCTTGATCAAAAGCCTGCCAAATGTTCCAACCATCGTCTGACTTGTCAGCTAGACACAGACACATTAGAGGGCCTAACAGAGATCACGCCCAGCCTGCTCAGACCAGAAAAAGTACAGGGCAACCCAAAGAGCAGTGGACTCAATAAAGTGATTATTGTTTTAGGCCACCAAGTTTTAGAAGTAGTTTGTTATACAATAAAAGCTAGCAAATACAGTATTTTCAGAAAATTTCCAAGTACCCAGACAATAATGGTAGAGCTAGCAATTTCATTCAAAGAGGAAATTGGTTTTAAATTTAAAAATACTGTCATATAGGTATAGGTTTTCCTTCCAACACCACCTTTAATTATCTGTCTTTTTTCCTAATAAACCTACAGAAACCATCTCCTATTTAGCAATATGATGAGTGCGGTGATGGTCAAATTCTATCAGAAATCTTTTGGAAAATATGAATCATAATGCACAGGTAAGGTAGAGAACACTAAATTTTTGTTAAGTACTGGGTATTTCCCATGTGTTGCCTCATTCATCCTTCAAGGAATGCCCTTTTTAAAGGGAAAAAAAATGAGGCAGATAACCCAACTAATAAGTTGATGAATCAAGTTCCAAATTCGCATTTGTCTAACTCAGAAAGCATTTAAATACCTCCCACCCTGCAAAAGAACTTATAGTTTATATAAATACTTGACTAGAACTTAAAGAGGGTTTTGTGATTTTTATTTTTTTTTAAGATTTTATTTATTTATTTGAGAGAGAGAGACAGTGAGAGAGCACATGAAAGGGGAGAAGGTCGGAGGGAGCAGACTCTCCATGGAGCGGGGAGCCCGATACAGACTTGATCCCAGGACCCTGGGATCATGACCTGAGCTGAAGGTAGTCGCTTAACCAACTGAGCCACCCAGGTGCCCTTAAGATTTTATTTTTAAGTAATCTCTACACCCAGTGTGGGGCTCAGACTCACAATCCTAAAATCAAGAGTCACATTCTTTGCTGACTGAGCTAGCCAGGCATTCCAAAAAGATTTTTAAAAGTATGGAACTAACAGCATTTTTAAAGATGAAGAAACAATGATCTACAGAAGATAAATTCAAGATTTTGCAGCTAGAGAGTGGTATAGCGGGAACTAGAAGGTTTACTACAGGAAATTAGAGTCTTCAGCCTAACATAATTAACTATGATTCCTAATATTTTATACTGTGGCTCTCAGGTTTTGTCTTAACAGGATGGAAGGTAATAGTGGGTGATTTGCCTGTGGGGATGGCCATAATAAAGAAAATTTCTCATCCAAACTTTATAGGTTGGCAACTGCCAATTTCTCTGTTAATATTTCAGCATGAGGTCATTGTTTAGGAATGGAAATCTCAAATTTTGTGCTTTTCTAGTTTAAGAAATTTTCAAAGAGAAAATTATATGAGCAGTTCCCTAAATCTAACAATATACTTTTTCTTTTTTCAGGGGGAGTAGGGATGGGGATGAAAACACAATTGTTATTTTGGCTTGCAAGATTAAAGCAAATTCAAACAAGATTCTCTTTAATCAACTCAAGAAGAACTAGAGCCAGAATTAGCTATTTTGAAGAAAACATTTGAAAAGATTCCTTTAGTGTTCAGGAAAATGAAATATGAGTAACAGAATCTCTAATTAAAGAGCAAATCTAAGCTGTTTCTTATCTGACTTTCATTTATTCCAGATTTCTACATTACCTCTGATATTATGTGCCCTTAAATTTTTTTTAACATTGTATAGTCTCTATTTTCAAGATGATGTTTGGTAGTATAATTCGATTCAAGTAGGTAGAAGAACTGTAGGATTTAAAAATTTCAATACTTGGAAGAGAATTTTTTTTCCTGATCTTATCCACAACTTAAATTATTTTACACGCTATGTAGACCATGAATGAGGCAATGCTGTAATCAAAAACTTACACTGTCTTGCATTAAAAAAAAAAAAAGATTACACTGTCTCTGGAACCATAAATTTGTAATAAGCACAAGTTATGCTTGGGTACTGGGGTATCAGGTGTCTATCAGTCACATTTTTTCAGACTTTGGCTCAATAACCTTATCAGTCCATTTAATATTGAGAACTTCATTAATAGAAAATAACATGATTTGTCCCACCCTGCTGTCTTCTATTCTTTATTATTCTAACCCTGTTCCATTTTCTTCTATATTACCTATCATTATCTAATATACCTATATATCCAATATTTACTTGTTAATTGTAATTTCATGGAAGTTCTTTGAGATCAGCCTTGTCATCTGTCACGCCTGTATCCTCAGTGTCTAATATGCTGCCTATCCCATAATCAGTGCTCAATAAATACTTTTAGTGGATATATTAATACCCATTCTACTTTTTCTAATTAAATAAAATACTGCAAAGTTATTTAACCTTTTAAATTTGTAGTTTCTGGAATAACAGACCAGAAGTGTAAATTGTGTTCCCTAGCTTCTGTTGCATGGTATCCATCATATTACCATCTTCTCATCCCCTGGCCCTTCACGTTTCTCTATGGACTTTTCATGATATCTCGTATACACAGTACGAATATGTGTATACACATATATAAACAGTGTGTTTATATCTATATCTATATATATAGATAGATATAAGAAATACAATATATAAGAAAATACAAGATCTATCTATCTATCTATAGATATCTATCTATATATATCAAGATATATCTATCTTGTATATATCTATATATATATATCTATCTTGTATTTTCTCTCCTTGGCCTTGCTTCCTTTCTTCTCCTTCTCCCTCCTCCTCATCCCCTTTTTCTCCCCGTCCCTTCCTCCTTCCCTCTAATCTCAGTTTTTCTCTTTAGTAGTGGTAGGTGTTCCCACTAGGCAATTCTGTCTGCCATTGGGCCCTTGTTAATCCCAGGATAGCTCAGGATATCTGGGCTCTTAGAATGTGTCTGGGCTCTTAGAATGACTTCTTTTCTAGAAAATATTTAGTGTGCTAATTCAAATACAATCCTAGCAGGCTTGACTGATCATCCCATCAGATATCCCTGAATCTGAGAGGTACAATTTAGAATGATTACCTTCCACTATATTTTCCCAAAACTCCTGAGAGATAGTAGGCAGCAAATGAATATAAGTTTCTGTCAAAAATCTAGGATGGAATTATAGTAACCTTGGATCTAAAAGGAATTTGAAGGTTATTCATTCTAATTTAATGTGTGAGGAAATTAAACCAACAAAGGCCAAGGGACAAGTTTAAAGTGAGCTAGTAACTAGTGAGAGACATATTTGAGACTAAATAAGGCAAAGTAAGCAATGGAAGGATAGTGATTCTTTTTGAAGATTTTATTTATTTATTTGACAGAGAGAGGAACAGCAAGAGAGGGAACACAAGCAGGGGGAGTGGGAGAAGGAGAAGCAGTCTTCCCACCAAGCAGGGAGCCTGATGCAGGGCTTCATACTAGGACCCTGGGATCATAAACAGAGTCGAAGGCAGATGCTTAACACCTGAACCACCCAAGTGCCCCAGGATAGTGATTTTTTTAAAAAAGTTTTTATTTTTTTATTTGAAAGAGAGAAAGAGCAGGGGGAGAAGCAGAGGAAGAGGGACAAGCAGACTTTGAGCTGAGCATGAAGCCTGACATAGGGCTTGATCTCACAACCCCAGGATCATAACCTGAGCCAAAACCAAGAGTCAGATGCTCAACTGACTGAGCCACCCAGGTGCCCTGGGATAGTGATTTTGAAATATCCATCAGTGTGTATGTGTGTGTGTGTGTGTGTGTGTGTGTGTGTGTGTGTCTGTGTGTGTGTGTCTGTGTCCCTGTGTTTGTGTACTTTCTTGCAGTTTTCATCTATCCTCAGATTCTTCCTTCCATTTAGTCAGTAACACATTCACCAAGAGAGGAAACATTTAACACATTTAAAAAAGGAATGAATTTATTAAAAAAAAATTTATAGCATCTTTGTTTTAGAAGCCTCAAGATTGGGCTCAGGAAATGGGGACCTAGGTGTTTAGGCAAGAAACTTAGGAAGAAACTGCAGTAAGTAAAAGAATACATCACCTCTCCTAAAACTAGAAAGATGTCTTTGGCTGCACAGGAAGATTGAGAGTCCAGAGAATTAGCCTCAGGATAGAGAGGTAGGGTGGGCCCAGGTTGAGGAGAGAGGAGCTGTGGGGTCACATGCCCAGGAGTGGCTTCAGCATCTAGAGATGGAGAAAGCATCTGTCCTACACATCCCAGCAGCCCCATGGAGGAAATGCCCCCAAAATCCCAATGGGCACCAAAAATATCTGGCTCAGGACCTACCTTGGCTGTCCTTCCTATTGGCACCTAGATTCAACTGTAGACTTTGACCATTGATCATTAGGAGTTACGGCCCTTGATTCTACTCTTTCCCTGAAAGGTCTACATACAATCATTCAGAAAAAGTATCAGTCTAGCTCTCAAGCTCATCCTCACTTATGTCCATTTCCTTTCATCTTATAGTACAATTATATTTGTCCAGTCCATCCTCATATCTCACCTGGAATCCTGTAGAACCTCCTAATTTCTCAGGAGTCTCTTTTTCCTTTTGTCCTGCCCAAATTCTTATTTTATACAGTAGCCAGGATCACTGAAAAAGATACTCCCTTCAATGGTTTCTCATATACTCATCCAGGCATATCAAACTCTTTTAACTGAGCCCCCACCTACTTTTCTGAACTTATTTCCTACCTCTCTACTCCTTATCTATGGAACCCTCCCATACTGACTTTTTTTTCAGTCCACAAACATTCTAAGTTTTTCCCATATAAACTCATTATCTCTGTTTCCTCTTCCCTGATTGCACTTTCCTATCATCTTTCCACAGCTGCTTCCTTTTTTTTTTTGCCATTCAGATCTTATTCTAAATGTTCAGATTTAAAATCATTTTCTATCACACAGTCTAGCTTTTCACACTAATAAATGTTATGACTTACTGTCTTCTCCATTTAACTGTAAGCTCATAAGAGCTTACAGACTGTGTGTGTGTGTGTTTTCCAATATTGGCCCCTCAAGTCTTTAACAATGTCTGGTAGGTAGTAAATACTCACTTTGATAATAAATAAATGAATGAATAAACATAGATGGATGAATGAATGGAACTTTGTGTTTGGATGTTGCTTGGATACTATCTGGCTTACCATTTTCAGTGTTCTGGGATGCTCAAAAGGGCAAAGAATGTTCTTGGAGGAGTGGAAAAGGTTTTGAAGGAAGCTGCTCTCCTTACCCACTGCCCCCCACCACACACCCCTGCATGTTGATACTGAAAGAGAAACATGGAAAGAACATGGAAGGAACTCAGTAAATACCAGTTGCCTTATCAAATGTGTTTGACCTATTTACTTATCTTCAGAGGTAGAAACATGAAGTGTTCCCATTTTGGAGGTGGACAGACAACTTTTGCCTAGTGTTGTCAATTATTAGTCATATGACCTCTGGTAATGTGTTTTTGTTTTTGTTTTTTTCTTTTAGGGTTTTGTATGGTTAAGCAGCTATCAGAGGAAACTAGAATCAGAGCTAAAAAGATTTTTAAATTAGAAGAGATAATGCCTAAGAAATAATGAAATTTAAAAAAAAAGAAGTAATGAAATTTATATATTATCACTAGTTATCATAGTTATAACCAATCAAGTTATCACTAATGATAAAAATTACCACTTATAGTAGTTAAAAATAATTGTTAGGGCGCCTGGGTGGCTCAGTGGGTTAAGCCGCTGCCTTCGGCTCAGGTCATGATCTCAGGGTCCTGGGATCGAGTCCCGCATCGGGCTCTCTGCTCAGCAGGGAGCCTGCTTCCTCCTCTCTCTCTGCCTGCCTCTCTGCCTACTTGTGTTCTCTGTCAAATAAATAAATAAAATCTTTAAAAAAAAATAGTTGTTAATGCTCAGTTATTACTAGTGCAAAGAGTTGTTAATAGTTATCATAGTTGACACTAATGATGAGTTATTTTCTGAGTACTTAGGATGTGCTACACAGTATTCTATGCATGACACATGTATTAATTCTTCACAATAGCTCTAAGCAGTTAATTTTATGCCAGTTATATAGGTGAGGGAAGAGAGCCTCAGAAGGATCTTCTCTAAAGTTCTAATAATTTACCAGAGTTGGAATTTGAATCCAGAAACTCCATCCCTAAAGTCTATGTTCTTAGTAGAGAGCCTGGCACATAATAAATATTAAGTTAGTTTTTAATGCTATTATATCCTCACTTTATTTTTAATTTTGATCCTTTTTATTATTTGTATGAGCTCTTCACATAGCTTTTGTCATATTTGCTACGAAGCAAGATCTTTGTAACATCACGCATGTTAAGTGTAAAATTGAAGCACCTAAAGAAATGTACCAAGACCCTTAGTTACTTAAAACTAAAAAGAGGTAGGGGCACCTGGGTATCTCAGTTGGCTGAGAGTCTGACACTTGACTTCGGGTCAGGTCATGATCTCAGGGTCATAAGATTGGGCTCTGTGCTCAGCGCAGAGTCAGCTTGTCCCTCTCCCTCTCCAACACCCTCCACATGCATGCTCTCTCTCTCTGTCTCAAATAAATAAATTAATTAATTAAATTTAAAACACAAATTTAAAAAAAAAAAAAAAAACTCAGGCACCTTAGTAGCTCAGTTGGTTAAGTGTCTGATTTAGGGTTGGGTCATGATCCCAGGTTCATGGGATCCAGCCCCTTGGTCAGGCTTCCTGTTCAGCAGGGAGTCTCCTTGTCTCTCTGCCCCTCAGGCTTGCTCTCAGTCTCACTCTCAAATAAAGAAACAAAATCTTATACAAACAAACAAACCTAAAGAGAAATAATATTGAGTTTGGGGAGTGGGGCTGCGGGGGGTTTAAATCTAAACCCTCCACACTTATGTGAACAATTTAACCTACATAAGTAGCTAGCATCCCTCAGTTCTGCTACCATCCATGAACAAAGCCACATGCCATTTGAAATTCAAAAATGGCTGTTTGGCTTTAGAATGCAATTTTTTTGATTTGTGCGTCGGCATCTGAGAGGCCCAGGGATCCAGGTTGCAAAGTGTGGGAGGCTAAACTAGTTGCAGCCTCTGGACAAATTAATTCTCGCCCACAAGCTTACACTCAGTGGTCTCTGTCAGAAGCATGTCGTGTCTAGTATTTGTCTCATTATCTTCGGATTGCACTGGAGAGACACATCTGGGGTGATATGACTCCTCATGAGGGGGAAAGATATAATTTGCTGGGCTGATGCGACACAGTGGGAAGATGGGCCACATTCTTCACCAGTTTCAGAGGACAATGGCAGTGAGCTTTTTATGAGCTTTGGTTATGCTGTACTGAAATTTGCTTCCATCCCAGTAAAGATTTGCAGTGCATATGGTTCTGATCAAAAATAAGAGCTAGAGATAGTTCAAGGTCAGAGTAGAGGTGGGGCTTACAGAAGAGAAAAGACAATTTTCTGAATTTAACTGATAACAGTTGAAATGTAAAATCCTGAAAGAGAAACTCTAAGAACTTTATCTTACTCTTTATCCACTGGTGTAATTAGGGATACGGACGCTTAATGGACCTTCGGATTGCGACTGATTTTCCAGGGTACACTAGTTTCAAATAGTTGAATATTCTCACCAATTGTCTCCATTTTTTAACCACATCTTGATTCTTTTCTTCCAAAACTATGTTCACATATCTAGTACACTTATTTCTCATTTAAGACATACAAGGCTTCTCCCACTATCCCAAAATAAAAATCCTGGAACTTTTTGTAAGCCAGAATGGCATAAAGCAAAGAAGCAATTACTATTAACTTGTACAGAAAAGTATTTTAGCATTCCCAGACTCAAAAATAACATCTCTTAGGCTTTTCTGATACCTTAGCACACATCTTGCTAACGGGTGCATGAAATAAATCAAGATAAAGCACAGATGCTCACAGACAATGTTCAAAGCCGTGGAGGCTGAGTGAGTTGCCAGGGAAGGAGCTGGGTGGGGCCATTCTCACTGCTCAGGTGCACACTGTCTCTATAAGGCTCACTGCAAAGCAAATGTTGCATGCTATTTTTGATCTTGCCTTTTTTTGTAAAAGCAAAAATCCTCTTCGGATTTCTTTCAGTTAGTGAAAATGGGTACTAAGGTAGGTCTTTTGTAAAAGCTAAGTGGTGTTAACACAAACGTTTGAAAAGCAGGGGATACCTGTACTTGGTCGGACAGCATCACCATTCTGTATCTAATTGAATGGCCAAACATAAATATATAGAAATAAGCTTATCTTTACACAGTGGCCTCCCACCCCCGCTTATCTGCACTTTTGCTTTCTGCCTGTTCAGTTATCCACAATCAACCACATTCCAGAACCAGATGACCCTCCTTCTGAGGTAGCCTCAGGAGGTCCGTAGCACCTGACACCGCACCACAGTGCCTACGTCATTCCCCTCACTTCGTCTCGTCTCCTAGGCACTTTATCATCTCATATCATCCCAAGAAGGGTTGAGTATAGCACAACAAGATATTTTGATATATAGAGAAAAACTACATTCACATACATTTTATTATACTATATTGTAATTGTTCTATTTTATTATTAGTTATTCTTAATCTCTGTGACTAACTCATAAATTAAACCTTATCATGTTGTATATGAATGGAAAAAACACATAGTATATATAGGGTTGGCTACTATCTGCAGTTTCAGGCATCCACTTGAGGTCTTAGAATGTGTCCCCATAGATAAGAAGAGACCACTGGAGTTGAAAATGAAGAACCTAAATGTGAATATTATTTACTTTCTTGACAATTGCTCTTTGAAAACAGAGATAAAACTCTTAAGACTTTGGAGAGTGGAAAGGATGAAGAAACTCAGTTTGTAACACATTGGGAGAAAAAGCAAAAATATGATTCCTGAGTTATGCAATAGAAACTTTACAACAATACCAACTGACATAAACAATACACAGATTTTAATAAAATAGGAAGTAAGTTTGATATTTTACATAATGACTTTATCTTTAAAGACACAAAAATACTTTTCAATAATGAATACATTTAAAATGCACTTTATGAGGTACCTGGGCGGCTTAGTCCGCTGGGCATCTGTCTTTGGCTCAGGTCATAATCCCAAAATCCTGGGACTGGGCCTCGCTTTGGGCTCCCTGCTCAATGGGAGTCTGCTTCTCCCTCTGACCCTTTCTCCTGCTCATGCTCTCTCTCTCAAATAAATAAATGAAATCTTTTTTAAAAATGCACTTTACTTCTATATAATGAATTATTTGTGTAATTCCTTATCTTTGGTTTTCAGACATTGCTGTACTAGTGAGAACTTGAGGTGTTTGTTTAAAATGTAGACTTCTGGGTCTCTGTTCTAGAATATCTAACTTAGTATGTCTAGGGAAGAACCTAGGAGTCTGCTTTTCTTTTCTTTTTGTAAGATTTATTTATTTATTTGACAGGGAGAGAGATAACAGGAGAGGGAACACAAGCAGGGGGAGTGGGAAAGAGAGAACCAGGATTCCTGCTGAGCAGGGAGCCTAATGCAGAGCTCAATGCCAGGATCTCCGGATCATGACCTGAGTTGAAGGCAGATGCTGAATGACTGAGCCACCCAGGCGCCCAAAGAAGTCTTCTTTTTTAACAAGTATTTATGGAGACACGATCTATAATTTCCACCTGTGAAAATAAATCTCATTTTCACTGAATGCCTACTGTGTGCCACTTTTACAAATGATTTATTTCTCTATACCAGTCTTTTGAGTTAACTATTGTTATCTGCATTTTATTGACAGGTGAACTGAGGTGGAAGGAAGACGTTTCTCATGATCATACGACATATAAATAGTGGAGCCAAGATTCCAACGAAAACTGATGATTCCAAAGATTTTGCTCTTCCCTGTTTACACCATGATAGAGACACATTCATAATCAATACTAGGAATAAAGGTCAGAGGTTGGGGGGGGGCATTAGAAAAGGAAAAAAATGTAATGTCAAGAGAATCATTACCTTTTTAATGATGTCTCCTAAATTCTCATCATGAAATCATAACCCATTGAAAGAAAATGATAAAAATAGGCATGGGATTGAGAGAGCAGTTCAAAATGAGAAAAAAAATTACATTTTCTTTTTTTTTTAAGATTTTATTTAGTTATTTGACACACAGAGAGAGATCACAGGTAGGCAAAGAGGCAGGCAGAGAGAGAGGGGGAAGCAGGCTCCCCGCTGAGCGGAGAGCCGGATGCGGGACTCGATCCCACAACCCCAAGACCATGACCTGAGCTGAAGGCAGAGGCTTGACCCACTGAGCCACCCAGGTGCCTGTACATTTTCTAATTGAAGGTTAAATATGAACAAGCATGCCTGTAAATTGGTGACCAAATTCTATTTAACCAATTTGTGAGTTTAAAAATGTCAGTGGGGCAAAATTTAGTTATAGGAAGGTACATATAGCATTAGATCAAACAAAGAAACAACAAAAATCTTCTTAGTATTAAAAAAATACTTCTTTACTGTCTTCAGCTTTGCAATCTGACAAATTTGTTGTGGATGTGGTGATGCCACTTTATAAACTCAGAATTTGTTGAGCATATGGTTGACAGAATTCTAAGATGCTTCCCAAAATACCCTTTACCCTCAGGGTGTACACCTTTCATAATACCCTCCGCTTGAGTTGGGGGGGGGCTTGACTTAATTAGGTGATGGCTAACAGGGACAGAAGTCAAAATAGGTTCAAAGCATGATAGGGCCTACAAAGGGGGGCTAATTGCAAGGAACTACGGAAAGCCTCAGGAGGGGCAGCCACTGGTCTATAGCCAGCAAGAGAAAAGGGGCCTCAGTGCTACAATGATATACAATTGAATTCTGCCAAAAGCTATATAACCTTGGAAAAAGGAACTCCAAGCTCCAGAAAATAATGCACCTCAGCTAATAGCTTGATTTTACCCTTAACAGAGGCTGAGGAGACAACCTACCTTAACTAGCTCTGGACTTCTGACCTATGAAACCATGAATAGTGTATTTGACTTGTCTTAATTAAGCCTCCACGTCTGTGGTAATTTGCTAGAGAGGAATAAGAAATAAGAAATAAGAAAATAATGTAAGTGCCTGCTATATATGCCAGTACTTGACTAGCATAAGGGTATGACCATGAACATAATGGACAAAATTTTCTGCCCTAATGAACCTAAGGCAGTAATGGAGAAAAACTGACACTACACTGGTAAAATAGAATAAGCGTATATATAAATATTTAAGAGTGACACATTCTATGAAGAAAGTAAAATAGGCAAGAGTGAGAGACTGACTGATGGGGACTGGGGTGGGACTTCACCCAGGGCGGTCAAGGAACAACTATCAAAATTGATAAGAGATCCATCATGGCCAAAATGATGAAAAGAAGGCATCACATAAAAATCGAAGTGTGGATCTTTGTCTAAACCCTTTGAAGAGTTGTAGGCATGGGGATGGGGTGTTTACCTGAACGAATCTTTGAGAAGATGTCTCGGTGGAGAATGGACTTAATTGGGGGTGGGGAGAGAAAGGAGAGATGCAAGGAGGAATCATCATCCAAGAGAGACTTTGCCCATTGCAAAGATTTCACCATCACCCAGGACAGATATGAAGGATCAGGCTGGAAAAATAATCTCCAGGCTCGAAAGGGGGATTTCACATAATGTTGTCATGGAACATATATTAAAGACATTTTCTTTCATAATACTCAGCAAATAAATTTTTCTCTAAGGTATTTCCAAATCCAGATAACATAGACCTCTATCACAAGAAGAGGGGCAGGAAAGCAAGACAATGGGGGTAAGATGGAGGGGGAAATTCTGGTAACCTAGTTCAAAAGCCAAAAGAAGGCCTGAGATTTTCAAGAAATTAGTAGCTCAGAGAAAACTGAACACTAAACTTTTACATATCTATAATGTTTCTTAAGATTATCTCAAGTCACATCCAAAGTCTGACAATCATCATTTTTCCTAGTTACAAAGCACAGGAATTCAGTTAACATTTTTTTTTTTAGCCAAAAATATAAATGTTGAAACTATGTAGTGAATGTTCCTTTGCTCAAAATGAACTTATTATGATCAGAATAAGTTTTAGACTTTCAAAAATTTAGAAGCTTCTTCACACATAGCACTAACATGGCACGTGGCATATATTTATGTGTATTTTTAAATGTGAGCATTTTCCTCTGCATATCTAAGTCTCATACTAATAGCAAAGAAAAACACTATTCACAGAAAAGTAAACCTAAGGAATTTTCTTCAGAATTAATTTACGACAACATGTAAAATTTAAAACATGTTTTCAAATAAAATTCCCCACACTAATTAATCCCAAAGAGAACATGAGATTACAATGGAGTAGAATACAATTTTCTTCTCTCACTCCTTGCTTTCATCTTTCTATTTGCATCCCCTGAGCAAGCTGTTATAGACAGAATTGTGTCCCCTCCAAAATTCATGGTAAAGCTCAAAGCAACTATATTTGGAGAGAAGGTCTCTAAAGATGTAACAAGGTTAAAAGAGGGTGGGTCCCTAATGGGATAAGACTTGTGTCACTATAGGAAGAGACAACAGAGATCTCTCAGAAGAAGGCCATGTGAGGACACAAAGAAGCCAGGAAAAGCACCGTCATCAGAAACCAACCCTGAAGATTCTTTGATCTCGGACTTCCGGCCTCCAGACATGTGACCAAATAAAGTTCTGCTGTTTAAGCTACTCAGTCTGTGGAATTTTGTTGTGGCAAGCCAGGGAAGACAAATACACAAACTGAATTCAAAAACCAGAAAAAAAAAAAAATACCGTAAAACACATAATTAGAACATTAGTGAACTTGTTAACTTCAAAGAAGTTCAGATTCACAAAGCAAGTCAACATCCTTAATCTACCAGCTAGCGGACATGTTTGCTTTTGATTAGAGACACAAAGATGGGGTTCCCTGAGCCTTGGAAATGTTAATGTTGAATTGATCATTGAATATCATTTTGCTTTAATACCTAAGATTTTGATCAGCTTTCATTGTATTCTTGACAAAGTTAGCTCTGCCCTATTCTAAATTGAGGATGAATTTAGTAAATGCGTTATCCATAGGAAGCAATTTGTGTGTCAAAATAATAAACATTGTCTAAATTCCCTTTATTTCCAACAGTTCCTCTTTTAATTAATGAGAAGGAATGGTCTAATTTTCATATGCAAATAAATTTAAAAATCGGCAGGAACACCAATCATAATGAAAAAGAAAATACTAAACCTGTATCACATTACTCAGGAGTTTATTATCTTACATTTTCAGATGTCAGAAGTCCAAAAATGGGTCCTATGTACAGAACCAAAAGCAAAGTGTCAGGAGATCTGTGTTTACTCTGGGGACTCTGGAGGAGAATGTGTCCTTTGTTATGTCCAGCTTTTTGAAACTACCTCCATTTTTTTGGCTCGTGGCCGACTTTCCAGTTATGGTACCCTACTAAGTCTGCTTGCTTTGTCACACCTTCTCTGACTCTGGCCCTTTTGCCTTCTCTTACAACAAAGCTGTGTTTACACTAGACCTAGCCAGGTAATCCAGGATAATCTTTCCATCTCAAAATCCTTCACTTAATCACATCCACAAAATGCCATGTAAGGTTATATATTGACAGGTTTGGGGGATTAGGACATGAACTTCTTGGCAAGGAGCATTACTTTGCTGATCATAACACAGCTGCCCTAGTATTTCTATTTATTATGTGTGTTGTCAGGTAGAATATGAAGATAAATTTAACTGTGTGTAGTTCATGTTAAAGGAGGCAATATGAAAACCTAAAATATGGTGATGAAAAAAATTAATGTGCGAGTTTTTAAGTAAAGCTTCTTTTTATTTGTAGTGAAATATGTTTGTTCTAGCAAAGGTACCGTCTCACACAGCGTGTCTGGGAACCCTACAATCTCTTCAAGCCATAATAAAACTACTTTGCCAATATTTACACCTTGCAGAAAAGTTGTTCTTAAAATATTGGTAGAAGATGTGTCAACAAGAAACTCAAACAGCTGAGGAGTAGATTCTTTTTATTTGGGGAAAGTGCAATTGTGCTCTAAGCTGTGAGGTATCAAGATTGCTGGACAATTTTTATTGCTGGACAATAAAAATCATTAATAAATTCTTACTATGTGCTAAGTGCCACACTACAACTTTTACAAGCATTTCATCATTCTACGAGATATGCACTGTTAAGATCCCACTGTACAGATTCAAAAACTGAGGTTTTAGAAAAGTAAGTGCTCTTCTCTGTTAAGTCACAAGTGAAACTGGTATTCCATCTCAGGTCTGCTCACAATGATATGGTAAGACAAGGTAATTTCAGTTACTGTGGAATTTTCATCAGAAAAGGTGCAGATATTTCCAAACTGCCCTATTATCGTTGTTGTTAATTTGTCCTTTATACTACCCCTAGGAAACTTTGTATTTTCTATGATTTAGAGCAGGAACCTGAGGTCAAGCAACTATATTTCAATTACCCTTCCATTTTTTAGCTGTCTGAGTAGAAGCATATAATGGAACATAATTGAATCTCAAATCAGATCTTAATGTGGCTTTTTTCTGAAACTTTCCAGATATATATATATATATATATATACACATGCACATATGTATGTGTAAATATGTATAAAGACATATGTGTGTGTGTACATATATAATCTTTAATTTTGAAATTGGCCACTTGTTCTGAAAAGAGCAGTGGTTTTAGAGAAAGCAAGAATTGGATTTAAGTTTGTATTTTGCAACTTACTCTCTATGTGGAAAATAATTCACTTCCCAAGGCCTTAGATGTCTTATCTTTAAAATGGGGGAAATAATACTGATATCATGAGACTGTTATATATGTTCTCAAAAAAGCTAGATTACTCCTCTAATGGAGTGTTATTTTTCGAACATTCTCCGAAGACGGGACTCTCCCCCTTTCCCTGATTATTTTACCACTTATAAAGATATTCTAAAGCCTTGAGGGTTGAGGGTAAAGAAAAGGCACTTTTTCTCTTACTGTGTTGAGTAAATCTTTTCCCAAATACTGTTTTGTCTTGTTTTTAACTATATTTTCTGTTGCTTTGAGCAAGGTTGGTCATTATTCCTTCATAAATGATGCTTGAGCATTTTCATGATGAACAAATTGCAGCGGGATTCATTAAGAATTTCCAGGTTTGCCACTTTTCTTTGTGCTCTCTCTTTCTGCCCTCTGTAGAGATGCCAACATCCTTAGTGTGCACAAAAAGCCAAGATACTTCTGATTGTTGAGCCCAATGTTATGCAGAACATAGAAAAACCAACAATAAGTTGCTTTTTGAGAGAATGCAATTTCGTGTTTTAACAAATTCCAACTAGAATAATGAAAGGTCTCTTCTGGGGCGCCTGAGTGCCTCAGTCAGTTAAGTGATTTCAGCTTAGGTCATGATCTCATGGTCCTAAGATCAAGCCTTGTGTGAGGCTTTGTGCTAGGAGTGGAATCTACTTAAGATTCTCTCTCTCCCTCTTCCTCTGCCCCTCCCCTCTTCCAATCTTGAAAAAAAAAGAAAGAAAGAAAGAAAGAAAAGAAAAGAAAGAAAGAAAGAGAGAAAGGAAGGAAGGAAGGAAGAATCGAAAAGAAAAAAACTAAAAAGGGCTCTTTGGACACCCAAGGCCAGCAGTAACTTGACTCTGGAGGTTGAGCTCTGACCGAGCTTTGAGACAGGAAAGACACCATGCATAACCATATTCTTAGAAACATTTTATTAAACTTCCAAACTCTTCTGGGCACATTTACTTCATCTCCTACTTGCTTGGTGTGGAAAAGCAATTACTCTGTGGTGATGGTGCAGTCAAATCTGTAAACAGTTATTACATTTCAATTAGAGCTGCATGAAACTCAATATATTTGGTTTTCTGTGAATTAATATAAATCTTTTGTGATGTTTCGATTCACAAGGGGTTCTACCCCACACATTTGGCTCTCAGCAACACTCAGAGGCATTCAGATGTCACAAACTATTTTCCCAGCATTAAGCATTCGGCCTACGGCTAAATTCTCCTGGGTGTATTGGCCACTAGTCAGACTCCCAAGTCTTCCTGCTACAACACAGGTTCTAGCCAAGAGAAGTCAACTTAGACTGGCTCTCGAGTATGAAAGAAAGATTCTGATAAATCTTCTGTCATAAAACATGCACTTGATCACACTCATGGTCTTCCTTGAAGGCTCATAAACCACTGAAACACTAAGAAGACTTTTTCATTATCAATAAGAAGAACGGCAGTGAGACGGAGGAATGGGAAGACTGAAACTAATATTTATTACATGGTGACAAAGGTCCCTTCACTTTTCTTGGATTATCTCTTTAAATTCCTACATTGGCACTGCAGGTAGTTGTTAGGGGTCACCCACCATTCTCCAGATGGGAAAATTCCTATTCAGATTAAGAAATTTGCCCAGATTTACCAGGTAGATGGTGGTGCCAGGAATAAGCCCAGGTCTCTGTTTTCAGAGCCCATGATGATTCTTCCACCTCCCAATGTACAGAGATTTGGAGAATGTGCTCAATGTTTGTCTTTTCCCTTTTTCTTTCCATTGTTCATCACGGCTCACAAGTGGCTTTCAGAACAGCTTGGTTGGTCTGTCCATTCTTTGTCCTAGTATTGCTGATTCTTTTTAAATTTTCTATGTACTCAAGGAAAAAAATGCAAGCAACAGAGTCAAATGACAAAGGAACTGTTCTCCCCACTCATAAATGTGTTACATATGGTGGTGGGGGGAGGGACAGGCCACAAGCAGCATTTACCAGGGAGGATTTCACACTTCCATCAGCTACCATGAAAGATAACATATGGACTGAACATTTATTCCAAGCAACAGATTTGTTTCTAGTTACTCTCCAGCAGTTGAATGAAAGAGAAGGGGAAAAAAAAAAAAAAAAAAACCACCTTTTAACAGCCATCTGAAAATACTCTCCAAATGAGAGAAATAAGGTTGATCTTTTCTCAGACTACAGAACTAATATTTTTAAAAGATAAGTCAAAATGATTCAATTTAAATATATTTATTGACCTATAATCACCATAAATCTACCTCTTCACTGGGGAAGACATGCTGCCTGTCCTGTTTTTTGGAAACAGGACTTACTTATTATAATAGACTTATTACATGTTTCTTTTATAGTATTTTCAAGTTATTTCTTTTTATTTATTTGGACCACTATCTTATATGTAATAGGCCTTTTCAACATCATGATAGAGATGAAAATTTGTGAAAATAAATGGGGTCCGTCATTTTATTTATAATCAATCATTTGCTTCATTTCACCCAAGTTATTGGTTTGGATCTGGAAAGATTCCTAACTTTGGGCATTGCAAAATTCTTCAGGCTGAGAAGAAAGGTGTTGTTGGGAAACTAAAATTTAAAAGTTAAACTTCAAATTGTTTCTACCCTCCAGGCTCCTGACATATAAACGTATTAACAACCTATGTCTAGTTAGATTTTTAAACCACATGAGAGTTAAGTAGGATGAGCCTCTTTGAAGTATTGTGCTTCTTGAAAATAGGAAGCAAAAGAAAATGAAAGAGAAAGCCTATAATTGCCTTCAAAAGTACATATTTGAACTTTTCTCTTGCTCTCAGGTAAACCAAGCTTATAAATGGGCCCTATTCTGTTCTTGGACCTTTATGTTAGCCGTCACTTCTTTTAAAGCTAAGTTGAACGTTCTTCACCTTCAAGAAGCAGTCTCTGACAAACTCATTCCTTCTCCCCATTAAGACTTTGTCCTTTTTCCAATCATTGTCAGTGTGTGTACATGAGGTTCAATCTTGCCTTGTAATCGCGCCTTTAAATAGCTCCTTATCTGACCTTCTGAAAAAAGAAATTTCTTTTGGAAATTCTTTGCCATGAGAGCTAATCATAGGGGGAAAAAAAAGACTATAAAATTTAGACCTCTATAGCCCGAGAAACAAATGCTTATCAAAACATAAAGCAGGTTTAGGATGCAGATGAAATTATCATCAAATCCTGTTGTTAACTAAATAAAAGAAGTAGTCTTTAAAATTGCAGACATGGGGGAGGGAGATAAAAATTACCTTTTTAAGGTAAAAATAAATTTAAGTTGGAGGATCCAGTGTGGATTGCTCAAATGCCGGTGGATATTTTGGAAACATCTTATCTTGTGATTACTGTTTCTCTAGCAAGTCCAGCCTTCCCATGCCATACCTGTCACCTCCCTGAGCCTGGAGCAGGACTCTGACACTGTGTCCTTGGTTTCATCTTAGAAGATGTCTCAGTTTCCTAGAGGCTCAGAGGTTCTCCAATCTTATTTACCCTTACATCACACAGATCTTTTACAGACATTCCAAATACACAGACAACCTATCTAAAATTGAACCCCTGATCTTTCATCCTAAACTTCTTCCTAGCATTCTAGAACACTTCTTCTTCCTTGTTACTCCTACTAAAATATTGAGAGTCTTGATTTTCCTCTTCCTTTCTCTCACACCAATAGTCTTTAAGATTCTCAAGATCATGAACCACAAAGGAGGACAGAGCAATAGTCGTAGAGCAGAGGAAACTATAAGAGGGCAGTGACCAAATGCAATGTGGTAATCTGGATTGGATTCCAGAATGCAAAAAGGACATTAAAGAAAACACAGGGGAAATCTGAATAAACTCTGTAATTGAGTTAACTTTATTGTACCAAGATGAATTTCTTAGTTTTGACAATTTCCCTACAGTTATGTAAGATGTTGACATTAGGGAAAGCTGGCTAAAGGGATTAAGGGAATTTTTTTTTTAAGCTATCTCTTCACAACTCTATAGCGAAAGTCATTTAAAATAAAAAACAATTATGGCAGTTGTGATTATGTGAGATAATGCATGTGAAAATATTTATAAATTGTATAGAACTGTCACTATGTTAGGCATTATGATTATGTACATAATGATAATGAAAAGCAGTGCTTTAGAAGATGATAGTGTGCTTAACAGTTGGGTGGTTTGAACCTGACCTGCCCATTTAGCCAAATTAATCAAATAGCCTCAGTGTAGCCCATAGCTTTAAATGAAGACAGTTGTGAGTCCAGCTTCCAGATGGCCCTCTATGAACTTCACCTTTTGGCCATTATACCCGTTTGGAGTACCCTCCCACACTGAATAGGACAAACTTGTATAACCAGTACAACAGTGAGAAAATGATAGTGCATGATTTCCAAGTCTAGGTCATTAAAGACATTTTGACCTTTGCCTTGCTATGCTGGCATGATCATCCTGGAGAAAGTCAGCCACCATATTTTGAGACTATACAAGCAAGAGGTCTATGTGGGGAAAAACTGAAGCCTCTTGCCAACTTCCAGCACCATGTGAGAGAGTCTTCTTGGAAGCAGATCCAGCCAAGTCTTAAGATGATGCAGCCCCTATAAATGCCTTGTCTGCAGTCTTTTAAGAGGCCCTGAGACAGAAACATCCAGCTAAGCCACATCTGAATTCTTAACCCAAAGAAACAAATAAATGCTTATTGTCTTACACCATTAAGTTATAAAAGAATTAACAGATACTAATAGATAACTAATACAACAACCTTTAAAAAATAAGCAACAAACATTTGTCTAAGATATTATGACATAAAGCCAATGATCTGAAAACAGACAAAAATAATCTGATAGTAGTTTGGTGAGAAATGTAGCACATTCTTCTCTTTTCTTCCTTTTCCTTCCTTCCTTCTTTCCTTCTTTCCTACCCTCCTTCCTTTCTTCTTTTCTTTATTTTCCTCTGTTCTATTTCTTGTGTCCAGGTTTGTGTTACATAAAAAGTAAATTTTTGCTACTCTTCTGTTACAACGGCCTTTGAAGAGTATGCTTTTTTCTGCTACAGATCTTTTTGCTGTTGTTGGGTTTTTTTTGTTGTTTGTACTCATCAAAATATAAGGTGTCCCCTTCTGGAAATATTATTGAGGAATCAGAGACATGATGTTTTTCCACTCACAATTTGAACAGAAAGAATATAGGTTTGGGATTTAAGATTCTGGCTGCTGCCTTGCCACTTCCAGACACATGGTTTGGGAGAGGTTCAAATTCTATCTTGTGTTACAAGTGTCCACTTGTAAAATGAGGGAGTAAAACAATGTTATCTGAGCTTCCTAAAGCTTTCTCAGGTCTCAAGACTACTTTAGAAAAATGAAAGTGTCATATATCCTGCTTCTTTGGAATGAAATAATTTAGCCTCACTTAATCAGGTAAAAGTTGTAAATATCCCAGAACAACCATTCGCCAATCAGTTATCTGGAAACAGGAGAAATGGCAGAATTAACAAATATGTAAATGACATAAAACTACCTTTGGTGGCTGCAAAACAAAATCTTTGTCTTACCGAACAGCCTCTGTTTTGTGATGCTGAGGTTCTACATTTTATCCTACATAATTCTTCCTGGAATTGGTATTTCAAAATTGAGAAGCAATTTAGTGTGCTGCAAAGCCTTGCTCTATTAGCCCAGGCCAACATTCATGACACATTTTAATAGAATAATGGGCAGTTGGGCATCTAAACTTTACTCTGCTATGGATCATTTTTGGCAGCTGTGCTTTTTATTCATCAGTCTGATTGAAACTGCTTTCCTGACAGAAGCAAAGATACTCTTCTTTGTTCAGGATTTCCATAAAAGGCGAAATGGAAGTCTTTGCAGACAGACTGGCGTGCCTGAATAAATTTATTTTCCTAGGCTTCTAGCCACAACAGTGAGCAAACAAATCCCTCTTACCTACATCTTTATGTACACCATAGGAGAGCAAATTTGTAGGATTAAATAATACTCATTTGCTTTGACATTGTCCTTCTGCTTTAAATCATTGCCCAAACTTGCATTTTTAAATCTTTCCTTATAATTCTTAACATTGAGCCCTGGGCTATTTGAGCAATATATGGCTCTGGGTGTGTTTGTGTCTATGTGTGTACACATTCATTGCCTATGATGTTGGGGAAGGAGGACTGGCCTTTTTTTTTTTTTTTCTTTTTTTAATCCTCTTTCTTTATAGAGACCAGACCTCAAAGGGTTTCCTTCCCTAGCTTCTTAACATCTTTTGCAAGCATAATGATTCTAGACAGACCAAACAACTGACCAGTGATCCATTGTGTTTTTAATCATTTACAGTCGGATTCCTACACGGTGGTGCCTAGTATTTGGTTTTGAAGAATGCTTTCTTGGGGACCACATTCAATCCTGCCTTTCTGAGCAATAAATTACCTGTGTTTGGGGGCCTTTGACAGCCTGTATTATTTTGCCCTCGTTGAAAATAATGGATGATTTGGAACAATGCTCCCTTTTGAATTAAGATATAAAAGGTTTGAGTTTCAGAGTTCAAAATAATGAGTAGGCCCAACAAGAAGACTGGGCCCAAGTCTCCCCAAGAGAGGAAACATGGGGGGTGAAGACATGGGGGAGGGAAGGCATAAACATAAGCATTTGTATAGACACATTACTTTTTTTGTTTTGTTTTGTTTTTTTCAGTGTTGGGGAAATGATTTTGTATCCTACACTGCCCCAGATGTTCAGTCAACTGTATAGCTATAGTTATACTAACATGAACAGAGCAGAGCTTTGTGCAAATATTATGATCATCCTGCATCACCCAGGAGAAATCTGTGGTCTCCTGTATGGCTGGTTAGCTAACCTCCATCTATCCCCAGCTGGTAGGTGGGGGGCGGCAGGCAGGAGTGCTGCAACTGTTGGCACTATGGAGGGATCACGAGAAAACTGTTTTTAGCTGAAAATGCATCTGTTTGCACATTAATGAAAATTCATCATTAAATATTAAATTATAATACTATTGTTTAAATGGTTAGAAGAAAAAAAAAATTCATATGTAAGTATATACGTACATATAGGCAGTCCCCAGAACAGGAAATAATCCCAAAGTAATGATGTCACTTAGAACTATCTGTTGCCATATAAATAATGTTGTTAAGTAGTAGCTAGGTTTCCAGGTTAAACGAAAGTGATCTGAATTGCCAGTTCAGTTAAACTAGGATTTTAAGATTTAAGTTTAAAAGTTAGGATACTGTCCAATATAACACATGGGTTAAGAATCAGGAGACTAGAGGTGCCGGGGGGACTCAGTTGGTTAAGTTTCCCACTCCTGATTTTTGGCTCAAGTCAGGATCTCAGGGTCGCGGGTTGGAGCCCCATATGGGTTCTGTGCTGTGACAAGTCAGCTTGGGATTCCCTTTCTCCCTCTTCTTCTGTTCCTCCCCCTACTTGTTCTCTCTCTCTCTCAAATAAATAAATAACATCATTTTTAAAAAAATCAGAGATATTCACTTTTAAATCCAGTCTCCCCCACTCATTGGCAGTATCACTTCGGAAAAGTTCTGTGACCTCTCTGAACCCCAGTTTCCTCATCTGTATATTACAGGGATTAGCAAACTACGGCCTCTGGGCTAAATGAGGCGCACCACTGGTTTTGGTCCAGCTTGCAAGTTAATTTTTTAAAATATTTTTAAGTGTCTAACATCAAAGGAAGAATAATCTTTCATAACATGAGAACACTGTATAAAATTTATATTTAAGGATCCATAAAATAAAGTTGAACTGGAACATGGCCATGCTTATTTGTTTGCATACGGTCTTTCTTTTTAGGCTACTGTTTTGCCACAAGGCAAAAGGTTATGATCAGAACCACACAACCTACAGAAACGAACATATTTAATCTGAAGCCTTTTACAGAAAGTGTTTTGTCTAACCCTACTACAATATCTATCTTACGACACTGTCCTGAGGATTGAATATTATAGAAAGTGTTAAAATAAATACAGAATCAGAATGAAGAAGGAAGCTCTGGGCTAATGTTGCCTCTGACAACAAACTGTGGCTCTGTATGTTACTTCATGAAGCCAGAAAACAAAGACAAAGCCAGGAAATGATTCCAACATACTAACATTTCTGTTTCATTTACAAGAATGAGTGATGGTGTCAGAGGGTGTTTACAGAAAAATGGAAATGTCCCAATTTTGTCAATCTGGTTTAACCTAACTGCAACTAGACTATAAATTCTCATTAGCTAATTCATCATCTATTTTAATATGAGGTAAAATTTTGCTGCAAACAATACTTCTCTATTAGTTGTTGCTCTTGTAATTGAATATTTTATGATGGAAATCTGTTTAAATTAATAGAAGTACAACCATGTGTCTAATAATGAAAAAAAATACATACTGAAGATACATTTCAAGGTCAAATTTTTCATTACTGAGGTAAGAATGATGGATGAAATATAAGGATATGTTCAAGGACAGAATTTCTCTCCCTCTCTTCTTAATAGTAAAAGCTATACTACATTGAGTGCTTTCTCTGTCAGACACTATACAGAAATTTATTTTTAGTTTTTCTAACAGCTCTGTGAGATAAGTATGAAACTGGGAATAAGAATAGTTAATTCCACTGATGTGGAAATCTCATATACATGTAGACCAAAGGAAAGCATAACGGTACCTTTTGGAATGCGTTCCCACCCTCTCCACTTTGGTATAGGCCCACAAGGGGCCTATAATTAACCCAGGGTTCATCACTAATGGAAACATGTAGCTCTCTTTCTAAATGAGTTTCTATTGTAATTGTAATTATTATTAAATCAATAACCATAGCAAAAGTAGTATAAATATTACTATTAGTAGTAATCTCACTTATTGGCTCATGTACAGTATTTATGGCCCAGTATGCAACATACACTGGATTAGGCCCTGGATACACAATGGAAAACAAAACAAAGTCCCCATCCCATGGCTCTTAAATTTTCTTGAGTGGAGGCAGATAAATGTCATATATTTAAAAAAAATAAACTAGAAAATATCACAAAATATTAAGTCCTATGACTGGTTATGTAGTAAGGGAAGGGAGAAGAACACTTTTAGTTAGGTGGCCACATTAAATTAGAGTAGAATAAGAGTCCCAGTTGTCACCTCAGAGAAATTTAAGATTGCATCTCAGAATCTCAGACTCTCAGCTACAGACAAAATGCTTAAAGAAACTTAAAGGCCTTGTCCAAAAGACCTTTATGTTCAGCCCAAACTAGAGCGAAGCCAGTCTCAGAAATATGGGTGTGGCTTTGTTTCATGGAGTCAACTACAATAAGATCTATAAGAAACCCATAAAGCTATTAAGAGAACTATAATAGTTGGAAGCACCACCAGCTTGGACTGAACTGGACAGACACCATTTACATTGAAAAAATATCTCTGGGTCCCCAAACTTACACAAGCAGGAAGCAGACTGAGAAAGCTTCTCAGTCACAAAACAGGCCACTTTTAAAGAAAAGAATGATGACAGAAGAGATACAGAGCCACTTACAGAAAGGAAAATGAAGCCCTGATCAAGAACTGGAAACAGGAGCCCAGCTAGATTTCATAATTGTTAATAACCAGTGACTACTAAAGGCTTTTCTTCTGCCTGGTTTTTAAATTACAATTATCCAGTCACAGGTCTGTGTGTAGAAGGGGTAAAAAGGGGAGGTGGGTCAAATAACTTGTTTTTTAGTTCACAAGCCTTCAAATCAAGAGAAGTCACTTTGGGAAAACTGTGACTGAGGAATTTCCCCTGAGAAATTCCCTTATCTCATTCCACTTCAAACTAATTTAGATGATGAAATATTCTGGACCTTAGCCTGAACCTGACTCCATATAGGGATAGCAGTTTTGGGGATCTTGGGAAAGGATAAGTTCATGCTGGATGTAGGAGAACGGTCAATTTGTTAAGGTCCAGAATTTATTTAATTTGGCCCTGCTCCCTTCCTTCAAACTCTTGGCAACCACTAATCTTTCTACTGTCTCTATAGTTTTCCCTTTTCTAGAATGTCATATAGTTGGAATCATACAGTGTTTGGGTTTTCCAGAGACTCTTTTCTCTATCCATCTATCCATCTATCTATATTTATTCCATGTTTTCTGCTGTCATCCAGATAATTGGTAAAAACCAACCATGCAAAAATGGGCCCCATCTTCTCCTTTTGCTCCCAGCCCACCTCCCCAGTTGTAGGCATAGGTCTGGGGTGGGAGGCAGGAGTGGTTAATGTCACAGGGAGGAAATGAAAACTGGTTCAGAGGGAGAAGCCTCAAAAGAAAGAGAAATAAATTAAAAGCCCTCCCATCCCCTCCAGTAAGGGTTCAGTTCCTTTCCCCAGTTCTCCAGTGAGCAGAAGTGAGTGCAGCACCTGATGTCTGTCTTTTCCCTTGTATTCTGTTTGAATGGTACAGAAGGGCTGCAGGGGACTGGACTGGGGCCAGGGCCACTGAAGAATGTACCACAAGGATGGGGGGAAGCAGAAATGTAGAGACCAAACTGGCATCTAGGAGTATGCTCACCCTGAGCACCTGGTATGGGCAGGATGAGGCCTCTGAATGAGAAAATTTCAGCCTCCACTGATAGGAGGCTCCATGGGAGGGAGGGTGAGGGTGCTGAAGAATGTCCCCAGGATAAGCCAAGAATGTTCCAGGCACTGGTTCTAGTTACAGTATGAGGTGTCCTCACAAATGAGTAAGTCCATTAAATCCATAGACTTGTGGGAGGGTATTGTTCTACAGAATGGATGAGTCCACTGGCCAATGTGGGGAGGCCAATGTGGGCCAACGTGGAGAAGGAGAGATCACAAAGAGGATCCACTGGGGAAAGGATGGTGTGTTCCCATCCTCCTGTAGGTGAGCCACTGCAGATGAGGGATAGGCAACAATTCCATAGACAAGATGGCACACGAGGTGGGTGGGGGTCAGAGTGGAGACTACACGGAGGCAAAAGAGTCCATGGGGGTATCTGGGAAGGGGCAAGGAGTGGTGCTGTATCCACATTCACTTCAGAACACAGACTCTTTCACTAAGCAATATGTACTTAATTTTCTATAATGTCTTTTCAAGGCTTGATAACATTTCTTTTTATTGCTAAATAAGATTCAGATTCAATTGTTGAATATTTATCCATTCTTCTGAAGGACTTCTTGGTTGCTTCCAGTATTTTTGACAATTGTGAATTAAGTTCCTATAGGCATTCATATGCAGGTTTTTGTAAAAACAAAATCTCTAACTCGTTTGGGTAAATACTTAGTGGCACAATGGCTGGATCATTTGGTAAGACCAAATTTAACATTCTAAGAAACTGCTGAACTGCCTACTAATGTGGCTGTACCATTCTGCACCCAAAGTAACAAATAAGTTTTGCCCCACATCCTCACTAGCATTTGGTATTACTAGTTTTGTTCTTGTTTTTGTTAATTTTTTGATGTTTTATATGGGCAATCATGTCATCAATGAACAAAGGGAATTTTCTTTTCCCTTCCCAATCTTCCAAACCTTTTTTTATTTGTCTTGCCTTATTGCACAGGCCAGGTTTTCTACTATTATGCTGAATAGGAGTAGTGATAAGGACTCCTTGTTTGTTCCTGATTTGAGGTAGAAAGCATCTAATTTATCAACACTGAATACAATATTAGTTTTAGGGTTTTTGGTAAATGTTCTATATCAAAGTGAAGGAAGTTCCCTTCTATTCCTAGATTGCTGAGTCATTTTTAATCCTGAATGGGTCTTAGATATTGTTAAATACTTTCTATGCATCCACTGATATGATAATATGATTTTTTCTCCTCTAGCTTATTGATGTGGTGAATGACATTAATTGATTTTCAAATGTTGAACCAGACTTTGCATATTTGGGAAAATCTCACTCAATTGTATTGTATAATGTTTAATATATTGCTGGATTTGATTTGCAATATTTTGTTGAGGACTTTTGCATCTATGTTCATGAGAGATATTGGTTTCTAGTTTTCCATTCTTGTGATGTCTTTTTCTGGTTTTAAAAAATTCAGAATTCTGGGGTGCCTGGGTGGCTCAGTGGGTTGAAGCCTCTGCCTTCGGCTCAGGTCATGATCCCAGGGTTCTGGGATCGAGCCCCGTATCGGGCTGTCTGCTCATCGGGGAGCCTGCTTCCTCCTCTCTCTCTCTGCCTGCCTCTCTGCCTACTTGTGATCTCTGTCAAATAAATAAATAAAAATCTTAAAAAAAAAATTCAGAATTCTGTCCTCATTTCTTCCTTGATTTCTTATTTTTTAAAGTTATTTAAGAAGTTCAATTTGAAAAGGAAAAAAGTCCAATTTTTGATCCTATTTTTTCTTCATATGTAAACTTTCAACTTATTATTTGAAAATTTTTCCATGTGGTCATTATTGCCACTATTTTGAAGACTTACAGTGATCTATAAGTGATCTACTAAGTGGCCTTAGGGTTGTCATTTTTTAAAAAGATAACTGTGTTGGTCATTTTTTATTTAGAAACTTAGGTGTTTTAGTTTTAAAACTTTTTTTCATGTTCATTGATTACTAATGTTCTCCTTTCAGTTATCTTCTTCTGCAACTCTTTTTGGTCAGCCTTTAGACTTCCTGGACTGATCTACTAATATTCTTATCATTTTGTATCTATTATAATTTCCATTTAATTTGTTCTACTTCTTCTAAAGATACTTTGGTTTTATCATCTAGCTCTTCAGATGAATCTTTCATCCCATTTTCATATTTCCACTTTTCAAGACCTCTAGCTGACAGCTCCATTTTTATAGTATCCTACTGAGTGCAATGACTTCTCATTTATCTGAGAACATAAATAATGTTTTAATTATAAGCTATTGTCTTCTCTCTGAATTCTCTGTTTTCTCTGGGTTCCCACCCCCAACATCTTTGGTACCTTTATTTTTGAGTGGCACTTTCCTTAATAGGCAGAGATTTTGTTTTCTGTTCATTTTCAAGAGGGAGGCTTTAGAAGCCTAAATGGAAGCCCTGTGAGAGGGGATGGAATCTTCCAGCTGAGAGGTTTGTCCTGGAGAGTGATTTATGTGAATCGTTTCCTTTCATATTGGAAACTCCACCCTACAACCCACCCCAAGGCTTCCCATTTCTCCCTACCACCAGAAAAAAAAAAACAAAAAAACAAAACAAAACAAAACAAAACAAAAAACACCTTCTAATCTCCTGGTGGCCATGAATGCCAAGCAATAGCAAGGCGCTAGTAGTTGGCACAGTTCAATGTAGAGATGCTTAGTCAATCTTGTCTTCAGTTTAGCTCCTCTCTTCTGCTTCTGCTCTACATCCTGTCCTTGAGCACAGGACCTCTTATTCTGATTGAGAATGAACCTGCAGTCGCCTGTCAGACTAGGGATGGGTGAGTCTGTACACATCAGTGGAGAAGATTGGTCTCTACAGAGGTTTCCCACCAGCTTCCTGATTGCAGCACCACACCTTCCCCTGCTTTATGTGAACCTGTCCTGGGTTCTGGAGAGAAAACTAGGTTCAGCACTCACTGCCTTTCTCTCCAGTGGGCTTTCTCAGCTCTACTAACTCCTCCATTTACTTTCCATTTACTGCAAGCACTTGCCATTTCAGTCTATTATTGTCTCCTTGTGCATTATTTTTCTTCTGTGTGCTTTGCCATTTTAAATTCCTTTACTTTCACTTTAATGAGATCATGGCAGTGGGCAGAAATGAAAAGTATGTTTTATATCTATGTTTAATCAGAAAGCTACCAGATCATTACAAACACACACACACACCCTAAAAGGATATTATACAACTTTATTCCAGATATACCAAGAACATATGATTAGTAATCTAACATGCAATTAATTTAAGCAAAACCAAAATTTGGTTTAAGCATGCATGTATTAAACATCAGAACTCCTAAACTGTATAGTTTGTATAATTATCTCCACCTAAAAGTGCTATAATAAATAAAAGCAAAATGATTTCCTAGTTGTCCAACACTGAACATTTATTTTCCTGTAATATCAGTTATATGAAGTCTTAAGGAAGCCTCTGGAAGCTGAACTTCAAGATATCGGAGACCATACAAATCATAAAGAGAGAAATTCTCTACATCCTTGTCTGTATCAGGAATCTCTAAGTACTTTCATTCAAGGAAAAATTGAAGTGCAAAAATGTAACAAAGGCCATCTCTGGATATGCAAATGAATCTTTCTCAATATTTTCCCAATATTTAAACCCTTTTTTCAATTACCCTCCTCTATTTTTCCTTTTGGGGAATTCCCCACTGCATGCAATGCCCACCACCCACTAAGAATGTGGAATGAATCAGGTCCTCCTTTCCTCCCCTTCCTGCTTCACTCAGGCATAGCCCAACTGCAGAGTCTTGGGAACGATTATGCAGATTGCGCCTTATTCATGAAGGTAGCAAGTCAAGAAGGTCAATGGGGACTCAAAGTCCGCTGGAGTCTGCTTATCTGCCTTTCCCCAGATAAGTTACCAGTGTTCTAATTCACACAAAGAGTTAGTTTGAACTAACAATAGTGGTCATTCAAATTCACTCCCTCCTGAGTCTTTATATCTAAAGGTACCCTGGTAGGCCCCTAAATTCTAGAAGCATGTGGATTGGACTGATTCTACAGTATCACCATTGATGGGCTTCCCACTGTCAGCCCTTAGGTGGTCCTGAGTGTTTCTCCTTTTTCTATCCTTGCCTCTCCTTACCATTGTGAGCCCCAAATTTTACTTTAGCTGAACACAGAGTTGATCATGATTGCTTGGGATCAAAACTGATACAGAGATGTATTAATGCATGGATGAAAGAGTATCACTTACAGTTTTGTGGGGGGGAAAGAGGGGTGAAAAAGGGAAGGGATGTGAAGCAGAAAGAGAAGTTGGTAATTCTTGACAATGTAAGCTCTGGTTCTGTCAGAGACCTCCCCGTCACCATCTCCTCACCTTCCTGCCAACCCCCACCCTAACTCTCTGACCTGCAGCCTGGTCTCAGAAGTGTAAAGGGATCTAGTGGTTGAGGCCCAGAGCAATTGTTTTGGTTGGCTTTATCCTGGGATTGGCTCTGTCAACACCAGTAAGAGCAGACAATAGTAACAGGAGTGTGCAAGATGGTAGGGATCTGAGCAAAAAAGGGAAGAACAATACTTAGCTTGAAATAAGGTCACTTACTTTTGATGTCAGGGGCCTGAGTACGAAGGAGGATCTCAGACCACAGGTTTTTAAACGATGAAGAAACCAAACAGTAGTGCCTTTTTTAAAAAATTGCTTTTTGGCAGAAGGCAGTAAAATGAGAGCTTACAAAGTGAAATAAAAGAAAATAATCAAAGTCAAAAGTTTTTCCCTTAGGTCGGAGGAAGCACAAAGACAGAAGAGCCTGATTAAAATGAGCCATTTACCAGATACACGCATTATATTATTCATTCCAGTGTAGAATGCTCAAAAAGGAGGGAAAGGGAATTCAGATAAAACAGGGTGAGTTGGTTTCCTAGGTAGTGTTACCCATAAAAGGAAAAGCAGATAAGCAAATTCAATTTGGGAAATAATGACATATACTATGAACAGGGACCCACGTGACAAGCTGTTGATACAAAATACAGCAAAAGCCTTTGTCATAACGGCTTATGCAATTGGAGCCTTTCAGAATGACAGAGCACCTGCTGTTTTGTTTTGTTGGCTTTTTTTTTTTTTCTTGGTCTGTAAGCCTCACTGAGGACAATGATATATACCAAGATATTTATTAAGGCAAATAATAATAATAATAATAGTTCAAAGTAAAGGTAACAGCCATTTATGCTGTATGTGAGAAAAGGAAATCACAAAGTCTGTGGAAGGAATAGAAGGTGAGTTGTGTACCGAAGTCCAATGTGTAAGGAGTCTCCCTGCTTGGCACTTCATTAACCACAGTAGCAAAATCCTGTGGTAATTCACACAGAGGCTAAACTGAGGGGTTTTTCTTCTTATTCAGCTCACTTACAAATTATCTGTGGTCCTACTAATGAATGCACATGATGTTAGCTAAGGAAATAAACTCAGAACGTATTTGGAAAATTTCACAGGTGGGCCACGAAAGAATGAAACTGATGACCCAGGACACACTGTGATTTATGCTGCCGAGGCTCACATTTGAATCATGGGCTCTACAAAACTGGAGAACCCAGGGAGTTATTTGGTACATTTTGTTGTTCACTGCATATCTTTAAATAAACAGTACCTCTTACCTTAACATAAAATCAAGATTTTCTTTCACCACAGGAAAACAGCTGGATGGTAATTGCTTACATTTAGAGACTAAATTTGGAATGATGGAATTTCACTTTGAGATCCTTTGGGGGTAGTTCAGAGATAAGTTGCTAACCCTCCAAACCAGTTGAAACTGAGGAGAGAAGTTGCAACAAATTTTAAAGAGTATGCTTGTGTTGGTCTCACCTAAAACACTGGCTCTTGATAAACACAAAATGCATACAATGGATTGAGGACAGCAAGACCAAAGTCCCTGTCCTCTAGAGGCAGGTCCCCTACAGGGGACCTGATGGAAGACATGGCTTATCAACTGTGAGCCCACACAGAGAGTCAGATGGGCAGATGCTTCTGTTTGCAGCTCTAATTTTTAGGGTTAATTTTTAATTTTAGGGTTCCTGCTGCTCATATGAGTTGCTTCTGGTAATTGTGCTCTAATGTTGAGCAGCTACAAGTGGTTCATTATCTAACAGGGATTAATAACTCCTCAGAGCAATTGCAGGTAGGTCATCTTCAAGAGTGATAAAAAATTTTGGTCCTTGATTGGAAATAGTCCAGAAAATGAAAGACAACAGTTAGTTTTGCTGATGGTCATGACTTAAGGTAAAATAAAATGTGTAATATTCAAGCAGTAGTAGCTCACCTCTCTGGTGGGATGAAATGTTTTAACAGTGATAGTAGAAATTTAAAAATAGGGTGTTATTTGTTCGTTTAGAGACTTTTCTGCAGTTTTAGGCTATAATCATCCAGAATGTCAAGGGGCAACCATAGCGTAAACAAGACTTAGAAGGGATCATTCAGTCACTTTAGGGATCAAATGGATTTCAGATACCCTCAAGCATCAGAATGGCCTGAACTGTACCAGTCAGATCCTCAGAATTCCAGCCTATTACCATGAGCTAGTTATTTAATATCGGATCCCCAATCCTTTGTCAGCAATACAGGATTCAAAATACATTCCCTATCTACCTCACAAGGCTGTTGAGAGTATTAAGTAGAAAATAATATTCAAGAAACTTCTCTGTCTCTGTAACTGTAAAAAATAGTGAGCTAGTATTATTTCATGATGAATCCATATGCTAATTTTTAACTAAATCCTATAATTTCTAACTATTCTATCTATTCCCTAAAACAAATTTACCAACAATGTCTACCAGGTCATTTTCAGTCAGCTAGGTTCTAGTTTATTCTTTGGTACTCCATGCAAAAATACTGCCTTCATAAACAAAATTCCATAATTCACATTACTGTTTGGCTTTTCCCAATGAGCCCTAACAGAATTTATTATACCTATTGAAAGATAATGTCATGTTTGTTCATTGCCTTAGCTTGGTCTATTTCCTGCCATCCCAACTAATTCCTGAAAATTTAAACATGTTTCAGATTTCGTTTTATCTTCCTATGGTATTGTGGTAGAGAAAATTACAGTCTCCCAAAGATATACAAGGCCTAATCCCTAGAACTTGTGAATATGTTATTTTACATGGCAAAAAGAGGTTTGTAGACATAAATTAAGGATCTTGAGATGTGAGAATATTTTGAGCTATCCAAGGGAGCCTATGGTAATCACAAGGGGTCTTATAATAGGGAGGCAGGAGAATCAGAATCACAGAAGATCATGTGACAACAGAAGCAGTTGAGTGATGTGGGGCC